>NC_091688.1:27127500-27752500 GCF_041296265.1 Equus caballus | reverse complement strand
AGGAGGAGGGTCACAATAAATCCCTGAAAAGTAGAAAAGGAAATATGTGGTCACACTGATCATGACAACAAAAAGATTGAAATTTAGATAAAAGGTCCAAATATACGTCATGTTACTTTTTCAGAGACAGACTTAGAAATTTGTATAATTTATTTCTTACTCATAGTCCCTGCTTATCCCCAAGCTCCTAAATTCTTACCTTTCTCTTGATCCTCAGCAAACAAATCAATATAGGACTATAAGCACCATCTTGACCAAACAGTAACAATGAAACAAAATTTATTGAACAGTTCTGAGTCTGATCAATTTTAATAATGAAACAAAAGGCAAACAGTACATGAAAATACAGTTAACAAAATGCTAATCACATGTGGGGAACCACCACAGACTAATGAAATTTGGGCTCAGTAGACTTGTTTCAAATCCCCACTGTCATTCAATAGCTGTGTGACCTTAGGCAAGTCCTACCCTCTCTAAGGTTCAGTTTCCCAGTCTGTAGTATAATTCAAGCTATTTCATAAGGTTGTAATAAGAATCCAGTGAGATAAAAGTACCTGGAAGGGGCAAGTACAATACCTGTAACACACTAATTATCAATGCCTGTTTCAAACACGCAACTGGGGCTAAATGTGGCGAAAACACATTCTGTACTGCTACCAAAGATACTGCAGCCTCACTACAGGTCACTTGTCATCCTTTGATGCTGGATCCCTTTGAAAAAAGCCGCAGGAAGTGATCAGAGGTTTTGAATAATGACCTCATATCCTTTATTAACTTGTCTTAATGAATATGAAGAATATTAATTGTTTAGAGCTGTGTTGGTATATGCACACCTTTCCTGAGTGAGTCTCAGAATAAAGGGAAAATTGCCAACCTCAAGAACTTCCAGTTGATTTCCATTTAGCTCCAAGAGTTGCTTATCCGTGGAGGAACTGGCATAAGAAGACATGGCCAAACCCTTTCAGCACATCAGTACTACTCAGTTTCAGTAGGGGTAACTTTTGAGAGCCTTTATCTTTATACACATAAAATACTCAACACAATATGAAGTCAATTGACTAAAGTTAGTCTTGGTCTGCATTCTAGAACATACAGAAGAGTGGCATATATATGTTCGAAGCACACATAAGGATAAGATGTTATAATCGATAAATGCACAAGAAAACACCAAAAATCAAGAGGCAAGATCCATGCTTGATTATTTTTGCTTTCTACTCACGTTCACAGACAGGAAACTTATTATTCCAGAGTACTTTCATTCCTTCTACGACACACTGACTAGAAGATTTGCCATTTAACCGGTACCTTAAACAATAAGGGGTAGCAAATCGTCACCAGAACAAACCAATTCTTGGTTGCACGGAATTAGTCACTTCTTTCAAGCATACGGTATTAATGGCTCTATTTTTTTAAGCATTTCTGGCTTCAGGAAAAAGTCCAAGACTGTTTGTGTATAAACTCAGCTGTATGATGACGTCAGACCAGATAAAAACAAGAAAAAAAATCCTAATGATCTTATAATTTTTTTTTAATTCTCCCTTTCCTCTTTGGCATCCAAATGTTGAGATTCTCTTGACCATTTAGAAAGGGAAAAAACTTCAGTTCCTAGTGAAGAAAGCATTAAAGATCTTGTTCCCTAAGCTCACCCCAAAAAACACTTTTTCCTGAACTCCCATCATTTATTCATTCTCCATAATAGGAACGTTAACTTCTGACCCTAAACTTTGCTTTTGCTTTTTCAAACAATGAAAGGACAATTCCCAGCTTTGTCTGGCCAAGCAAAATGCATATACTTGGAGAAAACCAAGAGTATTTGCTTAATAACAGAGTTCTTAATCATAAAAGGTAAAGAAAAGGAGAAAAAAAATCAGAGAGAGAAAAAAATTTTAACTATCTTTAGAGCTCAGTTTGCAATGCTTAGCTATAGATCCTTGGTCTCAATTCAGAGCCTGTCACCTCACACTCACCCCTTATCACAAACAAATGAAACCTCTGCCCCAAGCCGGAGACTAGGAGGAGCCACCACACGGCCGTTGAGAAGTTGGTTTGGAATGGCATCGCATGATTTTGCTAGGAAAAAAGAGACAAGGCTGGCACATGAAGAGTTAGGAAACAGTTGAGTTCCCTTAAGATGGAATACAGCTTTAGGCACCTTCACATCTGGGGGCTGTAGGGCTCCAGGTTCCCAAGGATGTACACTGCACAGGGTTAGTTCCAATGAGAGTGTAGCCAGGCTCACAGCTGTAGGACACTTTCTGTCCAATTTGAAAGAATTCCTTATCCATTTTGCTATAACTACCATTGGCGATATCTGGAGGTAGAAGACACCCTAAGAAAAGAACAGGACCAAAGGCCTTTTATTTCTGAAATAAGAACTTTCTTCTCTAAAACTTAAGCCGGCTTGGAGTTGGGAGTGGTGGGATGAAGGTAGTCATGTCAACTCTCCTAAGTGTAATGCAGAGACTCCTTTGGGTGAGATGGAGTGGGGCTAACATGTATTACTTTTTTTAGACATGATGAATCATGCAACTATCTGCTTTCCCTTTCTTGATCTATGCCAGGAAACATTCCACCTACTCATTATTTTCCATTTTATTTAACTAAAACTGTCTCAGACATCTTCTCACTAATATCATAGCCAAGGGAACCAAACTATTGGAATACATTTTCACCACCAAAATCTGCCTCTTTCTTCCTGCTGCCCAAATCAGGTTGATGAAGTTTCTGAGCTTTGTGGGAGGGGCTCCCAATGTTGCAGATTTCTGGTAAGTCAGACATTTCTCAATAAGAGTAGGGGAGAAAGGGAGAATGGAGGAGAGACTCAATCTTAATTCTAGCCTAATTCCATAAAGGCTGCATTTTTCAATATGAGAATGTATTATGTCTACAGATTTTTAAAGCAAATTCTGACATCAGCCAGTTTCCCCATTGATGTAGTCAATAGCATCGAGAACTTATTTTATTCTCATTTAAATAAAATGTAATCATATACACATTTTGGAAAAAAATCTCTGATCATTGGCTCTGGTACTATCTGTTTGTTGTTGTTGTTGTTGTTGTTGTTTTTTGAAGTGTCTTCTAATATTCCCTGCATTAATGCAGATCTAGCACTATCCCAGAATATAGTAAATTCCCCACCTCTTCAACATTTAGATATTACTTTCAAAGTTTACTTTCGAATTCCTTAACCAGGATACCCCACCACATATACTATCTTTCTCCTCTTCTTCTCATAGGTACCATGCATCTATTCCTCCAAAGTCTCATTTTATTTCTAGATCCCCAAAGTTTCAGCCCAACTCACCCTTGAAGCACTTTGGCAGTGGAGGATTCCATTTGCTGTTTGGCTGGCACCATACTATGTTGCTGCCTTTCATGGTAAAGCCAGGCTTACACTTAAACATGACAGTATCATTTAAGGAAAATGAACGTCTAAATCCAGATTCCATGATCCCATTTTCAACTTCTGGAACTGGGCATTTGACTACAGTAATACACTGAGGGGGAGGGCTGCTCCAGATGCCAATGCGATTGTCTTTGCTGGTGCAATATATTGACGGCTCACCCACGAGGTCAAACAGCTTTTTCCCATTCTGTCCAATATGGCACTCATAAGTCACCACCATTCCATAGTAAAAGTGCTCTCTACTGCTGCTGTAGAAGTCCCCATTGGAGATGGCTGGGGGTGACTCACAAGGAATAACTTTTCAGGGAGTAGGTGGGAAAAGAGAGAAAGCATTTAAATGTTACACCTTCTGGGAATTTTGTCTTCACTCTCGCAAACCAAAATTCAACTCAGCCTACAATTAACTCATATTGATGAAATTCTGTATCTTCATCTCAAAGATGGTTCTAAATAGGAAGTAGCAAAGTAGAAAGATACATGGAACTGACCTGATGAAAATTCAAAAAGCCACGAGCCAGTCACCAGTCCCCACCCTCAGAGTATGGATAAATTGTTATGGGAAGCATCTAGGGTGACCTACATTTTGCATAAAATAAAGTTGGCAGGGTGTAATCTTGTGGCATATTTTAGATTTAAGCACTTCTTCATTATGAAATAATATCATCAAAGGAGAGTAATCAAAAGAAAGTGTAGCGGGATTGGGGGAGCATGGAAGAAGATAAACCACAGCTCTGTGCCAGAACTACCAAAACCAAGTACCCTACCACTCCTGGGTACTCATTTTGATGTGTAGATGCCCAATTTCCCTCTAGAAGGGGACAAAAGAAATTACATAGGGTATAACAAAGGGATCATTTTACTCACTTTCACAAAAAGGCATGTCGCTATCCCAGGTTACAATATTGTCTGAGATAATACATGTAGCAGATGAGTCACCAATGAGTCGATATCTAAAGACAAAGAGATGAGTGATCATCTCCCAGCTAGATGTACATTTTAGGAAAGCTTAGTTCTTTTTCCACTGAAAGAATGGCAAAGAATAGAATATCATGTAGGAGAAGTAATGATGATAGACTAAGGACTCACACAAAAGATTCAACAATCTAAAGCCAAATGAACTTTGACTTCCTCATCAGTAACAGTGAAGAATTAAAATAGGAAGAAAAGTAGCCCAAACTTCTTTCTCTTCTAGAGATCCTCTCTAGTGAGCAATCTTGAAGAGTTTCTCTGGAACAGATCAAGGAGGCAGTTCTCTTTTTGCTTATCTGTTTTTAAGGTTAGGTGGCAATCACTCAGATCTCTTTCAGAATTCTGATGGTTTCTGGTTGAAACTACTGTTCTAATACCCATTTACGCTAGAGATATCTCCTGCCAACTCACCCTTCATCACAAGAATATGTAATTGTTGACCCAAACACGATACCCATGGGTGTGTGGACAGAGCCATGGAGGAGTTCTCTAGGACTCATACATGATTTACCTACAAGGGAAAACAAAACACAACAGGAATTGGGGCTGGGATTTGGGGAATGTTTTGTGTTTTATATTAAATCCCAAACTGACAAGACTTGCTGACTAACCTATTTATGCTTATTCAAAGAAATTTTTGACATTTACAAAACTTCTATCTTCCAAGGGATGTCAACTCCAGAATACTATTTGTTTAAAGTACATAGTGTATGTTTCTGATCATGGTTCAAACATTATTTGTGGTCAACCATAACTTACAAATTTCCCCTTTTTATATTCTGTCAGTTGATGGCGTCATCTACCAAGTCTCATGGCTTAAAAAAATCTCATAGTCATCATTTCCTTTCTTTAACGCATCCTCTAGCCGCTGCCCTGCATTCAATTGATCACCAAATTTTAGTGACCAATTAGAAATCTCTCTGCAAACCAACTATTTTGCCACTGCTCTAATCTCTCATTGGATCACTGATTAATAAAATTTATCTCTCTAACTCTGGTCTCCATTGGTCCAGTACATCTTCTACACACATTATCTTTCAGAAACACAAACATTGTCATGCCAGTCCCCACATTTAAAAGCTTACAATGACTTACCATTGTTTATTGGGAAAAAAATGCATGACCCATCACAATTAAGCTCCAATCCGCTTAATCAGCTACTTTCCTCACCATGCACCTTATTCCAATTACACTGAATTTTTCTATTTTCCAAATATACTTTTGAATACGCTGTTTCTTTTGCCTGTAATTCCTAGATTTCCCTAACTCTCTTAGATAGCATTTATTATTTACTCCTCTATGATCTCAAAGAACTTTATCTCTATAAATAAAAGAAATTACATCACAGTACAGTATTTGTTTAAAAGTAAGTCTTTACCACTAGTATAGGAGTTATTCAAAGACAGAGACTAGCAGATTAATTTTTCTCTCTCTCTCCAGCCCCATCATCGAGGCTAGTGCTTCATATCTAGTGGTTATTCAAAAATATTTCTTGAATTGAGTGAAGTAAGAATGAGATGAAACTCCTCATATACTAACTTCTAACCTCATTCTAACACAGTTCAGAGGCCATAGTGCAATGTCATGGAGATTACAAGCTTGACAGGGTTGGCCAACTGTGATGACTTAACCCCAATACTCAATGCCCTCAGGAGTAAAAGAAAACATGGAGAACACAGGAGCCACCTTCATTTGAGATTGCTTACTAATTTACTGGTCTTTTATCTTGAAAATTAGCCCATAGAGATATACTGATAGATCCAAAGATATCTCTATTACAGATTACTCACGTTTACAAAACTGCTGAGCATCTGACCACTCGGAAGTCTCTAGGCAGGTGGTAAAGAATGAACTCTTGATAAACCCAGGAAGGCATTCATATTCCCAAGATGTCCCAACAGCAAACTCAGACTGATCACTCTGAATTTTAGGCTTAGCAAAAGGATACCTTGGCAGGAACTTACACTGACCTAGAGACAAAGACCACAGGAATATCAAAACTAAGAGAGGCTAAAACTTCTACTCTGCTTCTGTTTTGTCACCAGCTACCCTGACAACTTTGATCTTTAGAAAGTAAACCTAAATGAGGCAATATTTTCTGGGACAAAGAACATATATCTTGTAGTATGGGTGCATATACAGAGAAATAAGCTCAGATGTTCAAAGACTTTTTTAGGATAGACTTCAGAGGAAGAGCTGGAGAAAATCAATTTGCACAAAATTCCATAAAGACCCTGGAGTTGTTTCATCTTCTTACAACCTCATGAATAAATCTAAAATCTTATAAATAAAGCTTTTCTGGGATATCACAGAAAACTAAAGTACATTAGAGATCTTGTAAGCTTTGCATATGTATGAGCCTCTAAAATTATTTCAATGAGTTAGTATTACTATCTTAGTCATTAAAACTTTAGGTCCTAGCAATAAGAAAATATGTTTATTTATTATTTTTCATTATTTTGTTCCATTAACCTAGTAGAGTAATATTCTCTTAAGAGAGTTCAGTAAATAGTTTCTGATGGGAGGGGTATTAAATAAAAGGAACTAGTTATCAAGACAGATCCCTGTGAATTAAAACAGTAATAATAATATTAATAATGAAACAAATCTTATCCTAAGAGATAGGTAAGGAACTGTGACACTCATATACTTGAGGATGTACCTGGAAAAGTCATTTTTCTAGGTATGAAAGAGAGCTCAAGTTTCAACTCCAGAATGGCAGTATATTTGAATATCAGATTTATACATCTCCTTCTTTTTCAAACAATTATGGGATAGGTACAAGTGAAAGTCAAAGAGCAAACATGGGCTAATTGAAACAAAAACAGACACAGAACTCCCAAGGTTGCAGCCAGACCCAACCTTTCTGTAGCTGGACACTTCTCAATGAAGAAGTCATACAGACTGGATCTAAGAATGGCCATCATTGTTGGAACCCAGATCTCACTGTAGATCTCCTTCTTTCTTTGCTCAGCTCCTTTGGTTTCCTCCTTTAACACCTACAAATGTCCCCAAGTGCACACGTGTGCAAAACAGCAAGACTCTGTAGGGAAAGCCATGATTTTTCCTCAATGAAGACCAACTTCACAACCCTGACATTACATGTACCAGTTCACCCTAATCAAGAGATTTGCCTATAATTATCCAATATGAATAAGGACAATACCAAATAATTCTTCACAAGCTGGAAAACCAATTTAATTTTATAAGATTTAATCAGTAGCAATGTCATGAACTAAGATGGAACCAAGATCTTGAAGGAGCAAAAGCAGAAGGGTACTTTATAACATGGCCTTCTGAGGTGAAAGGAGATAAGAATCACAGTTTCTGGATGGGAAATTCTTATACCCAATTAGGGGATCTGGGGCCTTTCTCTCTCTCTTTGGGGACGCTAGCTCTCATTAGTAATGAAATTGCCAAAATCCCAGGTCACAAGACAGAATTTCCGATGATCATGTTCTCTTCCATAGCAAAAAAGGGAAGGTTAGTCCCTCAATCATTAAGTAACATGAATTTTTCTGAAGGGTCACTTCACTGTCTTCACATTTTTCTAAAATCAGGAGTAAAAGGCAGAGTAGATTAAAACTGGATCTAAAACAGACGATAGTGGCAAAACATTGCCATATACACCCCTCATGTGAAAAACTAACTAAGCAAAGCAGTTTCTGGAGAACTGGAATACATGTAACTCTTCATTGGGATCCAAGGGGCTTTATCTGGAATGGCTTAGAAATCCATTTGAAATGAATGCAGAACAAGGATATAAGATAATAAAAAACTGAAAGTTGTCAGAAAGCATAAAGCAAGTAGGAGAGGAAATTATCATTGAGAATGAGAATTATTATAATCAAATGCCTTAATACTGAGTTTCCTGGCTATTTGATCATTTTTGAATGGCAGTTATGCATATTAACCAAGGTACTGCCCTAAGCACAGGAGATGCATCAGTGAACTTTAGAGACAAGGTTCCCACCCGCATAGAATTTATATTCCAATAGAGGAAGACAGACTATAAATAAACACTGGTAAATAAATAGATGATATATAAAGGAAATAAACAGAGTGGTGTGAAAAGTGCAATGCACTGGAAGGAGGAGGGGACAGCATGGCATACAACTTCAGTTAGGATTGTTAAGGAAGGCCTACAAAAAGGAGACATTTGAGTTATGACCAAAGGCTAAGAAGGAGCCAGCCAGGCAAAGTGCTTGGAAAAAGCATTTCAGGCAGAAGCCTAACAGCAGGGACAGATTTGCTGTGCTTTAGGGACAGACAGAAGGTGAGTGTGTCTGGAATGCAGTGATCAAAACAGAGTAGTATAAGATCAAGTTAGACAGCTCAGCAGAAGGGATCATGTAGGGCTTCTTAGGCCAAGGTAAGATGTCTGGATGTTATCTTGAGTGGAAGGCATTGAAGAGTTCAAGCAGGAGAGTCACATGTCCTGATTTACATTTTTTTTTTCTTTAGGAAGATTGGCCCTGAGCTAAGATCTCTTGCCAATCTTTCTCTTTTTTGTTCCTCCCCAAAGCCCCAGTACATAGCTGTATATCCTAGTTGTAGGTCATTCTAGTTCTTCCTTGTGGAACACCACCTCAGCATGGCTTAATGAGCAGTGTATAGGTCCATGCCCAGGATCCAAACCAGTGAACCCCAGGCTGCCAAAGTGGAGAGTGTCAACTTAACCACTCCGCCATGAGGCCGGCTCCCCTAATTTAGCTAAGACATGGGAACAACCTAAATGTCCAACGATGGAGAATGGATAAAGAAGTTGTTGTATATACATACAATGAAATATTACTCAGCCATAAAAAACGAGGACATTCTACCATTTGTGACATCATGGGTGGACCTTGAAGGCATTATGCTAAGTGAAAAGAATCAGACAGAGAAAGACAAATACTGTATTATCTCACTTATATATGGAATGTAAACAAAACAAAGCACGAAACTCATAGAAAAAGAGATCAATTTGTGGTTACCAGAAGCGGGGCGGAGGCGGCAGGGAGGGGGGGTGGGAATTGGAAGAAGGTGGTCAAAATGTACGAACAAATGTACAAACTTCCAGCTGTAAGATAAATAAGAACTAGGGATGTAATATACAACATGAAGACTATAGTTAACACTGCTCTCTGATATATAGGAAAGTTTGTTAGGAGAGTAGATCCTGAGTTCTCACCACAAGGAGAAATTTTTCTTCTTTTCTTTCTATTGTATCTATATGAGATGAGGGATGCTAACTAAACTTATTGTGGTAATCATTTCACAATATATGTAAATCAAACCATCATGCTGTTCACCTTAAATATGGCAATTATTTCTTAATAAAACTGGGGGCGAAACTTTATTGCTTTCTGAAATACCTGTCTGCTCTAAAACTTTGGAATCTTATAGCATGGAAGGGCTACTTAGCATGGTAGAACTACAAGAAGTATAATGAAGAGAAAGAAAATGTTAGTAATTACTATGGAAGCAGTGGTTTTAATCCAGGATTTAGCATTTAATATGTTGGCCCAAGCAATGGAGAGTTTGACTCTTTAGCATATTGAAGCCTGGAATAAACAATGCCCTACAGAGAATGAAAATAAGATGCTGTGAGTAAAAAGAGTACTTCATAAAATTTATGTATGAGACTTTTTAAATTTATTGGACTGTCATGTACTTTTTGTGGGCAATAAGTGATCATTTGTTTATATATTTTTTCACTTCACATCAAAAACATATTTATTCTTTTGTATTCTAGTCATTAAAATATTGGTTTAATTTTTTTTAAATGAGGCTTGGACCATAGGGAAGCATGAAAGTGGATGAATTTGGAATATATTTTAGTGGTAAAATTGGCAAGATTTTTTGTTGTGTTTGATGTGAGGCTAAGGAAATGGGAGGATTCAGTAATGATTTCGAGGCTTTGATTTGAGCCACCTGATTGATGGTAATACCATGTGCTAAGAAGGGAAAGCCTGGGAAAGGAGCAGGTTTTGTGTGTGTGTTTGTGTGTGTGTGTGTGTGTGTGTGTGTGTGTGTGTGTGTGGTGTGTGCAGAATTGGTTCCATTTTACACTTGGTATATTTAACACACTTACTGGGCATCCAGATGGAGATGCCAAGTAGGCAGTTGGATGTATGAATTCACAGCTCAGAAGAGACATCAGGACTACAGATAATAAATATGAGTCATCAAAATATAAATAGGAAGATGACTTTTGTCAGGAGAAAGGATACTTTTTCCCTTGTTACAGGAGGAAAAAGAACATTCTTATTGACTCCTAGTTATATGCTAGTGCTAGGGATTCATCAGGCAATAAGACAGATGAAGACCTTGTTCTCATGGAACTTGTGTTCCAGTGAGGGAACAAATGACAAATAAGTAAATAAATAAACAAGAATGTTCCATATGATGATGGATGCTCTGTAGAAAATAGAACACAGCTATGTAACAGAGAGTAACCTGGGGTCTGTGCTACTTCAGATAGGAGTCAGAGAAGAGTGACAGTGGAGCTGAGACCTCAGTGCTGAGAAGGGCTGATGTGTAGGAAGAGCATTTCAAAGGAGTGAACACCTAGCGCAAAGCCTAAACAAACATGACTGTGTCTGTGTTCAAGGAATGGAAGGAAAGCCAATGTGGCTGGAGCAGAGGGACTGAGGAGGAGTACAGAGAATTTGAGAGAGAGGCAGAGCCTGTAGTCAAGCGAAGGGGCATGGGTCTTTTTCTAATGTCATGGGAAGCCCTTGACAGGTTCTAAGCAGGGTAGAGAAAGTATCTGATCTCAGATGGAGGTAGATGGTTAGAAAATGAGGCTACTCCTATTTGATGATTTTGTTTTCTTAGTGTACAATGATGTGAGGCTGTCAGTCAAGGCAAGAGTAAAATTTAAGAGTACAGAAAATTTGAATCAGTTTATGTAAACAGACAAAAGGAGAAAGCAGGAAAACACTCTAAGAAGGAAATCTGCTTCCCATATGACTTGCTCACAACAGTGTGCCCTATAGACACTTGCTTCAGAATCTTCCAGAATGCTTATTAAACCTCAGCTTCTTGGGTCACATCCCAAACCTATGAATCTCTAGACAGTGAGGTAGAACCCTTTACATGAAGGTCTCTGCATTTTAAAAAGTCACCTCAAGGGTCCAGCCAGGTGGCATAGTGGTTAGGTTCAGCACCCTTCAGAGGCCCGGGTTCATGGGTTCAGATCCCAGGCACAGATCTACACCGCTCATCAAGCCATGCTGTGGTGGTGACCCACATACGAAACAGAGAAAGATTGGCACAGATGTTAGCTCCGGGCCAATCTTCCTCAAGAAAAAAAAATAAGAGGAAGATTGGCTACAGATGTTAGCTCAAGACCAATCTTCTTCACCAAATAAAATGAATTAAAAAAATAAAAAGGCACCTGAAGCACAACCAGAGGCATTTACAACTAGAATACACAACTATGTACGGGGGGGCGGGGGAGGGGGGGGGCTTTGGGGAGCAGAAAAAGAAGAGAAAAAAAAAAAGATTGGCAACAGATGTTAGCTCAGGTGCCAATCTTTAAACAATAAAAAATAATAAATAAATAATAAAAAGCCACCTCAAGAGTTCTTTAGAGTTAAGAGTTAAGAACACCTCAATGTTCTTAAGCATGCTCAAGGACAGGAACTGGCTAAGCGCCAACAGACAGTCTGCAAAGGGGACATAGTAAGAGCAAAAGTCAGGAGGGCGGCATGCATAAAGCTTGAGTAAAGAACCATGGGTGCCGTCAGGCAAAAAGATGAACAGTGCATTCTTGCATTCTTGATAGGCAGCAATGGGAAGTGGGAGGAGCTGCCTGCGTGAGATCCAATTACAAAGGGCTTAAAACGCTGAAGAGGTTAGATTTTATCCCATAGGCAGTAGTAGGAAGCCCTTTTAGGTTTTTGAGCAAGGAAGTAAAATAATGAAAAAAAGTATTTTTTTAAAATTTCAGTTCTCACCCTTGGAAAAGTTAAAGAGACTGGTATCAGAGTGACCTGTAAGAGAGGAGGTTGTTACACAGGTAATTATCATGCTTAGATTACAATAATGGTATAAAAAATGATAAAAAGACAAAGAACAGGAGCACATTAGCTATGACAGTTGTCAGACAGGTAGACCTGGGCTTTCCTATGTCTGGAGTTAAGTGACCTAGAGGATGGTCCTGCTCTGGTACTGAAAAGGGGATGCACCCTCGGAGGGGATGATGAATTGACAGAGCTGGTGAAGAATTTGATTTTCAATTGATAATATCCTTTCAGAAAATTCAGAAATAGGAACGGCATGCTGGTGAGAAGTTGGGTCTGGAACGGTGCCATGCAGAGGTGTTAGAGACAGTCATGAATGGGCATTTGTTCAAAGGGAGTTAATACCTATGTAGCAGAGAGGGAGATGAAGATAATGGCTTGGGAAAATATTCAATTAAGGATCAGGAGGAAGTTAAATGCCAGGAAGCAAAGTAAGTTGTGACAGAACCAATATATGCAATAGCCCTTAACAAGCTGGGGGTGTCGAAGCTTAAATGCTGGCTCCGTAAAAACAGATCTATACAGCAGTCTTATTACTGATATTTAGTAAGAACAACTAACTTCTAACTTGCATTGTCTAATTTCATCTGATATTCAGGGCAGCTCAGTAAGATGGTAGGGCAGCTTCTCACCAGGTTCATTCTACAGACAAAGAAACTGAGGATGAGGGAGCCAAATGACTTGCCAAAAGTCACCCAGTTATTGAGGTCCGCATATAGCAAACTTTTTAATAAACTAGGAATTCACTGCACCCTGGAGATAAATTAGAAAGTTAGACCCTCTTATCGCCAAGAGACTCTCATCTTAACAAATTACAATATTTCTTTAAAATTAAGCCAATCTGGGGGCTAAAATCTGTAATAAACATTGAATAAGACCTTCTGGAGCCCTCCACATTACAGGAGATAACACGGAGACAACTGCAGTTTTCGTTCACGTTTAACGTTTCTAAATAACTCTAGATATTTATCGTTTAGGACCTCTTGAGTAACATCATATCAAAGTTCAAAAAAATATGAGAACCCTGCCTGGAAATCAGACATTATTCTTATTCTGGGAAGGCAGCTGGAGGCTCTGCTGCTTTGACTGGTCAAGAGCGAGTTGAGTGTATGCAGAAACTCCCGCGCCTAGCGGAGCGTGTCGCCGAGGTTTCAGCACACATCATGTGCGGACTTCGGTAACGTGGCGAGCTTTAGCGCTTGCAGACCTCCTGTCCCAGAGCGATGACCATCTTCTGAGTCCCGGAGGCAGGGAGCCCAGAGCGAGCACGCCACCGGCCACACGGGGAAGATCGCACAGTGCCCCTCTATGGTGCAGCCTCCAGTTCTTGTGGTCCGCCCCAGGAGGAGCGAGTGAGGACATTCAGGACTAAGAGATCTCAGGGCTGCCCCAAAGCGAGGAGGAGGCAGGCAAGCTTGCGGCACTGTCCCCACCTTCTCGCTTTTGACTCTGTGCTTTGTATCGCGGCACAGAAGCCGTCCCTGCCCCAGACGCGTCCCTACCTCCGTGCTCCCCCTCCCAGCTCACCGAGGACCCCTGGCGCGACGAGAGCCAAGAAAACCCAGAGCAGGCCCGGGGCGCCCATGCCACGGCGGCAGCCCCAGCGGCGGGATGCGTTCCGAGACCCGCGAGCCTCCAGCAGCTGCGGGAGGACAGGGCTGTTGCAGGAGACAGCTGGCAGCAAGGGAAGGTGGGCCTTTAAATAGTGTCTGGCACCACGTGCTAGCTTTGTGCGCACACCTTCAGGCTGCCTGGGGGCGGGAGGCTGGCGTGGGTGAGGAGGGGAGAGGCGGTAAGGGGCGGGCCAGAGGGGGCGGACGCGCAAAGGAACTCTGACCCAACTCCTTGGCTCAGACTCTAGTCCTCAAGGCAGTGACTTTCCAACCTTTTTGACCTCACAACCCAGTGCATCCACTTTTGTCTCTCTGGAGAACTTAAAAGTTTCACATAACAGTGTTCATCCCCTCTAATCTACAAGGCTCTCTCCTATTCTATTCTATTCTATTCTATTCTATTCTATTCTATTCTATTCTATTCTATCCTATTCTATTCTTTTCTATTCTATTCCATTGCATTCCATCCTATCCCATCCTGTCCTATTCTGGTTTGGATCCACTAAATTCATTTTAAAAGCTGTTAATGTTTCCAACCCTTAGTTTGGAAAAACAGTTTATTTGGAAAGGAAACACGAACAGCAGCCACCTCTGCTATGTCCTTTTTATTTTGAAATAATTTCTACAGAAAAGTTGTAAGAATAGTACAAAGAATTCCTGTATACCCATCCCTCGGATTCTCTGAATGTCAACATCTCACTACATTTCCTTTATCATTCTCTGTCTCTGTCTCCCTCTATATTTACATAGATAGAGATATAGTTGTATATATAGAGCTAGATATATACACACATATATATGATTGTATAATTATAATTATATAATTGTTACTTTGGAACTGTTCGAGATAAGTTACAAGCATGACACCCCTCTTCTAAATACTTTTATGTGTTTCCTAAAAACCAGGACATTTTCTTACGTAACTACGGGACAATGCACAAAAACAGGAAATAAACCATTAATACAATATTATTATCTAAGTGACAGACTGTCCTTACATTTCTCCAGTCATCTCGATAATCTTCATGATAGTAAATACACACACACACACACATCCTTTTTATTTTTCTGGTCCAAGATCATTCCAGGTTCACACTGCATTTGATTGTTATGTCTTTTTTTCTCATTTAATCTGGAGAAGGTCCTCAGTTTTTTATTGTCTTTCATGACCTTGACATTTTTGAAGAGCACACAGCAATTATTTTCATAGAATGACGTTTAAATTAATTATCTATTGCATAGTAACAAGTCACCCTAAACCCATTTATTTAAAGCAAGAATAAGCATTTATTGTCTCACACAGTTTCTGTGTGTCAGGAATTCGAAAGCAGCTTAGCTAGGTGGTTCGGGCTTAGGATATTTCATGAGGTTGCAGCCAAGACATCAGCCAGAATTTCTGTCATCCAAAGGCTTGGCTGGGACTGGAGGATCCACATCTAAGATGGCTCACTCACATGGCTATTGGCTGGTTGTCTCACGTCCTCGCTATGTGAACCTCACTATAGGACTCTTTGAATGTCCTTATAACATGGCAGCTGGCTTCTCCTTGAACGAGAGAAAAAGGCAGAAGCCGCAATGTGTTTTATAATCTAGCCTCAGAAGTTACACTATATTATTTCTACAACGTCCTGTTGGATACTGTGATGGTTGATTTTATGTGTCAACTTAACTGGGCTGTGAGGTGCCCAGATATATGGTCAAGCATTATTCTGAGTCTTTCTTTAAGGATGTTTTTGGATGAGATTAACATTTTTTTATAGTGGTAACTGACATATTTATTTTTAGTCTTTCCATTTTGTTTTTTGTCCAGTTTTACTGAGATATAATTGATATATAATATTGTATTAAATGTATGACATAATGATTTGACCTATGTATATATTGTGAAATGATTACCACAGTAATATTAGTTAACATCCATCACCTCACATAGTTGCAATTTTTTTCTCACGATGAGAACTTTTAAGATCTATTCTCTTAGCCATTTTCAAATATACAGTACAGTATTGTTAACTATAGTCACCCTGCTGTACATTACATCCCCAGGACTTATTTATTTTATATCTGGAATTTTGTGCCTTTTGATCACCTCCACCCATTTTCCCCTTTCTTCAGCTCCCACATCTGGCAACCACCAATCGGTTCTGTTTTTAGGAGTATGGTTTTTTTGGTTCCGCATATAAGTGAGATCATACAGTATTTATCGTTCTCTGTCTGACTTGTTTCACTTAGCATAATGCCTTCAAGGTCCATCTACATTGTCGCAAACGGCAAGATTTCTTTCTTTTTTATGGCTAAATCATATTCCATTGTATATGTATACACCACACTTAAGAAAATCCATTCATCCCTCTCTTCAAGATAATGGTTTCTTTTTCTTTGGATATATACCCATAAGTGGAATTGCTGGATGATATGGTAGTTCTATTTTTGATTTTTTGAGGAACTGCCATGCTGTTTTCTTTGGTGGCTGTTCCACTATATTCCCACCAACAGTACATAAGGGTTCCCTTTCATCCACATCCCCTCCAACACTTCTTGCTTGTCTTTTTGATGGTAGCCATTCTAACAGGTGTGAGGTGATATCTCACTGTGGTTTTGATTTGCATTTCTCTGATGATTAGTGATATTGAGCACTTTTTCATGTTTGCTACGCAGAAGCTTTTTAATTTGATGTAGTCGCACTTGTTTATTTTTGCTTATGTTGCCTTTGCTTTTGGTGTCAAGTCCAAAAAAATCATTGCTAAGACCAATGTCAAGAAGCTTACCATCTATGTTTTCTTCTAGGAGTTTTATGGCTTAAAAGGTCTTACATTCAAGTCTTTAATCCATTCTGAGTTTATTTTTGTATATAGTGTAAGATAGGGGTCCAATTTCATTCTTTTGCATGTGGCTGTCCAGTTTTCCAAACACCCTTTATTGAAGAGACTATCCTTTCCCTATTGTATATTCTTGGCTCCTTTGTCATAAATTAATTGACCACACACGTGTAGGTGTTTTTCTGGATGCCCTGTTCTACTCCATTGATCCATGTGTCTGTTTTGATGTTTACAGCTTTGTCATACAGTTTGTGTGAGATGATACAAAAATATGTACATTGATCTCTGCCCCTAGTTCCTGGCACGGAGCTCCTAAAAACCTTGTCAATTCCTAAGTGATATGAGCCATAGTAGCATCTTTTGTTCTATTGAGGTGATTCTGGGTGGGCTCCTGGATGGGGGCTGGTCACCAGAAAGACCAAGCCATGATTAGAAGCTTGGAATTTTCAGGGGTCCCTGCCCCATCCTCTAGAGAAGGGAGAGGAGCTAGAAATGGAGTTAATAATTGGTCATGCCTGTGTAAGGAAGCCTCCATAGAGTCCCAATAATGTGAGGTTCAGAGAGCTTCCAGGCTGGAGAACACATCTTTACTGAGAGAGTGATGCATCTCAACTCCACGGGGACAGAAGCTCCTGTGCTTGGGACCCTTCCAAACCTCACCCTATGTATGTCTTCATCTGACTGTTCATCTCTATCCTTTGTCGTATCCTTTAATAAATTGGTAAACATAAGTACAGGCATACCTCATTTTGTTGCACTTCACTTTATTGCACTTCACAGATATTGTGTTTTTCATAAGACCCTGCACCAGCAAAAAGATTACAATTCACTGAGGGCTCAGATAATGATTAGCATTCTTTAGCAGTAAAGCACTTTTTAAATTAAGTTATGTACACTGTTTTTTTTCTTTCTTTCTTTCTTTTTTTTTTTTTCTCAGTAAGATTCGCCCTGAGCTAACTTCTGTGCCAGTCTTCCTCTACTTTGTCTGTAGGTCACTGCCACAGTATGGCTGATGTGTGGTGTAGGTCCACACGCAGGACCTGAATCCACGAACCTGGGCCACTGAAGCAGAGTGCACCAAACTTAACCACTATGCCCCATGGCCAGCCCCTGTACATTGTGTTTTTAGACATAATGCTATTGCACACTCAGTAAACCAGAATATAGTGTAAACATAACTTTTATACATACTGGGAAGCAACAAAATTTGTGTGACTTGCTTTATTGTGATACGGACTTTATTGTGGTGGTCTGGAACCAAACATGCAATGTCTCCAAGGTATGCCTATAAGTGTTTCCCTGAGTTCTGTGAGCCACTCCAGTAAATTATTGAACCCAAAGAAGGGGTGGTTGGAACCTCTGATCTATAGCTGGTTGGTCAGAAGTACAGGTGATAACTTGGGCTTGCAACTGGCATCTGAAGTGGGGGGAGGGGGCAGTCTTGTGGGACTGAGCCGTTAACCTGTAGGATTGAACACTTTCTCCTGATAGATAGTATCAGAACTGGATAAAATTGTAGAACACTGAGCTGGTGTGGGAGAGAATTACATGGTATGGGGAAAAGCCTCTTGGTGACCAGAAGTGTCAGAAGTGTCAGAAGTGTTCTATGTCAGAGTAAAGGAGAAACACAAGGAGGAAACACACATAGTGGGGAAGAACTGAGTTTTTGCCTACATAAGAAAGAAAAAAGCTGAGGGGCTTTTTCCAGTTTGAAATCAGGAAATGTGATGCCTCTAGCTTTGTTCCTTTTTCTCTAGATTTGGTTCTGTACAAATTTTAGAGGTTTTTTTTTCTATTTATGTGAAAATGCCATTGCAATTTTGATAGGGATTGCATTGGATCTGTAGATCGCTTTGGGTAGTATGGACATTACACAATATTAATTTTTCTAAACCATGAGCACAAAATATCTTTCCATTTATTTATATCTTCTTAAATTTCTGTTGTCAATGTCTTATAGTTTTCAGTGTGCCGATCTTTCACCTCCTTGGTTAAATTTATTCCTAGGTATTTTATTCTTTTTTGATGCAATTGTAAATGAGATTTTCTTAATTTCTCTTTTAGATAGTTTGCTGTTAGTGTATAAAAATACAATAGATTTTTGTATATTGATTTTATATCCTGCAACTTTACTGAATTCAGGGCAACTTTGCTGAGTAGAGTATTTTTGGTTGGTGGTTTTTCTTTCAGCACTTGAATATATCATGCCACTCCCTTCTGGCTGCAAAGTTCCTGATGAAATACGTCCTGATGGTCTTATGAGGGTTCCTTTGTACATAACACATTGTTTTTCTTTTGCTGCTTTGAAGAGCCTCTGCTTGCTTTTCACTTTTGACAATTTAACCGTAATGTATCTTGGTGTGGATCTCTTTGGATTAATCTTCTTTGAACTTTATAGGATTCCTGGATCTGAAATGTCTGTTTCTTTCTCCAGGTTAGGAAAGTATCTCTTTCTTTTTTTTCTTTTCTTTTCTTTTTTGCTGGGAAAGATTTCTCTGAGCTAACACCTCTCTTGCCAATCTTCCTCTCTCTTTTTTTTTCTCCCCCAAGCCCCAGTACGTAGTTGTGTATTTTAGTTGCCAAGTCCTTCTAGTTTTTCTATGTGAGCCACCACCACAGCACGGCTACTGACAGATGAGAGGTGTGGTTCTGTGCCCTGGAACCAAACCTGGGCTGCCGAAGCAGAACATGCTGAATTATAACCACTAAGCCATCAGGGCTGGCTCCAGCTATTATTTCTTTGAATAAGCTTTCTATCCCTTTCTCTCTCTCTTTTCCTTCTGAGGCCCCTATAATATGAATATTGATACAGTTGATGGTGTCCCACAAGTCCCTTTAGTTTTCTTCACTCTTTTTTTCTTTTATTCCTCTTATTGGATGAATTCCACTGCCTTGTCTTTCAGTTTGCTGGTGCTTTCTTCTACTTGGTCTAGTCTGATGTTAAACTCTTCTATTGAGTTTTTCAGTTTAGTTATTGTATTCTTCAGCTCTGTGATTTCTGTTTTCTCCTTTCTTATATTTTCTATCTCTTTGTTGAAAATCTCAACTTGTTCATGCATTGTTCTCCTGCTCTCAATGGGCATCTTTGTGACCATTATTTTTAACTCTTTGTCATATAAATCACTTATCTCCATTTCATTAAGGTCTATTTCTGGGGGTTTATCTTATTATTTTGTTTGTAACATATTCCTGTTTCTTCATTTTCCTTGACCCTCTCTGTTGGTTTCTATGCATTGGATAAAATAGCCACCTCTCCCAGTCTTGACAGAGTGGTCTCATGTGGGAAATGAACCTTATGCAGCCCAGCCCTAGCTCTTGGTTGTCTCTCAAACCTTTGTGATTGCCCAAGCCACCATCTTTGTTCTTAGTGGCTCCCAGTAGTTAAAGGTGTGCCAACAAATGTCTGTGTCCCAAAGGGAAGGATCCCAGTTGGCACCTAGATGCAGGCTGATTGGAAGCTGGACCCTCAGGAAGCAGCTTTTAAAGTATGCATGTAGAACTTTCTCAGGGAAAGACTGGGAGCTGGGCGTTTCTGTCTGCTCCCTTTGTGCTGAGCCCTAGGGAGATAGCTGGTTAAGAACTCTTTTTCTGTTGCCTACAGTCTTGTGGGACCCACAAACACAAGCCTCACTTTCCACTAGAGCCAGGTTATCAAGGGGTGAGTCCCCTGGGTGGCAACCACAAAATCCAGGGCATCAGACACCTGTGAAAGCTCATTCCAGGGAGACACTGGTGACCTGGAGCAGGCCAGAGGGATGATGTGGAAATGGCACTTGCTGGCCTCTCCAGTCTCCAGGGAAGATTGTAGTCTGTCCCTAGGTGTAGGCTAAATTAGAAGCCTCGCCCACACATGGCAGATTTTAAAGTAGGCAAATAGGCCTCTTTCGAGGAAAGATGGAGAGATGGCCATTTCTGCCTGCTCCTTCTGCACTGAGCCTGCAGGGACAGCTGACTAAGAAGTGTTTCTTTGTTTGCTACAGTCTTGTGGGACCTGGAACTCAAGCAGCACTGGCTACCAGAGCCAGAAGATCAAAGGGTACATCCTCTGAATGGCAGCCACAAATGCCAGGGTGCCAGGTGCGTACCCAAGCTCTTTCTAGGGTGACACCAGTGGCCTGGAGCTGACCAGGGGGAGAACACAGAGACGGTGCCTGCAGGTCTCTCCAGTCTCCAGAGAAGACTGCAGTCCACCTCTGGATATGTGTTAAAATGGAAGCTGGACCTTCAGACCACAACTCTTAAGATATGCAAATAGGCCTCTTTCAGGGAAAGACAGGGAGATAGGAGTTTCTGTCTGCTGCCTCTGAGCTGAGCCCTGGGGGACAGCCACAGTGAGTCCATGCAAGCCTTTTAAGAACTGCCTCTTAGTTTGCTATAGCCTTGTGGGTCTCATGGATGCAAGCCATTGGCTTTCAGAGCTAGGTGTTTTGGGGGCCCAACCCTAGGATGCAAGTCTTAAAAGTTGGGGTGCTAGATATTGGGTCCAAACCCTTCACTCCTCAAGGAGAAGCTTGGAATTGTGAGTTCCTGCCCAACTGTGTGTCACTGTGCTGGGGGTGGTGTTTATGGCAAGATTGTGTCTCAGCCTCTCCTACCCATTTTGATGTGAGTTTCCCATTTGCCCAATGTGTAGGTATCACTCAGCTAGTTTCTGGCTTTCTTTCAGAGAGAATTGCTCCATGTGTAGCTTAGATTCAGCGTGTCCATGGGAGGAGGTGCATTCAGGAACCTCCCCTGTCACTCTTTTAGACCAGAACCCCTGAGATTAACGCTGAGATTAACATTTAAATCAGTAGACTGAGTAACGCAAATTGACCTGCCTAATGTGGGTGGGCCTCATCCAATCATTTGAAGGCCTGAATAGAAGAAAAGTCTGACCATTCCGTGAGTAAGAGAGAATTCCTCCTTTTTGACTACCTTTACACTGGAACATTGGCTTTTTTCTTGCCCTCAGACTCAAACTGAAATGTCAGCTCTTCCTGGGTCTCATGCATGCTGGTTTTCAGACTAGAGCTGCACCATTGGCTCTCCTGGGTTTCTAGCTTGCCGTCTCATGTTGCAGATCTTGGGACTTGTTGGCCTCCATAATTGTGTGCACCAGTTCCTTATAATGCATCTCTGTGTGTGTGTGTCTCTCTGTCTCTCTCCCTGTCTCTCTCTGTATATATATGTATATACATATCCTATTGGTTCTGTTTCTCTGGAGAATCTTGACTATCAGATACACAGATCAGCCCATTTCAGTGGGAGAGGGCACTCCCCACTGGGTGGATGGAAACATTAGGAGGTGGGGATCACTGGGGGCTGTTTGGAGGCTGGCTACCACCTACTTCAATTTGGTTTTGTCTGATGTTTCTTCATGATTAGATTTAGCTTATGCATTTTTGGTAAGACTAACACAGAAGGGGTGTTGCGTCCTTTCAGTGCATTATATAAGGAGGCGTATATTATCTATTTGTCCCATTACTGATGGTGTTAATTTTGATCACTTAGTTAAGATGGTATCTGCTAGGTTTGTCTACTGTAAAGTTACCATTTTCCCTTTGTAATTAATTAGCAAGCATTTTGTGAGGAGATACTTTAAAATTATGTAAATATCTCATTTTTAATCAAATTTTCACCCACTAATTTTAGTATTTAGTATTTTAGATGATTCTTGCCTGAATCAATTATTACTGTAATGGCTGCCAAATGGTATTTTTTCTCATTCCATCATTACTTCTATATTCATTAGTTGTCATTCTACTATCACGAAAAGCTTCCCCTTCTCTCTTATTTATTTATTTACAACAATATGGTCTCGATATCTGTATCAACATAGACTTCATTTTTTCAGTGGATCATAATTTTTATTATTATTATTTATTTTGGTGCTCAAATCGCCCCTGATTTGGCCAGTGGGAGCCCTCAAAGTAGGCTGTGTCATATTTACTGGTTTCCCTCATTCTTGGAGCACTTCTTTTCTGGCAAAACAAGATGTCCCAGGCTCACCTTGCATTTTTCCAGACCCAGCCCTGGAACTTAGCATTTCTCTGAACAATTCTGGTTCCTTTCAGCAGGGAATGGTATTTGAAAACAAAGATCTGGATGCTAAGTGTGCTCCTTGCTATTGGAATATCATTGCTTCTACACCCTCTCAGAAGGCAATGCTAGGGTATATATGTATGTATATCTATTCCTATATCTATTGAAACCTATTTCCATCTATATTTATATCTAAGTCATGAATTCATATCAATTCTTCAAATTCCAATCCAGTACATAGATGTAATTTTAACCTTCCCTCTTTCCATATTTGTAACTCCCTTCTCCAACAGTGAGATACTCACTTCCCGTTATCCACAAGGTAGTAACTTATTTGCTCAACCCTAGAATACACAGAAAGAAGGTTTGGTATTGCTAATCCTATGCCATGGTGGAAAGCAAACCTAGTTTTTAAAGTTTTTGTTTTGTTTCTAGTCCGAGAGCATAAAAATAACGTTGCTCTGCTCAAGAGTTGGTTAGATTAATTATTCCCCCCTTCAATGTGGTTATGTTATAAAGTTAGATTTACTTGTTTTCTTTGTATTCCATTTTAGTTTTTTCCTATCCTTTTCTATTTTGTAATTTTTGCATAGGTGAAACATTAACATAGTTGCAAATTTCAGAACTATGTAAAAAGATATGATCAGAGAAATGCCACTTCTGTCCATCACTTCTACTCCCACCCGCTTCCTTCCTGCTACATTTCCACTCACCCTTTATGGGTACCCAGTTTCCGTAGTTTCTGGCTTATCTGTCTTTAATTTTGCCCAAATGAGCAGACACATGTATGTCTTCTTATTTCTCTTTCTTTATTACATAAAATGAAAGCATGCTGTAAGTACATTTTTGCACTTTGCTTTTTTTTTTTTTTTTGGCTTAACAGATATGCTGGAATTCACTCTATATAAGTTCAGAGATATTCCTCATTCTTTTACAGCTTATTTATTGTTGGTGCCATTGAGTCAACTCCAACTCTTAGTGACCCTGCGTACAGCAGAGTAGAACCCTGCTCAGTCTTTTTGTGCCATCCTCTCACCTTCCAGCGCTCTATCAGACAATACTCTGCTGCTACTTATGGGGTTTTCAATTTTTCTCAGAAATGGATGGGGAGGTCCTTCTTCCTGGTTTGTCTTTAGTCTGGAAGCTCCGCTGAAACCTATCCGCCATGGGTAACCCCGCTGGTATTTGAAATACGGGTGGCAGGGCTTTCAGCATCACAGCAACATGCAGCCACCACAGTGTGACAATCAACAGATGGGTTGGTGTAGCTCCCTGACCAGGAAACGAACCAAGAGGGCAGCAGTGAGAGTGCTGAATCTTAACCACTAACCCACCAGAGCTGGCGTTTACAGCTTTTAGTACCTCATTATGTGGTGGTACCACAGTTTATTCATCCATTTTCCTATATATTTTAGGTTGCATTTAATATTTTTCAATTTTATGTAATGCTGTAAAGAATAATTTTGTGCATATATATTTTTCTGTTATAAGAAGTGTATCTTCAGTGCCAATTCCTAGAAGTGGGATTCTTGGTTTAAAAGGTAATCATATATTAGTTTTGTTAGATATTGCCAAATTCCCTCAATAAGAGTTGCATCATTTACATTCCAATTTAGGATGTATGAGAACACCTATTTCCCCAGAGTCTCATTAATCAAATGTGTTGTCTTCATAATTTTTAATTTTAGCCAATCAAATAGGTGAGAAGTTGTATCTCAGTGTACTTTTTTTTTTTTTTTTTGGTGAAGAAGATTGGCCCTGAGCTAACATCTGTTGCCAATCTTCCTCTTTTTGCTTGAGGAAGATGGTCCATGAACTAACATCTGTGCCAATCTTCCTCTATTTTGTATATGGGACACTGCCACAGTATGACTTGATGAGTGATATGTAGGTCTGCACCTGGGATTTGAACCCGCAAACCCCAGGCTGCCAAAGTGGAGTGCGCAAACTTAACCACTATACCACCAGGCTGGCCCTTATCTCAGTGTGCTTTTAATTTGCATTTCCCTTATTATGAGTGAGCTTGAACGTATCTTGATACATTTAATAGCCATTTTAATTTTTTATTCTTTTGTGAGTTCTCTGTTTATGTTTTTGTCTATTTTTCTATATTTTTTGTGCATATTTTCTCCCAATTAGTCAGTTATCTTTTGACTTTGTTTATGATTATTTTTCTTTAAGGTTGAATGTGGTGAGACTGAGGACCCAGCTTTTTAGCAAGAAGCTTCAAGCTGATGTGGATCCACTCATCAGCCCTTGTAGCATATGATGGATTTCCATCAGTGAGAAAGTCAATAGCCATAGTTCTCAGCCTACATGTCTCCATCCTGTCCACGGAAACAGCACAGAGAATTTTGTGAAAACCTGGCTGAAATCTAGGCAGGCACAGTGTTCGTTCTTGTGCATCCTTTTGAATGTAGTTGCCGTGTCCTAGTTTAAGACCGTGTGATCTTTAAGCAGTTGCATTGTCTTCTTTCTCCACCTCATTTGGGGTGGGGTAGGGGAAGCTCGGGTGCACACATTTGCATTAGTCATGCTCCTCAGCATCATGGGTCCCTGAAAGACCCCTTTCTTGTTTTGCTTAATTGATTATTCCCTGTATTACTCAGAATAGGCTAGGACTCTGCTGCAGTAGCCAACAGCCAACACCCCCAAATCTCAGAAGCTTAAAACAACAAAAATTTCTCACTAAAACTACATGTCCAACGCAGGTTGGCAGGGTGAGGGCTGAGGGAAGCTCAGTTCCGTGTATTCATTCAGAGATCCAGGCTGGTGGGAGTTTCTTCTCAACTCGTGCTTTCGTAATCATTTGCAGTAGGCGACTGCAAGCGTAGCATTGGATGATCTCCCATCAGAAATTAAATGCTCTGGTCTAGAATTAGCACACATGGCTTCTACCCACAACTCTTCGGACAGAACTAACCCCATGATCTTGCCCAACTATAGA
Source organism: Equus caballus (assembly GCF_041296265.1). Lineage (NCBI taxonomy): Eukaryota > Metazoa > Chordata > Mammalia > Perissodactyla > Equidae > Equus > Equus caballus. The sequence goes on along the minus strand of NC_091688.1, from coordinate 27,726,710 downwards.
GTAGAGGTGGGCAGGGAAGTGAAATCTTCCTATGTGCTTGGAAGGAGAGAAGAAGAGCCTTAGAATTTTGCATTGATCTCCTTTCCTCACTCCCACACCTCTTCTTCCACTCCAGAAATAGCCTTTCTAGTGTGTTGGATGTGTATCCTTTTATTTGCATGCGCCGTTGCGAAATGTATAGTTTTGTTTTATGGGCATCTGCTTTAAATTTACATAGATGCTATTGTGGTATAGGCTTTATTCTCTTTCTTTTTTTTTTTTTTTACTCGATATTATGTTTTTGTTTTGTTTTGTTTTCGTGAGCCAGATTGTCCCTGAGCTAACACCCATTGCCAATCTTCCTCTTTTTGCTTGAAGAAGATTGTCCCTGAGCTAAACGTCCTTATATATGTACCATATGGAATTATAAAAGAATTTCTTCAGGAAATTTACCTAAGAGCAGAATTACTGGGTTATGGAGTATGCGGAATTCTCAACTAAGAAATTCCAAACTGGCCCCCTTACATTGGTCTGCACTCCTACCAACAGTGCATCAGGGTTCTTCTGCCTCCACATCCCTGCCAACCCTAGATGTTTTTCCAGGTTTCTAATTTTTACCCTTCTGATGGATGTGCAAGTGATATGTGTTTATGGTGTTTTTTGCCTTGTAAACATTTTTTTAATGTAGTCAAGTCAAACAATCTTTTCTTTTGTTGTATCTGGATTATTAGCCATAGTGAGAGAGCTTTCACGTACACCCAGGTTATAAAGTTGTTCATCCATATTTCCTTACACTTTTATCATTTCCTTTATTTTACAGGTAAATCCATGATACATTTGGTATTTATTCTTGTGCTAATTTCTGGATTTCCAAAATATATTCTTTTGCAAATGAACCTCTCTCACCAACACCAAAACTCAAGTTCTCAGCAGGTAAGTATGCTGAATGTCTAATATCTTGCAGTAATCTTATTTAAACCTTTGTCAGAAAAATCACTTCTTTCTGCTCCAAACCCTCCAGTAATTTCCTATCTCACTCAAAGTAAAAACCAGTGTCTTAATTCTGACCTACATAGTCCTACGTCATCTGATTCCCTTTAACCTCTCTGAATTCATCTTCATCTACTTTCTCCTTCTTTTCCCTGCTCTTATCACAATGACTTCTGCTGCTCTAGAATACAACTGTTATGCTTGTTTGGGTCTTGTTTGCTTGCCCAGAAATCTCCTCTGAATATCCCAATGGCCAGCTCCGTTATTTCTTTCCAGTCTTCACTCAAAGACACCGTCTCAGGCTGGTCTTCCCGGGATAACCTATCTTACATTTTTACCTACCTTTCCATCCATATTCCCTTTGATCTGTTTTTTTTTCTTCTTAGTGCTTAACTCTATTGAACACCTTAAATAGTTAAATGATCTTGTTGATCTTGTTGATCTGTGTCTATACTTTACTGTAAGTCACATGAAGGCAAGATATTTCTGTCTATCTGGTTTTTTTGTTTTTTTATGACCATTCCCCTTGGTTCCAAGAATATTACTTGGCACATGGTAGACACAATAGAAACTTGTTAAATAAATAAATACATGAATCCCATGGGGAAACGGGAATTCAGCACAGGGTAATCTGTCTGTACTACGCTTAAGACATTAGGTATGCATTGGAAGGATTTTCTAGTTGTTTACAACAAACAAAATCCAGAATACATAGACGTTTTTGCCAATGGAGCCAATAAAAAAAATCTAAATGTAACTGAAGTTAGAGCAGTGAATTATAGACATACACAAAAGGCAGGCTGCCCTGAGGGCAAATGTCAAGTTTTACTACAATCAGGAGACCAAGCTTTTCGTGTGTAGGGATTTGCACAAGGTGTGCGATTTGACCTAAAATTCTTAAATTAAGCTGGGTAACCTAGAAGCGGGCTATGGTGGTCCTCTGGCTTCTGACTGAAGGAAGGATATTTCTCTTCACAGGAAGCATCCTTGATGGAGGCCATCAGATCTTTCACCGATTAAGATCAACCAAATAAAGCTCACAATCAAAGTATTTAATAAAATTTAAAAGCCGTAAATTTAAAAACTGTCCTAAATAAATAAGAATTAAAAGTAGCTCCCTTAGCCTGATAAAAGTATTTGCAAAAAACCTACAGTAAATCCCACTCCTTATGATGAGCTATTAGAAGCATCTCATTTTAAATCCAAAGAAGATGGGATGCTTACTAAAAAATGCATACCTAGGAATAAATCTAACAAAATATGTGGAGAGCCTTTATGGAGAAAATTATAAAATCTTATTTAGAGAAATTGAATATGACTTAAATAGGTGGATAAATAAGCCCATTCGGAGGACTTGATAAAGAAAATGTATCAGCTCCCTGCAAACTGATCTATAGATTCAATGAAATTTTAATCAAAATTTACCAACATTTCTAGAGGAAATTGGCAATGTAATTCTAAAATACATAAGGAAAGGCAAAAGGACAAGAATAGTCAAAATGACCTTTGGTGATACTTGTTCTATTAAGTATCAAAACTTATAAATTCTTAATATTTAAGACAGTGTGGTGTTCGTAAATGAATAGACAAATAGGTTAATGAGGGAAAAGAGAAAGACTTTATATATGGGAAATAGATATATGACACAGGTGGCACTGCAGATCACTGGTGAAAGATGGGACTATTCAATAAATACTCTTGGGACAATCAGTTACACATAATGAAATAATGAAATTGAATCCCAACCTCATACACACTAAACCTATTCCAAATGGATAAGGGCTTAAATGTGAAAGACTGGACATTAACACATTTAGAAGAAAATACGTGAGAATATTTTTATGACCTTGGGGTAAAGAAGTATTTCTTATAATAGACATAAAAAAATGAAAACCCTAAAGGAAAAGATTGATGAATTCAACTATATTAAAATTAAGAACTTTGTTATTAAAATACGCTATTGAGTAAAATCATATAAACTACACAAGACATTTGCAACACATGTAACTAAAATTAAGATTATTAGGCAGAATATATAAAGAAGCTTACATATAAATCAGAAAAAAAACTCAATAAAAAATGGGCAAAAGAGCAGAATTCTAATTTCAGTTATATTATGTCCTAGGCTAATTAGATGAATCATTCTACTGAAAACAATTCGAAGGGCTAGAATGTGTGTGTGTGTGTGTGGGTGTGTGTGTGTTCTGTGTGTATGTATGGATATGGATCCATCTATCTAGATATCCAAATAAGTGTATTTGATCAGAAGATAAGTGGACTTATCAGGGCAAAATAAAAGAGAAAGAAGGAAAGCAATTGGGCGTTTTTGGGGGAGTAGGAGAATTTGAGCTTTGATTCTGAAAGACTTTCGGGCAACTTGGGCTGGCCCTTCAAGGCTCACTAGGATGACCAGAAGAGCAAAATTAGATAATAAAAAGTGTTTCAAGAATATGGAGAAATTGGAACCCTCATGCACTGCTGATGGGAATGTAAAATTGTACAGATACTTTGGGAAACAGTCTGGTAGTTCCTCAAATTATTAAACCCAGCAATTCCACTCCTAGGTATATATCCAAGAGAAATGAAAACATACGTCTACACTAAAATTTGTACATGAATAGTTATAGTAGCATATTCTTAATAGCCAAGAAGTGGAAACAACTCAATTGTCAACCAACTGATGAATGGATAAACAATCTATACAATGGAATATTATTCTGCCATAAAAAGGAATGAAGTACTGATACATTTTACAAGTTCAATCAACTTTGAAAGCATGCTAAGTGCAAGAAGCCATTCCCCAAATTCCACACGTTATATGATTCAATTCACATGAAAGTGCATAACAGGGAAATCTATATTGACAGAAAGTAGATTAGTGGTTGCTTATTGATGGAGAGGAGGATGATGGGGGCGTGAGAGAGTAATAGCTAAAGGGTATGGGGTTTCTTCTTGAGGTGATGAAAATGTTCTAAAATCACCTGTAATGATGGTTGCACATATTTGTGAATATACTAAAAACCATTGAATTGTACAGTTTAAATGGATTAATTGTATGGTATGTAAATTATTGCCGAATAAAGCTTTTTTAAAAAACGTAAGGATACAGAAAACTTGAAAGTCAATAATGGAAAAAGATTTAACATACAAATACCAGTAAATAAATATAGTATAGTCATATCAATTGTTGAAAAAATAGAATTTAGGGCAGGAAATATAACTGGAGATAAAGATGGTCACTTAATAATGATAAAGGAACAATTCACTCAGAGGATGTAATGATTTTAAATTTGTCTGCATATCATAACATAGCCTCAAAGCATTTAAGGCAAGTTTGACAGAATTACAAGAAGAACTAGGCAAATTCATAATTCAGATTAAATAAATTTTAGATAAGTTTTAATATAAAATTAACATATATTTATATTAAAAATGAAATTTTATTTTTTTTAATTTTTATTTTTTTCAGATGTACATCATATTTCAAATTCTGGATACATTACATCATGTTCACCATCCGAACACTAATTATAGTGCATCCCCTCACATGTGACCCTAATCACCCCTTTTGCCCTCCCCCCTCCCCCCTTCCCCAATGGTAACCACCAGTCCAATCTCCAATGCTATGTGGGTTTTTTTTTTTTGTCATTTTTATCTTCTACTTATGAGTGAGATCATATGGTATTTGACTTTCTCCCTCTGACTTATTTCACTCAGCATAATACCCTCAAGGTCCATCCATGTTGTCACAAATGGCTGGATTTCGTCATTTCTTATGGCTGAGTAGTAGTCCATCATGTATAAATACCACATCTTCTTTATCCATTCGTCCCTTGATGGGCACCTAGGTTGCTTCCAAGTCTTGGCTCTTGTGTATAATGCCGCAATGAACATAGGGGTGCAAGTATCTTTATGCCTTTGTGTTTTCAAGTTCTTTGGAATAAATACCCAGCAGTGAAATAGCTGGATCATATGGTAGATCTATCCTTAATTTTCTGAGGATACCCCAAACTGCTTTCCATAGTGGCTGCACCAGTTTGCACTGCCACCAGCAGTGAACAAGGGTTCCCTTCTCTCCACACCCTCTCCAACATTTGTTGTTTCCTGTCTTGTTAATTATAGCCATTCTGACCGGAGTGAGGTGACACCTCATTGTAGTTTTGATTTGCATTTCCCTGATAGCTAATGATGTTGAGCATCTTTTCATATGCCTGTTGGCCATCTGTATTTCTTCTTTGGAGAAATCTCTGTTCAGATCTTTTGCCCATTTTCTAATTGGATTGTTGGGTTTTTTTGTTGTTGTTGAGCTGTATGAGTTCTTTGTATATTTTGGATATTAACCCCTTATCTGATATGTGGTTTGCAAATATCTTCTCCCAATTGTTAGGTTGTCTTTTCATTTTGTTGATGGTTTCCTTTGCTGTGAAGAAACTTTTTAGTTTGATGTAGTCCCATTTGTTCATTTTTTCTTTTGTTTCCCTTGCCCAGTCAGACATGGGACTTGAAAATATGCTGCTCAGACCAATGTCATAGAGCCTACTGCCTATGTTTTCTTCTAGAAGTCTCATGGTTTCGGGTCTTACATTCAAGTCTTTAATCCATTTTGAGTTGATTTTTGTGCATGCTGTAAGGGAATGGTCTACTTTCATTCTTTTGCATGTGGCTATCCAGTTTTCCCAACACCATTTATTGAAGAGACTCTCCTTTCTCCATCGTATGCTCTTGGCTCCCTTGTCGAATATTAGCTGTCCATAAACGTGTGGATTTACTTCTGGGCTATCAATTTTGTTCCATTGATCTGTGTGTCTGTTTTTGTGCCAGTACCATGCTGTTTTGGTTACTATGGCTTTGTAGTATAATTTGAAATTGGGGAGTGTGATACCTCCAGCTTTGTTCTTTTTTCTCAGGAATCCTTTGGCTATTCAGGGTCTTTTGTTGTTCCATATAAATTTTAGGATTCTTTGTTCTATTTCCGTAAAAAATGTTGTTGGAACTTTGATAGGGATTGCATTGAATCTATAGATTTCTTTAGGAAGTATGGACATTTTAACGATGTTAATTCTTCCAATCCAAGAGCATGGAATATCTTTCCATTTCTTTGTGTCTTCTTCGATTTCTTTCAGCAATGTTTTATAGTTTTCAGTGTACAGATCTTTCACCTCTTTTGTTAAGTTTATTCCTAGGTATTTTATTCTTTTTGTTGCAATTGTAAATGGGATTATATTCTTAATTTCTCTTTCTGCTACTTCATTGTTAGTGTATAGAAACGCAACGGATTTTTGTACATTGATTTTGTATCCCGCAACTTGACTGTATTCCTTTATTATTTCTAAAAGTTTTTTAGTGGACTCTTTAGGCTTTTCTAGATATAAAATCATGTCGAAAAATGAAATTTTAATCTATCTGTCAATAATTGGTAGAATAAGGAGACAGAAAATTAGCAAATATATTGAAAATTAACATGCATGATTTAATGGGCTTATAGAACATTGTACCCAACAAATGCAGAATATGGTTTTTTTCAAGTACACAGGGCTAATTTGTAAAAATTAGATAGATAAAGCAAGTCTCACAAAACTTCAAAGATTGAAATCATGCAGTGTATGTTTTCTGACCTCAATACAATTAAGCTAGCTAGAAATCAATAACTAAAAGATAAATAATATAAAAAATTTGTGTATTTGAAAATTAAGACAGACATGTCTATATACATGCACCAGAGAAAAATCATAATAGAAATTAACATATGTATTATAACACATATACATTATAATAACAAATATAGTATAATACATTATAATAATGTATGTATTTAAACTGAACCATAAGGGAAATGTTACATTAAAATTAATGGGATTCAGCTCATGCAGATTCTAGAAGGAATTCAAAGTCTTACACTGATATATCAAAACGAAGTTCCGAAGAGCACTTATTTCAATAAGTTAAGGAAAGAAATCCAAAGAAAGTAGAAGGAAGACAATACTAAAAATAAGAGTAAGAATCAATCAAATAGAAAACAAATAAGAGCCAGGTTAGGTTCTTTAAAAAGTCTAATTAGTTGGACCAATAATTAGTGAGAGTGATCAAGAATAGAGAAAAGGATAAAAATAAAAGTAATGGTGAATATTAGAAATGTACAATGGGTCATTACTGCAGATGGATCGAGAAGACCTGCTAAATTTGTTGACTGAACCACCCAGAATTCCCAGCAAAATGCTTCCCAGTCTGGGGTTTGCCCAAAGATACCATCTATGACCATGATTGGTTTTGGAACTTCCAATTTTCTGGTGAATTATAAGGGGGATTGATATCAAGTCATCCTAAACTGTCTCTTTCTAGTTCCCTTTTCTCACAACAAAATTATATTCATGCTCAGGTTACCCTTAGACCAGCACAGAACAATTTCTGTTGTACAAATGGTACTAACACATCTGCAAGTTGTGGTTTTTACTTGTGACAGGGTCTGGGGCCTGAACTTCCTGGGGTATTACCAAGAAGACACCTGTACAGTGGGTGTATGGGCGTGCTAGACAGCACCCAGTCAGCTACAAGGGAAGAAAATCATTCTCCACAAGGTTTAATTTTTCCCAACTCAAATAGTGTTTAAAAAATCTGTCATAATACTAATCCTGTTAATATGGAGTTTAAAAACAACTGCAATGCTTTCACCATCTAATAAAATTAATGTTACTTGGAATGTGGGTTTCTTGAATACAACAAAAAGTCATATGTAAAAAAAAAAATCAATTTCTAAGGATTTCCTGAAAAAAATGTCAGTTCATTCAAAAAGCAGATGAGGAACGGCTCCCTTTGGGGGTTTCCACACTGGCTTGGGGGTAGAAATGTTGGGCCCTCAATAGTGAAAGAAGTTCATTCAGGAATCACTTAAAGAGGAAGTTCTTTCCCTTTTGGAAAGCAGAATTAATGTAGTAACAGATTGAGTAGAATCAGTGTTTGGATCCTGGCTAAGACAATTCTTTCTCTTTCCCAAACCATTTGAATATTTCAGTGAGTTGCCAGTTTAAAACCAGCACCTCCTATAGCAAGTTACCTCAGAATACTTCTATCGCATAACGTTAACCAATGAATGAGCTGTCCATAAAAATGGTCCAACAGCCATTTGTAATCCAGAACCTTGATACCAGGTGGTGGTGCTAGTGATGATAATGGTCTGGGGTGGTCAGGAGGTTACTGGATGGGGATATTTATGGGGGCTTTTCAAGCCACCTAACTCTTTACAGACATCTCATCACCATTTCTGTTTTCATTCCTTTGAAGTCAAGGCAGAAGATATTTTGCTACCATTTAGACCTACCTTTCTGCAAAACTCGTGGATTTGCACATCATATTTTACTTTATTTAACCTGTTTCAGATCTTGTGTTTATTGGGCATTGAAACAAAGAATTGACCACTTACAATTTTCAGAGGTGCAGAATACTCAAAATGTCCCCCAACCACCACTGGAAATGGAGACTGAGTGCCGTCATTTGTGGCATCCTATCTTTGCCTCCTGAGGCAGCCTGATTACGAAGAGCAAGAGGGGCCAGTAAGTAGCGGAGGAGGGTGCCTTTTCACACTCCTTCCAGACTTCTCCACCCTTTCTTAATAGCTCTTTTGTTTCTCTTACTTGAAGTTTTCCTTTAAACAAAGATCTTTGGTTTCAAGAAGACACAGGATTAGTCATGGCTCATTATCTTTATTCCTATTTCTCCCTGACAGGAGAAGAAGTTCTTTAGTTGATCTTCCTTGCCTAGAGTTCACTTTAAAAGAACTTAACAAACTAATTTACTGATGACTCTAAATTAAATTCTGAACATTTAAGACATTTCATTAAAAAGAAGTCACTGTCCCTAATTTATTCAGCAATCATGTATTTTTAAAAAATTTTTCACTGAAGATTTGAAGATTGAGGAAAGACAGTGCCAAGTTATACAGATTATTAGTAGTTAATAGAAAGATATATATATATATGTATATATACATGCTTACAAAAAAGAACAAAGTGCGATTTTTAAAAAGCACTTTTTAAAGCCTAACAACCTTTGACATTCTAATAGAAGCAAATTTTCATAAGTTGGAGTTTCGTTTGTATATTAAGAGAGACTAGAAAGAATTATTCTCAACACTGAAAATAAGACAAAGAGTCAAGTGAAGTAGTTTTGAATTTTCTCAAAGTCTATAAGCTGTAAAGTTAGTAATTAATGTGACAAACAGTATAGTTAACCCAGTGAAAATTTAATTTGTTCATGACAAGAATAATGATACACAATAGAGAGTTGATAAACTTATTAAAGCAATTTAAACACATCTGTAAAAGCTTCAAAACAGTATCCTCACTTGAATTCATAGGATTTGAAGATTAAAATCAAAGCAATTTTTCTAACCCGAAAGCAATAACAAAACAACAGCAACAACACACATAATAAAATCTTCATTTTATAAACATTTCCAAAGATCCGTTTTTAAAATTCCCGGATCATTGGGTAATACAAAACAATTTGAGATTACACTATTTATATATATATTTGGTGGAAGTAGATCAATGATGGCTAATATTTGCAATTATAGCAAGTGGATGCAAAGGTCAAAGTTCATAAAGGGTCTACAACTTGGAATCACAAGACAATAGCAAGTCAATACACTAAAGCACACACATACATAAATTCTCACTTTTAATTCCACTTACTATGGAGCAAAGATACATAAAATCAGCAGTGACAACAGATAGGAAACTTAGTCAATCTATCATCCCCAAACTATTAATCTCCCAGAAAGCCTATAAATTCTTGCCAGCTAACATGTAATTGTAAGAGGTAATTAGTAGCTGTTTCAAGTTCTATTGTAATATACGTACATGCACACGTACATGTAACGTGTATATATATGTATGTGTATATGTATATGTACGTGTCCCTGACTAATACAATTGACATCACTCCACAAGCCACATCCCCATTTACGTGAGGAGGGGAGAGCCCCTGCCACTTCCCTTACTTTGCCGGGACACCGATATGATTTACATAGAGCACATCCAAGCTGTGCTTGACTGTATAACAAATAAAAGGAAATAAAATCTTTCTTCCTTCAGAAGTTTTAGAAAACAGTTCATGCATCAAAGTTAAATAATGTGTGCAAAAATAATCCATCTAAACATATTCTTTACTCTTATTAGGAAGCATTTATCTTTTAACATCTTGGATGTTTTCAGCTGCCATAAGTTACACATAATAATTCCTCAGTATGTTGTAAAGCATATATCTAAAATTTTCCCTCTCTAAAGCACTTTGTATAAGAAGGAGAATGAGCAATAAAATGTGAACTTCCTCAAAGCGATTACACAGGGAATTTTTCCTCTAGGGATCCTTTGCTTTACAAGCCATCGCTGCTTCTTTGGCTGGTGATTTTGAAAGCTTAACAGCAGTCATGAAAATTTGTTGATATACTTTGTACCACTTTGCAAAAGCCACTAGAACAGGCCCCTTCAGGCGGAAAGGACCCCATGCTGCAGAGCCTAGCTTGGACTGGACTTCAGTCCACGTTAGCTCTGGGCGGAGTAAGCCACATGATCACGCGCAGAGGCTCTGTTTTAGGCCTCAGTAAAATGTTGTTGCTGTATGTGTATTTCTCCGTTCTACTGCATTAATTCTGAGTTACTCCCACATTGCATCACTCTCTCCTTGTACTTTTAATATTGATTTCTTCAACTATTAAAAATTCTTTCAATTGTGAGTAAATTTTGGCGTGATTCTCCCACTTCACTTGAGTTTGTTTGGAAAAATAAAGACACTTCCACTGAGTCGGAAGTCGGCTTCCCAGTTTCAACGTGGAAAAATATGTCATGCAGTCTCTTCCCCACAGGGCATCTTTTTTCATGGCTAACTTGCTTTCAGTTCTCCTCATCTCAATATTCTGTATCTGTGTTTACCGCTTCATAAACTATTTCTGCCAGTATTAACATATTATGGAAGGTAAAGTCTTGAAGAATTTTGAGTAATTTTCAAGGACCTTAATGTTGTTGTAATATTGACAAAATGAAGGGATATCAATGGTGTCTGTAGCATTTACCTCTCCTGGGTTGTGATAGGTGGTGGAGAATCAGGCTGCCAGTATCCGGGCTGCCAGTTTCATTGAAAACATAGTTGTCACTGCTTCTCCTTGGCAATCCTTCCCAAAGGGACTTCCATTGTGAAAATCTACCTAGAAACTCTACATTCATGTTTAGTGTAACTCAGTTTATCTTATGCTTATCTCTGGTTTTCTAATAGTTGCAGGGTTTATAAATCTTCAGAGGTTTTAAAAGTTGAGTCCCCAAGAGAACTGGTTCATCCTGCTACCGTATGCTCTTCTCTTCTGTTGTCATTTAAGAGCTGTTCCGGTGGGTTCCGACATGGAAATCGGATTTATTTTTTGGAAAAATCACAGGCAGGGGCAATGATCTCTTTACATGTTAGTATCAATTTATTCATTTATTTTGTCATTCATTCAACAAATACTTACTGAACAAATGGTGTGGGCCAGGCATTATTCTAATTGCTGAGCAAAACAAACAAAAATCTCATTCTAGTATAATTAAGTGATTCTAAAAGGTAGCTTCAAATATCTGTGAATAACAAAATGATTCCATACATGTTCTAGCTCCCAAAATATTTCACTATCATTGAAACCTCACCTCCTTTCTAGGAAGCACCATACGTTGTGGAAAGTGACCATGCACATCCTCTCTATTTATTTGATCCTAACGAGATGGGATTTATCTAGTACATAAAATGTGGGGTTCATAAAAACAGTGAAAAGTCAATCTGCTTTGCCAATGACACAGTGGAATCCTTTTCTTTAAATAATTTCCATTATTTACTCCCACTTCTCTTCTTTTCAAGTATTTAATTGGGTATGTTTTTCCACTTTCTGCTTTTATGTGACAATGTACTTTTCACATATTCCTCCTATAATTCTATGTAATTTGTAAAAATTCATGATCTAATGGGTATTTACTTCTACATTTCCACTGATAAAGATATTTTTTAAATATTTTCCCTCTACTCCTCAGTGGCCATGCTGAGGCAGCGAACCACATACAAAATAGAGGAAAACTGGCAACAGATGTTAGCTCAGGGAGAACCTTCCTCAAGCAAAAAGCGGAAGAGCAGTGACAGATGTTAGCTCAGGGCAAGTCTTCCTCAGCAAAAAAAAAATTTTCCATGTCTCTTTTCTCTGATTCTAACTTAAGAAATGACCTTCTGAGGTCTAGATTCGGATACAGAGGAGGGAGGACAGGCTTCATGTAAGAGACATGAATACACTTGTCATTGGAAAATTCATACAATTTATAGAAGCAGTTCCTTGGATGTTCTATAAGTGTGAGTCTGTTCACCAGAGAATAACTCATGGTCCTTACGCTGGTGAAAGCCAATTTCTGAAACTGTGAAGTCAAAGATTAGGCCTTGGAATGTCGGGACACAAATATTAACCTTGAGAAAACCTGTCTGGGTGGCCAGTCAGCCTGATTTTCTCTCCATCTCACCCTTTCCTTCTATCTAATTGTATCACTCCATATAAATCCTTTGATTTATCATGATCCTCAAGGAAAGCCCAAATATCTTAACATGAGCTGTAAGACTTAACCATCAGGATCCTCTAAGTTCTTGCTCTTGTCTTCCCCTCCACACTGCTGAATTGCTTGCCTTACCACCTGAACTTACCAAATCTCCAAGCTTCCATCCTTGAGCAAGCTCTTCCTTTGCCAAGGATATTCTTCCAAGACCTTTTCCATGACTACTACCACCACCCCTCTTTTGGACAACTCCTACTTATCTCTCAGGTTTCAAACGTAGAGTTCACGTCCCCTGGGGACACTTCTCTTTTACTCATTAACTCTTCTAAATGTTATTGGAGCTAGAAGGAAGTGCACAATGGATCGGTAGGAAATGAATGCACTTTTAAAAGATTGCAGTCACATTTCTATCTCTTGGAATGAACAGTTTTCTTTTATCATCTGTATCATTCATGTTAGATGGATATTCATCCCTTTCCTAACCATAAAATGTTACTACCATTTACCAAAATGCATAATGATTTCTCTCAAAACATTGAGACTCATATATTTTTGTCTCTGTCTGAAATGGTTTTTCCCCATTCATGCATTTGACAAACATTAATTGAGAATTTACTCTGTTCTAGTCTCTGTGCTGGTCTTGGGGAAACAGCCCTGACAGGGATCATTAATTTCTACTCATCCTTTGGTTCTCAATTTTTAGGTTTGGCTTCTTCCAAGAGCATTCCTGACTCTGTTACTGGCACATTGGGTTCTTGTCCCCCAGGATAGAAATCAAGACAGACAACAAACAGTAGAAAAGTAGAAGTTCATTAGCTTGTGCACAAGGGAGGCATAAGGGAGCTGGTACAGAAAGGAAAGGGGCAGGTGACTGGCTCTTTAGGGAATGGGATTGTGGGGCTTTTCTTAGGCCAAGGTTGGGGAGGAGGGCCTTGTCCTGGCATGTGGAGGTGGGGTTGTGCTTGCGCCTGCGCTGTCACGTAGCATGCTACTACATGCAACTCATGTATCATTCGTATGCTAGCTCTCCACCTGTGGGTGTGATTTTTACTGTGCTAATGGGGCTAATTTGTCACCTTCAGTGGACTCCTGGGTGCTAGGGCACATGCGTAAGCCTAGGAAAGTTCCAAAACTGCAGAATGTGGATCTTGGTGGTCTGTATCTAATGCTCCTAGCTTGCAGATTGGTTAGGGGCCTTATCTTGTTAGGCCAGGGGCCTTGCAGATGGCCCTGTCTCACAGGCTGGTTGCTTTCTCAACTCCTCATGTCCATGCTTATGCTCCTCAGTCATCTCCCACAGCTCTCTGGACTGCCCCATATTCCAGAGCTTTTCATACTCTAAAATCACCTGTTTATTTGTCTATATTCCCATATTCACCTCCAGACTTTAAAACCGCCAAGGCAAATCTATTTATTTATTTGCATGTTCCCACTACCTAGGCAACACCTGGCACCATAGTTAGGGTGCAAGAAATACTTGTGGAAAGAATAGAATTTTTCTATAGCAGTGAGAAAGAATTTGGAATTTCGTAGGTGATAGTGAGATATCCAAGGGGATTTATCAACAGCCAGGAATCTGGAATCAAGGTTTGGGGGAAAAGACAGAATGTGAAATATAGACTGAAAATTTGAAGCACAGAGAAAATATCTAGTGATAAGTAACAATAATGACCCTGAGTGAATTCATATAAAAGAGAAGAACAGAAGTACAGAGACTGGTCTTAGGGGATATCTTTCGTTCTTTGTAAAATGCCTGTAGCAGAAGATGTTATAGGTATAGGTACCTCTGGGCGTTTCACCTCTGCACACCTAAGACTGTTTACTGCAAACACTGGGATCCTCTGCCTGAGGGCTTTTTTCTCACCATGGAAGAAGGCGGGACCTGTAAAAGTCAGAACTGCTGGAAAGTCATGTTCTCATCAACAGTCCTCAACTAATGACAGTCTTAGTGACTAATGGAGAGTTCATGGAAAAGCACCCCACCTTATGTACCCCTCTGTTGGGATAAACTTGAGGTGGATTCTTCCCCAGTGGGACTGAGTGTGATAATGCACACTTTATCGGTTTCCTTCCCTGCCCTGTCTCACTTTCCCATGCTCCTACTAGTATTTTCTGAAATTGCCTCACCTGTCAACTACGTGTACTCAGGTTTGCTTCTGGGGCAACCCAAATCAAGATAGGGGCCAATGAAAGAAGCAGCTAAAGGGTAACTTAAAGAACTTGAAACATCGAGATGTCTATGACTTACAGAAACATTTTAAAAAGGAGAACATCCTTAGTCATGTCCAAGTTGTATAGGGTTTTCCTAATGGTATCAAGACAACCCAAAAATTTCTGCTTGAGTGCTAACTGTGGTAGGATTCTGGTAAGATGAGGAGGGAAGACTTCTTTTGTCAAAATTGAGAATGTGCACAAACTTCTTCCCTTGTGATTCTGACACCATCTGTTTTTAGAAGTTGCCATTTATCCCACACAAAATCTGCATTCTAGGCCTTGTCATTTTTTTGCAGCTTTCCCAAACCACTTCTGAGTTTGGGGGTCAACTTTACTGTCCCAGTCAAGCGCTCTCTGGTCCATTTTCTAATTCTATACCATGAAAAAGTTTCACTAAAAAATTCCACACTTCCTTCACTTTTCATAAGATCGTTATAATTATAGTATGTGTTTTCCTTAAGAGTTTCCTTTTCGTGCATTGCCATTCTTCCTAAAGATTTTATGGTATGGTAAAACTGTTTTATTCATTATGTTCCTTCTACCAAGCACCTGAAGTTTCTATTAGATATGGATGCTCACTTTTGGCCAAGGATTCAATTTAACTATTTAAAACAAATGTTTATTATTTGAACAACTTTATAAAAAATTAGCCCTCTAAGCCACTCTTCTTAGAACAACAGCTATATATATTCTGTGGTGTTTTAAAATCTTTGTTCAAATGCAAAAGTAACTTTCCTATAGTTATATAATAATAGTTTATATTTTTAATGCCACTTTATTGCTTAAAATTACTTTCATATCGATTATTTATTTTAATCCTCACAATAACCCTGTGAGATGTGTACCTTTTTTTCACTTATCAAAGGTCTTAAATTTTTTTCATATATTTCAAAAAGATTCATATGTATTACTTTAATATTCCACTAAACATATTCCAAAATTTACTTAACCATTTACCCAACTTAACTATGATTCCATACTCCTATCCAAAAAGATTGAATAACAACTAGTTAAGTTTTAGGTTTATGGCATTTCTACAAAATCTTATTTTACAGTACCTGGCTGTTTTCCAATTTGATAGGTGGACCAAAATCCTAATTTCTTCTAGAATATTCCCTCCCAGACACTAATTTATTTGAAGACTCTTCTAACATTTATCTTATTTTTAATTCTAAAATTACTCTAGGACTTCAAATTATTTTAGTGCCAATAGTGTGATACCCCTGTGAGTGCTACAGGGAAAGCCAAAGCTTTCTATCTGGGTGTCCCAGCTGCCCAAAGAATCAACAGTGTGTTTGTTGTATGTGCCTAAATCTCTTTCTTTGCAGGATTGTCTTTTTTGTGCATTAAGTTTCTGCTTGTCTTTTTATTTCTTATTTTCTATTTATGATATAAACGGCATCTTGCAAATACTAATCCAGAAATTCCAGGTTAAATTTCCATCCCAATAACCTGAATTTCGCCTCCAGTTCTTTTCTTTTGCTCTTGAGTTACCACAATTATTGATTCCCCTACGACTGTCATCTTGCATGCACTTTTTCTACATCCAGAGCAAATCACCATCTAGTTCTCATTGTCAGTACAGAGTACCTCAAGTGTTAATTACATCTCCCATCACCACTGCCTACCTCTATTTATATGGGGCTACTTTTCCTCAGAGTGGTGTCTGAAGTAGATACTCTTGGATTTTCTTCTCCTACAGGCCTGAGACTGGAAGTTCAGATTCTAGTTCCAATTCTATCACAATCTAAGAGAAAGACTTTGGTCAAGTCACATTCCTTCTCTGGACCTTTGTTTTCTCATTCATAAAAGGGAGGTTGAACTCTATACTCTTGAAGAGCTATTTCAGCTCTTGTGTTTTATGATTTTTAAGTCTCTTCCTTAGCATTTTCAAGACTGATCTATTGAAAGGAGTCCTACAGCCTCATCTCTGGAAACTCTCCTTTATCCCAGCTTTTTCAGTTCAGCTGTACTTGCTCTATGGAAACAAATTACTGTTTGAAGTCCCAGTGCCACATGTTTGAGGAAACACAGTGGAACCAGAATCCAGATGTAGATAGTAGATGTTGCAGAAACAATTCCTGAGTGTTACTGGCTTGTGTTCATGCTGACTAAAGGACATTTGTGCTTTGTGAAACTTTTAATCTTAGCAGTTTTCTAATATTTTTTTAAATGAGTTGCAATCAGACGGTACAGTTGACTATTTGGACAAAAGATCCTTTGCTCCATTTTGGAAAATCCCTAAATCAAACTAAGAAAGACCGGTGCTTTCTGCAGGATGGCAAAGGAGTATTATATTTGACCCCAAGACTTCCATAATATCTAACAAATATCGATATTCTTAGATAACCTAGTAGAATAACTAGACAGTAAACAAATTAGCATTTGTTTTTTAATGCCTCCAAATTCTCTTTCAGCTCATATTTTTAGGATATTCAGATGAGTTAACTAATGACAAATTATTAAATATAAATTAAGTATTTAGCTCACTGAATATTTCATTAGACCATTTGGCCAATAGCATCATCTTTTGTAAGTAGTTGGAATTATAGCATTTAGAGTTGGAATAAGCTTTTAGAAATAATATGATTCAGTGGTTTCTGAACATGGCTGGTCATCACGATCACCCAGGAGCATGTTGAAGATACAGATTCCTGTGGCACAACACAAATAAATCCAAATAACTTAGAAGCCCCGCGTGAAGGATCTAGAACTTGTGCTTTTAATGATTTCTCGGGTGATTACGTGATGTAGTCAGCTTGGCACCAATATTTGAACAATCTTTGGAGGCCACTGTACATGTCACTCCTCTGCCATATGCAAGACTCTCTGTGTTGGTATTATCCCCCGAAGAGCTTTACTAGTTCCCTCATGGCTTGAAACTTGTTAAGGCATTCACTCCTTACTTGTTCTGGCATGGAGACAAAATTTGCCTACCTGTTCCTTTCACCCATTATCCTTACAGAGTCCTGCCATTTGGAATTACACAGAATGAATCTAATGCTGCTTCACATGTTTAACACCAGGTGTGTGTTTCTCTTCTATAGGCCCAGTATTTTACTTCTTTAATTAATTATATTATGGATTCAAGTTCTTGTACCATTATCTTCATTCACTGTTGGATATGACCCAGTTTGTTTATGCTCCTTCTAAAATCTGGTGAGCAAAGCTGACCTCAACATCGTGCAATATAATCAGTGAAGAGAGGGATGAGGTTATAATTTCCCTTTTCCTGAACTATACTTGTGTTAATGTATTCCAAGATAACAGAAGTGATTTAGACTGCTCTATTACATTATTGGCTAATATTGAGTTAATTAAATCCTGAAGTTTTTTTCACATGTTCTACTCTTCAGCCATATTAGTTCTATACTGAACTTCTGCATTTGGACATTTGAAGATTTTTAAAAAATTAACTAAATACCAGTATTCATAGTTAAATTTGTAATATTTCTTCATGTTATATTTGACCTAAAGTTTTCCTAGGTCAATATTATTTTGGATCCTCATCCTTTCAACCAGCTCTGGCTCTTCATTCCTACTTCATATCATCACAAATTTCATACACATGCCATTAATAAATCTTCCAAGTCACTGAGAGGGCCAAAGTCAGGCCTCTATTTAGGGTGAACTATCAATTGCAAGGAATAATTATTTTGTAAGGATTAAAGTAAAAATAAAATGAGTTTAACTTAAGCATAATCTAGATCATGTTTGTACTTCACAGTAGTGTTTAGAGTTGTTGAACTATATTTCTAAACATATGGACTTTAAAATGATTTAATTTCCTCTACCTGGAGTTGATGAGTCTTATTACTATTTCATTTTACCTAGTCTGAGTTGATCTGTCTTGCATAATTAAATTCACTTCCTCCCTTCCCCCATGGGTTTTAGCTTAAATTCTCATAAGTTCCCGTAGGAAGTAGGAACCAAGGTTCATTGCACTTGCTTTTTGATTCTTCTTTTTCTGGTCCTTCTTAAGGTAAAGAGTGTTTGTGACACTAACAACTTTAAAAGGTGGTTTTAAGTCTCTTTTTTTTGGTTAAAGAATAAGCTAATATTAGGAATAATCACATAATTTTAGGTAAGACTAAATATACAGTCTTTAATCAAAATAAAAAAGCTTTCTACTTTGTGGCATTCAAAGATATAACTTTCACAAAGTTAGTTTTAGAACTCCAGTAGAAATCTGAAGCTACCATTCCTAATCCCAACTTGTCTCTATCCTAGCTTGGATTCCTTTTGCTATTTTTCTAGTTTCCACCATCATCATCTCTAAGTAGTCTTCTGCAATAGCTTCCCAAGTTAATTCTCTTTTTCAGTCTTCAAAAATCAAATATGGAGAATATAAAAAAAGATAAGAAAACTTTGAAATCAATGTCACAAATAATTATACCATTTTACAGTAAAGTATACAATTATTATTTAATAATGTTACAATAAAATTAGCATCTGAGAGTTACTCTTATAGCAGAGAAATTGTGAAATAGCCCCTTCTCCTTTTTTTCAGGCAAACAAAAGGTGAAATAATGGAATGTCTTAATACTTTAAAATTATTCAAAATCCATAAATCAGCTCAATGAAATGTAAATTTCAGCTCCATTTGTTTATAGTGTATGATCCCTTTTTTCAGCACTCCAGCTGGCTCCTTTGAGATATCTAGCTCTAGAAGTTTATTTTGAGGAGGCAGAGTACTTTCCCATCCCTCAGGGCAATGGTTGCCATTCCTAGCGAATTGTCAGAATTACTTGGGAAGCTTTTTTTTCATATACAGATTTCAACATCTCACCTGAGAACTATTGAATCTGATAAACTGTGGTCAGGCTGGGAATTTATGAATTTAAAAACTCTCCAGGTGATTCTGATGCTCAGCCAAGGTTGTGAAACCACAGCCGTAGGAAACTTTGGTAAATGGGTAAAAGAAATTTGAATGCCATTGAGAGGAAGTATGCACCCTAAATATAAAATTTTACAGTTGCTACCAGTAGAAGACATGTAAATGAAGTCTATGAGAATGGATTCAGAGACTGAACATGCAAACCTATCTCTAATGGATTTTTTTTTAAATAATGTAACCCCAGTGATTGTCATTATATTGACTGTGAAAAGTGAGGTTAAAATTTAGCATAGTTTTGAGCAGATACTTCCAAAGAACTACTTCCGTGATAACACCCTAGACCTTGTTATGTCATAATATTGCATCACTCCCAAATCACTAACTCAAACATCCTGCTCTCCGTCCATAACCTCCTGTATGTTAAGCTTACTTATTTAACTACTCACTCTTGATCTTTGTTTGACCACAATAGGACCTTCTATCGTCCTCCTGCCTCCCCCTCCTAATCTGTCTGCCCACTCTTTTTCAGTTCCTTAATCAGTGTAGAGAATATAAACCAGAAATTTAATAGTACTCCTGCGAATAATACAAGCTCCTTTGCCTCTCTGTTTTCTTATTACAGTGTTTAGAAAGCCCGAAACCTGGATCAGCCCTATGTTCCACTTTCTCTGTACCTTCTTCTTTTTCAACTGCAGGTTGCAGTGGTGGATAAACTCAGGATAACCGATTTCAAATGGGTCTTCCACCTTACATGGCAACCTTACAATATTTTTCTTCTGGATAATTCACCTTCTCAGTGATTACTTTGTATCTTCTTTATACTCCTCTTCCTTCCAATCATATTGACCCTTTCCTGCTTTCTCTCCTCACTCTTAAAAGATGAGCTTGTGTCTTTCCTCACCAAGAAGCCATCAGAGAGATATTCTCTCAATTTCCTGCTACCAATTCTGTGAAACTCCACCTGCACTAATCTTTTCCTTCCTCCCTCCGGTCTCTACTTCTATATAAGGTCAATCTTTTCACCTGCGTCTGGGATCCTACTCTTATCTGATTTTTCATAAACACTGTACTACCAAAAAATTCCTCTCTCTTTCCTGCATATTCAATGCTTCCTAACATTCGATCATTCCCAGTGACATTTAAACATGCTAAAAAAATGCTTTTATCTTTTTTTCAACCCTCATACTCAGACGCCCTTCTAGCTAACCTCACTTTCAACCTTTTTCCTCCCTTTCAGAGCCAAATGCTTTAACCTTTTAACAGACTTATAGATTCCATGTTCTTTTCAACACCTTTTACTAACATTCAATCTACTTTAATGTGGCCTCTGCCTCTTTCACTCAGATTAACGATCACCTCCATATTGCCAAACTCAATGGACATTTTTCACATCTTGGTAGAATTTGACATTGTTAACCACGCTTTTCTTCTTGAAACAGTTTGTTCTGCTGGCTTCCCTGGATACTATTATCTACTGGTTTTCTACCTAGCTTTCTGCCCATTCTTCCTTTCTATAATTTAAAAAAGAATTTTTTAATTTTTTTGCAGATTCATTCTCCTCTACATGTTAATAAAACATGAGAGTTTCTCAAGACTCAAACCTAGTCTCTCTTCATGTTCTATTTTAATTCTCCACAGGCAAATGCATCTATTACCAAGTATATATATGTGACTTAAAAAATTCTAAATCTAGCTCACACTTCTCTTCTAAGCCTAAGACCATATATATCTTATTTCACATCTCCACGTAGCTCAGTCTCAGTATGTCAAACACCAAACTCCCTCCAAAGTTTGCTTGTTCTTGCCAATGTTTCCAATCTCATTGAATAGTAACACAATGCATCCAGTTGCATAACTTTAAAATCTCAGATTCACCCATGATAATGCATTCTTTTGCACTCCAATATTTAATCCATCTTCTAGATCTGTCTATTCTTTATTCTAAATATGTTTTCTATCCATTCACACTTTCCGTATCTGCTGCCACCATATTCTAAGCTACCATCATCTCTAACCTGAAATAATGGACTAGTCTTTTAATTAATTTCTCTTCAATGCTGTGTCTCACCCATTCTAATCCATTGTTAACAACATACTGAGTGATCTCTTCAAAATGAAATTCCCGTCTTGTTCTTCTCAGCTAAGATGTTTCTCACTGTTACTGAAATAGTACTAATAATTTTAAAAGAATGTTGCCATCCCCCTCATTTTTACCAATCCCTCAAACTTTAAAATCTTCAAAGACTGCACTGTTTTCAAGGTAAAAACCAAAATCCTTAACATCCTTGAAATCTTTGGTCTACAAAAATCTGAATTGTCTTGCCCATGCCCATCTTTCTAGCCTCACTTTTTACCACTTTCCTCCTAGCTTTCTCTGTGTTCCTAAGTCATGCCACAGGGCTGTAATCTTCTTTGGAATGGAGAAATGATTAAGGTCCCTACAGACTATGTAAAGACAGAAGGATAGAGAGCTGATGTAACAGTAAGTAGAATAGTAAAGATTGATGGCCCTGCCAAGTGAAAGTAAACTGTTTCTGGTGGTTTGTACTAACAGGTAAAGAGAAAAATATTTTCTGGATCAACAGCTGCATAGCAGATAGACAGGGCTGTGTTAATTGGCACCACCAACTGGAGTCATCGTCTCATTAAGTTAATGATAAGCCGGTATCATTTTCATGATCATCTCTCTCCTGCATAGGCTAACAGGTCTAACAGGTGAGTTGAATGAAGATATTGTAGAAATCATGAGCTCTGAATTCTTCAGGTCTTTGATGGTTGTATTTATCTCTGCAATTTCTCCAGGAAAGTGAGATTGCTTTCTATTTGCTCTTTTGGTAAGCAGCGGCAGTTCTAGGAATTTCCATTAGTCAGTTTCTCTGACTTTCCTGCCAGAATAGCCCTCAAAACTCCAATTAGGGAAACAATATTTGGATTCTTCCAGTTGTTGAGTATGCATATTACAACTATGCATTCAAGAATTGGAAAATATCTATGAAAAATGTTCAGAGACCACATGGGCTCACTTTGATATGGACCTGAGTCAAAAGTCCACTCATCATTCATCTATATCAGTCAAAGGGACAACCTTAATAAATTAGCCAATACCAAGGACATCTGTGGGTCAACCATTGTTACCACTGCTTTGGCATTGATATTAATTAAAATAACCATCTATTCTCTGTCAAATAAGTGCTACCATTTGGCTCTTAGCACTTCAGAATTCAGTCATCCCCATTGAATTCAAAGGGGTCTTTTTAATGGCAGAATTTACAACTGTCATTTCTGGCCTTCAAAGAAAATCTAGTAGAGAGGACTTAAAAAATGCTGGAATCCAGGGGCTGGCCCCATGGCCGAGTGGTTAAGTTCGCGCGCTCCACTGCAGGCGGCCCAGTGTTTCGTTGGTTCGAATCCTGGGCGTGGACATGGCACTGCTCATCAAGCCACGCTGAGGCAGCGTCCCACATGCCACAACTAGAAGGACCCACAATGAAGAATATACAACTATGTACTGGGGGGCTTTGGGGAGAAAAAGGAAAAAATAAAATCTTTAAAAAAAAAAAATTGCTGGAATCCATCTCACCAAGGTATTTCTCAAACTCTTGGAAACATAGAAGCCTCTGGATTCCCCCAGAGGACGTAATTACATGACACATGAATAGCTTGTACATAATCCATTTCACAATTCTAATTTCCTTTAGTGTCTCAATAATAAGAAAAACATATATTTACCCATGTAGTTACCATTTCTGATGCTCTTCGTTACTTTGTATAAGTTAATATTTCCATTTGGTATTTTCCTTCTGCCAAAAGAATTTCCTTTAATATTTCTTATAGTGAAAGCCTGCTGGTGATAAATTTTTTCAGCTTTTGTATGTCTGAAAAAGTCTTTATTTTTCAAAGATATTTTCACTGGGTATAGAATTCTAGATTGACAGTATTACAAAAATGTTGCTGTGCTGTCTTTTTGTTCGCCTTATTTCTAACTATAAATATGCTGTCATCCTTACCATGATGTCTCTGTATATAAGATGTCTGTCTCTGACTGCTTCTAAGATTTTCTCTTTATAAATTTTTTTGAGCAATTTGATTATGAGGTAACTTGGTGCAATTTTTTTTTTCATTTTGCTTGTGCTTGGGATTCACTGAGATTCTCTGATCTGTGCATTGTGTTTCTCATCAAATTAGTAAACGTAAACGTTTTGGCCATTATTTTTTCAAATTTTTTTCTGTCTTTTCTTCTCCTCTTTGAGGACTCAAATTACATGTATATTAGGTTACTTGAAATTATCCCACACTTCAAAGATGCTCTGCCATTTTTTTCTTCTCTTTGTGTTTAACGTATAGTTTTTATTGCCATGTCTTCATATTTATTAATCTTTTCTTCTGCAATGTCTAATCCACTGTTAATCTTATCCACTGTATTTTTCATTTCAGATACTGTAGTTTTCACTTCCAGAAGTTCAACTTGCATCTTTTTTTATACCTTTCATGCCTTTACTTATCTTTTAGAACATACGAAATAGGGCTATACTTACTGTTTTACTGTTCTTGACATCTGTATCAGTTCTGGGTTGGTTTCCATTGATTGATTTATTTCCTCATTATGGACTATATTTTCTTGCTTTTTGCATAGCTGGTAATTTTTTATTATATGCTAGACATTATGAATTTTACCTTTCTGGGTGCTGGATATTTTTGTACTTCTATAAATATTCTTGGGCTTTATTCTTGAGTGCAATTACCCTACTTAAAAACTGTTTGATCCTTCTTTGTCTTATTTTTAAGATTTTTTTAGATGGGACCAGAGCAGTGCTCAATCTAGGGTAAGTTATTCTCACTACAGAGTCAAAACCCTCTAGTACTCTATATAATGCCCCATCAATCTTGAGGTTTTCCAGTCAAGTTTGCAAGAACAGGCACTGTTCCTGCCCTTTTGTGAACAGTAGACACTGTGACAAACAGTTATTTTGAGTGGTTTTCCTCTGGCCACAGATATTTGCGTATATTGATTGACACTCAGCTGAATACTCAAGGGGACCCTCTACAGATCTCCAGAGTTCTCTTTTTATACAGTTGTCTCTTCTTTGTATCTCTGTCCTGTGAACTTTACATTCCTTGGTCCTGTAGTCTCCACAGACTCAATATTGTCTCCCCAACTCATGGAGTTCACTGCGCCCCATATCACAGGGATCACTGTCCTTTGTTCTCTGATGTCCAATGTCTTTCAAATCATTATTTTATATATTTTATCCATTTTTCAATAGTTACATATGGGAGGGTAAATCTAGTTCCTGTTCTTCTCTCTTTGCTGGAAGCAGAAATTTCCTTAGTGTTTAGATACCTTCCTCTGTATTAGACCAAGGAAGTTCTGGCATCTCAGTTTTACTCAGCATAGGTCACCATGAGTCTAGGTTTAAGTCAATCAATGGAGTAAACTCTGAGCAATTCCCAGTTGCTTAAGCAAATACATCAAATTCATAACCTCTTGTTAGTGCACCCAATGTAAATCTGACAAAATATTACATTATATTTCTTCCATCCTGATCCAACACTGTTAGGAACCACTCCCATTTTTATTTCCTAGGTTTATGTGGATATAAATTGGAAAAATTTTGAACTTCTTTTCACACATATGATACCTTCTCCCAGATCACACGTGTACCCAGGTCCTGGGAACTGATAGAATTTTAAAATGGTTATAGGTCTAGAAGAAATGAGAGCTGGTGGAGGTTGGTCTTGGTGAAGATCGGCATTAATAATTTCTCTGGGAAGTTCATTAAAGCTTCTTCAAAACAAATATTTCTCATTGCACTGTAACTCAATTACTCTTAGAATTTGACTTTCGGTTTGTTTTTTGGAAATTTTGACTCTTTGGCTATAGGAAATAGTTTTTCTTGGTGGCATTAAAAATTTTTTTCTTGTTCCTTATACTAAGCTTAAATTGAGAATTTAAAGCTTTGTGCTTATCATTTTCTTTCTCCAAGTTCTTCAATGCATTTAGAATCAATCGATGGATCATATAGTCCTTAGGGTCTCTTCATTTCCATTAAAAATAGCTCTATAGGCTGGTGCAAAAATGAAAAATATATTTCTTTCCTCCAAAATTGCATGAGGCACATGTTATGTTTGTTCACAGATCTCCTAACCTTGGAGTTGTTCAGCTTTGTCCAGTGTATGCTAAGTAGCTGGAGTTTGCAGCAAAGTTACCCAGGTATTTTCTTATGGACAGTTACTATCATGCTCCAATGGTAAAGCCATCTAAGAATATGCATTTGAAAATCATGATAGTAACTCTTGCCTGGGATTGAAAAGCTAAATTCCATAAGATTTTTGGACTATAAAGTTAATTTCTTGAGTTATAATATTTTAGTCTAGTTTAGTTTAGGTAAAGTTGGTTTAGCTTTTGGTCTTGCTTATGTAATTAAAAGTTCTTTATTCACAATAATGATTTTGTCTTTTGAGTTTTCTAGAAACAGAACTATAAGTTCCAGCTTGACCCCGACTCAAGAACATTCTGTAAACCTTGCTAGTGAATGCCAGCCTTAGTAGGAAAAGTGCATTAGTTGGTTAACACTACATTAATGCTATGTAACAATCCATCCTAAAATTCAATGCCATGTTAACCAGTATTTTTTCTCATGCTTATGCTTCTGCAGGTTGAGTGTAGTTTGGCTGATCTAGGAAGGGCTCAGCTGGGTGGCTCTGCTTTGGAAGGAGTCAGCTGGGCTTGGCTCCAGGCTATGGGACGGATTCCAGCCAACTCCCCATGTTTTTATTCTAGGGCCCAGTCTGAAGTCTGTGGCTACACAGGGTGTGCTTTTTTCATGACAGATTGTTGAAGTACAAGAGCACTTAAATATGCACTGCAGAAGCATATTTAAGGTTTTGGCTTGTGTCAGATGTGCTAAAGTTTCATTGACCAAAGCAAGTCCCTTGGCCAAGCCCAACATCAATGGGGTGTAAGGGGATGTAAAGTCACCTACAGTAGGAGGGTACTGAATATTTGTTAAATTACTCTGCATCAAATAATTCCACTTGTAGGAATGTATCCTAGAGAAATGTGTGCAAAAGTTACTAATCCCTCCATTTGTAGTAAGATTAAAACAAACCAATAAAATACCTAAATATCCAACAATAAGGGACTGTTAAGTAAAGTAGGATGTATCCGAGGAATATTACAGACATCTGCAAAAAATAATTGTAAAAATACTTATGAAATATTGAGAAGTCAAAAAAGCTACATGACAAAGAAAGAAAAAAATGTCAGTTATAAAACCAAATTTCCCAGTGGCTGCTTCAGCATTTTAGAAGAATGACAAAATTCTTCTTAGGGAAAAGCTGCTCTTTTGTTTAGGAAAGGTCAGTGAAGGGGTCCTCTGGCTCTGAAAAGGAAGGCCATGGGGCAGCCTAGATAGGGAGAGGTTTAGAAATATCAGGAGCCAAATTGCTCAGGATAATAATGCAACAAGTATTTTCTGTTTTTGCACTGACAGCCTAAAAGACAGAAGGTTAGAGCACTTATCAAGAAGAGAAAAGAAACAAAAGTATATAAAAAACAGTATAAAAAAACAATATAGTAGCATGTCAGGGACTAAGGAAAACTTGCTCTTGTAATGACAGTGAACATCTCATTTCATAAGAATACTTGATCTTAATGTTTAACTTTACATCGTACATATTTATATTGCATATAAATATATGTAACGAGAAGAGAAATATATATAAGATTTTTTTTTTTAAGATTAGCACCTGAGCTAACAACTATTGCCAATCTTCTTTTTTTTCCCCCCCGTTTTTTTCTCCCCAAATCCCCCCGGTACATAGCTGTATATTTTAGTTGTGGGTCCTTCTAGTTGTGGTATGTGGGATTTTATTTTTTTTTTAAAGATTGAAGATTTTTAATTAGAAGAGAAGAGCATGATAAATACTTAAAATCAGTTAACATTTGGATGAAAAATATAATGATTGCTTTACCCATCACCTGCAGAACTAAGGTCCAACTAGTTAATTAGTTGATTAGATTTATACACTGGACCAGCAGGTTACTGAACTTGAGCAACAGTGACACCTGCTTTGTTTTTAAGTCATTTTTCGGGTTTTTTGTGATAATATCGCTCTGCTATTGCTAAGCCTTTATAAATGCTTTTTGGTCTTTGGGTTTGGGCATCCAGCAGCAATGTGGGTTTGGCGTTTTGGAGGAAATGGGTGTGGGAGCTAGGTAACAAGAGGAAATGGTAGCAGTGCAGGGGAGAAGTCAGATGACTTTAGGTGGTCCAGAGAAGTGCGTCCCATAGAACTTTCTGCAATGATGGCATGCTCTACATCTGTGCTAATAGGATAGCCACTAGCGAAATATGCCTATTGAATATTTACAATGTGGATAGTGGACTAGGGAATTGAATTTTCAATTTTATTTAAACTTAACTAGTTTAAATTTCAATAGCTATATGTGGTTAGTGACTATCGTGTTGGACAACACAGAACATCTAGATAAAACTAGAAATAGAGGGTGAAAAATAAATCATCAGAATCTAAGCAGATTCTCTGTCATTCAGAAATCTCCAAACCAGTAGAGTGGGTGCTAGATTTCTGGAAATCGCATGAAATGGAAGTTTAAAATATTTTATTTAGTTATTTATTTAAGAAAGAGTCGCTCTAAAATGTTGAAAGGTAGCACATATATTGTATGAACTTAAAGTTGTAAAGTACATTTTTGTGTTCAGAGAAAATATTGGAAAGCTGTATTTCAAAATGTTAATTTTAGGTGATGTGATTATAAATATTCTATTTTACTGCATTTCTCAAATTTTCTCCATGACCACATATAAGTTTTTATTTTTATTTTAAATCTAATTGTTTATTGTCTGGATGATATTTTAAAATATTACTGATGCCCTCCTCTTCAAATTTCCCCATTTCCTTCCCCCATTTAATTGATCAGGTAACACAATGTGACTCTAGGCTTCATTGCTTCTGGGAAAGCATGCGGTTGGCAGAAAAGCAGAAGTTATCTGCAAGATTTCCGGTCTTTTGTTTGAGAGTAAGAATGTTTGCAATGTACTTAAGAGAAATTGAGGGGTTGGGAGAAACAGAGATGGTGGATAAAATCTGCCCCCCAGAAAGCAAAATGATTTCTAGGGATTGAGAGAGGGATCTGTTCATTTCAGAGTGCAGGGCCCAGGATGGGCTTTTTGGTAGTGCTGGGGTCTTGCATGACCTCAGAGAGAAATGTGTGCATGCTACATGTAGGGAGCAGAATCATAGACCCTGGGGTTCTCTGCCTTACACAAGTGTCCTATGTCTCAATGGTGGTGTGGAAGCAACAGAAAGTTGCTAACTCTGAAGCTGTCAGACAGTGGCAAAGAGCATTTCATTGACGACCTGTGTGAACCAAAGCGCCCAACACTCAACACTCTGTCTTTCTCTTGGACTTTGATACAGCCCTGGAGTAGGTGTGGAGGACACAGGAAGGAATGAAGAGGATTTTTCCATCAACTGGGCAGGAAGGATTTGAAAATTAAAATTAAATTGACTTAAGTAGTTTAAAATAAGAATGTGAAGAAAATGGAACCCTTATGCATTGCTCATGGGACTATAAAAGGATACAGCCACTGTGGAAAACAGTTTGGCAATTCCTCACAAATTTAAATGTAGGATTAACTACATATGATCCAACAACTCCACTTCTAGGTATATACCCAAAAGAATTGAAAGCAAGGACTCCAACAGATATTTGTACACCAATGTTCATTGTAGCATTAATCACAGTAGCCAAAATGTGGAAACAACCCAAATGTACATCAATAGAAAATGGATTTTAAAAAAGTGATATATACATACAATAGAATATTACTCAGCCTTAAAAAGGAATGAAATTCTGATACATGACACAACATGGATGAACCTTGAAGACATTATGCTAAGTGAAATAGGTCAGACAAAAAGGACAACTATGGTATGAGGTATTACTTATATGAGGTACCTAGAATAGACAACTCCATAGAGAAATAGAATAGAGGTTACCAAGAGCTGGAGGGAGGGGAGAATGGGGTTTTTTAATGAGTACAGAGTTTCGCTGTGGGATGAGGAAAAAGTTCTAGAAATGGATAGTGGCGATGATTGCACAATATGGTGAATGTACTTAATGCCACTAAATTGTACGCTTTTTAAGTGGTTAAAAATGGTAAATTTTATGGTCTGTATATTTTACTATGATAAATAAATCCTGAAAAGAAGCTTAAGTTTGTTTTTTCCTGTTCTTAAGTTTTATTAAGTGGGTTCAGAACAGTCTTTAGCATTAATTTAGCCTCAGTGGTGAGGCAAGATGCTTTCACATTTGTATCTGATGCCCCATGTGTTGAGGTTTTTCGACTCTTGCCAGTGAGAACACAAATTATTCTCAGCCTTGCTGAGCTTCAAGAATTTTCTTCCTATGTCCTTCCGGTGCTTGTTTCTCTGGTCTCAGGTAATTTCTTATACATCTGTAGCTAGTACTCTGCCAAATACTTGAGAGTACCTCTGTGAATCTCTGCACAGCTCCTCTTCTCTCCGTTACTCTGCCCTGCAAGTTCTAGCCACCTTGCCCACACCAAACTCTAATCTCTGCCTGTCAACTCAGCGAGACTGCTGGCTTCCTGTACTGTAGCCTGGTAACTGTCTCCAGGTAGCGAGCTGTTCCTATGGTAAAGCTCACCTGGTCTGTTTCCCTTCTTTCAAGGATCACAGTCCTGTGCTGCTTCTTGTACAATGTCTGATGCAAGGTGACCCTCAGGTGGATTTCTGAAGCTCTTTCTGTGTGTGCTCTCTCCACTTTCCCCAGAAACCTCCTGCTGCCGCTTCAGACTCCCTGACCCTTGATCTCTAGCTTTTAAAGTCTTTGAGTCCGCTCTGCTCTGCCTGGGCATTCCCTCTCTCTGTTGTGATCCAAACCTGTCTCCACGTAGAAGCCTGAGCAGTTCTAGAGGCCACCTACTCAGTTCCCCATCTCAGGCTGTTATTTAATGTCTGAAAACAATTGCTTTCTATATTTTGTCCAGTTTACTTGTTGTTTGTGTAGCAGAGAAAGTCTGGTACTAGTTATAATGTCTGGCCAAATATGGAAGTGTGAATTACTATATTTTTAATTTTTAGAATTTCTATTTTGTTCTTGTTTAAATATGTCTGATCTTTTTCATTATGTCTTGTTCTTGCATTTTGGTTTCTATGCCTTACTTCTCTTTGAACATGGTAAATATTTTTAATTTAAGGCATGTTGATATTTTTCTATTTATCCGTATTCTTTGGATGTGATTTCTCTAGCTCATTGCACCCCATCTCTCTCTCTTCTCGAGTTCTTTGTTTCCTTTTGTGAGTTATCACTTTTACTAGGAACTCTTCTTCAGTGGGAATTGTTTCTACAGGAATCAAGTATACTGGTTTGAGGAGGCTTTTCTGTGGGAAAGGAGCACATTTGACTCTGTCAAGGCCCCAAAGGTTTCAGTTTTATAAGAATTTATCAGTTGGGGTTTTCCACACAGACAGGGTAACACAAATGCATACAACATACTGAGCAAGATATAGATGCAGGTTTCTTATTTCTCTTTTTCCTCCCTTTTGTTTCTTTGCTGCCTCACTGGCCTAGGGAGCAGGGTATTCTAGTTTCCATTTTACAGACTGGCTCTCAGATTTATGAAAGGGCCCATTTCTAGGTGCCAATGTTGCCTGGGACTATGAACTCAAGTCCAGAACCCTGTATGCGTTCTAACCACAGTCCCCATAGGTCACTGGGTTAGCTTTTGCGCACTGCACTGATTTTGAAGATTCTACTCACTTCTTCCACCTGGGGATTTCCCTTTCTTAATTTCAAGCTCAGCTGTGTATTCTAAACATTAATTTGGGTTTATTGTATCCAGTTTTTCTAATTGGTTTGTGTGAGATGGGAGGCTTCGAAAGTCGGTCCAGTTCGCCATATTGCCTTGACGTATGTGTAGTACAAAGAAGTGCATCATCCTGACTCTCAAGTCATCCATTTTCCTGAATCATAGTCTTTAACTTTGAGTCAGTGTATTATTCATCCCATGCTTTGTTCTCAAAAGAATTTTAGATGCTAGTGTGTGAGTTTGTTATCTCCTTATTTGATTATAAGGTACCTATATGGCACGGAGCGTGTTATTTCAATTTGTGCACTCCAGGACTCCTAATGCAACACCAGTCTAATATAGTACGAGTAAGTGTCTGTAGACAAGAACACAAGGAGCTTTCTAAAATCGTATTAAGAACTTGTATTTATTAAGTTCAAATTCTTTAAAATAAAATTTAGGACAAAATTTCGCCTTTTTTATTTGACTTAAGATAACTGTTACATATTTAAGTATGTAAATGATCCCTCGACTGGTGGCTATTTTTTAATTTTCTCTATTAGTCTGATAAGAAAATATAGCAGTGAAAAAACTCCGTAAGAAATAACAGCTCCTCAAAGAAGCAGTGCTTCAATTAGCTAAAGTGGGAACTGATAAAAATAGACCCAATCTTTTGACATCTTTTTGGTTATCTTGAAGTAATCCAGATATACAAAGATGCATAGAGAATGATATCATAAACATCTAGCAAAAGGCTTAAGAAATAAAACCTTACAAATGGGGGTAGGGGGTCAGGAAGGAGTGAGTGTTAGCACTCTCTGGAGTCTGTTATTGGACCACCCAGAGGGAGCCTCAGGGTCTGGAGCCAGAGCAGAGTGGCATACAGGGGCAGGGGACTCTTCCCCTAGGAAGAGCAAGAGCTGCAGGAGCTCTGAAACCTCATCACGCTTGTTGCTTGTAGCTCCCCCAAGGGCAGCATCTTCCAGACAGCTTGTGTAGTGCAGGGACTGACAGGGCCTCTGGTTGACCTCCCAGCTGGAGACTTCAGGGGTAGTTGGAAGCACCCAATTCATCCTGGCTTTAAGAAAATCCCTAGATACCCATGGCTGGAAATTTATGCCATTGGATTGCCCCAGACTTCCCTGAAGGAGGAGGAACTTCTTGTTGCTTTCTGCAAAGGAGTGAATCATTTGGAAAACTTGGGACTCTGGATAGTCTTTGAGAGGATTTTTCTAAAAAGGGGGGCATAGAGAGAATGAAGAGGGCATGACTTTAATTTGAGAAACTTGAGAAGCACAACAAGGGAATGATTTATTTGGTTGCCTGATTCCCATATCAAAATCTTAGGGAACCTCTCTCCAGGAGGATCCAGGATCCCTGGAGGGACAAGCATTAAGAGGTGAGGAGAGGTTTTAGGAGCAAGGCAGCCTCAGCACTGAGCAGAACAGACTGATGGGCCTCACTGCCAAATTGAGGGCAAATGGCAATGTTCCATCCCACGGGAAACTCCTCCTTCAGCGAGGGGCATCTAGAAGAGCGCTTAAAGAAAAAACTCAAGGTGTATATTGAAGAAGCTAAAAGCACCCAAATATCTGTGATTTCCATGAAATTTAAAAATCTTGATTAGAGTTTACCAAGAAAGAGGAAAAGCAGCAATGATAGTGGTGATTCTCTGGAGGCAGATAAAGACATCCCTGAAGTTGAGTCTATCCCTTTGGCACTTGTAAGACACAAGATCAACTATACGGACAAACAAAATGTTGAGCCTAAAGGAAAGGAAGGATCTTTTCTTGGCAGAACTTATACCAAGCTTGCTTCAGCTATTTTTACAACAGACTCTTCTGAAAGATTGCTCATAGAATTGACTCATTCCAGTACCAGGGACTTTTGAAGCAGAGGTCAGGAATTCATTTCCAATCTTGATTAAATCATAGAATGAGCTTATTAATGCTAGAAGAAACTTTTGACAGTCTTCAGTTTAACTCATTGAATGGCAAGGGAGGGCCTTAAGGTCCTAAAAAGGAGATGATCATACCAGTCAGTGATATCTTGGGCTGGACTCCGATTTCCTGATACCTGGCCTAATGTCCTTTCCAGATACAACTCGAAAGCTCTTCTTGGCTGGAGAACATGCTCAGAGTTGGCCTATCTAAGAAGACAATTAAGACAATAGTGACCTCAGGTTGGGAAGTCACTTGTCCAGACATAATGGAACCTTTCCAGGGGCAGAAAAAGATGTGGACTAGCCTGTACTTATTTATTGCCTGTGCTAGGAAGGAAGAAATTCTAGGTTTCCAAACTCAATTTTAGGACTTATATTTATCCTAAAATGAAAACCCGCAATTAGTTTGAGTATGCCTGATTGCATTATTAAAGCCACAACTAACTCCGGTCCCCCGTCTGTTTTCAGTAATGGCTGAGAAGGAAGACCGAGTTTGAGATTAGGTCTTTGGGTTTTGCCTCTTATTATTTTTAGACCAAGTCTGAGATTAGATCTTCGAGTTTTGCATCTCCTTATTTTCTAAAGGAGTGCATGGGGTGAGAATGGGAGGGTGGGAGGCAGAAGTTAAGAGAGATTCAGGTTGTAATTCAGTTACTCTTCTACATAGGCTATATGCTCAGAATCTGCTTTTCTACACATACATACAGCAGGTTTGTAAGGTACCACTAAGTAGAGTGGACTCCAAGTGGACATGGCGGCTACTTGTTCGGATGTTACGGAACCTTGGCAGGAGCAGAAAAAGATGTAACTCAGCTTTTATGTCTCTCCTCCATTTCTGTTGTCTCACAGTTTTATGCAAGTCACAATGGCTTTGACAGGAATTGAGTGAAATGGGAAAAGGAAGTGACGGAGGAGGGAAAACAAGAACTTTTTTAAGAGAAAGAATCAGATCTTACTCTACTTTACAGCTAGCCTCCAGCCTCCACATGCACATTTCTTACATATAGTACCTTATGTATAAAATCAACCAATACAGACACTTAGCTTATTTCTTTTTTTTTACTATTATAAACAAACATTTGTTGAACCATATAGCGTCTTCTCCTAGTCACTCTTCTAATTCATGGCAGAAATCTAAGCAATATTTACCCAATAGTGTTTTGAGAAGATGGCTGTAGAAAAAGCGTGGGGAGATTGAAAAATATATATTTGTACATATTGTATGTATTTAAAGCCTCTCAAAGTTCTGGAGATTTTTAATTTTGATGGTCAGCTCAATTCTGCCTGATGTATATACTTCCATAAGGTTTTCTTCTATCTTATCTCCCCATAAACTTCTCACACTCAAGGACCTCATTGCTCTCTTTATTATGCAATTTTGTAATAACTTATATTTCTATTGGACTTAAACATTTATATGAATATTAGGTCACTTAATCATGGTAAATGCAAGTGTGGGGGGTCTTATAAAAAGCACTGAATTTGGAATCAGGAAATGTAGGATAGATTTCCATCTCTGTCACTTACTTGTTTATTGAGGTTGGATAAATTTTAAGATCTCTTTGCACCACATTTCTTTCAACATCTGACAAAGACATAAACACCTTTCCTATCCCCCTTGCGAGGTTGTGGGAAGGGTTAAGTGAGCCATGTTTATAAATGCAGAATGTACTGTAGGTTTGTCAAATGTTTATTGATGTTGTTACAGATAAACAAATGAAGGCTCAGAAAATTTCAATTGGTAAGTGAAGGAGAGTCAATTCAAAGGTGTTTAAATTTTATAACTGAGAACTTTTTATTTTTAAAAAAGTCTGAGGGCTATATGTAAGTGTGAATAACAAACCTCATCTCTAAAGTTTAGGTCAAGGCAGAGCTGATAAAATGGCCATATACCTAATTGACTCCATCACATAGATAAGAACCATCAGCGTCTTTAATATATGTTTTTAATTAGAATTTTAGATTTAATAGAAAAAGATCTCATGAATACTTCAAAAACTAGATGCTACTAATTTGAATAGAGGAAAGTAAAATTTAAATAAAGGTATCAAATAGCAGAAAATATTATTTCCTCCCTGTATAATAACAAGATAAATTGTGAATACCCTGATAACATGTACCCAATAACAACCACAGGAATTGCTATTTATTCTGCACTTCAGGTGTTTCACAGTGTGCCATGGCTTTACTTCTTGTACAAATACTACTTGAAATATATTTCTACCACTAGAGGGAGACATAACCATAACTAATCAAAGTTCGCTTGCCTGTTTAAAGGAGCAAAAGCACCTTGCCCTCCAAGAATTGCGCATGGAAAGGGACATATACATTAGCAATACAATGTGATGATTTTCTTAGCTATTTTAAGATAATATACTTAAGTTTTTAATATTTTATAAATATGAAAGATTCACATGTGAAGGTTCCAGGTAATTTCTGGATGCCATATTAATACCTCAAATCTCTGGGACTGGACATAGAAGACGACCAGTTATAAAAACAAAATAAAGTAAAACTCCAGATGCAAAGTTATTAGAACAGTGTCTGGAACCTAGCTTCCTCTCTATTTAGGAATGGTAAAAGATCTAATAAAAACTTTTATATAGCACTACTTTCTGTCTTGGAATTCAGAAATTTTTTTCAGAATAAGCCTAGATGGATACATTTGCTTCATCAGTTCTGCTTGAAATTCTATGAATCTTCTCACTCTGTAGATTCAGGCAATCTTAAAACTAAGAACATTTTCATTCATTATTTCTCCAGCTATTATCTACAGTGAAAGTGTCTTTATGTACATTATTATATGCTTCCATGTGTGTATATGTTTTTGTAAATTAATATACGTATATATTTTTATAGGATCTATATCATAAAAGTGAGATCTCTGGGTTAAACCTCATATGTAATTAACCATTATCATATACTGCCAGATTACTTTCCCATTGTTGAAATTGACACTTCTATCACTGATGTATAAGTTTGCTTTACCAAAATCTTTTCAAAACAAATGCTTCAAATTTTGCCAAACTGATGAATGAAAATTAATTCATAAGTGTTTTATTTGCATGCCTTTGAATACCTATGAGATTGAACTTCTTTTCATAATTTTATTAGCTATATGCAATTTTTCCTCTGTAACTGCCTATTTGTATGGTTAATCCAATTTCTTATTCGATTGTTTATCTTTTCCTTTTCAATTTGTAGAATTCATTTTATATTAGGTATTCACTTGTCTATTATACTGGTTGCAAATATTTTCTCTCTGGTTTTCATTTACAGTGACTTTTGCCCTATATAATTTTAATGTAATCAAATATTTTTCTTTATAGTTTTTGGGTTTCCGTTATTGTTCAAGTTTATTCAATTGTTATTCTCAATTTTTATCATATATATACTTACACATAGATAATAAAATAATATATGTGCATTTAGATATTTAGTCTAACTGAATTTTTCTTATATAAATGATGTTATGCAACAATCATTTTTTTCTCCCAGAACCCTACACATTCATGCTGGCCTCGTTTTTAAAGTACACTATTCTTTTTCTATGGAATTGAGATGCCAACCTCATCTTCAATTGTTTCCATGTAGTGTTGGATCTGTTCCTGTATGTATACATTTCACTCTGTTGGTTTATCTATTATGCAATATATATTAGTACCCTTTATGATTAATTTAATTTTACAATTTGGCAGGTCTTGCTTTAAGTAATTAGATAAAGACGTAAAACACTGGCTATTGTGAAAATTACAGTAACTCTCAAATTCAGTATAATTCCTGCACTCCTGATGGCAAAGATCAGCAATTTCACTTGTTCCTCTTTCTGAGGCATCAGAAATTATAAATTGAGATGATTCCTAATTTTCCTGAAACATAAACACAACACAGTGCTTTTTGTTTTAAGAATTTTTCCACAATGAATAGTTTATTGTCTGGATTCGAATTTTTTTTCCTGCAGTAAATAATTCTGTCTTCTTGGAAGAAGTGTGGCATGTTGTGCTGTTATAAATTACCTAAACTTAGTGAAAGACCCTTTTCTCTGAGAGGGACTTTCAGTAGGGGAAAGCCTGTGTTGGCTGCTTAACTGCATGCCAGCTTATTAAAGAGTATTTCCCACCACCTCTCCCACAGACTCTCAGAACCACATTAGGCAAAAGTCATCCTATGGTTTGTAACACATCCCCTGAAAGTATGGACATCTGATTGTTTGTTTTAATAATGTTAGCCCCAGTTATAATATTTAAATTCATATATCTGTTATCAAAGACATAAATACTTGTGAGCCTTATTTTTAAGGAAGAGCTTTGAAATTTTCTTTTTTCCTATTATTCAAAAGATAAAGTAAAACTCATTGCTTTGTTGGGTTCGTTATTCGAACAGAGAATTAAGAGTCCTTGACTCTTTTAAATTAATAGCTGTTTGGGGTTTGAGTGACTAAACTGGGGATGTGGGGAATGCACTGGCAAACAGAGGCAAGATTATCCTCCATCCGCAGCTCAGAGGGAAGACTGTCTGCTGCCATCTGTCCTTGTTGCTGGCTGTTACTGAGGCTGGATCCATAGGGTCCAGGTTTTGTTTTGTTTTGTTTTAATGACACAAGGAAGTCTGCAAGCCTTGGAGCTTAAGGAAAGGTGATTAAATTCCTCACTTCCGCATTTCTGGTTTGATAGTGCACTTGGTTAGAACTTGAGTCTGATTAAAGGCAGGCAACTGGTTTCTTTCTTTGGACGAATTGAGGATCCATCAGAAGGAGGTTTAGTTTTTGTAATGTGAGTGGACCTGCAGCAGAGCTCTGGGACTCTGTAGACAAACCTCTTTCCACCCCAGATCGTTGCCACTGTGACAGGCCACTGCCACCCTCTGGTGGATAAATACACAGTGTGACATTCTGGTTCCCTGAAGCTCACTCAGGGCAGCAATAGGTACCTCTGGGTACAACTCTCTCTGCAAGGCCAGCCTCTCCCTGCCCTGGGTCAGAGTTAACTGTCTCTTTCTTTTCTTTGGACAAAAAGGATATCCATAACCTCTACTTTGCCCAAGCATTTGATGGAATTCTACCACTAAAGAGGATTGGTTTTTCTTCCCTGAGTGAAAGCCCATGAGTTAAAAGTGAGGAATGGGAGTCCGAGTGAAACCCAGGAGTCCTAAGTAGGGGCTCTAGCCTTTAGAAGCATTTGGGTGTCAGGATCTGTGTATTTCCTGAGAAGTGAAATGGGCGTATTGAAGATAATCCTGATATATTCTGAGCATAACCCAGTTTCCACGTAGGGAAACTTGATCAAGATCAGTTTACACGCCTAATTGTTTAATAGAAAGGCAACAATGTCTCTCAAATGCAATGGAATTTTCACAGTATTAGGATAAAAAAATCACTTAATCATATATAAATCTGGGAAGAGTCTCTAAGACTCCAAAAAATTTAAGAAATCAAGATAACATTCCTAATATTTTAAATGCGCTATCTCTGAAACAAGAACAAAAACAATATAACAACAACAAAAAAAACCTCTTTAGATTAGATGAAAATGGAAGTACATGCATTACAGTTACTGTGTTTGCAAAGACAACCATTTATACATGATAAATAAAATAATATTCAGAGGACCAAGTCTTAAAATGTTTTCTCTATTTAAAAATGTTGCCTTCCAAGTAAAAATACTGGCTTACTAAATTGTGTTATAACAACATCATTAGCTAAAGATAACAGTACACTTTGATGAGTGGAGAAATAAAATTCATACACATAGCTGCATAAAAAAAAATCTAAATTATTAATGAAAATGTTTTTCTGTCCTGGTATAAATGCTTTCTATCCTTTAAGAAGTTTTGGGTGCGGATAAGAAAAATCTATGTTTTAAAGGCTCAGTGTCCCTGAATTACAAGATAGAGAAAAATAATCCATTAATTAGCAACAATCCAGTAATTAATAGTCATGAAAAAGTCAAAGAAGAAAAATAAACTCAGGCAGCATTAGGCCGAAACTATTTTCTGTAGTAAAAAGATAATGTTTAAACATATAATATACATATAAATAATTTTAGAAATGTGCTCTATTTTTATTTACTTTAATTTAATAGGCACATAGCTTACTATGTGCCAGGCGCTATTGTAAGCACTCTACAAATATTGACAGATTTAACGCTCATAAAAATCCTGTGAGGCTCTCCTGTAAGATTTATAGATGAGGAAACAGAAAGCTTAAATAATTTACACAAAATCACACTGATAAAGATCTCAATATACTTTTCAGTTTAAAAATTAATACTGTATATCAAATGTCCCTTTAAAATAAAATTAAAATGAATTTATCTAGTATTTTATAAACTAACGCAATATAAGTAGTGCATACTATAGTTAGCCCTTGTATTAGCTCAAGCTGCCAGGACAAAATACTGTAGACTGAGTGGCTTAAACAGCAGAAATTAACTTTCTCACTATTCTGGAAGCTAGAAAACCAAAATCAGAGTGCCAGCATGATTGGTTTTTGGTAAGGGTTCTTTTGCTGGCTTGCAGATGGCCACTTTCTTCCTGTGTCCTCACATGGTGCAGAGAGAGAGAGAGAATGAGCTCCCTGGTGCCTCTTCTTATAAGGGCACTAACGCCAAAATGAGGGGCCCACCCTCATGCCCTCATCTCAACCTAATCACCTCCCAAAGGCCCCATCTTCAAATTCCATCAAGTTAGGGCTTCAACATAGGAATTTGGGACAGACGCAATTCAGTCCATAGCAACCATCTTACAAGTGGTAATTTGACACTCCCACAATGAAATGACCACTGAGACTCTATGACATTCTGCAGCTCCTCCTGAATCAGCAACAATCCCATGATTTTTTGTATAGTTTTTATGTAACTGTATTTCTTTTTATTATACTGCACTGAAAAAACTGAGCTTGTGTCTTTTTTAAATGAGATCTACTAGA
Source organism: Equus caballus (assembly GCF_041296265.1). Classification (NCBI taxonomy): domain Eukaryota; kingdom Metazoa; phylum Chordata; class Mammalia; order Perissodactyla; family Equidae; genus Equus; species Equus caballus. The sequence goes on along the minus strand of NC_091688.1, from coordinate 27,686,434 downwards.
GATTATTTACATCTTTCCAGTTGAAAGCTCTGGGCTACCAACTGTCACCAACCCTGGGGCTTGTGAATGTGTGCAGGCCCCTGGGACAGCTCCTGCCTGTTTGTTCCAACTGTGGTGCCACCTCTGGCACCTCTGGACTATGGCACCTGAGGGTGGTGAAAGTGGTAGCAGAGGTCTTTTATCCTCTGTGGCACCCAGAACAGTCACCCAATCCCTCCACTGGCCCATGTGTAAGGCAGCTCTCCAGGAGTGGCCACTTCTTTCTTTCCCTCAGAACTTTCCAGACTGTTGCTCCGCAATGCCCTTGGACCCTTCCTCTTAGTGCCCTCTCTTGCCTCCAACTGATGTAGAGATGTGCCGTCCTTGATCAGTCTTAGGTCAGCTGGAGAAGAGATGAGCATTCTTTGTAGGAACAGGCTGATTTTTCACTTCACCCACAGGCCCCTTGCCTGTCCTCCCAGCTGGTGACAATTTGCAGAAGGCAGGGGTGCAGTCCATCCTGAAAGAGATCTCATTCCAAGAGTGCAGCAATTGTGACCTAGAGTGCAAGGCCAAGACATATCATAAATTCCAAATGGTAAATTTAAAACAACCAGAAAATGAATTATTGCTTACATTTTTTGCGGCCTGGATAGCACTTGCTTTTGAGGTTGTCATCGATGAAGCATAGTAACAACCTTTAAGAGTCATTGAAAGCCAGTGTTCATGGGTAGCACAATGGATGATCAACATAATGAGTAATGATATAATTAATGATGAATAAATGGTACCAGGGAACCACAGGGCTGATAAGATCTATGTCAACATAAATAGGTTCTCAGGAGCCATGGCTTTGTGAGTAGTAACGATGTTGCCATCTTTTTCTGCCACTAGGAGATATAAAATTACCCAGGAATAGCACATTGGGCACATTCAGCCATAAAAAAATGTGGAGGACCTAGGATCTGGACAGACAGAGCCTGAGCACTATGAAGAACTGATTAGACAAGAAACAAATAAATATGCACTTTTTCCTACCCATTCTAAATTTTCATCAATAAATGACTATACCTCACATGGGACCATGAATTTTATAATGCATTTTTAAATCAAATTGTTTTTATAGACAGGGGATCCTCAAAAAATATTACCTGGTGCCCTGCACACCTTCAAGGCAGCCCTGTTATATGCTGCATCTGCTGGTGGCTCTGATGGTTGGTAGGGTAGAGAAGAAGGACCACCAGCATTGTGATCCATAGAGTCCTTTCATTGATCAGCCTGATTCTACTCCATTTCCCAGTCCCTTTCTCTATGCTAGTTACTGGTGCCTCATTCAAGTTATACAGCAGACTAGTGTTCACGGCAATCACCAAGCCATGGATGGAAATAGTGCATGTTGTAGAGAAAGACATTCCTCAAAGTCAGAGAGTTGAGCCTGTTCTGGTGTTCTCCTGTGCTCTTGGGCTCAGAGCAGCTCTCTGGAGCAGTGCTTCTGTGGGGAAACTTAATCTAACCTCACTGAAGAATGTTGAAGAATATGACTAATCAGATGAGCTAGTTACACTGTCATGGGCAACCATAGGAGATTTTGATGAAGAATTATGAAGCACAGAACATCAGAGCAAGTCTGATAAAGAATTATGAAAGAATAGAGTGCCCGAGTACTCTCCACGTAACCACTGGTACAAAATAACCTCTGCAGACTATTTGCTAAAACTAAAATGATGTATGGCAACTGTAACTTTAATTCTACATAAATAAAGCAGGAAATCCTCTACAACTTTGTAACCATTTGTTGGCTATTTGCATACATTCCTACCTGAATTATATTTGCTTTACTCAATAGTAAAAGCAGCTAATTCTATATTTATTAATTAGAAGCTTCCTTTGGGTCTTGATTTCTTACACCTCACCCCTTACCCCGCCAATACATCCAACTGTTTTCATATCTGGGCACAAATAGAAAACAGTGATATTTCTATGTCATCTTATGATAAATTGAAGGTATTTGGGAGGCGCTATTTAGAGCTTGGTGAAAAAATTCACTACATTAAAAGCATCATATAGCTATGATAAGAAAAATAAAATACAAGAATTAGGAAGGTCCTCGTATGTTGAATTTATATGAAATTTCCAAATAAAATACTTTCAGATTTTTAAATGAGAAACTTCAGTGTCAAATTTCACTTATGTATAGTTTTTATATAACTTGTTATAGAGAGTTCTGTTCTTGAAATGCTCTACATAATTCCCGATTAAGAGGAAATGATGATCTTCTCAAAATCTTGATGGTCACCATCAATGAGAAGTTTTTGTTGCACAATTTAAAATATTTTTAACTATTTACGATTTATGATTTTGAAATACACTTAAAGGATCTAGCAGCCCTTCCTTTTCTTTCAATGGCGAATATAGTTTTGTGATAATGTGTATTACGTATTTTCGAATTAAGTGTTTCAAACTAATGGTAGAGCTCTAATTTGCAGAACACTCGTGATTGTTAGAATTGTCACTCTGTATGTAGCTTGGACAGCATTGCAAGGGCACATTTTTTACTTTCCTACATCAAGCTATACTATGACTGATTATTCCACTGTCTTCATGATCAAATGCAAGCCGCTCATAAAGGCTTATGTCGTTCCTCCTTATATCTCTGGCTTCACATGTTGCCACCTACTCCATAGCCTTGCTAATACACTTTGAGTATGTTACTATGATTTCTTTTAACCTCCAGGGGTCTGCATATGCTGTTCCTTTTTCTTACCCCGTGCTTATCTGGCTACCTCCTGCCTCTTGAGGCAGGGACTGGGTCAGATTCTGGACAGTTTTCTTAGTGTTGCCATACAGGTACAGAGTAGAAAAGTTACTATTTGTTTGATGATAGAATGAAGATGTTACTTTTTGATATAAGGAATTAAGGAATTGCAGGAGCTGGCATTTCAATCAGGCTTTGAAGAATGTATAAGATTTGGGTATATCAGTATATGAGTGTGAAAGACATTTTGAGTGAGCTAAACAGATGACCAAATGCATGAAAAGTAGGCTGGGATTAAGGAGAAGTTCTCCAACTTGGCTGACGTTATCAGGGAGGAGTACAAGATAGTGCTTGATTAGAAGGCTAGTGCCACATTTTAGCAAAACTTAAATGAGGGTTCAGGTTTGAAATTCAGTCTCTAGATAATTCTAGATATTTATCTAGAGAAGTCATCAATTCATTGAAGAATTCTGAAAGTAAGAGTAACATTATTAAAGTTTACCTCTAAACGTTAATCCAGCATGAATGTGTGCATTAAATACGAATTGTACCTGAAACTTTAAAAAAATACCTTTTATCCAACAGGGATTAAGTTGGCCTTGGAAGTGGACACCTATTACATTTTCTGCCCAGCAATCTTCTAAAAGCTAGGAAGAAATCAAAATTTCTTCCTTAATAGCTCTAAAGCACCTCATTTGAATCCTCATCAATAGTTTGATTGATTTTTGTCCTTGAGATTAACACAATAGCAGCAGAGGAAGAGGGGAAATCTAAAGGGAAAAAAATGTAAAAGAAGCGTGATAACAATCCTGAAAATAAAGTAAGAAATATTTACTAGGAAACCAACATATCTAACATAAACCATAAAACCAACAGAATCTAGCATAAAAATAGAGTAACGATTAAAAACATACTCATAACTCACGAAACTAGCTTATAAAACAATGAGTTATTTTCGCCACACCAAGAATTTAAGACAGACCCTCTAATACTACCAGCCATAAAACTATCATATTCAGCCAACAACAAAACAGGATAATATCACAAATATATATATTTGTTCATTTGGTCATTATTTGCTTATTTTTCTTCAATAAATATACGTTAAGCACCCATAATTGGTCAGTATACTGGAAGGAGTAGAAATGCAATGCTGAACTGAATAGGATAAATATGGCTCCTGCCTTTGTGAAATTTACAGTCAAGTGATAAGGCATACAATTAAGCAAAACATACAGTTCCAACAACAAGGAGAGATATGTGATATGAGAGTTGTATAGAACATAGTGAGTGTGTGATGTGAATGTGTGCTTTTGCTGCAGCATAAATTAAGACAGAGAGAGGAGAGAAGGAAAACATGTGGGTAGAATAGGGGGCATGGAGACAGATCATAAAAGGTCTTTATGACTGAAACCTACAGAATAAAACTGGCATATGTGTGAAGGCTCTTACAAGGTAAAGAACTTATGAGGTAAAGTCACCCCAAAGTTTTATCTTTAAAAGTTCAAATATTCATATATTTCATCAAAACAGCATTAAAATATTCTGTTAAAGCTTATGCTCAAATAAAGAAAAATTGTAATCATCAAGGAGAAAAACTTTAAGGCACATATTAAATAAATTCTACTTTCAAATATTTGAAATAATAAAATTTCTGAAAAAACATTTTACCAAGGTTTTGATAAAATAAATGAAAGAAATTAGAATAAACCATCATAGTTTTAACACTATGATCAAATGGGTAAAAACAGTGAAGTATTTTCAGGTAAAATACATAATATAGATTCAAAAAAATAATACTGATATGACCTTTTCATTGCTACCTACGTTTGTGGAACACTTATCAGAACCCGTATTCTTCTAAACTGAAAAAATAACTTTTTTGAAAAATTACAAAGCAAAGCGTTATTTTTTCAATCAATTGACAATTATTGCAGCACTATTAATTTAATAAACCACATTTTCCATACTATAATATATTTCTATTCCTAAATTTTATTTGACATAAATATATTTTATATCTTATTTACTTACTTCAAAGGTAATATTCCTTATAATTTAACAATTTTAGTAGAACTAGAATTAACCTAACATCTGAATTAGCATAAAATTTCATACTTATTCTTGATAAAAATGGTTTCTGTTAGGAACATTTATTTGAAAACTTCACTGAATTCTGTATAGAGAGTACCAGTGTAACGCTAGGAAGAATGTCTGGAACTTTGGCTAAAATTTTAGAAAAATGTCCAGATGTTTTAATTTGGCACTAAGAGTCAATAGATTTAAGCATCTCAGAAGGATCCAATACAAGATTTAAATCAAGCAAATCACTTCAAACCATTTCTCAATAAACTTGCCTTCATTTCTATACATCAAATGGACATTAGATAAAAATAAACAGTAACAAAGTAAAGAGGTGGGAATCTAAAAAATGAAAGTTGAAAGATGATTTGGACATTGGTGAGCAGGCTGCGGTGTTGGAGCTGCAGAAGAAGTTCGGAAGTTGTTCCAACTTTGTGGATTCACTTTAACCCAAATTTGCAATAAGAGTAGTTAAACATCTGGAAAATGAATCCTTAAGGGACTTAGCTTTAATATGATGTATTGAAAGCAATGTCAAAAATTTCATTCTCCTATAAGAAAATACGGTTATTAAAGTGAAAGATTAACTCAATAAAAATACACCTGTAACCACAATATAATATTACTTAGCAATAGAAAGGAACAAACTGCTGACTCAGCAACAACATGAATGAGTCTCAAAAATATTATGCTGAGTGAAAGAAGATTTGCACAAAAGCATGCATACTGTATAATTCCATTTATATAAAAAGTTCAACAGTAGGCAAAAGTAATCTATGGTAATAAAAATGAGAGGAGTAATTGCTTGTGGGAGAGAGAGTTGCAAGAAACAGAATGAGGGAATTGTCTGGAGTAATAGAAATGTTCTAGATATTGATAGGGTATGTATATTTGTCAAAACTGAACACTTAAGACCTGTGCATTTCATATTATAACAGTATAAAACTGGGAAAAGCCCAAATGTCCATTCAAAAAAGGAATGGCTAGAACTTCACTGTCTGATATGTAGCCACTAACCACACATGGCTGTCAAGCATGTGCAATCTGGCTAGTCCAAATGGAGATGTGCTGTAATTATAAAATATACAATAGATTTCAAAGACTTAGTATGAAAAATTGAACGTAAAATATATCAATAAATTTTGCATTAATTACATGTTAAAATAAAAAAATTAAAGAGATCTGTGCATTTCAGCATGTAAAATATACTTTACTAAAAAGGTCTTTAAAAATTGAAAAAATACACATATAAAATAAAATTTTAAAAAATTAGGAGAAGCAAGAGGTATTATTGAAAGAAATATTTATGCTATACTCTAAAACAGAACTAAAAAATAATCAATTTTGGTCAGCATCATGGCAGAATGAGCTCTCTAGGTGAACTCTCCTCTCCACAGTAAATGAAAAAGACATTCACATTCCAACAGAGAACATCCACACAACACAAAAGATGTCTGAGAGATGCACACAGCCATACATTGGAAGGTTGAGCGGCTGGAGCCCAGCTTGGAGGAGGTGGAACAGGGTAAGAGAAAGCATTGCTCCCTCCCCAAAAGACTGCAATCCCAGGATTACTCGAGCCTCCAAGAGGGAAGGAAGTGGGGAGGGGGCACTCAGCAGGAACATCAAAGACCCCAAAAGGTCCCACCAGCCTAGGGGAAAGCCCCCTACCTAGGTGAAAGCTATTGCTGGGGTGACTTCATCAAGCCAACACCCCAGGAGAGCAGATAGCAAGGGCAGAGCAAGAAAACCCCAAGAACACACAAAAGAAAGTGCCTCTCTCCCAACCCATCCATCACCCTGGCCAGCACCTGGGAGCCTGGTTGAATGGAGGGCTCAGAATATGCAACTCTTGAACGCCACCCAGTGGCTATAGGTGGTAACTACAACCAAATAATACCACAATGCACAAGAACAGAGCCAGGCCGTCTAGCAGTATCAAAAATTATATTAAATCTCCAGACCAGAAGGAAAATGACAAGTACCCAGAAATCAATCCTGAAGACACAGAAATATATAATCTAAATGACAGAGAATTCAACATAGCTACCATCAAAAAACTCAATGAGTTAAGAGAGAATGTAAAGAAACAACTCAACGAGTTCAGCAGCTACTTCACAAGAGATTGAAACTATAAAGAAGAACCTATCAGAAATATTGGCGATGAAAGACACAATGGATGAGATAAACCAAAATATGGATTCCCTGAATGCTCAAGCAGATAGCATCAAGGAGCAAATCAGCATAATTGAAGATAGACGTATTGAAATGCTCCAGATAGAGGAGGAGAGAGAACTAAGACTAAAAAGAAACGAAGAAAGTCTCCAAGAAATATCCAACTGAATTAGGAAAAGCAACATAAGAATTATAGGTATTCCAGAGGGAGAAGAGAAGTAGAATGGAGCAGAAAGCTTGTTCAAAGAAATAATAGTAGAGAACTTCCCAACTGAGGGAAAGAGAGGGAAATCTGTGTGGAAGAGGCTTCCAGATCTCCTAGATATGTCAATGCGAAAAGATCTACTGCAAGGCATATAGTAGTGAAACTGGCAAAAGTGAATGACAAAGAAAAAATACTAAGGGCAGCAAGGCAGAAGAAAATAACCTACAAAGGAACCCCTATCAGGCTTTCAGCAGATTTCTCTGCAGAAACCTCACAAGCTAGAAGAGACTGGAATGACATATTCATATCTTTGAAGGACAAAATCTTTGAGCCAAGAATACTCTATCCAGTGAAAATATCCTTCAGATATGATGGAGAAATAAAGACTTTCTCAGACAAACAAAAGCTAAGCGAGTTCATAGCCACAAGACACCCCCCACACAAGAAATCCTCAAGAAGGCCCACATACCTGAAAAAAAAAAAAAAAGGATAAAGGGGTTATAAAGCCCAGAGTAAGAAGATAAATAGGTAGACAAAAATCAGAAAATTCTAGCTATACGTCAGATCAGGTTAGCAAATACCCAAGTATAACATTAAAGGTAAAGGGAAGGAAACCACCAAAAACAAAGATAATCTTGTCATTTTATTTTAACCACAAACTCACAACACAAGATGGAATAAGATGTGACAAAAAAAAAAAAACATAGGAGGGGAAGAGGTTGGGGACTGAATCAGTTTAGTCTAAGGAAATAAGAGGCCATCATAAAATGGACTATCTTATCTAAGAGATTTGGCATACAAACTTCATGGTTATCACTAAACAAAAATGCAGAACAGAAACACAAATAATAAATAAGTAGAAAACTAAGAAACCCAACATAAAAAACTACATAACTCAATTGGTAGACTGAAATACACGGGACAAGAAACAAAGGAAATGCGGAAGAACTGGAAAACGAGTGATAAAATGGCAACACTAAGCCCTCATATATCGATAATCACCGTAAATGTAAATGGATTGAATTCTCCAATAAAAAGACACAGAGTGGTGTGATGGATTAAAGAACAAGACCCAACAATATGCTGCTCCAGGAAACACATCTCAGCTCCAACGACAAACACAGGCTCAGAGTAAAGGGATGGAAGATGACACTCCAAGCTAATGGCAAACAAAAGAAAACAGGTGTTGTGATATTTAGAGCAGACAAAGTAGACTTCAAGATAAGACAGGTAACAAGAGACATAAAAGGGCAGTAGATAATGATCAAAGGGATACTCCACCAAGAAGAAGCAACACTTGTAAATATCTATGGACACAACACAGGAGCACTAAAGTACATAAAGCAACTATTAACAAATCTAAAAGGAGATATCAATAATAACACAATAATAGCTGGGGACCTCAACACTCCCCTCACATCAATGGATAGATCATCCAGACAGAAAGTCAACAAGGAAACAGTGGAATTAAGTGAAAACCTAGAACAGTTGGACTTAATAGATAAACATAGAACATTCCTTCCAAAAACAGCAGAATACACATTCTTCTCAAGTATGCATGGAACATTCTCAAGGATAGGCCATATGTTTGGAAACAAGGCAAGCCTCAATTAATTTAAGAAGACTGAAATAATAGCAAGCATCTTTTCAGATCACAATGCTATGAAGCTAGAAATTAATTACAAGAAAAAAGCTGAGAAAGGACCAAAGATGTGGAGACTAAACAACATGCTATTGAACAACTAATGGATCATTGAAGAAATTAAAGGAGAAATCAAAAAAATATCTGGAGACAAATGAAAATATACCATACCAAGTCATATGGTATTCAGCAAAAGCTGTACAAAGAGGGAAATGCATCACAATACAGGCTCACCTTAACAAACAAGAAAATCCCAAATAAGCAATCTCAAACTACACCTAACTGAATTAGAAAAAGAAGAACAAACAAAGCCCAAAGTCAGCAGAAGGAAAGAAATAATAAAAATCAGAGAAGAGAGGCCAGCCCTGTGACCGAGTGGTTAAGTTCACATGCTCCACATCTGCAGCCCAGGGTTTTGCCAGTTTGTATGCTGGGCACGGACATGGCACTTCTCATCAAGCCATGCTGAGGCAGCATCCCACATAGCAGAACCAGAAAGACCTACAACTAGAATATACAACTATGTACTGGGGGGCTTTGGGGAGAAGAAGAAAAACAAAGAAGATTGGCAACAGATGTTAGCTCAGATGCCAATCTTAAAAAAGAGAGCAGAAATAAATGCAATTGAAACAAAAAAGGGAGCAGAAAGGATCAATGAAACAAAGAGCTGGTTCTTTGAGAAGATAAAAAAAATTGACAAACCCCTAACCAGACCCACAATGAAAAAAAGAGAGAAAGCTCAGATAAACAAAATTAGAAATGAAAAAGGAGAAATAACAACAGACACCACAGAAATACAATGGATTATAAGAGACTACTATGAAAAACTATATGCCAACAACATGGATAATCTAGAGGAAATGGATAAATTCTTAGACTCTTACAACCTCCCAAAGCTGAATTAAGAAGAAACAGACAATCTGAATAGGCAAATCACAAGGAAAGAGATTGAAACAGTAATCAAAAGCATCCCAAAGAATAAAAGCCCAGGACCAGATCACTTCCCTGGGGAATTCTACCAAACTTTCAGAGAGGATTTAACATCTATCCTTCTCAAGCTATTCCAAAAAATTATGGAAGATAGAACACTTCCTAACACATTCTACAAGGCCAACATCACTCTGATACCAAAGCCTGAGAAGGACAACACAAAACAGGAAAACTGCAGGCCAATATCACTGATGAACATAGATGTAAAAATCCTCAACAAAATATTGGCAACCCGAATTCAACCTTACATCAAAAGGATCATACATCATTATCAAGTGGGATTTATATCAGGCACACAATGATGATTCAACATCTGCAAATCAATCAATGTGATACGCCACATTAAGAAATTGAGAAATAAAAACCACATGATCATCTCAATAGATACAGAGAAAGCATTTGACAAGATCCAACAGCCATTCATGATAAAAACTCTTAACAAATGGGGAGAGGAGGAAATTACCTCAACATAATAAAAGCCATATATGACAAACCCACAGACAACATCATACTCGATGGGGAAAAGCTGAATGCCATCCCTCTGAGAACAGGAACAAGACAAGGGTGCCCAGTCTCACCACTCCTACTCAACATGGTACTAGAGGTTTTGGCCAGAGCAATTAGGCAAGAGAAAGAAATAAAAGGAATCCAAATAGGAAATGAAGAAGTGAAACTCTCACTGTTTGCAGACGCCATGATCTTATATATAGAAAACCCTAAAGAATCCATCAGAAAACTATTAGAAATATTCAACAACTACTGTAAAGTTGCAGGGTACAAAATCAACTTACAAAAATCAGTTGCATTTCTATACTCTAATAACGAACTTACCAAAAGAGAACTGAAGAATACAATTTCATTTACCATCACAACAAAAAGAATAAAATATCTAGGAATAAATTTAACCAAGGAGGTGAAGGACTCATACAATGAAAACTATAAGACATTACTGAAGGAAATAGAGGATGACATAAAGAGATGGAAAGAGATTCCATGCACATGGATCAGAAGAATAAATGTAGTTAAAATGTCCATAGTACCCAAAGCAATCTACTGATTCAATGCAATCCCAATCAGAATCTCAATGACATTCTTCATGGAAATAGAACAAGGAATCCTAAAATTCATATTGGGCAACCAAAGACCGTGAATTGCTAAAGCAATCCTGAGAAAAAAGAACAAAGCTGGAGGCATCATAATCCCTGACTTCAAAATGTACTACAAAGCCATGCTAATAAAAACAGCATGGTACTGGTACAAAAACAGGCACACAGATAGATGGAACAGAACTTAAAGCCCAGAAATGAAACCACACATCTATGGACAGCTAATCTTTGACAAAGGAGTCAAGAACATACAATGGAGAAAAAATAGTCTCTTCAATAAATGGTGTTGGGAAATCTGGACAACCACTTGAAAAAGAATGAAAGTAGACCATTATCTCATGCCATACACAAAAATAAACTCAAAATGGATCAAAGACTTGAAGACAAGTCCTGAAACCATAAAACATCTGGAAGAAAATATAGGTAGTACACTCTGTGACATCGAATTATAAGGATCTTTTTGAATACCATGTCTTCTCAGACAAGGGAAACAAAAGAAAAAATAAACAATAGAGACTTCATCAGACTAAACAGCTTCTGCAAGGCTAAAGAAACCAGGATCAAAACAAAAAGACAACCCACCAAATGGGAGAAAATATTTGCAAACCATATATCTAACTAGGGGTTAATCTCCATAACGTATAATGAACTCACACAACTGAACACCAAAAAAGCAAACAGCCCTATCAAAAAATGGGCAGAGGATATGAACAGACATTTTCCCAAACAAGATATACAGATGGCCAATAAGCACATGAAAAGACGTTCAACGTCTGGGGAAATGCAAATCAAAACTACACGAAGATACCGCTTTGCACCTGTTAAAGTGGCTATAATCACTAAGATCAAAAATAGCAAATGTTGGAGAGAGTGTGGAGAAAAGGGAACACTCATACACTGCTTGTGGAAATGCAAACTGGTGCAGCCACAATGGAAAACAGTACAGATATTCCTCAGAAAACTAAAAATAGAAATACCATATGACCCAACTATCCCACTATTGGGTATCTATCCAAACAGCTTGAAATCAACAATCCAAAGTAACATATGCACCCCTATGTTCCTTGCAGCACTATTCACAATAGCCAAGACATGGAAGCAATCCAAGTGCCCAGTGACTGATGATTGGATAAAGAAGATGTGGTATATATATACATATACAATGGAATACTACTTAGCCATAAAAAAAGATAAAATCATGCCATTTGCAACAACATAGATGGTCCTGGAGGGTATTATGTTAAGCGAAATAAGCCAGACTGAGAAAGATAAACACCATATGATTTCACTCATATGTGGAAGATAAACAAACACAAGGACAAAGAGAACAGTTCAGTGGTTACCAAGGGAAGGGGGATGGAGGTTGGGCACTGGGGTGGAGGGGAGCACTTATATCGGGACGGACAAGAAACAATGCACAACTGAAACTTCACAATGATGTAAACTATTATGAACTCAATAGAAAAATCAATTTTAAGAGAAAAACTATTAAAATGTCAAATTTTATGAAAATACATCTGTTTCATGACAAAAATAAAAAATAGGATTAACTTTTAAATTCTTCCAAATTATTGAATCTTAAAACATGTCAAACTAAACTCAGGGATTGAAGCTGAGAAACACTTAATAAAAGTAAGCCAGCTAACTAAATATGGCATCTCAACAAAATACATACGTAACTTAGTGCATAACAGAGATAATGTGATCTAACTGAGGAACTGACTACCATAGATATTAACTATAAAGGAAGCTCACCATTATGCAGATTTAAACACAGTCTTAGGGGACTTTGATAAATACCCGTGTAAAACAACTGTTTTTACAGACAGTGCCACTGTCATCCAGGGATGTCAACGGAAGTAGTGAGTGACATTGCAACCCCTGGACTCCCAACAGGAAACAGGTAGAAGAAGGAAGGGGACATTCAGCCCAGTGTATAGAATTATATGTAATGTACACAACTATCGGTTGATTGGTAAGCAACCAGTGAGAATAAACCTATGTTTATACTGACTCTTGGGTCTTGTCAAATGGGCAGAGTACTGGGAAACAAAAAATTGGACTGTAAAAGGAAAGTCAGTTGGGTCACTGCATTCAGGAAACATTTTCACAGATATAAATAAAACACACTTAAAGCTTGCTGCGAGCCATGTTTTAGCCCAAGAAAAATGAACTTTAAGAGAGACACATTGGATGCTTTAGATTTTCTGAGACACACCATCTGACCCACTGGGAATGTGACCTTATGAGTCACCCAGATGAGCAAGTTTTACATGATTGGTTGAAAAGACCAGTGACTAAAGACATAAATATGCTACACACACCAATCATGACATAATTTAAACCAAAAGTCATCCGCCCTCTTTGGGCAAATGAAGCTGACACCAAGGGACAAGAGATTCAGTTGCAGAATCAGAGCCCCACTGCTTACATACTGATGGGAGCAAACACCTACTTCAGATATGGAGTAGAAGCCACCGTCTCCTAAGGCTCTGAGTGTCACACAACCAAACACCCTCAGCCTGTGCTAATAATTGTTTTAATGCTCTTGGTGTCATTTTTATAACAGATCACATCAGAAACAAGACTAGTCAGAACTGGGAATAAACTCTGGATATTCTATGGGTATATCATCAAATACTTTTCGAAAGGTTCTGGCAGTACACAATGCTGGAATAGAGTATTGAAGCCTAAATTAAATAATAAGGGAGAAGATTGACCCCTAAGTTGTGCAACTGGTATTGCAGCTAAAAACAAGGATAAGTTAGCAGCCTCACCAACTGAATGGTTAGTCTTAAGGAAATCTTACTGATGAACATACAAAACATTTCACATTCGTTAGCCCACAAAAGCCCTCCTACAAACACTGCCCAGTCACAGGACTCAATGTGGGTTTTGATCATCTTCCTTGAACTAATGATAAAACCCCAAATGAACTGAAGAAGATTCTTCTCATCTGGCAAACACACAAGTCCCCAGAGCTAAGGGCACTGCTAGATCTAGCCTGAATCTGAAAAGCATTTGTTTTTAGCAGGATGCAAGGTGAATATACAAAAATCTATTTTACGTCTATGTAATTTCAATGTACAATTGAAATGTGAAAACTAATAGCATCAAACAAGTGAAAGTACAAAATATTCCTGAAAGAAATTAATGAAGACCTAAAAAATGGAGCCAAATTCCTTGCTCAAGGGTCAGACTCAGTATTTTTGAGATGTCAGTGATCCCTAATGTGATCTTCAGATTTATTGCAACCCAACTCAGAATTCAGTCAGTATCTTTGGTAGAAAGTGACCAGCTGATTCTAAATGAAGATGAAATGCAAATGATCTAGCATAGTCAAAACACTTGTGAAATAAAAAACAAAGTTAGAGAGCTAGCTCTACCTGATTTCAAGAACTATTATAAAGTCTTAGTAATCAAAGTAGCATGGTATTAGTGTAATGAGAAGTCAATCAATCTATGGAACAAAATAAAGAGTCCAAAAATGAACTAATACTTATAAAGAGACTGACTCTGGACAAATGCAAAAAGGCAGTGTGGTGGAGAAAAGGTAGCCTTTTCAACAAATGATGAAGGATGATCTCTTTCAAGCTTTTCAACTAACGAATATCTATATCTGTGTGAAAAATAGTTACATAAGTAAACAGAATCATGTCTCACATCAATATGCTAAAATTCACTCAAAATAGATCATAGACCTAAATGTAAACTGCAAAACTTTTAGAAGAAATTACGGAAGAAAATATTTGCAATTTTAGTTTAGACAAAGATTTCTTAGATTGATACCAAAAACATAATGAATAAAGGAATACACTGATAAAATGGAATTCATAAAAATTGAAAAGCTTTGCTCTTCAAAAAAAAAAACCTTTTCCTCTACCATTTTTACTAAGGTAAAATAATGAAAAGTTGACCCACAGTTAGTAGAAGATATTTGTAAATCACATATCTGATAGAGGACTTATTCCCAGACTATACCAAAATTCTTAAAACTGCATAATAAGAAGTCAAATCAATTTTAAATTGGGTAAAAGTTTTATGTAGACACTTCAGCAAAGAAGATGTTTGGAAGGCACATAAGAACATGACAAGATGCTCAAAATCATCATTTGTCATCAGACAAATATAACTTTAAACTGCAATGAGATTGCTCTGTATACCAATTAAAATGGCTAAAACTGAAAACTGTCCTTTCCAAATATTGTCAAGGATGCATAGTGTCTTCGTTTCCCAGGGCTGCTGTAACAAATTACCACAAACTTAAAACAACGAAATTTCATCTCACACAGTTCTGGAGCCTAGAAGTCTGAAATCAAGGCGTTGGTAGGGCCATGCTCCTTCTGAAGGCTCAGGGGTAGACGTCTTCTTTGCATCTTCTTAGATTCTGGTGGTTCTACATGCAAGATCCAGAAATCTCATACACTGATGATTGTAATGTGAAATTGTATAACCACTTTAGAAAGAAGTTAGACAATTGCTGAAAAAGTTGAACATATACAGTACCTACCATCTGATACAGGTATTCCATCCAAATGCAAAGAAAGGACATGCCTATTGAAATCTGCTCATAGAAGCTTGATTTTTAATACCATAAAAAAACCCTCAAATCCATCCAGAGGTGAATGAGTAAAAGATATTGTAGTCTATTCGTATGTAGGAGACTCCTCAGCAAAAAAAAAAAAGAATGAACTATTGATACACACAACAATATGGATGAATCTCAAATAATTATGCTGAGTGAAAAAAGACAAACCAAAATAATATAAATACTATATGAATTTATTTATATTAAGCCTTAGAAAATGCAAATAATCTACTGTAAAAGAAAGTAAATCAGTGATTCCCTGGGTGGAGAAAGGATGTGAAGGAGGGGTTACAAGGGACACTAAGCAACTTTTGAGGGGGGCATATTCACTGTCTTTGTTGGGATATGTATAAATGCACATCAAAACTGATTCAATTGTGTTCTTTAATTATTCATAATCTATTGTATGTAAATTATACCTCAATATAGCAGTTAAAACAATTTAAAATTAAAAAATTACTTTTCATAACCTGACATTCAATAGATATTCTTTTATATTTAAAAAATCAACAAAATAATTCTTCATGTTAACAGGATAAAGGAGAAACAGCATATCATCACCTCTACCTATGCAGAGAAAGCACTTGACAAAATGAGGACCTTTTCATGATTTAAAAAACCCCACAAAACTCCCTACTAAAAACAGAAGGCAACTTTCTAAACCTAACCTAGGGCATATTTGGAAACTCTACAGAGAACGTAATACTCAATGGTCAAATATAGAATGCTTTTCTATTAAGACAGGGCAAAAAGCAAGAAACTCTGCTAAGGCTCCTTCAATTCAACATTACATTGGAGATCCTAACCAGTGAAATGAGACAATAAAAATAAATAAAAACATACCGATTGGAAAGGAAAAATTGAAACTATCTTTATTATTCACAGAACGCATGATTGTATATTTTTAAAAGCCAAAGAAATCTACAAATAAAAGCCACTAAAACCAATAAGTGAGTTTGGCAAGATTTCAGACTATAAGATCAATATAAAAGATTTATTGTATTTATATATAGTAGCAATGAACATTTGGAAAGCAAACTTAAAATACAATTTCATTAAAATAGCATCTAAAAACATGATATGGAGGACAAATTTAACAAAATGTAAGAACAGTACGCTGAAAATGACAGAACATTCCTGTGAGTAATTAAAGAACTAAATAAATGGAGAGAGAAAACGTTGCGGATTGAAAGACCACAATGGTTTAGATGTCAGTTTTCCCCAAACTGATCAAGAGATCTAATACAATCCCAATCAAAATTCCAGCAGAAATTGTAGACATTTACAAGTTGATTCTAAAATTTATATGGAAACGCAAATGATCATGAATTATCAAAGCAATTTTACAAAAGAAGAATAAAGGTGAGTGAGTTACATTGCCTATTTCCAGAATTACTATAGAAGTAGAGAACTCAAGGTAGTGACATATTGGTGAAAAAATAACATATAATAAATGGAACAGAGGGAGAGTCCAGAAATAGATCCACATCCATGTGGTCAATTGATTTTCAGCAAAAGTACCAAGGTAATTCAAAGGATAAAGTTAATTATTTTCAGCAAATGGTAACAGGAAAACTATATTTCTATGTGAAAAAATATCAAACACTTATCTCACATCCTACACAAATATAACTGAAAAGAGATCATAGACATAAATGTAAAAGTTACAACTATAAAACTCCTCAAAAGAAAATGTAGGAAAATAATTTTTGCAACCTTGAGTTAGGCAATGATTTCTTAGAGAAGATATTAAATGTATTTATATACATATTATATAAATATATAGTGATGAGATATATTTATAAGTAATAATCCTATATACATATATTTATGTAAACTCGTATATCCAAAATTGAATCTATTAAGAGAACATAAAGGGAAGCCACAGAATAAGAGAAATTATATTTATTTCCAGCAAAGGACTTGTCTCTAGAATATATCATTAAGTCTAATAATGAATGAAAGAATTGGTCAAAAGACTTGAAATACTTCACAAAAGAAGATATGTAGGGGCTGGCCCCTTGGCCGAGTGGTTAAGTTCATGCGTTCCACTGCAGGCGGCCCAGAGTTTCGTTGATGCGAATCCTGGGTGCGGACATGGCACTGCTCATCAAACCATGCTGAGGCAGCGTCCCACATGCCACAACTAGAAGGACCCACAACGGAGGATATACGACTATGTACTGGGGGGCTTTGGGGAGAAAAAGGAAAAAAAATAAAATCTTTAAAAAAAAAAAAAGAAGATATGTAAATGGCCAAAAAACACATGAAAAGATACTGAACTCAGCCATGAGGGAAATTAATAATACAGCGAGTTACCATTACATGTCCATTATCATGGCTAAAACTAAGAAGAGTGAAAATATCACACGTTGTGAGGATGTAAAACTAAAAGTCTCCTACACTTGTGGGAATGAAAAATGGTAAAACCACTTTGAAAAGGTGAATCACAGTTAAATATATGCCAGTCATATGAACAGCCATTCTGCTCATAGGTATTTACACAATACATCCACACAACAATCTGCACAATGAGTATCGATAATAGCTTTATTCATAATAGCCAAAACCTGGAAAATACACAGATATGCATTACTGTTCAGGTGAATGTATAAATAAACAAGATATATTCATTCAAAGGAATACTATTTAGCAAAAAAAAGGCATGAACTGATGCATGGAATAATATGGCTGGATTTTAAAATCATTGTGCTGCATGAAGGAATGCAGACACAAAAGAGTACAGGTATAGTTCTATTTATATAAAGTTGTTAAAAATTCAAATCCATCTATGATAACAGTGGTTGTTGGAGGCTGAGGGTTGAGCAAGTGACGGACTGCAAAGGGGCACAAGGCATGCTGTGAGATAATGGAGATGCCCTGCATCTTGATGGTTGCAGTAGCTTCATTAGTGTTTACATCCGTCAAAATGCATTTACTTCTAAACTTTAAAGTGGTGCAGTCTGTTGTACCTAAGTTGTACCTCAATAGCATCCATACAATAATCTATTTCTCCTTACTAGCACTGAGTATTTTGAAAATGAAATTCAATAAACACAACAGAGATTAACATACACAATCACTAACTGCTTAAGAACACATACAATGAAGACCCCTGAAAACTAGTGCTGAGAGAAGTTAAAGACCTTGATAGATAGAAAAATTATATCAAATTCATAGATTGAAAGATTCGATATTGTTAGAAGGTCAAATCAACATTATTTCAATTAATAACGCAGCAGGCATTTTGGGGGGAAAGTTACAAGCTAATTTTAAAACATATACGGAAATCAAAGTACCTAGAACAGCCAAGATAACCTTGAAGAAGAACCGAGTTGGAGGACTCACTTTACTAGATTTCAAAGCTACAGTAATTAAGACACTGTTGTATTGGTGGAATTAAACACAACACAAATATATCAATATGAAAGAGTAGAGTAAAAATAATTACCCACAAACATATACGATTATTTGATTTTTTTTAAAGAAGTCACCAATACTCTTCACTGGAGTAATAAAAGACTTTTCTGTAAAAGGTGCTAGAAAGAATAAATATTTTTTAAAAATAATTTAATATTAAAAACCACTTCTCACCATACATTGAAGTTAATTGGAGCTGTGAAAGTAAAAATTATAAAGCTTTGAAAGAAAAATGGAAAATTTGTATGACCAAGGTATAGAGAAAGATTTCTTTGAATTTCTGGAGTTATTCATTAATAAGGCAAATATCTGAAAAGATAAGTTAGATCCCTGCCTCATGTCACACATCAAAGCAAAGTCCATATGGATTAAGGATTAAATGTTAAGTATAAACCCACAAAAGCACTAGATGAATAATTAGGCAAATATGTTTCTGATTTGAAACCTCTATAGGCATATATTAAGGGAAAATTCTACTATGGACAAGCTTGATAAAACTGAATATCAAGAAAAAACACCTTTGTACATGCAAAAATAATTGAAAGATAGACATCAAATGGGAAAGATAAAAAAAGCTCTTATACGTCAATTATAAAAAGCAAATACCCAAGTAGAAAAATAGTAAAGAATTACAAACAAATAACTCGCAAGACAGAAATGGAAAAAAGTCAAATAAACATATGAAAAAGTTCAGCTTCAAAAGGAAGAAATCTACAAAAGAAAACGTATAATATGAGAAGTACAGTTTAAAAATGGAATGCCACATTTGCCTATTAGATTGGCAAATTGACAAAACCTCGTAGTAATATAGAGTCAGAGAAGGGTGCACTGCCATGACTTACTTTGCATAGCCTTTCACTCAAATCTACAAACCTCTCTTGGGTAGCCCTTAAGATGTGAATCCTCAAGCTTTCTTTGAAGTATTTGAAGTTAATGAAGCTTCCATCTCATTTCTTTTCATGTGTACAAGAATGTACATTGTAGTCTTTTTTTCCTAACAGTCAAAAAGACTTCCAATAATAACTTCTAATAATAGGAAATTAGTTATATAGATTAGGGTCCATCCAAGTAATAACCAATAAACACTGCTAAAAATGTCGTGGAGTAATACGCAATAATGGAGAAATTTTTGACGATGTAGTCTACAATTATTAAACAACTTATAAAACCATATACAATATAAGTTTAAACATTTGGGTTTAAACTATAACTATATAAGCATAAAGTTTTAAAAAGATTAAAATTTTACCCATCCTCTTAAGAAAGAAAATGCGTTTGTTTGGGAAACTATTTGGAGAAAAAGTGGGGACTAAATATAGGTAGAACAATTCTGTTACAAATAGGTGTGAGATAGTTATTATGCTAAAGAGGGAGGTTTAGGGAAAGAGGAGCCAAAAGTGTGGCTAGAGACATTCTTCAAAATATAAGCCCCTCCAAATCTTCACTAAAGGAAATAAAGTCATAAGATACTTAAATGTGAGTGGATTTTTTACAGAAATTCACAAAGAGCTTTGGCTCTCAGCTGAATATTGTACATACCACCCTGAGCCAGCAGATGTGGACATAGAGGCGTAGAAACAGAGAGAAACGAGGAAGTCAGCCCTCAGAAACCTAAGAACTCATGGTTGGAAGGGTGGTGAGGGCAGATGGGAACCTGTGCTTTACAGATATGGAATTGGTGCTTGTGTCCCATTTAATCAGCTCTTGCCTAGTTGACATCTGGGTTATATGTGTATTTTTAGATAAAAAGACTAGAAGGATCCATAGCAAAAAATGAACTGTGATGAGGGTTTATGAGAATTATGAATGTTGGTTTTTTTGACCTTTGGGTTATTCATTGCTTCTAAATTTGTCTAGAAAGAATATATGTTAACTTTTATAATAAAAAAATTCTATTTTAAATTTCTTTTTAAAAAATGAAGGCTATTACAGAATCATATCTGTGTGCTGCTTTTATTAATTGACTTATTAAGTGACATTAAATAATTAATTGATTGATTAAATGACTTCATAGATTCCTTCTACTGCAAAATAGTTCAAAATGCATGAACAAAAGAAAAAGATGGAAATGTCACCACATCCAGGCCCTAATTCTCCCATCCAGGATCTTACTTAATGAACTCTGTTTCATCATACTTCTCTGCGGTGTGTTATGTTGCCTACAGGCAAAGGAATCTCATGGCTCTTCTTGGACAATGGTTTAGCTTCATGGCTACCCAAATTTCTAATACCCAGGGGACCTAAGAAGTGGGCACCAGTGAAAGAACTTCACAAAGATGGGAAATCAGGTCAGGAAAAATTACAGCATAATCACTACTGCATATTTGTGTCTTACAACAACTTGAAAGATATTCAGTTTTTTACAGCTATACGTAGGCTGGAAACTGCTTTGCCTTTTTACTCCAATTCTCTAAATTAGCTGTAGTGAGTACATTAAGGGCAGCCTCCATAAGGTCAAAAGTCAGAATACCCCATCCTTGAAAGTCTCTAGGCAAGGTGCTAGGGTGTATATATTTCAATAAGACATCTTCCATGCTAATCAAGGAGCTTATAATTTCCTAGATGGAAGTACACATGGATAAAACAACTCTGTGGGGTTTCTCAAAGATAAGTACAAAAGTGTCCCATCATGAATAAGAGAATCATTTCATTGAGTTGTGAGACCAGGAATGAAGATGGATTAAAGAGGGAAGAATTTAAGCCTGTCCTTAGAAATAAAGGACCAATTTTCAGATGGAGATGGGGGTTCTTTCTTGAAGTCTCCCATGTTTTAATCTGTCCTGTCATTTGTAACATCTACCTGATATTAATTTTTCATGGTGGCTTAAGTGGGAAATATGCATAGAGTACAATCATTTTTCATTCTTTGCTTCTAGGTGTCGACTCATTGGCTCCCCATCTGCTGCTTGTCTCCTCTCAGGCAATGACGTCACTTGGGATAAGGAGGCACCTCTTTGTAAGAGTCAGTTGAAATGTTTTTTCTCACAATTCCCTCCATTTGATCCATATTTGCCCCTGGAGTTACAAAGAAGAAATCCAATCCATCTCACACAGGGCTGTCTCTCAGATATTTGAAAATTGGAGTCACATGCTGCATGGTTCTTCTGGTGTTTCTCTATTTTAAGAGGTAATTTATCTGAACAGGTGGAATTGAATTCACATAAAAATCACCCTACTTTCCTGTTTTGATAGTAAAACCTTTCCAGTATAAAGATCATTCTCCTAGTGATTAAACTTAAAAGACGTTAGAGAAAATTAAATTACAATCCCAAGAAGTAGATTGCTTCCTTCCTTATTATTCTTACTCTGAATGATGAAAGAAGGTCTTATAATTCTTAGCAATTTCCCCCAAGCCTCCGGTCATTCTGCATTTTATTCTTCCTTCAAATTCTTCCAGGCTCATACCCTAGTTGTATTTGTCCTTGATTAGTTGACTGCCCATCTTGTCAATGGGGTATTATAAATTGAACCTCAAGACTTTGAGGAACATGGAAGAATGACTGACTGCAAACTGGTAAAGTGTTAAAACTATGAAGAAATCAGTATCACACACAGAGTTGATGGCAGTAAAAGTGGACAGAAATCCCTGGAAGGCTAATGAGCAATATATACAAAAGACTTAATGCAAATATCCTTTGACCTAGCAATTCCATTTCCCAGAATTTATCCCAACAAAATAATCATGGAATTTTCCTGTGATTTTGGTTCAGAGACACTCAATACAAGAATATTTATGACCATGGAAAAAGTTAAAAGTCTAAATGTTCAGCAAGGTTTTAAAATAGCTAACAGAAGAAATAAGACATTAAAAATAAGTATGAAAAGTTTTAAGAAAAGTATAAAATGTACCATGACGAATTATAAATTGAGATGCCTCATCCAAGTAGAGCTAGATAGTGGATCTATATATCTACATTCCTGAGTATAATTCAGCCACCAAATATGACAATGTATAAAATATATCCATAGACATACGTTCATGAGCACATATACATATCTGAAATGATATACATTAAATTGTTAAGAATAGTTATTTTGGGACCAGTATTGTGTTCTTCTTTTTGTTTGTCCATATTTTACAAATTTCCTACAATGAATGTGTTCATTGTATGCATAAGTATTCACCAAAAGAAAATAATAGTAAACACATCAGCAGTTGCCAGGGGTTGGGGTGGGGGTAGGATTAATAAGACAGAGCACTGAGGATTTTTAGGGCAGTGAAAATATTCTGTATGATATCATAATGATGGATACATGTCATTACACATTTGTCCAAACCCACAGAATGTGCAACACCAAGAATGAACCCTCATGTTAACTATAGACTTGGGTGATTATGATGCGTCAATGTAGGTTCATCAATTGTCACAAATGTACAGCTCTGATGCAGTGATGTTGATAATGGGGGAGGCTATGCATGTATGAGAGCTGGATGATGTGGGAAATCTCTGTACCTTCTCCTCAATTCTGCTCTGAACCTAAAACTGCTGTTAAAAAACTTATCTTAAAAACAATTAAAAGCTAAGCTGTTGTTTACCACACTCTCCCTTTCTCCAGGTTTACCTTGTGACCACCCCCAGCCATATGCAATGGAGACTACTACAGCAGCAATAGAAATGCTTTTCAATATGCAACAGTGGTCACTGTGTTGTCTCATTGGGCCAGATAGAGAAAAGCTGTTTGACTTCGTGGAAGAGTAGTCAATATCCTGTACCAGCAAAGACAATCAACTGGATATTTGGAGCAGCCCTCCTCCTCAGTGTGTTTCTGCTAATAAGTACACTCCAGAAGTTGAAAATGGAATTAGATTATTTGGAAGTAGGAGTTTATATTCCTTAAATGTGATTGTGAGATTTACATGTCAGCCTGGCTTTGTCATGAAAGCACCCCACACTGCAATGCTGGGCCAACAACACATGGGTGCCTGAGATGCCAAGCTGCTCCAGGGGTGAGTTTCATCTGTTCATCTCTGCTGGGGGTCTGTGCAGGAGTGTAAATGATAAGAGTTGTTGAAATTAAAGAAGGTAAGTTTATGAGTGTGTATGCATGCACAAGAACGATGAAATTGTTATCAACACCCTAAACGTTACTATGTTATCTCTGACAGTAATAAGTGTCAAAAAGTATTGGCTCACTCTGTGTCATCTGTAACACACACATTTTATATGCAGTATTTAATTTAATACTTAGAGCAAACACATGAGGTAGGAGCTATTCTTATCCCAATTTTACATTGAGAAATCTGAGTCTTAGAGATGTTAAATAACCTTTCCCAGGTCGCAGAGCTAGTAAATAACAGAATGAGGCCTAGAATTCAAGCGCCCTTCTGATGGCAGAGCCTAATGATAATGTATAGTGAAACGTATGATGAATATAATGTATGATAACAGTGACATAGATCTATCATTGGAAGGGTCAGTAGGTAAATGAGCCAAAGGACCTAAATGTTAGCATCAGATTAAAAAGGCCTTAGACTTCAGGCATTCTGTTCCAACTCTCCCACGTTTTTACTAAAAACTCTGAAGCTCAGAAAGGAGAAATGACTGGCTCAAATACAGCAAAGATTTTTTTAATTTTTATTCTGTTACAGGCATGTACTGCATAATGGTGTTTTGGTCAGTGATGGACCACACATACAATACAGGGTCCATAGATCAGTACCACAAAGCCTAGATATATACAGATGGCTATACCATCCAGGTTTGTGTAAGTACATTCTGTGATGTTCACACAATAACTAAATTGCCTAACAACACATTTCTCAAAATGTATCCCCATCAAGTGGCTCATGACTGTATATATGGTTCAGCTTGAGGGTGATGCCCTGAGCACATACCAACTGGGCTATGGATGAATAAAAAAATGCTCTAAGCAATATCTTCTCTCTTCAGAAGTTCTACGGCTTTTTTCTTTTAAGGGGATCGTGTTTGTGATGGCTTCCCTTGTCCTCTTGTGCTGAAACGGCTGGCTTAGCAGTGGAGGGGGAAGAATCCAGGCTGGCACATAGGGACCAGAAGGGGGCTTACAGTTCTGAAAGAGGAGCTGGGAGGAAAACTGAAGGGGGACGTGTGACTGACTGTACAGTGAGTGAGGAGAGGGGGTCTGTCAGATGAGACTTGGGCAGAGGTGTCCCTTGTTGTTGCCAGAGAGCCTACCTTTCTAGGAAGTGTGAGAGCAGAACCAGCCACCAGCACTCACGGCTCTGTCCTGGATGGCCAGTACTGGAGAGCAAAAGGAATATTCTGCTTGTTGTCTTAGGAACATTTCAGTAGGAAAAAACAGAGAAATTGTTTAGAGAGACCTTGGGCCTAGTCACAGCTCTGCTCTAACACTTCAGTTTGCTGATTCAGTAAAAGTGAATTACCGGACCTTTTCTTTTAAAAGCTATAGTCTGTTGTTAGGATTTTTAAGCTCCGTGGCAGGCAGAGGGTGCAGCAAAAGACATTTTCCTATAACTGACAAAAACTTTGGATCTGTTGTTTCCACAGTGTGCCAGCTGCCTCCAGAAATCCGGCATGGTAAGCACACCCCAAGAAATAAGGATGACCTTTCACTGGGCAGGAAGTGTTCTACAGCTGTGAGCCCAGCTGTGATCTCAGAGGGGCTGCTTCTCGGCACTGTGCACCCCAGGGAGACTGGAGCCCTGCAGCCCTGAGATGTGCAGGTGCCTACACTCTCATCTGGTTTGCAGTCAATCTCTTTGTCCCTCGTACAGCAATCTTATTCAGTTTTTTCCATTCTAGTGAAATCATGTGCTGAATTCCTGGACCAACTGTCTCATGGCCATGTGCACTTTCCACTTAATCTCCAGTTCGGGGCAAAAGTGTCCTTCATTTGTGATGAGTGGTGAGTGTGACCTGAAATAGAGACTCAGGGACTCAGCACTGGATAGTCACTCTCTTGGGTTCAAGGAGTAATCTAAAAAGTGGGGCTGACCAATGGAAAAGAAGTACCCAGGGAGATTAATTTTTTGGTAGGTTTGAAATAAGGGTAAGGACTCAGTGACACCACTATTAGGAGATAAAGAAAATGGCTCATGTAGTGAAGGTCAAGTACAAACATAAATATAGACACTGACCTTGAATTCATGGTTGGAACTTGAAGTAAATGGGTAAAGAGCTGTTTGGAGGCAGCAAAATGTAATTATGTGGAAAATTTTTTGGTAAAAAGTTTGATGTATACGACAAAAATTGTTTGGAATGTGATGTCAGGCAAGATTGTTTCAGGAAACTTAAAACCAATCAATAGTGGAATGTGTAACAGTTTATGGATAAGTATTTTTAATCCAATCATGTATCTTCACATAAATAATGTCTTTGACACTGGGATCTAATGGCCAATGTTATTGTTTCAGATAGTATTATTAGACGTTTGTGTGGATCTTATACTCACGGTGGTCTGCACTATCTGTCTGTGGGAGGTAATGAGATTGAGCAATACAACAGATATTTTAATAATTTTCAAGGAATTTTTGACATTGACAAAGCCTACCACCCAATAATGATCAGCAGATTTCAGAAGGACAACTATATCCGATAACAAGCTGGGCTGTTCAGGGTGGCAAACACTCCTTCTCTCATCCCTCTTTGTTTCCTAGAGCATTTGGCCCATATGCTTCTGTGACTCTCTTTCTGGCCATTACAAAAGTGGTGGCAAGAAGAACAATACTGTTCCCTTTCCAGATGTTCTTTGCTTTGCTCACCCAGATGGAGAGCTGTTCTTCCTCACGACTGATTAATGAGACTAAGTGGGATGTCAGAGGGCTGTCAGTGCGAGACGGCTGTGGGTCTAGTGCACAGGAAGGAGTGCAGCCTGTGTTCAGTGACTTCTGTAGGTGACACTGGGCTATGATGTCTGTATAACTATTAGATGTACAAGTTCTGATTGCCTTGCATGTCACAGGATATTGTGATTCTTTAGAATAATTTGGCTTCTGAGTTTCTGCCAGCTACTGAATTCAAGTCCCTAATGAACTGAGACTTTCAGCTGGGCCTGAACCTAAGAACCAAATGGTATTTAGGCTGAAATGAGAAAGCTGAGCGTCTATCACTGACGAGATGAAGGGAGAGATGGAAATTGCTCACCCTTATTTTTCTTTAGGTTCCGATTAAAAGGCAGCTCCACTAGTCATTGTGTCTTGGTTGGAATGAAAAGCCTTTGGAGCAGCAGTGTTCCTGTGTGTGAGCATGAGTAGAAGGAACAACTATGCAGCATGGATATCCCCCTTATTTTTTTTCCAGCGTGTTTTGCCTCGTGGAATCACCTGTTGTCTGGATCTTTTTTAACTAAAATGCTGATAAAATACTTCTTTGTTGGAAGAATTTCAAAGGGGTCTTGTAGGTCTTAGACATCATGTGTTTATGTTACTAATCTGTAAATCACTAATTTGATGTAAGTGTTGAATTTTGTGGGGAATATGTGGTGAGAAATTAGATGACGTAAAGTTACACCAAAACTTATTTATTCGTTTATATTTTAGTTTCACCATCATGGGGTAAACTCTCTTAAATGTTTATGTCCTTTAATCCCCCCACATCTCTAAACTACTTATTCAGCCTGCTATTTAGTCCGTAGTATTTACTGAGGAAGGGCTTCCCATGGGCCAGGACTTTCCATGTGGGGAGAGGACTGAACAGGAAGGTCTTATCCCTGCTCTCATGGAGTTCAATCTTCTACTTGGGGAGGCATCGATGAACAAGAAAGTAAATAGGTAAACAAACAAAAACTAGAATATGTAAAAAGGTACGTTAAAAAGTGATGTGTTATAGAAAAAAATAAAACAGAGTTATATGATAAGTTAGTATGGTGCAGAGAGGTGAGTCAATATTTGAAATGATGAGCTGAGGTGCCCTAAATTTCAAAACCACCCACTTAAATAAAACATACCAAAGATTCAGAAATTGATAAATAGATAAAAAGTGTTTTATAGACCAAGACATTACTGATTTATTCTGCTCTGTTTGTTAAAAAAAAGCAAGACTTTTTTCATCGCTTTTCCCTAATGATTTAAAATTGTTCATTTTAATTTGGATTTTGTTAAAACACCTTGCTAGAAAACTATTGGACATCTTATGGGATTACGGTGGAACTTTATAAGAACATTCAATGTGTATAAAACTCAGACATCCAATAAACTCAGCCTTCCTGAAACACAGAAAGCTGAAAATAAGTATATAAGTAAACTTTGGATAAACACAAACACACAGTTAAAAGCAAGTATGGGAAGTCAATCATTGTTTGATGCGTTAAGGCCTTCACTTTGTTTATTCGCATGGTTCTGACAAGCTTGGGAATCTCTTCCAAATCCATATCAGATTAGAAGCATCAAATTAGTCTCAGAGAGAGAACTGCTAGAAACCGATACACTAAAAGCTGGAAAAAATTACACCTGATAGCTTGGAGGAAATAAAAACTCGAAAAACATTGAAGGCTTGCTGGACCTTTTCTTTTAAAAGCTATAGTCTGTTATTAGGATTTTTAAGCTCCGTGGCAGGCAGAGGGTGCAGCAAAAGACATTTTCCTATAACTGACAAAAACTTTGGATCTGTTGTTTCCACAGTGTGCCAGCTGCCTCCAGAAATCCGGCATGGTAAGCACACCCCAAGAAATAAGGATGACCTTTCACTGGGCAGGAAGTGTTCTACAGCTGTGAGCCCAGCTGTGATCTCAGAGGGATTAATCTGGCTATAAAGAGCCCAATGGTCAACCCAGGACTCTTACAATGCCCTCACATAAAGTAGGCTAGCAAATGGTTGCTGAAAAAAACAAATTAATTACCTTCCAAAATGATTAAAAACTTAGCTACCTGGAGGGTCTTTTGGACTTTTATAAGAAACTGTCGTTTAAGTCTCACCTTAGTTAGTTTCTTCTCAGAAAATGCCTTATATATTTAAATTGCATCCACCTTAGTAATGTCTTCATAGAAAAAATTGTATTCATAATGCAGTCCCAGGGCACCGGTGTTGTATAAACATTTTCTTTTCTGAGATAGCCACATGGTGGAGATGTTGACCTCCCAGCCCTCCTCCCACCTCCATGCACTAGAAGAAGCTATTCACTGGGATGGAAAACAAAAAAGAAATTCACATTTTGGAGGAAGAGTCTGCCTTCAGGCTAGATATGTTGAGCTTGAGCTACAGTGGGGTGTCCATATGGATCAGATAGACTAATGCTCCCTAAACCTTACTGTGTGCAGGAATCATCTGGATGTTGTTAAACTGAAGTCTGGGTGGTTCAGGAAGTCTGGGTGGGGCCTGGGGGTCTGTGTTTCTAACAAGCATCGAGGGAACGCCCATGCTTCTGGTCCCTAGACCACACTTTAAGTGGAAAGGATGTAAACTGTTGGAAATGTAGATCTGGAACCCATAGGAGGATGGAGGTGTCCTCAGAATCTAGGTCACAGCTCAAGCCCTGATAGTAGGCAAAATCCCCAGCGAGAGGCCACCCAATGGGGAGGGTATTTCCTAGGGCTGAGCAGTAAGGGGCTCCCCTACTGGCAGGTCTAGAAGCAGGCAAGGAGCCTGAAGGAGAGTAGAGAAGAACAAGTGATCAGAGGAGTAGGAGGGGAGACAGGATAAAGCTGCATCTGGGAGTTTCTAGAAGAAGGAAGGGCTCCATTATTGTATAATCATTCTTCTTGAAACTCTAATGGAAGCTAAAGCTCTGTGTTCTTTCTAGAAATCTTTTGTCCCAATCTGGCTATCAGGAACTACACAAGAACTTCTCTGGGAGACATCCCCTATGGAAAAGAAATTGCTTATACATGTGACCCCTACCCAGACAGAGGGATGAATTTCAACCTCATTGGAGAGTGCACCATCAACTGCACAAGTGACAGCCAAGGGAATGAGATTTGAAGCAGTCCTGCCCCTCGCTGTGAAATTTCTGGTTCTGTTAGTCAGTGCACATTTCCCCATGCTCCAGATAGATCAGAATATCTAGGTGAGAACCTCCATATTTCTATAGTGACAGTAATTTTAGCTTGTTGGCATGGCTTTGTTGTGAATGTCAGACACAAAATTACCTGCTGGGTGAATGAATAATAGATGGGTTCTAGATGGGCCACATTGTGTCCCAGTTGGTGGTATTATGATGACCATGCTGGAGTGAGGAGTGTGGGATGGTGAGGAGAGGAGGGAGTGGAGAGCAGAATGAATCAGCCAGGCCCAGATTTTGAAAATGTAGCTGATCTACATAATACACATATATAAGCACA
The DNA here is from genome assembly GCF_041296265.1 of Equus caballus. Taxonomy (NCBI): domain Eukaryota; kingdom Metazoa; phylum Chordata; class Mammalia; order Perissodactyla; family Equidae; genus Equus; species Equus caballus. The sequence continues at coordinate 27,656,277 of NC_091688.1, read as the reverse complement.
GAGAACTAGGCAAAATGAGGAGACAAAGGAATATGTTCCAAATAAGGGAACAGGACAAATCCTCAGAAAAAGAACTAAAGGAAACAGAGATAAACAATCTACTTGATAAAGAGACAAACTAATAATCAGAAGGATGCTCAATAATCTTGAGAGAAGAATAGATGGACAGTGAGAACGTCAAGAAAGAATTGGAAAGTATAAAAAAGAACCAATAAGAACTGAAGAATACAATAATGGAAATGAAAAATTCACTAGAGGGAATCAACAGCAGAGTAGATGACACAGAAGAATGGATCAGCACTCAGGATGAAAGAGTAAAGGAAATAAACCATGCTGAACAGAAAAAAGAAAAAAGAATGAGGACAGTCTAAGCATCTGTGGGACAACATCAAGTATACTGATATCCTTATTATAGGTGTCCCAGTAGAAGAGAGAGACAAAGGGGCAGAGAACCTGTTTGAAGAAATAATCGCTAAAAACTTCCCCAACCTAAGGAAGAAAGCAGACGTCCAGCTACAGGAAGCACAGAGAGTACCAAACAAGATGAACCCCAAGAGGCCCACACCAAGACACATTATAGTTAAAATGTCAAGAATTAAAGGCAAAGAGATAACTCTAAAAGCTTCAAGAGAGAGGCAGCAAGTTACATACAAAGGACAACCCATATGGCTGACTTCTCAGCAGAAACGTTACAGGCTAGAAGGGAGTAGCACAATACATTAAAAGTGCTAAAAGGAAAAAAACTTACAGCCAAGAATACTCTACTAGGCAAGTTTATCATTCAGAATGGAAGGAGAGATAAACAGACTTACAGACAAGCAAAAACTAAAAGAGTTTATCACCACTAAAGCAGCCTTACAAGAAATGTTAAAGGGACTTATTTAAGTGGGAAAGAAAAGAGAAAAAATAGGAATAAGAAGATTATCAAAAAAAAAAAGTCACTGGTTAAAGCAAATATAGAATAAAGGTAGTGGATCAACCACTGATAAAACTAGTATGAAGGTCAAAAGAAAAAAGTATTAAAAATATCTATCTCCATCATAAGAGGATAAGGGATACACCCACACACAAAACAGGTAAAATATGAATATAAAAAACATTAAATGGGGGGAGGGGAGTAAAAGTGTAGAGCAAGAGGTCAAACTTAAAAGACCATCAGCTTCATGTAGGTTGCTATTTACAGGAGTTATTATATATGAACATCATGGAAATCATAAATGAGAAATGCAGTAAATAAATACACAAAAAATAATAATAAATAGACAAAAAATAAAGAGAAAAGAATCCAAACATAATATTAAAGAAAGCCATCAAATCACAAGGGAGATGAGCAAGAGAAGAGGAAAGGAACAGAGAAGAACTACTAAAACACCCAGAAAAAAAGTATCAAAATAGCAATAAGTACATAGTTATCAATAGCTCCTTTAAATGTCAATGGACTAAATGCCCCAATTGAAAGACATAGGGTGGCTGATTGGATAAAAAAACAAGACCCGTATATATGCTGCATACAAGAGACACATTCCAGACCTAAAGACATTCATGAAATAAAAGTGAGGAGATGGAAAAAGTTACTCCATGAAAATGGAAATGAAAAGAAAGCTGGAGTAGCAGTACTTATACCAGACGAAATAGACTTTAAGACAAAAACTGTCACAAGAGATAAAGAAAGTCACTACATAATGATAAAGGGAACAATCCAACAAGAGAATAAAACTTGCAAATATCTATGCACCCAAAAATAGAAGCACCTAAATATATAAAGCAATTATTAACAGACATAAAAAAGAAACTGACAGTAACACAATAATAGTAGGAGACAATAACACTCCACTTACATCAATGTTTAGATCATCCAGACAGAATATTAATAAGGTAATTTTGGCCTTGAATGACACATTAAGACCAGATGGACTTAGTTGACGTATACAGAAAATTCCATCCCAAAACTGTAGAATACTCTTTCTTTTCAAGTGCACATGGAACATTCTCCAGAATAGATCAAATATTAGACAATAAAAGAAGTCCCAGTAAATTTGAGAAGACTGAAATAATACCAAGCATCTTTTCTGACCCTACCAGTATGAAACTAGAAATCAACTACAAAGAGAAAACCAGAAAAGCCAAAAGTATGTGGAGAGTAAACAAAATGCTACTGAACAACTATTGGGTCAACAAAGAAATCAAATGAGAAAACAAAAAATACCTAGAGACAAATGAAAGTGAAAATACAACATACCAAAATTTAAGAGATAGAGCAAAAGCAGTACTAAGAGGTAAATTTATAGTAATACAGGCTTACCTCAAAAAACAAGAAAATTCTCTAATAGCAATTGAAGTGTAGACCTAAGGGAACTAGAAAAAGAAGAACAAACAAAGCCCAATATCAGTAGAAAGAAGGAAATAATAAAAATCAGAGTGGAAATAAATGAAATAGAGACTTAAAAAACAATAGGAAAAAGTCACTGAAATGAAGAGCTGGTTCTTTGAAAAGATAAACAAATTGACAAACCTTTAGCTAGACTCACCAGAAAAAAAGAGAGAAGCCTCAAATAAATAAAATTAGAAACAGAAGAGGAGCAATTACATCAGATACCACATAAATACAAAGGATTATAAAAGAATGCTATGGAAAGCTATACACCAACAAATTGGATAATCTAGAACAAACAGATAAGCTATTAGAACCAAGACCCTTGAAGCACCTTATGGATAGAGAAGTAGTCACACTAAAAGAATTATGTATGATACAAAGAACACTTTTTCTAAAGCTTAAAATTTTAAGAAGGACTGGAGTTTTACAAAAGAAAAAATGGGCAGAAGGAATTTTTGCAAAAGTATTGATGAAGCCATTGGTATCCCAGTTTTGCTGAGACATTCCAGACTCCGACCTCCACACACAGACCCTGTCAGGGCTCTGGAAGTTAGGTGGTGGGTCCCACTGGCACACATATCACAGGCTGCCAGTGTGGACAAATCGAGGCTTTGCTCGAAGTCAATGAGATCAATGTTACAAACTTGAGGAGCAAACTCTATACCCATGAGGAAGTGTATAACTTTATGCGAACAACTTTTTATACAAAACGTTCTGAACAAATGCAGTCTCTTACAAGGAGCTTTACAGAAATTGAAGTTTGGAAATTTCACAGAGGATGCCAATATAAACTTTCTAAAAGCAGAATATCACAGCAAAACTTCTTACAAACATTCTAGTCAGGAACTCAATTTTATGATAAAATAATTAGCAGAGATTTAAATTTAAGTTAAATCTTTACCCTTCCTAACTTTCTATATTTTGTGCCTTGACATGTAAATACACTTTGTTTTTCTTCATTACACAAAGAAAATGAAAGTAGCCTGATGCTTTTTATTTTTAAAAGTCCTTGTGTCAATAACCTTTTCCCTTAAAGTTTCTCATTTAGTACCACTATAATTTATGGGTTAATTTTTTAAATTTAGTCTTTTAAAAAATTAAGGCTAAATTAAAGTAGTTGGGGCTTCTAATTTTCTGTTTCTGTACTGGTCTCCTGTTAAAACCACCCAGGGCGAATGACTCTCTCTTCCTCTTAGATAGTCAAGATGATCCTCCACCTCCTGCTTTCCAACTACTTCCTTCCTCATCCCGGACGGCCTATTCCTGGTTAATCTACTGGAGGATCAAATTCCCAAGACTAACTATTGATTCGTTTCACCCATGTAATTTAAGATCATTCCTCTTATTAGTCACCCTCAGGCATAACTAAGATTCAATGCCATTTCATAAAAATTAGTTCCTCAGACATGATTATCTTGCCTTATCTAAACAACCTCAGATCACGTACCATTTCTCCATGCATTCTATGTCTTAAAACCTGCCTCCTCTTTTTTCCATGGTCTTTAAAAGTGTAAAGTCTATGGCACAACCATTCTCTCGCTGAGCAGTGGCAACCAGGACAAGGCAGAAAAAAATCATGGTCCTCTTTAACCTTAAAGGTCAGGGAACAAACCTCCCGATCATCTAAGTAAGCCGCAATTAAACCTATTATATGTGTGTAATCCATGAAAATTTCAAAACATTTTCTAAACTTTCATTTTTGGCCTCTTTCACTTTTTGGAATAACAAGGGGATGATTATAACCAAGTGCCATGTATTTTTGTGTTAGAAATAATGCATGATGAAAATTAGAGGGAGGAGGCACTAAGCTTAAATAATCAGAATGCACAAGCCCCTCCTCTGGAAGCAGTTGGGCTGATTAATCACTTAGTCATACCTGCTTGTGTGGGTGAAGCTGATCAGCTGAGCAGGTGCAGCTCCCTGGGGAGGACTGAGTAGTCTCCTCACAGGAAGAGAAGGGCATAAAGGTCCTCATAGTAAAGAAAGGAAGCCATGTGAGGGACATGCAGTATAAGAGGGGAGAGGACCTTAGTGGTCATCTAGCCAGAAGACCAGTTTACCTCAGAGCCAAAAAGACTGACAGAGATGGAAGAGTGCAGAAGGAGATGGCCTGCTCTGTGGGAGACGCAGGATCAAACCAGGCCTGGAAGGGTGCAGGCTGAAGTCCACCTCTGATGCAGGAGACAATTCAGAAACTACCGATGTTTCATCTGTGCTAACACTTTTGAGTGGTGTTCAGCACTCACTTCATGTAGTAAATACTTCCTGAGCATCTCTCCGTGCCAGGGCCAGTCCTCAGGCTTGTTATGTATCCAGCAGTGAAGACAGACAAAGACCCCTGCCTTTCTGGGCTCTGCATTCTAGTGGAGGGAGAGAGACTAGAATCAAGACACTTTATTCATTCATTTACTCATTCATTACATTAAAGGGGATAAAAAGCCATGAAAAGTAAGATAGACTGGGAATGTGGGTGTGGGAGACATGTAATTTTTAATATGATGGCTAGAGTGGGCCTCAGTGAGGAGGGTTTTAAAGTGAGATCATTTCTGTGTGTGTGTGTATTCTTTCTCTTTCTCATTTTAGTTCTAGTAAATCTACAAACTGCTTAGGTTTTTTTAAAAAAGGAGATTAATATTTTATGCCCTATTTAGACAGGGGAGCAGAAATGAAGTGGCCAGAACGTGATGTTAGCAGGGGAAAAACCAGCTACAAATACTAGTCACCCAGCTGAGGTGGTGTTGAGTATCCAGCAAAAAGCAGCGTCATGATCAATTAGCGATATCCTCCAGGGGTTGTGTTGTGTCCCAAGATGTAAGGATTTTTATGGATATAATTGACACTCTTCTCAGGGAATTCTGCGATACTCTACCAATTCAAATAGTACATTTCTGACTTGTCCTAAACTTACCCCAAGTTTCAAGGATGCTCATTGTTTTAGGATACTAACACTGAACCTGGTGAGCCAATCTGTTTTAGACTTATATCACGTTACTGATGATTTCATGTGCCTCCTCAAGTCTCAGCTTTCCCAGGTTCAGGATGTCCAATTACTCTGTGCGTTTCCTCCCTCCGCACGCCGGTGGGCTTCCCGCACTCTGTTAAATGATCTCTTGTCCTCTTGGTCTCCACTACACTCCTCACCATCCTCCTCCCCAAACCATGAGCTCCCTGTGAGCAGGGACCACTATAGGCACTCAAAATAATTTTTATTTAACGATTTTTGATCTCCACTTGTTCAGTAGTCAGGATTGATAATAAGAATAGCAACCTCTTGGGGCCGGCCCCATGGCCGAGTGGTTAAGTTCGCATACTCTGCTGCAGCGGCCCAGGGTTTCACTGGTTCGAATCCTGGGCGTAGACATGGCACCACTCATCAGGCCATGCTGAGGCGGCATCCCACATGCCCTAACTAGAAGGACCCACAGCTAAAAATACACAGCTATGTACCGGGGGGCTTTGGGAGAAAAAGGAAAAATAAAATCTTTAAAATAAAAAAGAATAGCAACTGCTAAGAAGTTCATTTACAAAATGCTTTGTCATTTATTGACTTCTTTGGTCCTCAGAGCAGCACTGTGAGGAAGGTAGGCTCAATAATGTGGTTATCACAAAGCAGAGAGGACTCTAAGGTGCAGAGAAATTCAGTGACTTGCTTAAAGTCATACCAGTAGCAAGTTGTTGAGAGTTAGGGCTTTAGTCCTAATTATCTGACTCAAAATCTTGAACCCATTTGGCTACTCCATCGACAATTTTAGTTCCCAATTATGAATCTGTTTATATTTCAGTGAAATTCAGTATCCTGAGTTGCGTATAGTACAAAACTGCAATCTTTCCTTTTGTCTTTTAGTTGTCCTTTTTTCCTCCCTCTATTTTATTGGGTTTGTTTTAGCTACTCTGGTATATTAAGCCAGTATCCTTCTAGAGAACAGTATGTAATCTCTTCTTTTTTTACTTTATTATGTGTTATTAGCCTGTAAGAAAATTACAATATTTCTGTAAGGGCCTCTGTCCATATTAGGCCTTAGTGAAAACTTTCCTGTCCATTTACACAGACTTGCAACTTCTTTCCGCAATTTAACCTCACTGGCTTGACATTTCACTGGTGGAAAAAATGCTGTTACCTGCACATTTGATATTTCACTGTGTATTTACTACATCAATAATTCATGACAAATGTTAAACAAGATAAATCTGCACTGATCGCTGAGGAATAATACCATTGGACTCCTCCATTCAGAGCCCATTTATCCTTGCCTCTTGTTTCTCCCTCTCATCCAGCCCCATTTCTATACAAAACATGCTTCTTGTTCATAGATAAAACTTTAAAGACGTCACTGGTATGATGCTTGGAGGGATAAAACTATCACGTCCCCTCTCTCTAAAGCCTCCCTGCATTACCACACAACATAGAACTCAATATTAGAAATCACTGCATTAAAAGGCACTGTTCTTGAAAATAAAGATTTACTGGACACGGCCACACTCATTCGTTTACCTATTGTCTATGGCTGCTTCCATACAACAGCAGAGTTGAGTAGATGCCACCGAGACTCAGAGACTGCATGGCGCACAAAACCAAAGTACTTACTATCTGGCCCTTAAGGGGAAAAGTTTGCTGACCCCTGAATTCTGTCATACTATGAGGAGCTTCTCACTGCTGGTTCCTCTTTAAGCCTGGCGGGCCACTCTTTTCCCAGGTCTCTCTCACATTAGACACTTGTCCCTTTTGTTCAAATCTTTAATGCGTTCTCAGGGTAACTTCATTTTTCCTTATCAAATAGAGCAATTCTGCTGGTCCTTCCCTACTCTGGCTACACACAGGAGTCCTAAAATTTCCCATCCAGAAGATCCTCGGAGCATTATCGGAAACAACTGCACTGAAAGCCCTGAAAAGATATTAGGTCACTCCTGTAGAAAGCAGCATTTTTAAAACCACATTTTTTAGTAAATTTCATTTTGTTCCATCCTACCTCTTTCCAATATCATTGTGCATTAATCAAAACCTGGCATTTTATGACTACACACATGTCAGAAATCCTAAATTCAACAGAGTACAATGGAAGGGGCCACAGAAAAAGGTAAGGGGATGGGAGAGGCATTGTGTAGATAATCAAGATGTAGGCAATTCAAATTTTTCCCAACAAACAAAAATACCTATTATGTCCTGTTTTCTTCTAAAAAGAAATGAATTCGCCAAGCCGCATGTTGATTATCTGGCTTCTACTCACTTTGCTTCTGTCGAACAGGTTTTCATGACTGTTTATGGAAGCAAATAAAATGTGCATTGCTTTTTAAAAATTCAAAATTAGTAATTTATGTTTTGAAGGTTTAATGATCATCTAGCCTGATCCTTCTCAAATGGGCGTTTGCATATGCCTGGGGATGTGTAGCTAGTTTACCAAGGGGATATAGAAGTCATGAGTGCAAATGGCATGGCCTCCTAGGAGAACACTTTTTCAAATACTATTCCAATAGTTCAAAGCGAAAAGGCATTATTTTTATATTAACACAAATACATATATAAGAGTGCAAAATGCAAATAATGCCCGAGATTTCAAGATAAAATGAGACAGAATATTGTGCTTTCAGGGATGCTTTAAGTTCTGCCTCCAAGGCTCTTGGGGTGATAATTTGTTTCTCTTTACTAGTGGGGTACCATGATGGAAGAGCTGTGCAAAACTGATTCAGTCAGCCGTGCCGCCACCAAATATAAACAGACAAAATGACAGCAGGCTGTGAGGGCAATGCTTGTCTTTACAAAAGTTCATCTAAAAACATTCCATAAGAGTGTTTAAATATCACTGGATTTCACCTCATTCCTGCCAGGTTACCTGCCTAAAACACTTTGCCACCTTTCTTCCAATCCTAGTTGCATTAACCCAACTCAGAATTCACTCACCCAAGAAGCTCTCCCAATAACTCCAGTCCAAAGTGATGTCTCTTGGGAACTCAAAGCACTTCCTGTCTATACCATTTTTTAAACAAACTATTTTCTTTTAGGAGTAATATGTGCTCATTATTGAAAACATAGAAAATACAGAAAAATATAAAGAATATTAAAATTACCTGTAATTTTACTAAGCACCCAGTGTTTAGTATTCTTAAGCTTCTTTGTGTATCACTTTACACTTGCAGGGTTGTACCTTCAGATTATATAGTCTGTATAATATTAAATCCTGTTTTTAGTTCAACAAATGACAACCATTTCCCCTATCATTAAAAGCTGCATCTGAACACATCCCATAATATTCAACTTTTCGTGTGTGGTTCTTTGCCTATTAACTTTATTGCATTCATTCACTTGCTCATTCATTCATTCTTCAAACACTGATTAGTCACTTACAATGTACCAGACGTTGTGCTTACGCGATTTCTTTCCTATGCTAAATTAACTTATGAAGAAGGACCCATTTTTAAATTTGCCAAAATTTCTGAGTACAGACTTAATCAAATGAGAAGTGTACAGTAACTATTTGAGAATGAATTTATCAAAATTTCATTTATCCTCAACTTTTCGGAAACATCAAGGTTCATCTCAAAATGTATACATTGTCTGTTGACCACCTTCTTGTAAAAAGTAGGAAGACCTTAAAATTTTGTCTCAAATTTCCTTGTTTTTAAAAAATTATTAGCCCTGAGCTAACATCGGTTGCCAATCGTCCTCTGGTTTTTTTTTTCTCCCCAAAGTCACAGTACATAGTTGTGTATCATAGTTGTAGGTCATTCTAGTTCTTCTATGTGGCATGCTGCCACAGCATGGCTTGATGTGTGGTGTGTAAGTCTATGCCCAGGATCCAAACCAGGAAACCCCGAGCCACTGAAGTGGAGCTCACGAACTTAACCACGCTACCACAGGGCCGGCCTCCTCAAATTTCCTTTTTGAGATTGGAATTTTGACCACACTGTACCACAGGAGCAAGGTTAATCATTTGTGGAAACCTATGGTAGACAAGGAATGAGTTAGAATCTGTACCAAGCTTAAGCCCTGTGTGCCCGGGCCAGGGGCAGGGGCAGAAAGGGTGATGCAGATAAAAGGCGGACCCCAAAGAAACAGCCGTGTGCTGAAAGACATGGGAAGGTTCAAACATGACGCAGGTTACAGATGATGTTGGGAAGTTCTGTGAGGGACAAAGAGAACAATGGTCAGGGATCACGTAGCAGTAACTACTGGGGGTGCCAGGTGAGCTGATGGCCTCATCAGGGTCTGTCCATTGGTGGAAGGACAGAGTCCCTGGCCTTAAGGAAGAAGGGAGGCTTCAGCATGGCCGAGGAAGTACTGGGATATCTTGGACTGTACAATCCTTCTTTCCGTCCTGACGGTGCTTAGGAGAGGAGGACATGCTCTCTGAAGCTGACCCTCCTCCAAACCACCTGCTCCTGTTTCCCTTCCCTGTCGCAACCACAGTTCAGAAAAGAGACTCAAGGAAATATTTTGTGTGTTACGAGGGACTTGTAGGTTTTCTGGAAGGAGGCTCTTTTACTTAGTTGCTCAATTCTGAGAACACGTTTCCTTTGGCAAAGGAAGCAATGAGGAAAGGTCAAGTTACTCCTAAATCTCTCCCATCAATGTCTCAATTTACGCCATAATTTCTTGTGCCCAAGAAAGCAACCACAACAGAGAGCAATAAATACTTCTTTTGAACTTGTAGTTTATGTGTAATGCTAGCATGATTATCAGCATACAAATTCTGGGTATTTTAGTTGTCAATCGTGCTGTCTAAATTAAAATATCCTCTTATTTCAGTGTCCTTCCTTGACAGTGTACTATAAAGCTGGAGAACGCCTCGAATTAAAATGTTGGTTGGAAAGGAGCCAATTCATTTCAACAAAAGAAGATCTGAGACTCATAAAATCTTTGACGCGACTTCACACAGACGCAAATATGTGTACATGAAGATGCTGAAGTGCTCCCAGTATCTGGTGAAGCTCCCTCCTCCTAGTTTGGATTATTGTCACTCCTTTGCCCTCTTTCCTTGTGCTGAAAGTGTACACTATCTAGTCAGGGGAAAAGACTGTACTTAGGATACATAAATAGTCTCCACTACTTGAAGGAAGAAGGTGTTGCCTAGGATTTCTGTGTCTTTTTTCGTTCTTATTTTCAAATGTTTAAGATATGCAATGTGCTCATTAAGGAGAATTTGGAAAATGCAAGAGGAAGATATGAAAAACAAATAAGTTGCATATAACTATACTACCCAATGGTAACCAGTGCTAATATTTTAATTCATTTTCTGCTAATCTTTCTTCATACATGTTTCTTTATACACGGGCATGGCTTTCTTTCTTAAACAGCTGCTTCTTTTATGGAGCAGAACCCACTCTTTTTAGACATTCTGGAGTAAAATATATGCTATATCAGTTTTCAGTTTTCCTCGGAAAAAAAGTAATTTCTGTTTATTAAAAAAGGCACTAAATGATTATAGGGCAGAGGAGTCAAGAGAAATATCTGGAAAAGAATAAGCTTTGTGTATTTCTTTTTTTTTTTTTTAAGATTTTATTTTTCCTTTTTTTCTCCCAAAGCCCCCCGGTACATAGTTGTGTATTTTTAGTTGTAAGTCCTTCTGGTTGTGGCATGTGGGGCGCCACCTCAGCATGGCTTGATGAGCGGTGCCATGTCCGTGCCCAGGATTCGAACCAAGAAGCACTGGGCCTCCTGCAGCTGAGCGCCCAAACTTAACCACTCGCCCCAGGGCGGGCCCCGGTATATTTCTTAAGCTCTATTTCAAAAGCAATTTGTACTCTGTTCTGCATAAAAACACCAAAATTTTAATGAAAGTAATTTTTATAATAAAAGTAACTAGCTTACTTTCGTATGGATTAAGAATACACTAAATTAACTAAGAAAGCATGACTTTTGGGAGTTTATAAAATTAATAAACATATGTTGACACTATCTAAATAAGCGGGCTTGCATTCCACGTCTTTATAGATCCAGGCCTAACTCGCTTGCCTCCCTGCGTCGAGGTCACGCCTTGCAGCCCGCCGAAAGGCTCCGCCCAACACAGTCTGCTGTTCTGCGCCCTGTCACTTGGCGAGTCCAGAGATTGCTGCCTCTGGTGACCAGACTCTAAAAGGCCGCTCGCCCGGGTCTCGGGAATCCCGGGGATCTCCCGGAAAATGACGGCGTCTTGCCCGCGGCGCTGGGCACCTCTCTGTCGCCCCGAGAGCCACTTCTCTTCTTGGTGCTCCTTTCGGATCCTTTTAGGGGCCCTAGTGCTCCTGCTACCCATGTCCTCCGGTAGGAGCCTGGAGAGGGCGTGCGCTCCAGCGCGAACGGGAGCGGGTCGGGGGCAGGCCGACCGGAGCCGAGGGCGGGGGAACTTCGCTCGGTGGGTCGGGCAGGTGGCGCGGGGCTGAGTCGACCCGGGTCGTGCGGAGTGGGTAGTGCGTGGCCAGCCTTCCCCCCGGGTGGCGCTGTGCAGGGATCCCGGCGGTGAGGACCACGAAGCGCAGGAGGTGAAGGCTTGGTGGTCGGCACCGAGCGGTGCGGCGGGGTGGGTGAGCCGGTGTTGACCGGGCCAGGCTGTGTCCCTACCGAAAGCTTGCAGGCTGTTACCGGCACTGAGCCAAGTCGGGAGGGGAGCGCGGACTCGGTGCTTGCGGTGAGGGCTTGCTCTTGAGTGCCCAGGTGCGTGGGGGAGTTGCTGGGACTCGTGCTGTGCCGGTGGGGAGGGTTTGCCCTGCTTCCCTGGGCCGGATGGTGCCGTGTTGAGAGGGGTATTTGTGCCCCGCGTGGCTGGGCTGGGGAAGCCGCGGGCGGTGTTGTCGGGTGTGTGTTCCACGGAAGTGGCCAGCCCAGCGGTGCGTGTGGAGCGAGGAGGCCCGCTGCTCGCTTCGTCAGGGGGCGGCTGGGAAGCCCGTGGTGTGCCTGTAGTGCTGGGGTGAGAGCAGGCTCTGGGTGCCTGCGGTTCAGAGAGTTTGGGAGGGGCGCGCCAGGCTTTTGTACCTGACGTTCAGAGGCTCCTTCTTGCCCAAGATCATATTGGTATCGGTTTGCAGGCTGTTGCTTTTTTTCTGCCATATGGTTATCTTCGCGATCCCATCCAGTACAGACAGTATCCAGTTCTGTTACCGAATGGCTTTTTGGCATTGTTTCCTTCTGTTCATTGGGTCGGATCATGTTTGAGGGGACATCCGAAGTAACCTAAAACACATTGGTAGCCAAACTTAGTGAGAAACGGTTATCCTAAGAAATGAACGATAAATAATGTGAATCTGGCTTTCCTCTACAGCTCAAAAACTATGGCTGAAGTCACATCGATTAAGTTTCTTCGGTGTTTCATTGAACCGAAAAAAGTATTTTAAAAATATATGTGCTGAAAAAGACATGCTTATTGTCTAAAAATTACACAATCAAAGGACAGCCGTTTTTAATAGTTTGGTGTATTTCCTCTGTCTTCATATGCACGTGTGTTCCTTTGCCCAAGTTATTTTCAGGATTCTGTTAAATATACAATTTGTATGCTGCATTCTTTCCTTAGCAACGTTCATTCCACAAAGATTTGCCTTCCCTGTGCCAGGTCCTGTGCTGGTCCTGAGGGTACCCTGCTCAGCAATAACAAACCATTCCTGTTTTCATGATCTTTATTGTCTGTCTGCACACACACCCAAATATAAGCAGAGACTGTTTTTTCTCACTGTTGGATCCCCAGTGTCAAGCACACAGTAGATAATCAAGAAATATTTGCTAAAATTTATTGGGAGTGGCAGACAGTAATGAAAACATAATACTAATGAACACATTATAACCCAAGAGAAGCGCTCTGGAGGAAAGGAGCCTGAGACTCTGACAGCATTTAGCAAATGAGTGGAGGCGGGGAAGATTTTCCTGCTCATCAAACAGGCCAGCTCTGCCACTTTGGAGCTTCTGCACTTGCTATTCCCTCAGCCTTGCAGCATCGTCCTCCTGCCTCTTGTGTGCTTGTCTTCTTCTTATTCTTCAGACTCAGCTGAGATGTTACCCTACCCCCACCCGCCAGGGACCTCCTTTGCCCACCCTGTCTCAGGTAGACACACACACTCTCCAGCTTAAATCCCCCCTGATGTGTAGTCGCCCTTCCCAAACTCTCTTTTCTGTTTGCTCCCCACTAGAATGCAGAGGTCTTGTCTGTCTTGTCACACTTGTGGTTCCAAATGCCCGTTTTCTTTGCCTCAGTATGAAGGAGTTATACACTCCTGTGTAACTAGTAAGTATGAGAAAGTTAAACATAGTATTCGGCTGGGGCCAGAGCCCAGGAGAAAATGCCTCCTGCCTCCAGGGGAACGGTCTTCAAAGCAGCATGGGTAGGATGGCCTTTCTGCGGTGCCTGAAAGGCTGAGGCAGGGACCGCTGAGGGCCCAGGAGGCTCTGGCTTCCCATTTTATGTAGAGTCTGCGGGGCTCACAATGTTGCTTGTTACTGATCTTTAAGAAGTTCATTTTGTGGTGGGAGGGCAGGAGAAGAACACTGGTGGTAAGGGAGAAAGAAAAGGAACTTTTTGAAAAAAGAATAAGTTTTAAATTAGGCTTAAAGCTGGAAGTTGACGGGAACTATGAATACTATTTGGAAGAGAGGAAAACAGATAAATACAAGGAATACAATGCAACATGGAAGTTAACAAAACTACAAATGAAGAAAAGGTGGAAAGGTGAAATCAGGAAAGGTATGAAACAGAGAGAAAGTAGAAATGAGAACTCACTGTGCCGGGCAGGGAAAATGTGGATAAAATAGACGTTTCACTTCTGAATCAGCTCCTGAGGAGAAGGTTTTGTGGGCAGACACTTGTGCCTGGGAGGCTTGTCATCTCAGAGGTGGTTGCCAAATGGTATGAGGTCGCAGAAGGGAACATTTGTCAAAATTTGGGACCAGTCTCGTTCCTCCAGAAGTCGTCTGGTTTTTTGGACAAAATCCACTATCTCCTGTTATGGATGGTCTCTTCTGCCTATTTTAAGTCTTTTCTTTCTATCCGGTAAAGAAGCCAAGATCAATAAGGGCTTACACAGTAGTTTCTTAGTTTACTTACTCTGCATATTACAACGCAAAGAGAGCAGCCCTTGTCTGGTCAGTTGCTAGGTTACCAGGATCCTGGGAGATAGGCAACAAAAGAAACTACACGGCCAAACCTTTCTCCAGTGCATAAAGCTTTAAGATGATGATTTTCAATATTAGATTCATTACAGTATGTTCTTCTCCATTGTTCTCTGTTTGACAGCAGTGGTGCTTTGAGCACCAAATGTTTTTAAATAGCTGCTATGAAGGACATACTGTGCTAGATGTTATGGCCACATGGATGAATGGAGTCAGCCTGTTAACTATTCAACCCCAAAACATGTGACAGTGACCTGAGAGATCCATGCAGAGGAGCGTCCAGGAGAGGGACTGCTCACTGCGTCTTTGGGGAAGCAGAAAGTGCTTTCTAGAGCAGATGTTGAGGGGATTAAGTCTAAGAGGACAAGCGTTGAGCAGGAGTTGCTGCTGAGCAGGAAGGAAGGGTGTTCTGAGCAGAGGGAGCAGTGTGAGCAATGGCTCAGAGATAGGACATGGCTCAGCGACTCAGGGACTGCCAAGCTACCCAGTGAGGCAGCAGTAGGGCAAAGGAGGCGAGAGCAAGGAAGGACTAGATCACAGAGTGAATAATTGTGAAACCAACAGGATAGTCGGGAATGAACAATCACCATCATAAAATTCAGACATCATGTTATTACCTGTCCTTTTAGGGCAACTTGAGCCCTTCTCTTTGACTTAGCACAATGCAGACCATTTCTTGAGGACTAACTTGTAGACAGAGTGTGTTGGTGTAAGCACGTGAGGGTTCCAGATGAGAGACAGTGATGGGAAGCAGTGGTCATAGTGGAACCAGGCTCCCTGGCTAGACTCCTGGGTCTGCTGCCTACTGAGAAAGTTTCTTGGGAAAGTTAATTCACCTTCCTGTGTCTCAGTTTGCTCATCTTAAAGATGGTTCCCAGCTCATAGGATGACTATGAAGACTAAGCTAGTTGGCTAAAAACTTTTTGCCATTTGTGGAGAAGAGTTTTAAGATTTGTATTTGCCGTTTAAGTAATCTAGCATTTGGGCAAGGGAATCTTTATAGCAGTTTGTGTTTTTAAAAGACCTTTTTTCCCTTTGGATTTTTGTTTGTTTTTATTTTAGCTCAAAGGAGGAGGCCAGAAAAAAAATTCTTTCAGGATCTGAATATCAGCTGTTTTCCTAGTTCACTCAAACTGGTGGCCTCCCATATTTTGTGCCTTTTTGATCTGTCTGCTAATCTCAGGAGGTGACTTGATTATAGAAGCTTTTGAGAATCCTCCCTGGGTTTAAGGAGTTCTTTACGTGTGGCCCATAGTTTGGTCTTTGACCAAGGAGTGAAAGGGCTCTGAGGAGGATCGCTGGCAACCTGAGGCAGTTTTATTTTAAAGGGCAAGCGTGTAATAGTCTCTCCAGAGTGGAAAAGCAGTTCAGAAACAGAACTAGTGACACAGGCACCCTCAGGTAGCGAAGGATGGAGGGGAGCCTCAGGAGTCACATCAGTCCTAGTGTGCTTTGTCTCAGGTAACTCTTGTGTCCCTCATTTTTCATTTCCTCAATTTCCACATAGTTCCTCTTTTTTTTTTCCTTCTAATGAGAAACTTCTCCCTAAAGTTTACATTTCAAAGAATGGCTCTTAGGTCTTAGAAAAAACCGTGTAGTAGAAAATTAATATTACAAAAGCAGAGAAAATATCCAAATTTTCTGCAGACTTTTTTATTTCTCCGTTATCAGAAATCTAGTGTAATTACTATTTAAATTTTCCTTCATTTTAGAATAATTCTGTTCCAGTGTGCTGATTTCTTTAATATCTCTAAGCATTTTGAGATGAATAGGGGAGGTTTAGGGGATGGCCTCTCTAAATTTGGTAGGGTCTTCTGAAAATAAGGTAAAAGGGCTTTATAATTAAAGATCTACTGCTGTCCAGGGGCCATGAATTCTTTGGATGAGGGTCTATGATGTATCTCTGGTTACATGAAGTTCATATATAACAATGCATATGTGTATAAGCTGATTTTAGGTTGAAATTTCCTTACGTTTGAACACATTCTAAAAGTTCCCATGGTTTAGGTCTTTTGTTGTTTTTCTTTTTTGCTGAGGAAGATTCGCCCTGAGCTCACATCCATGTCAAGCTTGCTCTGTTATTTTAGTATGTAGGCCATCAGCACAGCATGGCCACTGACAGAGCAGTGGTCCTCAAGAAGGTGATAGTCTCCTAGGGAGTATAAAAATAAAGAATTACAATATGAAGAGAGCTATGGAAGGAGCTAGTGGGGGCAGCAAGTGAGGGTTCCACATGAGAGACCGTGATGGGAAGCAGTGGTGGTAGTGGAACCAGGATGCCTGGCTAGACTCCTGGGTCTGCTGCCTACTGAGAATGTGTTCTTGGGTGAGATACTTCACATTACCATGCCTCAGTGTGTTCATCTTAAAGAGGGGAAGTAGTACCCAACTCAGACGATGATTATGAAGATTAAGTGAGTTTAAAAGTACTTAAAATAATGGTCAACACAAGGAAGGTCGTATATCTACAATTATTGCTGTCATGACTATCATTGTTGTAAGAACCAAGTACTGGAATCCTTCATTATGATATTTTAGGGAAAAACATTAATCCACAGTATTTGGACTTCACCTTTGATAATGTTAAAATACTATTTCTAATAATGACAGTAATGAAGAATGAGTTCCTAATGAAAAAATAAACGAAGCATAATTATTTTGACATGAAAGGAATAAAAAATTCTGATAAAGGGATTTGTCTATACCTGAACCACTGACATAAAATTGAAGACAGGCATAAAAACAGCAAAGAAAAATGATGATTTGCAGACAACTCTGAAACAGGTTGGCTGAACAGTGAAGATTTGAATTTGGATGTAAGAGTGTGTAGAAGTGACTGATACCAGTGCTCATTCAGCTCTCGTGCTGGGTCCTAGTAGAGCAGTGATGAATGAGACGTGGTCCTCATGACGACAGTCTCATAGGGCATATGAACAATAAAGAATTACAATATGAAAAGAGCTATGGAAGGAGTTAGTTGGGGCAGCAGGAGGACACTTAACCTGGTTTTTTGATTGAGAGATGCCAAGAGCTTCAAGGAAGAAGCGGCATCTAAGATGAAACTGGAGGATGAGTGGGTGGGAGGAATGGCAGGGTCTCTGGTCAGAGCTGAAGTAAAGTGATGCATGGAGCCTACAGTGCTCATGTAATTTAACAATGTAATGGGCACCGCGTGGAATTGAACACGGCTTGAGAATAGTGTGCAAGAGTGAGCAGCATCTTGATAGAGACAGATTTTAAAAGTCTGTTAGCAATGTGAAGGGGCTTAGACACATCTTGAGGGCAACGGGTGCCATTGACAGGCATCTGATGTGGAAGAGCATTGGTCACTCTCTCATATCAATATTGTTCTAGTTGCACTGTGAGGAATTGCTGAAGTAGAAGAGACGTTATTCTAGGCAGAAAAAAATCCTCCCCAAAAAACTACCAAGAAGTAACAAATTTATCAAAAATCATAGCAATATAGCAGCTTTACTGGAGGGATCTATTGGATGAAAAGCTCAAACAGCTACCTCAGGGAACTTCTGGGGGAACCGCATGATCCATTAATCAGCCAAGGAAGATTAAATTATCTAATGTCCAAGGAGGCGAATTTTTTTCATGTAATGCCATCAAAGTAAATCATTTTGATATTTAAGTGGCATCTATTCACGTACAAAATGCTCAGATCACTGATATGAAAACTGTGGAACAATGTCTTATATTTTGAAGGACTTCCGTCCGTATTTATTTTGATGTATGAAATCTGCCACGCTAATTTAATCATCGCCTTTTACCGCAGCATTTCTTAAGCCCCCCTGGGTAGAGAGTGTAGCAGAAAAAGAAGGCATGTGATCCCTGAGCTCTAGGAGCTCGCCCTCTTAGAGGAGATTGAGCCTGCAGTGCCAAGTGCTCATGAGTTTGTGTTTCAGACTATGGAGGATAATCTCAGCAGAGTGGTATATATTACGGAGACTTCTTCGAGGACAGGTGAGTTTTGGACTGAATTTAGACAAAAGTGGGGAAGGATGCATACCTATAAATATATTTTAAAGCCAAAAGCATTGATGTTGTCTCTTCAATTTACTGTTGATTGAAAATTCACCTCATTCCCCAACAAACAAAAGCTAAAAGGATGTTATTAAAAATGACCAAGACACATCGTCCACCACTACCACCAACTGGGTGAAAGCATGGACAGTCATTTAACATCTCGCCAAGAACTTTTGCATTTCTTCTGTACTGCTTACCTGCTGCCAGGCCACAGGCCCTGTCTGACGAACGAGGTAACATGCTTTATTTTCATGTTCTTACTCTCTTTTTTCTAGACGCCTGTGGTGATCCACCAAGATACCAATCCATGAAGCTGAAGGGTGTCGCTCAACCCCGTTATAGGCCTGGGGCCATAATAGAATACGAGTGTCGTCTAGGCTACAGGCTCAAGAGACCTCCTCTTCCCACCTCTGCCCGCTGTCAGGCTGATAACACATGGACACCTCTCCAGGAGGCTTGTAGAAGTAAGTCAACAAAACATTTTTGGGTTTTTCTTAATTACTCTGGAGATATTCACACATTTTATGGCACATGTTCCACTACTGCTGGTTTTCTCATGTGAATGTAGGTTTTAGATAGCAGGGTATTTTTTAGGGCTTTGAAAATCTCCAGGGCACTTTTGCTCGGCAGCTGGTTGCCTAGGTAGATGTGAATCTTAAGTTTGGCCTTATCATAGTTAAAGAAAGTAAACAATATTCCCACAAATTCCAAAGAACAATGTAGAGTTTTGATTTTGATTCAAATCTGTTTTGAAAGTTGTATAAAACAACGAATTTGAAAATTGTCTTTCAGGAAAATCATGTCCACATCCAGTAGAGCCGGTAGATGGCGCAGTACAGTATGTAAATGGGACTTTGGAGCTTGGTTCACAGGTTCACTATGTTTGTAATAAGGGGTAAGTTACTCCTTAGAGGAAATAAGGTGAAACTTATGACGTTCATTTTTGTCGTGCTTCTCTTCTTAAGAGTTCCCATGAACTTGATTCCATTTTGCTTTCTGTGTGACAAGTTGCACTTGTAGCCAGACAACTCTTGGGCTTTAATGGAGGCTGCAAAGATGTGTAATATATAGGAAGAAATTTAAATTGAAGGGAAGCAAAACTGAATGTCGCTGTTATACTAAGAAGCCTATCCCAACAGAGTGCACCCTATTTAAAACGGCCAGCTCTCAGAGTTGAAGTAGTCTTCTGGAAATGGGAGGTAGAATTGCCATCCAAAGAGACTCTTACACTGACTGAGGTAACGCTGGAAGGGGCCAGCAGACCAACATTGACCCGGTCAGCCTGGACCATAATGTTGATCAAGCTGTCTTAGTTGGAAAACCTTATCTTTGAGACTGCTGCGAAGGAATGAAGCATCTCAAACAGAGGTCCTGAGCACTTAATAATAGCCTTTGTTCGATGGGGCTCTTTTAACAGTATGTATTGGGAATACTGGGCATCTCTGAAAAATGTGCATTTACAGGGTAAATGTAATACACTGTAGAAATGCAACTGATTTTTTAATACCAACTTTGTATCACGCTACTTTGCTGAACTGGTTATTCTAATTTTTTGTGTTAGTGGGTGCAGGTAATCTTTAGAGTTTTCTACATCTGAGAACCTATCATCTGCAAACAATGATAATTTTACTGCTTCCTTTCCCATTTGGTTGCCTTTTATTTATTTATTTTGTCTTTCCGGATAGCTCTGTCTAGAACTTGCAGTACTATGTTGACTAGAAATGGTCAAAGCAGGCATCCTTGCCTTGTTCCTCATCTTAGAGGAAAAGATTTCAGCTTTTCACCATTGAATAGGATGTTTGTTGTGGGTTTTTCATGGATGGCATTTATTATCTTGAAGTAGGTTCCTTCTGTTCCTCATCTGTTGAGTATTTTTATCGTGAAAGGATATTGAATCTTGTCAAATGCTTTTTTTGCAGCAATTGAGATAATCATATGGGGTTTTTTTCCCCCTCTATTCTGTTGATGTGGCGTTAATTGAATGATCTTCCTACGGTGAGGATGTTTCCATTCCAGGAATAACTCCCAGCGCTCATGGTGTATAATCCTTTTAATATGCTGCAAAACTGTTTGCTAGTATTTCGTTGAGGATTTTTACTTTAACGTTCATCAGGGATATTGGTCCGTAGCTTTCTTTTCTTGTAGTGTCTTTGTCGAGCTTTGGTATCAAGGTAATACTGGTCTGATAGAATGAGTTTTGAAGAATTTCCTCCTTGGAATTTTTGGAACAATTTGGTAAGGATTGGTATTAGTTTTTCTTAAGTGTATGGGAGAATTCAGCAGTGTAACTGTGAAGTCCAGGGCTTTTCTTTATTGGGAGATTTTTGATTACTGATTCAATCCCCTTGGTAGTTACAGGTCTGTTCAGCTTATCTATTTCTTTGTGATTTAGTCTTGGTAGGTTTTGTGTTTCTAAGAAATTGTCCATATATCTAGGTTATCCAATTTGTTGGCATAAACTTTTCCATAGTACTCTCATAATATTTTTTATTTCTGTAGAATCGATAGTAATGTCCCCACTGAAATTCTGATGTCCGTCCTTTTTCTCTATTTTCTTAGTCCATCTACCTACAAGCTTGTCAGTTTGGTTGAACTTTTCGAAGAACCAACTTTTGGTTTCCTTGATTTTCTCTAATATTTTTTATTCTCTGTTTTGTTTATCTCAGCTCTACTCTTTATTATGTGCTTGTTTTTCTAGCTTTGGGTTTGGTTCTTCTTTTTCTAGTTCCCTAAGTTGGAAAGTTAAGTTGCTGATTTCCGATCTCTCCATTTTTTTAATGTCACCGTTTATAGCTATACATTTCCGCCTTGGCACTGCTTTTGCTGCCTCCCGTAAGTTCTTCTATGTTAGGTTTTCATTTTCGTTTATCTCAAAGTATTTTGTACTTTTCCTTGTGACTTCTTCTTGGATCCAGTGGTCGTTTAAAAGTGTGTTGTTTAATTTTCAAGATTTTGTCACTTTTACAGTTTTCTTTTTGATATTAATTCCTGACTTCATTCGACTGTGGTTAGAGAAGCTGCTTTGTACAACATCTATCTTTTTAAATCTATTGGTTAACGATATTAATTTGTAGACTACATAATTACGTTATCATGTATTATTTATCATGTGATTAATTGTACTATTAATAATATTACTTTCTTTTATTAATTTGTGGCCTAACATATGGTCTATCTCGGAAAATCTCCCATGTACACTTGAGAAGACTGTATACTTTCTTGTTGGGTCAACTGCTCTCTATATGTGCGTGACATCTAGTTGGTTTATCATGTTGTTCAAGTCCTCCGTTTCCTTACATGGCTTCTGTCTCCTTGTTCTATTCCTTGTTGTGAATGGGGTATTGAAATCACCAAGTACTCTTGTAGAAATGCCTCTATTAAATAGTAATGTGTATTTATCCCTTCGATTCTGTCAGTTTTTGCTTCATATATTTTGACAGGCTGTCCTTAGGTGCATAAATGTTTATAATTGTTATATCTTCTTGCAGTTTTGAGCCCTTCTTAATATATAAGGTCACTTTTTGTCTCTTGTAGCCTTTTTTGATTTAGAGTCCATTTTGTCTGATTTCAGTATAGCCACCTCTGCTTTCTCTGGTTACTCTCTTCACGGAATAGCTGTTTCCATCCTTTCCTTTACAACTTGTTTTTGTCTTTGGAGCCCAGGTGAGTCTCTTGTAGACTGCATATAGCTGAGTCATGTGTTTTTAGCCGTTCTGCCAAGCTCTGTCTTTTGATTGGAGAGTTCAGTCCATTTACATTCAATGTCATGACTGACAAAGAGGGACTGACTTCTGTCATTGTGCTGTTTCTTTTTATGTGCCTCATGGCTTTTTTTGTCCCTCATTTCCTGTCACACTGCTTTCTTTTGTGTTTAGTTGATTTTTCTAGTGAACTGTTTAAATTCTTTCTCGTCTCCTTTGGTGTGTATTCTGTGTCTGTTGTCTTGGTGGTTACCATGAGGATTGCATTTCACATCCTGTAGTTATAAGCCTCCAATTTGAGTTTATACCAACTTAACTTCAATAAATTCTAAGAACTGCTCCTCTACAGATCCGTCCCCACCCGTTTTGGATTTTGATGTGATACTAGCCTCTACACCTAAAAATTTTAATAGTGGCTTCTACACTAGTAATCTCTTTATTTTCTTTACAAATATTAGTCTCTTAAATCAGATAGAGTACAAAAACTGCAGTTATACATCATGCTCACAATAATACTAGCTTTCATAATTACCCATATATTTACCATCGGTGACATCTTTATTTATCCAAATGGCTTAGAGCTACTGTTGAGTCCGTTCGTTTCACCGTGCAGGACTCCCTTGAGCATGTATTGCAGGTGAGGGCTAGTGGTCATGAACTCCCTCAGCTTTTGCATATCTGGGAATACCTTCATTTCTCCTTTACTTTGGAAGGACACTTTTGCTGGATAAAGGACTTTGGGTGACGCTTTCTTTCTTTTAGCTCTTTAGGTATATTGGTCAACTGTCTTATGGGTTCTGAGTTTCTGAGGAGAAGCCTTCAGATGATGTTATTGAAAATCCCTTGGATGTGATGATTCACTTTTTGGTTGCAGCTTTCAAGATTGTCTCTTTGTCTTTGAATTCGAAAAGTTTGCTTGTTCTAGGGCCTAGTTTGGGTCTCTTTGAGTTCATCTTACTTGGAGTTTGCTGAGCTTTTTGGATATTTGTCTCCGTGTCTTTCAGCAAAGTTTCGGAGTTGTCAGCCATTATTTCTTCAACTGTTCTCTCTGCCCCTTTCTTTCTATTTTCTCCTCCTCAGAATCCCACGGTGTTTATTTTGGTCTGCTTGTTGTTGTCCATGTCCCTTGTGCTCTCTGCTTTTCTTCAGTCCTTTCTGTTCCTCAAACGCAGTATTTCCATTAGCCTATTTGCAAGTTCAACATTTCTTTCTTCTGCTTCCCCAAATCTGGCTTTAATTCCTGTAGTGAACTTTTGATTGCAGTAACTGTACTTTTCAACTCCAGAATTTACTTTTGGCTTCCCTTAGTTTTTCTGTCTCCTAAAGGATATTTCCATTTTGTTCACACATTGTTTTCTTGACTCTCTCCATTTCTTCTGTTGGTTCTTTGAGCATCTTTAAGACAGTTTTTCTTTTTTCTCTCAGGTTTTACTGAGACCCCAAGGCCTTGGGTCTCAATCAGGAGGCCATCCTGCATGCAAAGCAGGAGCCTTTGGAAAGGCCTTATCTGACCTTCATTCTGGGGCACAGGTGGTTCTTGTGGCCGTATGTTGTGACAGTGGACAGCACAGGGGTGTAGGCGGATCATCCTGTGGCAGTTGTATTTCTGGGTGAGCTGGCAGAGGGAAGGCTTGATGATGCCACCCCACAGGTGAAGCACCAGGTACACTGTGGACTCTGAATATTGTGGTCTTCGAGACCATGCCTGTCCTTTGGCTGTTTGCCTATGAAAATCAGACACTGTTGGTGACTTAGGATGCCCTTCTCGTCTTGGATTTTGTTTTTTTCATTCTCAATGGTGTCACCGGGCTCGACCTCAAGAGGAATGGTCTTGCCTGTGAGCTCTTCATAAAGATGTGCCTCTCTGCATCTGCTGCTCACACACTCATTGAAGAAAGAGAATGTGTGGTAATGGAAAGCACCATTTTGACACCAAGAGCACAAGAACAAGACAGTTACTTTAAAGTCTTTCTTTAGTAAATCCACCATGAGGCCTTTTCAGGGACAGTTTCTGCTGATTTATTTTTTCTTGTGAATGAGCCATACTTCCTGTTCCCTTGTATGCCTTGTGATTTTTTTGTTGAACTGGACATTTGAATCTAATAATGTGGTCACTCTGGGAATCAGATTATCCCCTTTTCCTGAAGCTTGATGATTTACGTTATTGCTTTTTGAGTTATTTTTTTATTGTTGTCCGGTGTCTCTGTGCTGAGGATCAACCTGATGTGTAATGCTCTTCTCAGGTCTTTTTTGATCCTTTCCATGGGTGTGCATAGTCACTTTCTAATTTTCCCCGCATATGCAGTTGTTTCTGAATGTTCTCGTTTTTAATGCTTGGCTTCTGAAGGGGGAAAAAGTGAAAAATGAAGGGTATAGCAAAGGGCACTGGATCTTTAAATCCCTTGTAAGTCACTTCAGCTAGCATGGAAGGAGCTTCCAAAAGTGTGGGTAGATGTGAGAGCATTCGCTTCCCACCACCTTGTCTGCTTCTCTGTGATCAGAAGCAGTAAGCAGTGATAAGACCACAGATCCCCGATAACTGCAGGACAGAGTTCTTTTTGCCCAACCTGGATCCTGCAGGCTGGTTGTAAGCTGCTATCAGAACACATGCACGTTACCAGCTGGGGTAGGGACTGGGTAGCTGCCACAGTGCTGGGAGCTGAAATTGACCTAAAGTAAGCCTAATTCACTCTCTAAGTCTTCCTCTGGAAATGGCAAGCCATCAAATACTCCAGTGTTGCCAAATAGTTACATCAGGCAGATACTACCAGTACAATTGTTGTCTAGGTGGGAGAGAGATTACTGGTGCTTCCTTCTCAGCCATCATCCCAGAATCTACTAATATATTCAAATATGGAAGCACTGCGGGAGCCATGGGGGAAATGTCAGCTAGAAGCATGTTCAGGCAGCTTCACTTCCTATTTTTGAACTTTATCAAGTAAAAAATCTTGGAACGTCCTTTGGGGCCGTCCCGATGGCCCAGCGGTAAGTACGCACGTTGCGCTTCAGCAGCCTGGCGTTTGCTGGTTCACATCCCGGTTGCAGACATGGCACCGCGTGGCAACCCATGCTGTGGTAGACGTCCCACATAACAAGTAGAGGAAGATGGGCATGGATGTTAGCTCAGGGCCACTCTTGCTCAGAAGAAAGAAGAAGATTGGCAGATGTTAGTTCAGGGCTAATCTTCCTATAAAAAAAAAATCTTGGAATATCGAGTTAATACTTATAGAGAGAGGCTCTGCTAGGCACTTTGAGGAATACCAAAAGTTTAAGACAGAGACTCTTCTCAAAGAAGTTGTAGCCTTCTGGAAAAACACAATATATCTAGAGAGGTGTCAAAGTCAAATAGTAAATGAGAAGTACCAAATAGACAGAATTGCTCATGATTACTACAATGAGAGTCCGGAAGGAGGAGAGGGAGCTGTGAATTTAAGTCACCAGAGAAGATTTCATCCAGGAGAATTCCTGACCTGTTCCTAGAAAGACATTCTGATCTAAAGCAGGTGAAGAGGAGCCAAAACCTACATGGCCCTCACTGTGTGCCAGATGCTAACTCATCTAAGCCTCAGAACAGCCCCATGAGGTAGGTGCTATATCCGCTCTTCATCGATGAGGAAGCTGAGCCAGAGAAACATTAGGGGACTCGCCCAAGCTCCAATACAAGTCCCTCATGGAGCTGGGACTGGCATCCAGGCAGCAAGCTCCAGGGCCTGTTCTCTCTCCTCAGTCACTGTCCTTCCTGAGCAGAATGGCATGAGTGAGGACGTAGAAATGTGCGTGTAATGTGATTGCCAGAGAGAGAAAAGAGGCCAGACCGACAGGTATGACATATTTATTTAGACATTTTTGCTCTTGGCCAATGCGTGTTCAAATGCAGAAACGCTTTAGTCAAATTGCAGATTTTATTAGCAGTTTGTTATATTAGAAACTTTTTCTCAAACTGCAGTAGTGCAGAAAAACAACCATATAAACATTTTCTTCATTATTATTTGCATCTTGTTGACTGGTAAAGAACACTGTAACTTTTTCTTTTTTCTTTTAGTTATAACTTAATTGGAACTAAAATTCTGTATTGTGAACTTGATGGAGAAAATGTGAATTGGAGTGACAATCCCCCACTATGTCAAGGTAACTTAACTGTGTTCTCTCTGTAGAATTTTGACCAGCAGTTCTCACACTTTTTGCCCTGAGAACCCCTTACTTTTTTAAATTAACAAAGACCCCAATGAGCTTAGCTTTATGTGACTTATATCCCGACATTCATTATATTGGAATTAAAACTGAGACTTTTTGAATAATTGTTTATTTTAAGAACAGCAAGGTCAATACATGGTAACATATTCACCATGTTTTTGTGAAAAATCAATTTTCCAAAAGAAATAGTGAGAATAGTGGCATTGTTTTACGTTATCGCAAATGTCTTCCATATATTTCTTAAAAAATGACATCTAGGGGCTGGCCCCGTGGCCGAGTGGTTAAGTTCGCGCGCTCCGCTGCAGGCGGCCCAGTGTTTCGTTGGTTCGAATCCTGGGCGCGGACGTGGCACTGCTCATCAGACCACGCTGAGGCAGCGTCCCACATGCCACAACTAGAAGGACCCACAACGAAGAATATACAACTATGTACCGGGGGGCTTTGGGGAGAAAAAGGAAAAAAATAAAATCTTTAAAAAAAAAAAATGACATCTAGATTCTGTCTGTTGTGTTATCACACACAATTTGTACCCTCTGGAAAAGTTCACCATACACTCATAAGGATGAAAGTGAAAAAAGACAATAGTATCTTGGTATTGTAAACTACCGATTTAGCAAATGTATCTGTTTATAAATTAGAAAGTCTGTATCAAGTAGCACTGAGTTTTATTTTTGATCACAAGTATATTTTCTCATTAAATTGTCAGCTTCTCTTATGATGAGAACAAAACGTAGCATGGCCTTACACATAAATGTACCACAGAATTGTCACAGCAAATGTTACTGGACAGGAAGAAGACTACTGATGACATTAAGTATAATCTTACAATATTTTGTGATACTACTTTTAATGAGAAGCATTAATATAGTTTATATAAGGAAAATGAAGTTATTAGGGTTTTTATACAAGATCAGAAAATCAAACCTATGAATTTGTCTTTAAACCTCTTTTTATTCTTTTTTTTTTACTTATTTCTATTTCCTGTTTTTTTTCTAGGACATCTTGGTCCTCCCGATGAATCACAACCACCTAAAGACACGTAAACTTCAGGTATTATTTTGGTTACTAATAACCCTGCATTGTGAGACCCTAGACTTCTACCTGGAAATATCATACTTCAATATTCTGCAGTTAGAAAAGTAACAATGTGTCACAAATCAGTGATAATTGGCATTTGTAGTTATGTTAATAGTGAGGAAACCATGACAAATGAAATCACTCATATGTGTAAACACATGCAAATCATACATTTCTTAAGAGGTGCCCCAAATTAGCATTCCTAGATAGGCCAGGTAATTTTCTCAAATGCTATGGTTATATGTTAGTTAAAATATATAAAACACAACTTGCTTTCCATGTGATAGTGTTATTTTGTGATGGCAACTTTCAGGGAAATTTTCTTTCTATCCATACCTTGTATACACAAGCCTTAAAATACTACAAGTTGGGTGAGATTTTTTTCTGTAACAGGCTGGTGTAGCACACTTTAATGTAGGCTCACATAGTTCACACAATTTGTTTTAAAGAAAATAATGAAATATAGTTGTGAGTTAAATGAAATACAAAGATGTCTTGATAAGTACGTGAAGAAAAATATTTATTACAGTTATTTACATTAGACGAGGTTAG
The DNA here is from genome assembly GCF_041296265.1 of Equus caballus. Lineage (NCBI taxonomy): Eukaryota > Metazoa > Chordata > Mammalia > Perissodactyla > Equidae > Equus > Equus caballus. The sequence goes on along the minus strand of NC_091688.1, from coordinate 27,628,283 downwards.
TAAGGTTAATCTTTTTATAAAATGCACCATAGGCGTCTTACATTTGCCCTCTGAACACTGCGGTCAAACTGTCATTGTGCCAGTAACTCCAGTGCCATCTTAAGATGTGAAACACTTGACCATTTTTTCTGAAATGGAAAGCGCAGAGTTAAACAGGACATTTTATGCTTTGACTTATGGAAATTTAATAGAAGTAATGGCAGTTTAGAAGCAGTGGTACTACTGACAAACATTGCTATGAATTAAGGTTTTGTGGTATTATTTATTGTTCTCTGCATAGTTAGGACATGGTCACTTAAGTGCATGTTTGTTTCTATGCACAGTTTTTATCCTTGTGCCTGATGTTTCATTTACATTCTCAGAATTTCCTGGCTAATTTGCACTATGTCTTAACCTTTTTGTCAGGGTGGAGAATAGGAGGGGTCGATGATAAGATAAAGTATTATTTGTGAAGACTCTGCCAATAGCATCTGTGTGATCGATTCATGGAACTTTATATATGACTTATTCCACAGACTCACTTTTGGGGAAAAAAGTATAAATTAACTTCCTAACAATATCATAAGAAATTATAGAATGAGTACTGAACTAAACTGACTAGTTTTAAAACAATTTTCCTCTAATCTAGTGAATTCTGATTGTTCTGGTAACCTTTACTAAATAACCTAGTGTGGTGGCTACGGCACAAAACAACGAAAAGTGAGGGTCCTGTGACGAGTCTCACAAGTTGGACCTGAACCTGGAATCTGATTAGAAGGGTTCTGTGATCAAAATGACCGGGATGCTCCAGCAGTCACCCTAAAACTAGATGGATAGACTTTTTCTTTGCTGTAGTTTTTAGATGATGGGACCAGAATGAAAATGCAGCTGCTATCTGGAGGCCCAGATGTGCTCAATTATCTTTAAACTGTCTTTGTTTTTTCTCAGATGGACTAAACATTGCTCTGATGCTCCCAAACTTTGATAGTACTTGAATCAAAATATTACTGTAAAGAAGTGCACTATTTTCTTAATGACTTTTCAGTTTCCATAGTTTTTATTCCTTCCAATAAGTAAACCAGTCTAGAAACCTGAGCTTTTATGTGATATACTACCTCGTATAGATGACTATATATTCTTTTATATTCTATATGTCCACTTAGTAACAAACCCTAAATAATCACATATTTTTTCAATTTCCTTTGTTCAATTATTGGTGGTTTTTTCTACCATCCCTGTTCTAAACATAATATTCCTGATGGCTTTTGTTTGGACATATGCTCCAGTAGAGTAATGTCCCCTCATCCTTTCATCAAACTACATAGCTTTCTCTACCTTCTAGCAGCTGAGAATCAAAAGTGAGGAAATAATTGCATAATAATTATGCATAATGTTTTCATTTTAAGTACAGGGAGAAAAAAATGTCCTTTTACAGAAACCAAAATACATTTTACTTAGTTTTGTAAATGTATTCAATGTCAACTTGTAAATAACTCTGTAAAAGTATTTATATATTTCCCTTAACCAGAATATTATTAGCATATGAAAGAGAAACCAACAAAAAAATCCTCAGATTTTGAAAAATTATGACTCATACTGCCTTAAACGCTTTGACCCCATCCACCTTCTGTCTTTGAATGAAATGAATTGGAAGTGTTCTTCTACTTGTGCTAAAATATGTGTCTACATAGCTGGGAAGAGAGGGAGATGTGCATCCAACCACTTACAATGTGAGGTGCTACCCTAGGTTACAATCAAGAGTTTGGAGTGATGTCAGCAACATGGTGGAGTTAGCTATTCCCTTTATCTCTCTTCCTTTGAACTACAATTAAGTGGACATTCATTGACCAATGGAGGATACCCACACAGCACAACAGAGTGCCTGAGAGACCCACGCAGCTATATATCTGAAAGTGGATGGACTAGACCTCTGGGATGTAGTGGAGATAGGTGAGCACTCCTCAGCCCTTCCATGGCAGCCCTGTGTGCACACATGAATGCTTTCCCAGCTGGGAGCACACATAGTGCCACTGTCATCCTGCGAGTGGGAACTCACCTTGGCGTTACTGTAAGAAGAGGCAGAGGCAGCCCTGAGCACTCGCACCAACATTTTCCCAGCTGGCAGGAGAGCCCACCATGCCACTGAAATCTCAATGAATGGCCCAGGCTTGGACCCCATGAAGAAGTCCCACCCACCAAGCACAGCAGCTGGTGTGACCTTAAGAAGAAGCAGTGGCAGATCTACATGCATGTGCGAGTGCTTTCTTGGTGGGCAGGAGCACCCATAGTACTGCTGCAGCCCCAGAAGTGGGAACACACCTCAGTGCAAACGTAAGAAGTGGCCCCAGCCCTGAGCCTGTGCATGAATGCTTTCCCACCTAGTAGGACCACCCACCATATCCCACAACTTCCAGCAGACAGGGTGGGATCAGAAATTCAGCTCCTACCTCCCCTCAGTGGTAGCAGATGGAGCTGTGAACTGATACTATCACAAATGCACCAGCAAAGCATTAGTTCATCAAACACCATAAGAAACTGCAGCAACAATTAAGAGCAGAAAGAAAATGACAAGTCCCCAGAATCCAACCCTGAAGTCACAGGAATTCATAATCTAAATTGTAGTGAATTCAAAATAGCTGTCATAATGAAACTCAACAAGTTACAAGAAAACTCAGAAAGACAGTTCAATGAGCTCAGGAATAAAATTAAGGAGAAGAAGGAATACTTCACCAAGAGATTGAAACTATTAAAAAAAAAAAGTTAAAACTATTAAAAAAAACTATTAAAAAACTATTAAATATAAATTCTGGATATGAGGAACACAAAGAGATAAAAAATAATCTAGAATCCTTAAAATATAGAGCTGACATTGTGAAGGAAAGAATTAGTGATTTAGAGGATAGAAATATAGAAATGCTTCAAGTGGAGGAGGAGAGAGAACTAAGATTTCAAATAAATAAAGCAATTCTTTGAGAAATATCTGACTTAATTAGGACAAGCAATATAAGGATTATAGGTATTCCAGAGGGAGAAGAAGGGGGAAAAGGAGCAGAGAGTTGTTCAAAGAAATAAAAGCTGAGAACTTCCTAAACCTGGGGAAGGAACTGGACTTACAAGTACATGAAGACAATAGAACTCCTAAATACATCAATGATAAAAGACCTTCAAGGCATATAATAGTAAAACTGGCAAAAGTTAATGACAAAAAAAAAATATATTAAGGGCAGCAAGGCAGAAGAACATAACCTAAAAAGGATCCCCTATCAGGCTTTCAGCAGATTTCTCAGCAGAAATCTCACAGGCTAGGAGAGAATGGAAAGATATATTCAAAATACTGAAAGACAAAAACTTTCAGCCAAGAATACTCTATCCAGTGAAACTATCTTTCAGATACAAAAGAGGAGTAAAAGCTTTCCCACATAGACAAAAGTTGAGGGAGTCCATCACCACTAGACCTCCCCTATAAGAAATGATCAAGGATGCCCTCATTCCTGACACAAAAAGGCAAAGGTATACAAAGCTTTGAGCAAAGGGATAAATAGACAGACAAATCAGAAAACTGTGGCTCTCTTTCAGAACAGAGTAGCAATTACTTACTTATAACTTAAAGGATAAAGGGAAAGAAAGCATCAAAAGTAACTAAAAACACTTCAACGTAGTCACAAACTTACAACACAAAACAGAATAATTTGTGACAACAATAACTCAGAAGAGGAAGAGAAAAGGGCTGGAACCTGCTTAGGCTAATGGAGATAAAAGACTATCAGAAAACGGTCTATTTCATCTATGAGATCTTTTATACAAACCTCACAGTAACCAGTAAAGAAAAAAATCAGAGCAGAGCCACAATATGTAAAAAATGACAAAACCACCACAGAAAACCACCAAAATGAAATGGCAGTCAGAAATATAAAGGAAGAGAAACAATGGAAATATAGAACAACCGGAAAACAAGAGCTAAAATGGCAGTCTTAAGCCTTCATATATCAATAATTACTCTAAATGTAAATGGAATGAATTCTCCTTTCAAAAGACATAGAGTAGCTGGATGGATTAAAAAACAAAACCCAACAATATGCTCCCTCCAGGAAACACAGCTCTAAATACAAACATAGGCTCAGAGTGAAGGGATGGAATATGATACTCCAAGCAAATGGCAAACAAAAGAAGGCAGGTGTTGCCATACTTATATTAGACAAAGCAGACTTCAAGATGAAAAAGCCAATGACAGACAAAGAGGGACAGTATATAATGATAAAAGGGACTTTCCACCAAGAGGACATAACACTTGGGAATATATATGCACCTAATACAGGAGCACCAAAGTATGTAAAGCAATTGTTAACACACCTAAGGGAGAAAGTAACAGCAACACAATAATAGTAGGGCACCTTAACACCCCACTTACATCAATGGGTAGATCAGACAGAAAGTCAACAAGGAAATAGTGGATTTAAGTGAAACACTTGATCAGATGGACTTAATAGATGTTTAGAGAGCATTCCATCATAAAACAGCAGAATACACATTCTTCTCAAGTGCCCATGGAACATTCTCAAAGATAGACCATATACTGGGAAAGAGGCAATCCTCAATAAATTTAAGAAGATTGAAATCATATCAACCTCCTTTTTTCTGACCACGATGCTATGAAACTAGAAAACTACAAGAAAAAAGCTGGGAAAGCAACAAATATGTGGAGACTAAACAACATGCTACTGAACAACCATTGGATCAATGAAGAAATCAAAGGAGAAATTAAAAAGCACCTGGAGACAAATGAAAATAAGAAGACAACATACCACCTCTTATGGGATGCATTAAAAGCAGCTAAAAGAGGGAAATTTATAGCAATACAGGCCCACCTCAACAAACAAAAAAATCTCAAATAAGTAATCTTAAACTACACCTAACAGAACTAGAAAAAGAACAAACAAAGCTCAAAGTCAGCAGAAGGATGGAAATAATAAAGATCAGAGCATAAGTAAATGAAATAGAGGCTACAAAAACAGTAGATATGATCAAGGAAACTAAGAGTTGGTTCTTTGAGAAGATAAACAAAATTGACAGACCCTTAGTGAGATTCAAAGAAAAAAAGAGAGAAGCCTCAAATAAATAAAATTAGAAATGAAAGAGGAGAAATTATAATGGACACCACAGAAATACAGAGGATTATAAAAGAAATCTATGAAAAACTATATGTCAATAAATTGGAAAATTTAGAAGAAATGGATAAATTATTAGACTCATACAACCTCCCAAAACTGAATCAAGAAGAAATAGAGAATCTGAGTAGACCAATCACAAGTAAAGAGATTAAAACAGGGATCAAAAACCTCCCAAAAAATAAAAGTCCAGGACCAGATGGCTTTTCTGGAGAATTCTACCAAACATTTGACAAAGATTTAATACCTATCTTTCTCAAACTATTCCAAAACATTGAAGAAGATGGAACACTTGTTAAACAATTCTATGAGGCCAGCATTACCCTGATACCAAAACCAGGCAAGGACAGCACAAAGAAGGAAAATTATAAGCCAATATTGCTGATGAACACAGAAGCAAAAATCCTCAACAAAATACTGGCAAACTGAATATAGTAATACATTAAAACCAGACACCATGATCAAGTGGGATTTATACTAGGGGTGTGGGGGTGGTTCAGCATCCACAAATCAAGCAATGTGATACACCACATTAACAAAATGAGGAATAAAAGCCACATGATCATCATTCATCTCAATAGATGCAGAGAAAACATTTGACAGGTCCAACATCCATTTATAATAAAAAAAAAAAAACTCTGAATAAAATGGGTATAGAAAGAAAGTACCTCAACATAATAAAGGCCATATATGACAAACCCACAGCCAGCATCATACTTAACAGTGAAAAACTGAAAGTCATCCCTCTGAGAACAGGAACAAAACAAGGGTGCCCACTCTTGCCACTGCTATGCAATATAGTCCTGAAGGTTTTGGCCAGAGCAATTAGGCAAGAAAAAGGAATAAAAGGAATCCAAATTGGAAAGGAAGAAATGAAACTCTTGCTGTTTGCAGATGACATGATTCTATACAGAGAAAACCCTAAAGAATCCACCAGAAAACTTTTAGAAATAATCAACTACAGCAAAGTTGCAGGGTACAAAATCAACTTACAAAAATCAGTTCCATTTCCATATAGTAATAACAAACTAGCTGAAAGAGACATCAAGAATACAATCCCATTTACAATCACAACAAAAAGAAAAAAATATCTAGGAATAAATTTAACCAAAGAGGTGAAAGACCTATACACTGAAAACAATAAGACATTATTGAAAGAAACTGAAGGAGATATAAAGAAATGGAAAGATATTCCAGGCTCATGAATTGGAAGAATAAACATCGTTAAAATGTCCATATTGCCTAATCAATCTACAGATTCAGTGCAAACCCAATCAGAATCCCAATGACATTCTTCATGGAAATAGAACAAAGAATCCTAAAATTTATATGGAACAATAAAAGACCTCAAGTAGCCAAAGCAATCCTGAGAAAAAAGAACAAAGCTGGAGCATCACTATCCCTGGCTTCAAAATATGCTACAATGCATCAATAATCAAAATAGCATGACAGTGGCACAAAAAAGGACACAGATCAATGGAACAGAATTGAAAGCCCAGAAATAAAACCACACAAATAGCCAAGAACATACCAAGAGAAAGGAAAGTTTCTTCAATAAACGGTGTTGCGAAAACTGGACAGTCACATGCAAAAGAATGAAAGTAGACGATTGTCTTGTACCATACATAAAAATTAACTCAAAATAGATTAAAGACTTGAATGTAAGACCTGAAACTGTAAAACTCCTAGAAGACAATATAGGCAATACACTCGTTGACATTGGTCTTAGCAGCATTTTTTCAAATACCATGTCTACTCAGGCAAAGGAAACAAAAGAAAAAATTAAGAAATAGGACTGCCTCAGACTGAAAAGCTTCTGCAAGGCAAAGGAACCCATGAAAAAAATGAAAAGATAGACCACCAACTGGGAGAAAATATTTGTAAATCATATATCCAACAAGGGATTAATTTCCAAAATATATAAAGAACTCACACAACTCAACAACAAAAAACCAAACAATTCGAACAAAAAATAGGCAGAGGATATGAACAGATGTTTTCCCCAAGAATATATACAGATGGCCAACAGGCACATGGAAAGATGTTCAACATGTCTAATTATTAGGGAAATGCAAATCAAAACTACAATGAGATATCACCTTATGTGTATCAGAATGGCTATAACTACCAAGACAAAAATTAACAAATGTTGGAGAGGTTGTGAAGAAAAGGAAACCCTCATCCACTGCTGGTGGGAATGCAAACTGGTGCAGCCACTATGGAAAACAGGATGGAGAGTTCTCAAAAGATTAAAAATAGAAATCCCATACAATCCAGCTATCCCACTACTGGATATTTATCCAAAGAACTTGAAATCAACAATCCAAAGATATATATGCACCCCTAGGTTCATTGCAGTATTATTCACAATAGCCAAGACATGGAAGCAACCCAAGTGCCCTTCTACGGATGAATGGATAAAGAAGGTGTGGTATATATACACAATGAAATACTATTCAGCCATGAAAAAAGACAGAATCATCCCATTTGCAACAACATGGATGGGCCTTGAGGGTATGACGTTAAGTGAAATAAGCCACACAGAGATAAATACTGCATGATTTCACACATGTGTGGAAGATAAACAATCACATGGATAAAGAGAACAGATTAGTGGTTACCAGAGGGGAAGGGGGCTGGGGGGCGGTGAAAGGGGTAAGGGACACATAGGTATGCTGACAGATAAAAATTAGACTACTGGTGGTGAGCACAATGCAGTCTATACAGAAACTGATAAACAATAATGTACACCTGAAATTACACAATGTTATAAACCATTATGATCTCAATAAAATAATTGAAAATAAATCTTAAAAAATAAAAAAAGAATTACAGAACAGATTCTGCAAAGGCCAACAGGAAGGGCAACTTCTTGGTAAAAGCCAAGCGGTGTCTTTGATCGCAGGGGCAAAGGGAAAGACAGAACATACCAACTAGAGTGACAGTCTGGGCGCACCAGCCCTGTGTGTCTGCCTGGGCTCTTTGCATTTCCTTTGAGGCTAAAGCCAAACAGGAAAGTCGTTTTCACACTGTCGTGAGCTTCAAGGTGTCTGTAAAGATTTGAAGTTAATTAAATGAATGCTGACGTTAATATAAAATAACTGTAATTAGTAATTCAGTTTCAGATTTTTACCATTTTCAAATAGCTTTGTTTCATCAAATATTTCTCTAAGTTTATATTAATGCTTAATTATCTTTCTCATAGAAAGATAGTCCAATAGACTTCTGTTTTAAAGAAAAGGATTCCACTACTACAGAAAAAAAAATATATTGACTTTGAAAACTAGAAAAATATGGTCTTGGAGAAATACTGATAGGCCTAATTATTACGTCACTCACCACAGTATTCCTTAGAAATCGCCATATTGCAAGTATACTGCTGTGACAGTGGTGGTTCATAATGATGGCTCCCCCCAAAGAGAAACAAAGTACCCGAAAGTAACCTGGTTGGCTCTTACATTGGTAGGCATCCCTGAAGTGTCTGCTGTGGCAAGCATAACTGACTGGTCCAAATTTAGTTTTAGTCTCTTAGAGTCAATTTACTAAGGCAGGGACCAGAACCGCATTTTCCAGTGCAATAATCAATAGCCACGTGGGGCTACTGAGGACTTCAGAAGTAGCCGGTCCCGAGGAAGGTGTGGTGGAGGTGCAAAATACAGTCCAGATTTCAAAGACAGTATGAAAAAATGTAAAAATAAATGCCAAATCTTAATATTTTGACTGTATTGGGCTAAGTGAAGTATATTAAAATTATTTTTTCCTGTTTTTTTTACTTTTTTAAATGTGGCTTCTAGAAAACTTAAAATTACCTATGTGATTGGCATTATATTTCTCTGGACAGCGCTGGACCAGAATAACAGATTTTAGAAAGATATCTGTTGTTACAGTAAAAGAGTGATGGAAACTTCAGTTATTTAGGAGAATCTCTTACTGGAGCACAGGATTTCCTTGACAGTCAATGAGGCGTCATTGAACCTGAACACTGTGGGAATGGTTACATTTTTAAAAGTTCCATCTTAGAGCCAGATTTAAAATTGTGATATTAGGAAAACAGTCTTTCCCATTGGCCCTAAATTAAAATGAGGAAATATTTAATAGTACTTTATACATTACGGCTCTATTGCTTATTTTGGAGAGAATAAAAAATACAGGGATAGAAGAAATGTTTCCACAGTGAGACTAGTTGACCATTTTTAAATTAAAAGAATCATTTTTCATAGTTCAGGGGCTCTTAATGCTATAAATACAGGAGTTTTTTAATTATCCATTTTCTAAATGGGCTTCTGGAATTGAATTTCTGTACTAAATTCTAGTTATCTCTAATGCTATCTTTTTACCTTGCCTTATAGGGAAACAGAGGAGAGTGCCGCATACAGCACTTACCAGAATAAGTCAACCACACCAGTAAAGCAGACACATTAAACAGTCTTGACAAACCAGTGCCTCAGTCTATCTTTTGGTTCTCTTGAATTCTCTTGATCTACAGTAAATTCATGTAAGTACTATGGTAAAAAGTATGGGGGTTCCTCAAAAAATTAAAAATAGAACTACCATATGATCCAGCAATTCCACATCCACTTGGGTATTCCAATTCCACTTGGGTATTGTCCAAAGGAAACTAAACCACTGTGTGGACGAGATTTCTGCAGCTCCCTGTTTATTGCAGCACTATTTACAAGAACCAGACATGGAAACAGCATGTGTCCATTGACAGATGAGTAGATAAAGACAGTGTGGTGTGTATATCTGTATATGCAATGGAATACTATTCAGCCATTAAAAAGGAGGAAATCCTGTTATTTGTGATGACATGGATGGACTTGACATAATCCCTGGTAGTAATAAGATGAGGAAATGATTTTTTTTAAAAAAACTCCAAATTTAGAGAAATATGGTTCAAAATGAAATTACATTTCATTCATAAAGACAGTGATTCGGAAATCTTTTTTGGTCAAAGATTAATGCCAAATAAAGATTCATTCTTTCAACAAGTTTAAAATGGGTTTTATATATGTTTATTGTAAAAAGTCTTTACAAATATAAGTATACTCCTTCAGACCTTAAAAATTAAAAACAAGAACAATGAAAATGGGATTTTGAACAAGTTTGACTTCCTTAACTAAGAATATTATTGGAAAATACTCTTAATAGGGTAAAATTCTACTTTTTAAAAAATTATTTTAACCTCTTGGTGATTTAAAGAAGCTATAAAGTTTATAGATGGCATTTGTCTCTCGCCTTTTTTCATGCCAATAAACCAGTCTAGGGAATCCATAAGGATTCAGAATCATTTGCTACTTCTGTAAGAAGTTAGGGAGCTCTAACACCCATAACAAGGATACCAGCTCGTGGTACAGAGTGAGCGCTGCGGTCTTGTAGTTTTCTTAAAGAGAATTCCATCTTTAAGAGAATTAGAATCCGCTCTAAATTCTGGCTATAGGTGGTTTTCTGTCCCTACTTGGATAAGGAGATGTCTTACTGTAATATGTCATCTAAAAGTAGGCAGTTTCTTTGGGAATAAATTCATCAGATAACCTTCAGTCGGATCAGAATCTTAGTCTTTCTGTGCATCTCACCTCATCTGCCAAAAGTCAGAGTAAAAATGAGGTCGTGTATTTCAGGAAAGGAAACTTAATTATGTATTTGCTGTCTGTCGTAGGAAAGGACTGAAAAAGGAAACAGTCAGGCAGCATGTTATGCTCAGGTGGAGTAGATCCCGCCTCTTCTGAGCCCTCACTGGCAGGCTCTCGCAAGTAAGCCAGTGGGAAAAGAGGAGGGACGCCACGCTGATTCAGATTACATTTCTACAGGTTATGTTTTACGCTGTTATATTTAGTAGCACAAATTGGGCCGAAGAAATGTTGCCCTGAGAAGGATATGAATTGGGGACTCAACAGTGGACTGCTTTTGTCATTTCCGGGCTCGTTCAGGATAGGTTACACCAAAATGGTCAGTCTGTGTAATCATAGCTCTGCTGCCCTCCTGTGGACTGTTCGGGTGTTTCACAGTCCCTCCTTCGTCATCCAGAGGCGTCAGGTCGTTGCTCTGCTTCTGAGAAGCCGTTCTTAATTTCATTTTGGATCTAGCATTAACTAGCACTTTTCTGCTTTCCGTCTGTGAAATTAACATCTTAAAAGGGCTGAACTCTGTCTCTTATTGCTTAAATATGAGAGAAGTGTAACATTGGGGACTGCGGTCAACAAGCTATTTTTCCTCCCCTCGCCCTTAGATACGAGCAGAAGGTGAACATATTGCCGGAGTATATATAACATTAAGAGTTACCCACCCCGATTCCTGACTTGCCAGCCCAAGAAAACCTGTATGGGGGCGGTAAAACTGATGTTAACAGGAGAAGCCACCCAGGTTTGTAGAATTTACCTTCTTTATGCCGCTTTTAAAGAACTGAACTGTTGTAAGCCCCAGTGGCAAGCCTTGTGCTGAGCTATCAGAAGCAAAGAGGAGCTCTGACATCCTGGTGCTTAGGGCTTGGGGCTTCACTGAGAATTCTGGAGACCACTGTCATTGAGATGAGCACTTATTTATAATGTTCGGGAAAAGAATCAGTCATCTGATCATCCACTGTGACCTAAAAAGGCTCCTAGAGAAAATACTCCTTTAATTTGTATTTGACCTGGGAGTCAATTATTAGAGAATTCCTTGGGATTGATCCCATAGTGTGCAAGTGAATCACATGGTGATCTTGCTAAAATGCAGATTCTGATCCAGCACGTCTCAGGTGGGGACCGAGGTTCTGCATTTCTAGTTCCACATCCTGCTGGTGGTGGTAGGCTAATGGCTTCCAGAGAAATCTGAGTCCTCATACCTGGGACCTGTATATGGCAGAAGGTCTTTTGCAGAAGAGATCTTAGATGGGGAGATGATCCTGCATTATCCAGATGGGGCTCTAATGCAATCACGAGAGTCCTTGTAAGAGGAAGGTAGAGGGAGAGCTGACTACAGCTGAAGGCAACGTAACCGCTAAAGCAAAATGCTACCCTGCTGTCTTTGAGGTTGGAGGAAGGGGCCACAAGCCCAAGAATGCTGCTCAAAGCTAGAAGAGGCAAAGAAACTAATTCTCTCCGGGTGACCACTGGAGGGAGCCCCTATACCTTGATTTCAGCCCAGTGGAATTGATTTTTGGACTTCTGACCTCCAGAACTGTGAGAATAAGTGTGTGTTGTTGTGAGACACTGTTATGGTGTGAATGTCTGTGTGCCCTCAAATTCCTATGTTGAAATCGTAACCCCCGAGACAATAGTATTAGGGGGTGGGGCCGCTGGGAATTGATTAGGTCTTGAGCACAGAGCCTTCATGAATGGGATCAGTGTCCTTATAAAAGAGACCCAGGAAAGTCCCCTTCTGCCATATGAAGTTACAGCTGGAAGGCACTGTCTGTGAACCAGAAAGCTGGTTCTCACAGACACCGAGTGCCAGCACCTTGACCTGGACTTCCCAGTCTCCAGAACTGGGAGAAATAGCAGTTGTTTATAAGCTGACCAGCCTGCAGTATTTGGTATAGCACCTGAAGAGACTCAGAGAGACTCCAAGTCTGTTGTATTTGGTACAGCGGCCACAGGAAGCTAATACACCAATGCCAGGGGTCCTCAGACCACACATTGAGCAGTAACGCCTTGTAGAAACAAGTCCATAGAGGAGCGGCTCTCAACCCTGGCTGCACATTAGAATCACCTGGGGAGACTTTCAAACAAAAAAGGAATGTCCAGGCCCCGTCCTAGAACAGTTAAGCCAGAACCTGTAGGGCTGGGATTCCTAAGAATGACTATTGAAAGGCTCCTTGGGAGAATCTAATTGGAAGGTGGGGAGGACACGAGTGCAGTAGAACAAACCCCAAATATATCTTTTCTTGTGTCGAGGAAAACTCTAAAGCTGCCCCAAAATAGGGACACGCTGGTCTGCCAGGAAGCCCCCTGAAACTCTACACCAGCTTCTCATAATGCAGGCCTGGGCCAACATCTTCCCTGAAGAATTACCAGGTCCAGACACAACACATTCTGTTTCACCTAAATGGTCAAAGATGTGGCTTGCCTCACGTTTATCAAGAACTCATCGGCCTTTCTGTCCACACACGGGAATTCTTTCCAGAACAACTCGCGTGAGGCTAGAGGGTGCCTTCAGTCTGACACTCCCTCTCCACCCACGTTTACACTCACATATGTAGTCAACGGAGGTAAGCGGGACGCATGCCTGACACATTTTCTGTCCAGGTTGAAGGTATGGCCTTGAAAGCAGACTCAAGGTGTCTCCAGAAGAAACATCCTGCTTACCATTTATTATGAAGAAGCTCCGGATGGCAACTGAGGGCAAGGGCTGTCAGCCTCCACGAATAAAGCATGTGCTCCTGCGTGAGAGGCAGTCAGTTACTCGGGGCCTGGGCTTTGCTTCTCGTGACCTAGACACGTGGACTGTTTAAAATTAAGCATTCAGTGGGAGCACCAGAAACTACTTTTATGGAGTAGATGTCTGTTCCAACACACGCCAAGCTGGGCAAGCAGTGTGGGATAGGTTGCTGAGTGACCAAAGGAAAGACCCAGAGACAGTGAACTAGACATAAAGGTTTATTAGGAAGTCACTTACAGGGAAGGTCCAGTGGTGGCCAGCTGGACAGGAAATGTGCATCTGCTGCCACCCCCTGAGAGAGGCTTGCTTAAGTAGGCAGAGGAACAAGGGCTGCATGCTTGCCAAGGGGGTCATCCCTGTATGACCTGCATTACAAGGACCAGACCCTCACACACAAGGCCCTCCACGTTCCCTCAGACCACCAGGGTCTTGGTGCTAACTCTCCCATGAGATAACAGCTGGGTTGGGCAAGCCCAGGACTGTTATCATTGTGAGTACTGGCACATAGCCCAGACAAGGAGCCTCAAGGACACGTGATTTTAAAGGGGCACACTGGCATTATCTACCCCGCTATTGTCCGAATGGCCCTGACAATCTCATCCTGCCAGTCTTCCATGGTTTCCCTTGAGCCAGAAACAGAGAGGAGCACTGTAGCTTGAGACCACAACAGCATAATAGAGAGCACAACATGAAAATAAAAGAGTAGAGAAAAGGCAAGGACACCAAAGAAAACACATCATCAGGTGGAGGGGCGTAGAAATGGGAAAGTCCGCAACAATCCTCCACTCTCGCAGGGCTCTCCAGTCAGAGGCATTGGCAGCTTGGAGACACCGTGGTAACGCCATGGTTGAAGAGAGAGACAGCTCGCTGCATACCCAGCAGTTGGAGCGATTTTATATGCCAGCAACCGTGTGTGTCCAAGCAGTGAAAAGGTTGGCAGATGTTGTCCTAAGGACAAAAAGTAAGATGTTTAGAGGGGAATAGAACAGGGAGGTCACGACCATCCAACAAGGCACACCAGAGGGAAAGGATGAAAGGGCCTTGTGGAATTAGAGGTGTTACTGTGATATCCTCTTCTAAGCCTGTCCCCCAAGGGGTAAAGAGACTGTACCAGTGGGGCCCCACCTGTCAGTCCCAGGGCCAAGTGACCATGTGGGTCCCAGTAGGGAGTTCTGTGGCAGAAGAAAAAGCAAGTTGTTCTAAGTGCCCATCTGTGGTTGTAGTTTCTCTCTTTGATTAGCCCTTGTCTATAGAGGTATCGTCATATCAGGTCTTTGTGTCAACATCTGATATGCACCTGGTTGAGTGCATCTCATGTTTATTGAGTTGACATATTGCAGTTGCCAGGCGCCTTGTCCAGTGGGCAAGAAGGTCTTGCCTTCTGTTCTTAGTTGTTGTTTCAGCAAGCTGTTGATTTGTTCCATCAGCCCCACAGCTGTGGGGTTGTATGGCAAGTGAAAATGTCAATGTATGTCCATCTGATCAGTCTACATCCGTACCTGGCGGCCAGTAAAACGTGTACCATCGTCACTGTCGATGTCCATGGGAACACCATACGCAGCACAGAGGTGTCCCAGGTCCCTTATGGTGGTCTTTGTGTGGCCCTCTTGCTGGGATATGCCTGGAGCATTCCTGTAGACATGTTCACACAAGTAGGGGCATACTGACAGCCATTAGAAAGAGGCAAAGGCCCAGTGTAGTCCACCTGCCAGTGTTGAGCAGGCTGGATGTTTTTGGCAATTTGGCCTGTGTCCCAGAGAATGACCCAGGGTCTCTGTAAGAAACAAGAAGGGCACACCTGACAGACTTTCCCCACATCAGCATAACGTAGGGGGAGGCCTCAGGCCTTGGCAGTAGCCATAGAGTCCTTTTTCCTTTGTGTCCGGTCTTGTTGTGTAGCCACTCTACCGTTCTTTCAGCTGGCACTTTTTCCAGGAGACGAATCCGAGCTAACTTGTCTGCTTGTTTGTTCCCTGGTGGCATTGTCACCCAATGAGCAGACACATGGTATACTGTTATCATTATTCCTCAGACCCACTGCCAGATGTTATCCCAGAGTTCTGCCCCCTACAACAGGTGATCATTAATAGTCCGTTTTTGTCGTGTTCATTGTACCATCCACAGGGTGAGCCCCTTATAGGCTGCCCAACTGTCCACACACAGACATATTTGATTGGGCTCACAAGTCAACACCATCCAGGCAGCCCACAATTTGGCCCACTGACTACTGTATTTAGAGCCAGAGTCCAACCACATGCTGTTGGTCAAAAGCTGGATGGCCACTGCTGTCCACTGCAGGGGTTGCCCCTTGCAGAGCCATCCGTATACCAGGCCTCTGCCAGGATTGATCTTTCTCCTTCCCGTACATTTTGCAGGGTTTCAGGCATGGGCATGTCATTTAAGGGGGTTATTTGTTCTGTGGTGTATGTTACTGGTCCTAGAATGGCATGTAGTTTTGCACTGAGGGGCTATGGGTCAGGGTCCCTCATTGTGGTAAGTATGTATGTCATTTTGCCAATGTCTGTATTTGGGTTGTTCCCGAGTGGGGCTTTTGGAAAGCATCCCACGGCCACCCCACAATGAGCAGATGACTACGGACTGTGACTTGCAGGAAACGGGTTATGGGCTCCACCTGCTGGAGGGCCAGGTAAGCAGCACACAATTGTTCCAGTGTGCTGTATCGGTTTGCAGCCCCTTTTTACAACTGGGACCAGATACCAAGGGGCACTCCTTGCCTCTGCTGGAAACCCCATCTGAATCCTTCTGGGTAACTGGAAACATTCAGTTTACATGGTTGTCCTTGTGTTAAAACACCCAAGGACTGGATTTGTTTCACTGTTATTTTGGCTTAGGTAAAGCCTCCTGCTTGGTGATCCCCCAGTTCCAGACAATACTCTTTTGTACCAACTTTTAAGGAAGACAGACAGCCTGTATCTTATCTATGACAGTAGCAGGAACTGCTTTTGTCTTACCTGACCAGACAACACTCAAGTATTTGACAGACAACCCAGACCCTTGTACTTTGCTGTTCTTTACCACCCATCCTCGCTGGCATAGGTGTGTGACACGGGAGTGGGAGGCTTTTTGAAGGTCTGGAAAAGACTCAGAGGTTAATATGACATCATCAATATAACGAAACAAGGCAACATCAGGGGGGGTTTGTGCACTGGCCGGTGTTGTAGAAGCATTGCCGCAGGGCAGGGTGAGAAGTGACGGATGTCATTTTGCTTATTTCCACCCCAAATAGCAAAATGCCTTTTGCTCCTGTCGACTAATACATTATTTCCATATGTGGCCTCCAGTCCCCCAATACCCAAGGTATCTGCAGGGCGCTACAGAGATGAGTCAAGGTCCTTTGGCCCTCCCCCTAGTCGAGGGGGCTCCTGGGGGGCTGCTGTTAAAGCCACCAGAACAGTGTTTGGTTGTTTATTGCTTTTTTCCCCCAGAGATGCTTGTTGCTCCCCCGGGGCTGTGGCAGTCACTGCACAGACTGCACTTTGCTCAACCTCAGTCAAGCCACTGCCGGAGAGGAGGGAGGGGCGAGGAGTCCTGGCCACCTGCTGCTGGTGCTGGTGCCACCGCGCATTTCCTGCATCCTCCCTGCCTCCGAAGGCATTTTCTGCCTCTAGCAGGCCAGATGCGCTCCTGGCCTGCCCTGGCTCCTGTGCAGGCACTGGAACCAGCAGCTCTTCTTGTGACTGCCTTACTTTTGATATGGAGACATTTATTTTAATCTCTGCCAACTTGACCATACATAAAACTTTTCAGGGTTTTACTTTGACAAACCTTTTGTTATTTGTTTTTAAAATTCAGAATTTGTTCCATACCTTCCTCTCTTCTTGTTCCCTCGTACTTTAGGAGAAATTTATATTTTTTTAAAAAACAAGCAAAAATATGTCTATTGTTTATATCTCTTTTACTGAAAACAGACATTTTACTTTCCTGGTATACAGACTTTTTAGAAATATGTGCTTTCTCATAGAAAATTCCTCAGCATGCACAAAACATATTTATCAATAAACTCGAGCCTCTTTTAGTTTCTTTGTGATGAGAAAAAGGCAGACAAATCTATGCTTAGTAATCAATTTCTAACATTTTTTCTTGTTTGGAAAATGACCTAGATCCTCAATGAATTTTTATCATTTAACTTCATTTAGCAAAACTCTAAATTTTCAAGTTACCAAAAAGATTTTGAGAAGCTGTTTTTCAAGCACTCATACCATAAACCATAATTATTGTACCCAAAAACTCTTATCCATTTTTATTTAAATCATTTGTTCCAACAATTATGTTTAGACTACTCACAAAAACTTCACATGACATTAAAGCACTTAGCCATCTTCTTGGGTTGTTTTAAGTACATACACCGTAACACATAATTACTGTAAAAGTTCCGTCTCCAAATTTTCGTCCTTTTCACATCTATTTAGTTTACTTGCTCCCCAGTTCCGCCAGTTCTGCGGCAGTGTAATCCCTCATAGTGAAATGCATACGCTGAACGGGTGGAGGCGGGTCCGTGGGATCTACCCCTGTGGGCTGGGGCTGGTGAGACCTCTGTCCTCTCATCAGACTCCCATAGGCGTGCTAACAGCGCCTCAGTAGTTTCAGCTTGAACCAGCCATGCTTCCCTTTCTAATTTTCTCTTGTAGCTGCCTGACCTTGCCTTAGCTTCCATTTTGGCTTCTGTTGTTAAGCAAATAGTGGCAAGGAGGGGCCGTTCCACCCCAGCAGCTACCGCCCGCGCTTCTGATTTCTTTCTCTCATCGTTTAACATGCCCAGGACTTCCCCTGCCTTCCTTGCAAGCCATCCTACAGTGGGGAGGGGTTATCCTATGGCTGTAGCAATGGCTTGGGCTTCATCTCATGCCCAGGACTTTCCCCTAGGCCCTTTGGCATTTTCAAGGCATCCCCGTACTCATGCATTGGGCCCCGTCCATAAAAGATAGTGGCGACCGGTCACCACAGGGAGGACACCAGCCAACCCGGGATTACCTGCACGGATTTCCCCTTCCCAACTCCCATAGTCTCTTCACTCACATGGTTTTCTTTGGTTTCCTGGCTGGCTCACCAAGTCTTCTGCCACACACCCAGCTGGGCAAGCAGCATGGGATAGGTTGCCGAGAGAGCGAAGGAAAGACCTGGAAACAGCGAATGAGACATGGGTTCAGTGGGAGGTCACATACAGGGAAGGTCCAGTGGCGCAGGCTGGACAGGAAGTGTGCATCCGCTGCCACCCCCTGAGAGAGGCTTGCTTAAGGAGGTAGGGGAACAAAGCCTGTGTGCTTGCCAAGGGCGATCATCCCTGTATGACCTGCATTCCAAGCCCCCTCGCACCCCGGAGGGCTTCTGTGTTCCCTCAGACCACCAGGGTCTTTGTGCTAACTCTCCCATGAGAAAACAGCTGAGTTGGCCACGCCCAGGACTATTATCATCGTGAGCGCTGGCGTGTAGCCCAGACAAGGAGCCTCGAGGACACGTGATTTTTAGAGGGGCACACCAGATAATGCCCCTCCAATGTCTCATATCCTTGTTTTTGTGCTTTAGTGCTAAACTTGATCTTCTAGCACCTACTCATTTGGGGACTGGAATCAGCTCTATCTGCTGGCAGAATCCATGTCTGACTTGTTTTCTTTGCAATACCCAGGCTGAAGATTGGGACACAGTAGATGAATCAATCATTGTTCAGTTGGCTACAACCCATAGGTCCTATCGTGGCCGACCTCAGCAGAGAAGAAAACAAAACAGTTTAGTCTTAACTATTCCCACCACCACATCCCGGGGACGAGAACATGGATTCTCCAGTCAACAGCCTGGAATAGCACTGCAGCCACAGAGATGGGGTACATCTCATTCACCAGGAAGTTTTCCCAGCAGATACCTCACCCGTCCCCCCCTGAGCCCCCACCCCCGACCCCACAGGGCAGGGCAGCATCTAGAGGGAGACTGGCAGGATGTGGACTTAGAAAAGCTTCCCCAGTGGTTGAGTTGCCACCACTTGTTGAGAACCGTGTGAGTGAAATAAAAGTACTGCAGGTAGTTCACAGCTGGCCATGCAGCTTCTGTGCCAAAATCTCAGTCAAGGGCCACGGCCTTCCTCTCTGAAGATTCCCCAAGTTCAATCCCGTGACGTCAAATCTGGCTCATCTCTGAACACCCCTACAGAACGGGTCCGCCCTGTCTTCAAGGGGCGATAGAAACGAACAGCCGAAAGTAGAACTGCGTCTCATAACGCAACTGAAATCCTCAGGCTGCTCCTGTTCAAGGGCCCCGTGACTGTAGGTTCAGTTAAGCAAGTTTCTCGAGGGAACCCTGACTGCAGAGGGGCCAGGGCTGCCGCCCGTCTGGACCAACGTCAGTTTTCCCATTCAGTAAGGAGCATCCCTCGGCCCAGGTCTTCCACGTTTCTCTCTCCTGTAATCTGTTCTCTCCTTTCGTTTCTTGGCTCCTATAAATTCGTTCTTGTCTTAACGGGCTTCATTTTTAATGTCTGTCTGCTGTAAACTACCTCAAATTCGTTATGAAGTAGGTAAGATCTGCATAGCAAATTAACTTTTCAGGACCCCACTTCTTATCAGCATAGAATTATGAATGGAAAATAACAGATGAAAAACAGACACAATAAGTTGAATACAGCAAAACATTTATTAAGGTCAGGATGCATGAAGAGACTCTTCTTCACAGAAAGATAACTCAACAGCAATGAATTTATAGAATTTACAGCACCACCACATTTCAGCAAAATGCAACTGAGGACATCAGACAAATTCTAGTGATTTGTTTTTTAAAATCCATTAAATTCTGTCTTACCTCTGCAATAAAGTATCATAAACGCAGTTAAAGAAGCTAGTAGGAAAATGTGTGATCTTCCTTCGCCCTCTCTGCCCATCCATCTTCCAGGAAACCACAGGGGGTTGCTGACCAGACTTGGCACGAGGCTTCGAGGCTGCTGCTTTTCCCCCTACGTCATAACCGATTTCAAATGGTGCTAGACAAAAACAGACTCTGAACACCAGGAGAAATCGGTCAGCCTGTGTAAGAGATGGGTCCAGTGGTGCTCCTGGGGGGCCGCACTTGACAGTGCAGCTGGCAAGTCTGATCTCAGCTGGGCTGCAACGGCAGCTCAATGTTCAGGGCATCTACGGGCAGGTAGACACAAGGTGATTATTAAAATATGTGAATATTTACATAGTGTTGCCCTGCTTTGTAAAATAGTTCACAAATGCAAAGCGTTTTCCGATTTTACTCCCTTCATGAGAAACCAGCACCCTGTCTGCCTGTGGGGCTCCAGCCACTCCACAAAGGTGAGTTTCACCTGGCCAGGGCAACTCTTCCACGTGCCCAATTCAGGAAGAGCATGGGCTCCTCCTTCCAGCCATGTGGAAGTGTCAGAACACTGGCAATCTTATTTCACCTCTGGTGTGACGCAAAAATCCGGTGTCCTAAAATTGTACTAAGTAGATCATCCTCTACCGCAAGAACTGAGTTTTGGTTTTTGTTTTCAAAATTTCCTAAAAATAAGATTTGCAAACTCTGTACAAATTTGACTCCTCATTTCACAATTGCATCATCTCTTTTGGTTGTTTGAAGCTAAGGAAACATGGCTGTCTGTCCTCTGATACCACAACCAAGACAAACAAGAGCCACACAGTAGAGTCTGTATCTCTCACGTTTCCTACCAATTCCTTAGGCCTCCAGATACAGGCTTATATTTTTCATGGCTCCTGGAAG
This sequence comes from Equus caballus, assembly GCF_041296265.1. Taxonomy (NCBI): domain Eukaryota; kingdom Metazoa; phylum Chordata; class Mammalia; order Perissodactyla; family Equidae; genus Equus; species Equus caballus. The sequence continues at coordinate 27,607,053 of NC_091688.1, read as the reverse complement.
TGACAGCATGTGCTGTCTAGGGAAGAGAAGGAAATAAACTCTGAACACCAAGTTGTGCTCTTTAATTCTCACAATAGTCCTGTGAGGCGGGTATTATTCCCAATTTTTGAGGAGAAACTGATCCTTAACATGGTTCAAAACCTTGACCAGAGTCTCAGGACGAATGAATGGTGTAGATCCCAGGTCTGACTCCAAAGGCTGTGTTCCTGCCCCTCTGCCCACTGCCACCTGCTCCACAGCTGGACTCTCATCTCATTCTGTTCTTGAACTTCACTATGAGCAAGGCTGCTGGGGGCAGGGGGATCCTAGGCAATATTTCTGCGTGGACGTGGGATGTTACTCACTGCACACACGTTAAACTGGGGCGGAGACGAGAGCACGACTGCAATTGCAAGGGGCCAGGTGGTTTGGGGTGACTTGTTTTGTTGTCCTGCACCTCTGGTGGCTTGCGGTCTCCATAGCGTGGCTGTGGGAGTGGGGAAGACGCTGAGATGAACCACCCCGCAAGGCCTGTGCTGGACTCCTCAGTGATTCTGACACCCGCCCCAGGCACAGCAGCTCAGGGCATGGGAAAACAATACTTTAGCATAAATAACCTCTCCTGGGAGTTGCATGGAACTCTTTTTTTAAAGCCATGCTCTGTATCTGCTTGATTCTGACGTTCTATGGTAAGTGTCCTCAGTGTGGTCAATTCTGGGGAACAATCTGAAGTGTACATGCTGTTCTGTATGCTACACCCCAGTCTGAATCTTAAAAACAAACTGAACTCTACACCTGGTCCCAAATTCTGCTTCTTTCCCATAGGAAAATCATGTGGAACTCCTCCAGAACCCTTCAATGGCATGGTGCATGTAAACACAGATACCCAGTTTTGATGGACAGTTAATTATTCCTGTAATGAAGGGTGAGTTGGGAGCACTATCTCTGGAATATGAGTCCCAGAACAGCAAGAGCAACCTCTGTCCCAGTCTTAGGTAGGCAGACTACTGGACTACTGCCACCTGTACTTCAAAAGTAAGCAATAGGACTTCTGGAGAGAGATAAAAGGTTGAACACGTCATGTGACCAAAGGATTGCAAAAAAGAAGGAACAGCCTGTATCTGTGTTATAAACAGAGGACGGCACCGTGCTCCTGCTGAAGGCCATACATGTGAAACCTGGTAAGATATTCACTGGATAAAAAGGACCAGCCTGCCAAACAAGTCGAAGGAAATTGCTGGTTGTACCATGCAAACATCCTTAACTGAGATCAGCGAAGACCCCGAAGCAGGGGTTGGAGGGTAGATCTTAAATGTAACAGCAGCTCAGGGAAATGTAATTATGAAAGTGCACAGAGTGGGGATGTGAATGGAGTTCTTGCTCTGGACTTTTCCTTGGGACAGGTGACCATGTGGGAAGCTACTGCCTCAACTTAAAGGGAGCAACTAAAGAATGTGTCCTAATTTTCAGTTGCCACAGTAATTCAGGGGAAAAAAAGATATCTGTATTAAATCTTCCTGCAAAAACTGCCATTGGTCATTGGCCCCATCCTATGCTACTAAGCCCTTGTACCTACGATCCAGCAAGTTTAAACAAGGATAAATCAAAATTTCCCTCTTCTCACTTGGTCTGAGCCTGGGAGATTCTAACAGCTTTCTACAAAATCTCTTCACCAGTCCCTTCTTACCTCCCATTGTGAATAGACCTAGAGTGTTCTCTGTGATGAGCAAACTAAAACATCACCAGATATAAGGGAAGATACAGCAAGTGAAAATAAAAGAGACCCACCTGAGAACAGACTCCTTCACGAGCTGGTGTACTCCAATAAACAAGGAAATAAACTCAAAACAGGGTAGTAGAAATTTCTCATATGTGTTTGTAACACAGAATCTACAAAATAATAAGAAGCATTTGTAAGATTTCATGATCTGATATCAGGAAAATTTACATGCTGATAAAACACATTGGAGTCTAAAAAGCAGCAATAATCAAGAGACTAAATCCTGAAGAAAAACCAAAGAGATCATGAGAAAACAGAATTAAATTCCCCAGAATTAACCAAGGGCAAAACTGCAAATTATGCCCTCATATACACACATGCACTCACACAAACGTCTAGATTTGAGAAAAATAAAACAAGACAGAAAGAGGTGAAGCATTAATGAGCACATTATGGAACATAGTTTCTCAGACAGAAGGACAAAGACTAGGTTGTTTGAATCTTAAAAGCTTACTAAGCAAATACAAGATTAATGACAAGAGGCCCAGGCCCTACATGGAGGAAATCTATGACTTTCATATATTAAAAAAAGTAATAATAATACTGCAACTATCCAGAGATAAAAATAAACAAAAGAAATTCATATTGGCATCAAACGTCTCTTCCACACAATAAATAGCAGAAATTAGTCTTTTGAGAGAAAATATGTGCCACAAAATTTCTGTATCATCCAAGTTATCATTTATCCACAAGGCACAGATATATAGTCTTACATGAGCAAGTACCCAAAACATATACCAATTACATATACTTCCTGAAAAAATAATCATTGCCACAAACCCGTGAGTAAGTTTTTTAAAGAAGACATCAAAGAAATAGTAATGAGGCACAAAACTAGTTAAACAAAGCCACCAAAATTGTTATTTTAAATATGGATGGGAAACTAAATATACTGGCAGGACTAATTCTTGAAAGAGAACTCATGGAATGTGAAAAGAACAAGAACAACAATAAACTTGATATAAAATAATGCATTTTCTCACTACAACTAGGAAGTTGGGGATGAAGTAAAGAAAAAAACTATGCTTAACTTATAATACATAGGGATTAATTAGATAATACATATTCTCAATATAAAAAATAAGGAGAAAATGGTATTCCATACTAGTATAAAATCAAAATATGTCACTTCAAAATCGCAAGGACAATCAAAAGAGCAAAACCACTTGGTCCCTATAACAAACGGGGTGAGAGAAGGAAGAACAAGGGCGTTTTCTGTCTCTTCTGCTTTAAACAGCATGAGCAGAGCAAGAATGGAGTTGGTCTTGTACAGTGCTGAGTTCCAGCCCTTGGATGTTAAATAAATAAAAGAGAGAGAACACTGTAAGCAAGATCAAACTTGCCAGTTACGACAGTACATGTGAATGGCTTAAATTCCCCTTTTGAAGGACAATGCCTTCTAAATAGAGTCAATAGAAACGTTTAACTACATGGTAAAAGATTCCTAAAATAAAATTACAGAAAAATTCCATTTATATTTATAATGGCATCAAAAACTAAAATACTTAGACATAAATATAACCAAGGAGACACAAGACTTATACTTTGAAAACTATAAAACATTGCTGAATTTAAAAAGACAATAAATGGAAAGACATCCCTATTCATGGATTGGAAGATTTAATATTGTTAAGATGAAAATACTGCCCAAAGTGATATACGAATTCAATGCAATTCCTGTCAAAATCACAACAGCATTTTATGCAGAAATGGAAAAACCATCCTAAAATCCATATGGAATTTTAAGGGACTCAGAACAGCCAAACAATCTTGAAAAGAACAAAGTTAGAGGACTCACACTTCCTGATTTCAAACTTACTACAAAGCTACAGCAATTAAAATAGTGTGTTCCTGGCATAAGGTTAAAGATCTAGACCAGGGGAATGGATTGATAGCCCAGAAATAAACCCATACATTTATGGTCAGTTGATTTCCAACAAGGGCGCCAAGACCATTCACTAGGGCAAGAACAATCAATCAACAAATGGTCCTGGGAAAACTGGGTATCTAAGGCAAAAGAATGAAGCTGGCCCCTTACCTTACACCATATGCAAAAATTAACTCAAAATGGATCAAACCCCTGATTTATGATCTAAAATTGTAAAACTCTTAAAGGAAAGCATAGGGACAAATCTTTATGACCTTGGATTTGACAATGGCTTCTTAAATATGACACCAAAAGCATAGGCAACACAAGAAGAAATAGATAGATTAAGCTTCATTAAAATTAAAAACTTATGAGCATCAAGACATTGTCTACTCTGTTTGGGCTGCTCTGTGTGTCACAGACTAGGTAGCTTATAAACAAGAGAAATTTATTTTTCACTGTTCCAGAGGCTCAAAGTCTGAGATCAAGGTATAAGCATGGTTGGTGAGGGCCCTGTTGCAGGTTGCAGACTTCTCCTTATGTCCTCACATGGTAGAGGAACTAGAGAGTTCTGTGGGGTCTGTTTTATAAGTGCACTAATCCCATCCATGAGGGCTCCATCCTCATGACCTAATGACCTCCCTAAGGCCCCACCTTCTAATACCATTACCTTTGGAGGTTAGGATTTCAACATATAAATTGGGGGGGGGGGGACATAAACATTCAGACCATAGAAGACACCATCAAGATGGTGAAAAGACAGCCCACACAACGAGAAAAAAATATTCGCAAATCATATATCTGATAAGGTTTTAATACCCAGAATATGTGAAGAACTCTTGCAACTCAACAATAAGAAGACAAACAACCCAATTTGAAAATGGGCAAAGGGGGGCTGGCCCGGTGGCGCAGTGGTTGAGTTCGCACGTTCTGCTTTGGCAGCCCAGGGTTCGCATCCTGGGTGAGGACACGGCATCGCTTGACAAAAGCCATGCTGTGGTAGGTGTCCCACATATAAAGTAGAGGAAGATGGGCACGGATGTTAGCTCTGGGCCAGTCTTCCTCAGCAAAAAGTGGAGGATTGGCAGTAGTTAGCGCAGGGCTAATCTTCCTCAAAAAAAAAAAATGGGCAAAGGACTTGAAAAGATATTTCTCCACAGGAGGTAGGCAAATGGCCAAGAAACACTTGAAAAGGTGCTAAACACCATTAGTCATTCGGGAAATGCAAATCAAACCTGTCTCACACCTCCTAGGATGGCTTTAATAAATTTTTTAAAACAGAAAATAAAAAGTATTGATGACAATATGGAGAAATTGGAATCCCTGTACCTTGCTGGTGAGAATGTAAAACGGTGCAGCCACTGCGGAAATTGTAAAGTATCTACATTGTGAACTATTTTGCACACAAAAAAAGACTTAATTAGATCTTGTATTCAGTGACTGGATGGATGACTATGATGAGATATTAACTGAGAAAACAATTTGCAGAGAAGCATGTAGAGTTTGTTTTCAATCAGGAAAAATAATAGCAAATTTGAAGGAGATATTCTCTATGCACATGTGTGTTGGAATGCACTTGGAAAAAGTGGAGTTACCTGAGACAGGGTGGGAGTGACAAAAAGTACGTGGTATTCAAAGCAAATACTTAAGCAAAAATATATTGTAAAATTATCTTATCAAATTGCTGAACACAAATCAACTTAAATAAGCATGTGGTCAAGGAGTAGATGTTAGTCCGGACAATTGAAACAGAGTGTTTTGACCAAAGGATAGTAAACTTTTTCCGTCTAGAGCCCAGTAGTAAACATTTTCAGCTTTGTGGGCCAAACAATCTCTGAACAACTCAACTGTGCATTCCAGTGGGGAAGTAGCCCCAGACAATGGACAAGGGAGTGTGCGGCCGAGTTCCAACAATGCTTCCTTTACAAACACAGGCTGCAGGAGGTATCGGCCTGTGGGACTTAGTTTGCCAACCTCTCTCTAGATGAAGCGATTGTGAACATTCTTCTTCCTTAATTCCTGTTATTGTTCAAAGTCAGAGAAGTTTCAAAAAGAAATAAAAAGTTAAATAGGTAAAACAATAATAGTAGTTGAAAACTTCAGATTGGGCAAATAAAGGTACAAAAGCTAAAACGTTGAGGAATAATACTGCTTTGGTACATATGTGTTGAACTTTGTACCTTACAGAGAATGTAAACTTGCTCTCTAGAAACCATTTATAAAAGCTGATAGCATATCAGTCCACAGAGCGTACCTCAATAAATTTGAACACAGGAGAAATCAAAACAGCCATATCCTCTTATTACAATATGATAATACCAGTAATTGATAATGAAAGAATACATTAAAAGTTCTAAATTTTCACCCCTTGTCAAAGAGAAAATTAAGGCAGCCATTGCAGATTATCTACAGAATAACAATGAGGATGACCATTGAGCGCACGTGCGCCAAGCACCCTTCCAAGTGCTTTACGTGAATTAAGTTACTTCATCCCTAAAATGATGCTTTGAAGTGAATACGACGCATAGCCCCAATTTTACAGAAGAGAAAACTGAGTCAGAGAGATTAGCTAATTTGCTCAATTCACATGATAGAGGTTGAGTTTAGACTGAATATTGCCAGTCAGCCTCAACAGCCTGTTATGGTAAACCTTACATTTTTCAGCTTCTTCATTATAAATGCTGGTGCAAATATTACTCATGAAAACTTCTGGGGTACTGATGTCAAAACTTATAGAAATAGTCAATACTTTCTTATTTCATGAGAAAAACTTCAAATAAATGAACAATATATTTTTTTAAGAATTTTAAGATGACTAGAAACATGGACATATAAAGGACGCTGGACTAAGGAACTAATAAAGAAATTAATGAAAATGGAAAAAGAAACAATAGAAAAAATAAGTAAATCTAAGAGCAGGTTCTTCAAAGTGGCCCATTACAACAAACAGAACTTGGCCAACTGTAATTTCACAAAATAACTCTAGAAAGACACATGAATGAGAAAGGAGATATCACCATAGATATGGAAGAGATTCAATACTTTCTAAAAATATTATATCTTCTCTATCCTAATGAAGTTGAAAATATCCATAAGATGTGCCATTTTGTAGGAAAAATACAATTTATTAGGATATACTTAAAAACAGGTAGATAAGCTGATAAACCCATATCTGTTTGAGCCTTTGTTTTGAATCCTTCTGGATACACAGGAGGATTGGAATTACTGGATCCTATGGGATTCTATGTTTCATTTTTTGAGGAATTGCTAACCTGTTTTCCGCAGAGGTTGCACCATTTTACAATCCCACCAGCACCGTACATGGGTTCCACTTTCTCCACATGCTCGCCAACTCTTCTGTTTTCCATCTTTTTTTCCATTACATCATTCATTAATTGCTGTTACCTTACTAAATTATCATATAGCTTGTGGTACTTTTCTGGTTGATTCTCAGGATATCAAGGAAAAAGATAAGACTCAAAAAATGTCCATAAAGAGTTGGGGGGGAACCCAGATAACATATAATCAAGAAGCAGAATGGCATCAAACATTGCAACAGCCAATTAGAACTAGAAGACAATGGAGCCATGCCTTAGAAATTCTGAGGGCAAAGCATTTTTCTCCCAGGATTCTATACCCACGGGGAGACAGAAGACATTTTCTTTTTATTGATTTATTTATTTATTTTATCAAAGTCACATTAATTTCTAACATTATATAAATTTCAGGTGTATGTCATTATATTTTGACTTCTGTATCGACTGCATTGTATTCGCCACTGAAAGTCTAGTTTCTATCTTTCACCACACATACATGCCCCCTTACCCCTTTCACCTTCCCTCCACCCCCTTGCCCTTTGGGAACCACGAATCTGTTCTCCATATCTATGTGTTGTTTGTTTGTCTTCTACATATGAGAGAAGTCATATGGTAATTGTCTTTCTCTGACTTATTTTGCTTAGCATAATGTCCTCAAGCCCCATCCATGTTGTTGAAAATGGCATGATTTCATCTTTTTTATGGCTGAGAAGTATTCCACTGTATATATACCACACTTCTTTATCCATTCATCCATTGATGGGCACTTAGGTTACTTTTAAGTCTTGTCTATTCTGAATAATGCTGCGATGAACATAGGGGTGCACATATCTTTTTGAATTAGTGTTTTCATGTTCTTTAGATAAATACCCAGAAGTGGAATAGCTGGATCACATGGTGGTTCTATTTTTAATTTTTTGAGGGATCTCCATACTGTTTCCCATAGTGGCTACACCAGTTTGCACTCCCACCAGCAGTGTATGAGGGTACCTTTCTGTCCACATCATCTCCAACACTTATTTCTTGTCTTTTTAATAATAGCCACTCTGATGAGTGTGAGGTGATGTCTCATTTTAGTTTTGATTTGCATTTCCCTAGTGCTTAGTGACGTTGAACATCTTCTCATGTGCCTGTTGGCTGTCTGTGTATCTTCTTTGGAAAAATGTTTGTTCATTTCCTCTGCCCATTTTTTGATTGGATTGTTCATTTTTTTGTTGTTGAGTTGTATGAGTTCTTTATATATTTTGGGTATTAACTCCTTATCGGATAAATGATTTGCAAATATTTTGTCCCAGTTGTTCGGTTGTCTTTTAGTTTTGTTGATTGTTTCCTTTGCCATGAAGAAGATTTTTAGTTTGATATAGTCCCAATTTTTTATTTTTCCTTTTGTTTCTCTTGCCTGAGGAGACCTGATATTCAAAAAGATAGTACTAAGACTGATGTCAAAGAGCATACTGCTTATGTTTTCTTTTAGGATTTTCATGGTTTCAGGTCTTACATTCAAGTCTTTAATCCATTTTGAGTTCATTTTTGAGTACGATGTAAGATAATGGTCTACTTTCATTCTTTTGCATGTGGCTGTCCAGTTTTCCCAACATCACTTATTGAAGAGACTTTCCTTTCTCCATTGTATGTTCTTCGCTCCTTTGTCAAAAATTAGCTGTCCATCAATGTGTGGGTTTATTTCCAAGCTCTTAATGCTATTCCCATGGATCTGTATGTCTGTTTTTGACCAAGTACCATGCTGTTTTGATCACTATAGCTTTGTAGTATATTTTGAAATCAGGGAGTATGATACCTCCAGCTTTGTTCTTTTTTTTGAGGGTTGCTTTGGCTATTTAGGGTCTTTTGTTGATGCACATAAATTTGGGGATTCTTTGTTCTATTTCTGTGAAAAATGTCATTGGGATTCTGATTGGGATTGCACTTAATCTGTAGATTGCTTTAGGTCATATAGACACTTTAACTATGTTTATTCTTCTAATCCACGAGCATGCAATACCTTTCCATTTTTTATGTCTTCTTCAATTTCTTTCAATAATGTCTTATAGTTTTCAGTGTATACATCTTTCATCTCCTTGGTTCCATTTATTCCAAGGCATTTCATTATTTTTGCTTCAATTGTAAATGGGATTGTATTCTTGATTTCTCTTTCTGCTAGCTTGCTGTTAGTGTACAGAATATGACTGATTTTTGTGTGTTGATTTTGTACCCTGCAACTTTACTGTATTCCTTGATTATTTCTAATAGTTTTTTGTGGATTCTTTAGGATTATCTATGTGTAGAATCATATCATCCACCAATAGTGACAGTTTTACTTCTTCTTTTCCAATTTGGATCCCTTTATTTTTCTTGCCTAATTGCTCAGCTAGGACTTCCAATACTGTGTTGAATAAGAGTGGGAAGAGTAGGTATCCTTGTCTTGTTTCTGGTCTTAGAAGAGTAACTTTTAGTTTTTCACCATTGAGCATGATGTTGGTTGTGGGTTTGTCATATATGGCCTTTATGATGTTGACGTATTTTCCTTCTATAACCATTTTATTGAGAATTTTTATCACAAACGGATGTTGCATCTTGTCGAATGTTTTCTCTGCATTTATTGAGATGACCACGTGATTTTTATTCATTTCATGATGTGTTGTATCACATTGACCGAATTGCGGATGTTGAACCATCCCTGCATCCTTGGAATTAATCCTACTTCATCGTGGTGTATGATCCTTTTAATGTATTGCTGTACCCAATTTGTTAATATTTTATTGAGGATTTTTGCACTGAATAAATCAGCAATATTGGCCTGTAATTTTCCCCTTTTTGTTGTTCTTGTCTGGTTTTGTTATCAGGGTAATGCTTACTTCATAATATGCGTTAGGAAGCATTCCATCTCTTCAATTTTTTGGAAGAGTTTGAGAAGGATAGGTATTAAATCTTTGAATGTGTCACAGAATTCACCAGAGATGTCTGATCTTGGACTCTCGTTTTTTTTGGAGGTTTTTGATTACTGTTTCAACCCATTTACTTGTGATAGGTCTCTTCCAATTTTCTATTTCTTCTTGATTCAGTTTTGGGAAGTTGTAGGATTATATGTATTTTACATTTAAAAAAATATATATTATCCTGGCCATCCTAGAAGGTGCAAAGTGGGTTTGATTTGGATTTCCTTAATGACTAATGAAGTTAATATCTTTTCCTGTATTTATTGGCCATTTGTATATCATCCTTGGATAATGTCTATTCGAGACCTTGGCCCATTTTTTAAACTAGGTTTTTTGTGTTTTTGTTGATGTGTTGCAGCAGTTCTTTGTAATTCTGTATATTAAATCCTTCTCAGATAAATGATTTTCAAATATTTTCTCTGATCCTGTGGGTCGTCTTTTCATTCCCCAGATAGTGTCTTCGATGTTGACTGGGGCCGAGGGTCCACTTCCAAGAAGCCTCACTCACATGGCCGTTAGGAGGCTTCAGTTTCCCACCTCATGGGCCTCTTCTGTGGGCTGCCAGCTTCTCCTAGATGAGGAACCTGAAAGACAGAGGAAGACATCATATCATGGTCCCTTTTGACCCAGTCTCTGAAGTTGCTCACTATCCCTTACATTTTATTTTATTCACTAGAATCAAGTCACTAAGCCCAGCCTGTATTCAAGAGGAGAGGAATTATGTTCCATAACTTGAAGGGAGGTACATCAAAGAATTTGTGGGCATATTTAAAACCATCACAAAGAAGTGCCTTCAAATAAAGAGAATGGACCAGTTTTGTAACTTCTTTTATACTTCAAGAAATAGATAATAAAAATATTATTTAAACTCTTACAGAGCAGAGAAATACAATTATGCCCATATTAAAGCCTGCCAAAGATTGCAAATGAAACTAAATATATCTCTGGCTCATTTCCTAATATAAATGCCAAAATCCTAAATCAAATGTTAAATACAGTCATGCACTGCTTAACGATGGGGATATGTTCTGAGAAATGTGTTGTTAGGCGATTTCATCATTATGCAAACATCACAGAGTGTACTTACACAAACCTAGATAGTATAGCCTACTACACACCTAGGCTATATGGTACTAATCTTATGGAACCACCGACTTATATGCCATCAGTCATTGACTGAAACATCATTATGTGGCACATGACCATACAATATAGAAAGACTTATGCAAAGTGAGCAAGTAGGTCTATTCCAGGAATGGTTCAAAATTAGGAAATCCATACATTTATTTTCTAATATTATAAAAAAATATGTCTTTCCTTAAATGTCACATACTCTATGATACCAAAAAAAAAACCACTCCATTGTAATTAATGGCTAAAATCTAGAAGCATGGTTGAGGCATATGTTAAAGTTAAGAGAAGGAAAAAGCACTTCCTTCCTACTTTTTAAAGTTCTTGAAATTGAAACTAATAAAATGACAGATATCTCCATAAACAGAAATTGAGAAAGAGAAGAAAAAGTTATTATATTAGCTGATGACTGTTTACGCAAAAACCTAAAGGAATTAACTAACTATCAGACCTAATTAGAGATATTAGTAAGATGTCTGGTAAAAAAATTCATAAATTAATTACTTTATATAAGTAACAACCAAGTGGAATAGAGTGGGGAAAAATATCATTCACAATAGCAAGAAAATCATCTAGAAACAAATTTAACAAGAAGTATATATGGATCATAAGTAGAAGATGTAAACACTTTTTTGGAAGACAAAAAAATGCTTGAAGACTGGGCTGGCCTGGTGGCGCAGCAGTTAAGTGTACATGTTCCGCTTTGGCAGCCTGGAGTTTGCCGGTTCGGATCCCGGGTGCAGACATGGCACCACTTGGCAAGCCATGCTGTGCTAGGCATCCCACATATAAAGTGGAGGAAGATGGGCATGGATGTTAGGGCAGGGCCAGCCTTCCTCAGCAAAAAGAGGAGGATTGGCAGCAGATGTTAGCTCAGGGCTAATCTTCCTCAAAAAGAAAAAAATGCTTGAAGAAGTGGAGGATAAAAATTTTATTTAAAAGAGGACTTGCTGTTGTGGAGATATTAATTATCTCAGAATTAGTATGCATATTTAATGTAATTCTGATCAGAGTTCCAAAGGCATTCTTCTTTTAATTTGCCAAGATGATTGTAATTGTCATGTGACTGAAGAACAGAATGTCCTGAAATTCAGAATTTCCTGAAATAGTAACAAGAGGGGTGTTTACTACCAGAACATATTACAAAACAGAAGTGATGCTAAAATTTATTTAAAGGAATAAAATAATTGATATGATGCAGGAATAGAGACGTAGATCCACAAAGCAAAACACAGAGCCCAGGAAATAGCATAAGCTGTTCTAAGAATGTCACGGTGATAAACATGGCATTTCAAGACATGGAAAACAGGAATTACTCATTAAAAAGGCAAATACCTGGAAAGATAAGTTAGATCTCTGCCTCATGTCATACACCACAGCAAAGTCCATATGGATTAAGGATTAAATATTAAAAATAAAACCATAAAGGAACTAGACAAATATTTAAGCAAATATGTTTCTGATTTGAAAACTCTATAGGTGTATATTAAGGAAAAATTCTATTATGGAAAAGATTGACAAAATTGAATACCAAGAAAAAAGATCTCTGTACATACAAAAATAATTTAAAGATAAACATCAAATAGGACAAATATTAAAATAGCTCTTGTACATCAATTATATTAAGTAAATACCCTGGAGGTTGGGCCAGTGGCGTAGTGGGTAATTCAGCACACTCTGCTTTGGCGGCCCAGGTTTGCAGGTTTGGATCCCAGGTGTGGACCTACACCACTCATCAAGCCACGCTGTGGTGGTGACCCACATATAAAGTTGAGGAAGATTGGCACAGATGTTAGCTCAAGGCTAATCTTCCTCAAGCAAAAAGAAAAAAAGAGGAAGATCAGCAATGGATGTTAGCTCATGGGTGAATCTTCCTCAGTGAAAAAAATACGAAACCAAAAAAAACAGGGTTTTGTTAGTAACAAAGAAGAGGAAAGTAGATACTGGAGATACTGGTAGTCTCAGGTACAAATGGTTTCTGCCCTGATCACATGTCTTAGATAAAATCAAGAGGCAAAGTTCTTAGCTGTTCCAGTACCTGCCCCACTGTTAGATGATATTGCACTATACCCCTCAGCTTTTACTTAATCAAGTTTAGCCCTGCTGTACACTGGAAAATGTGAATAGCTTAGCTGAGTACCCTTTGTGATATTTCTCACAGTAACTGTATAGTTACCTAATAAATAAAAAATAAATGCTGATGAAATGTTCCAAATTTTGTGGCCTACTTTGAATGATTTTACAGCACAGTAAGTACTGGTGCTTTTTGCATTTCAAGTGTAAAGATGATGAGCTATTTCCTCTGGCTCTCATTTGCTGAATCTTCAGGGTAAAGTGATCATTCTTTCTTTCAATCAACAAATATTTTTTGAGCACCCCACACTTGAAAGTCCCTAGGCGAGGTGTGAGAGAGAGTAGATATTTCAATAAGACACCTTCCCTGCTGATCAAGGAGCTTATCGTTTCCTGGATGGAAGTCCACATGGCTAAAACAACTCTGTGGGGTTTCCTAAAGACAAGTACAAAAATGTCTCATCATGAATAAGACAATTGCTGCATTGAGTTGTGAGGGACTACGAATAACGATGGATTAAACAGGTAAGAATTTAAGCTTGCCCATGGAAATAAAGGACTAATTTGCAGATAGAAATGGGGTTTCTTTCATGAGGTCTCCCACGTTTTAATCTTTCCTCGAATTTGTAACACCTACCTGCTCTCCTTTTCTCATGGTGACTTAAGTGGGAAATATGTGTAGGGTACAATCATTTTTCATTCTTTACTTCTGGGTATAGACTCATCAGCTCCCCATCTGCTGCTTGTCTCCTCACAGGCAATAATGTTTCTTAGGATAAGGAGGCACCTATTTGTGAGAGTGAGTTGAAATATTTTCCCCATAATTCCCTCCGTTTGATCCATAGTTGCCCCTGGAGTTACAAAGAAGAAATCTAATCCATTTCGTACAGAGTTGTCTCTCAGATATTTGAAACTTGAGTCATGTGACATGGTTCTTCTGGTGTTTATTTTAGGAGGTAAGTTATCTGAAACCGTGGACTTGAACTCAGATAGTAGTGCCCTATCTTTCTGGGGATTTTTCCCTTTTTTTTTTTTTTTGGTGAGGAAGATTGGCCCTGAGCTAAAATCTGTGCCACTCTTCCTCCACTTTGTATATGGGATGCCACCACAGTATGGCTTGATGAGAGGTGTATAGGTACATGCCCAGGATCTGAAGCCACGAACCCCAGGCTGATGTAGCACAGTGCGCTCACTCAACCACTGTGCCACCAGGCAGGCTCCTATTCTCCTGTTTTGATAGTAAACTCTTTCCAGTATAAAGATCATTCTCCCGGTGACTAAATTTAAAAGACATTAGAGAAAATTAAATATGTCTCTGCCACCTCTTAATAGTACGTAACAATCTCAGGAAGCAGATTGCTTTCTTCCTTACTATTCTTACTCTGAATAATGAAAGATCTTATCATTCTTAGCAATTTCCTCAAGCCTCTGGTCATTCTGCAGAATGGTTATTCTGCTTATTCTTGGTTATTGTGGTTATTCTTGCTTCAAATTCTTCCAGGCTCATGCCCCAGTTGCATTTGTTCTTGATTAACTGACTATCCATCTTGTCAATGGGGTATTGTAAAGTGAACCTCGAAACTTTGAGGAACATGGAAGAACGACTGATTGCAAATTGGTAAAGTGTTAAGGCTCTGAAGAAATCAGTATCACACACAGCTGATGGCAGTAAAAGTGGACAGAAACTTCTGGAAGGCTAATGAGCAATACATACAAAAGCCTTACTACAAATACCCTTTGACCTAGCAATTCCATTTCCCAGAATTTGTCCCAAGAAAACAAACATGGAATTTCCCCATGATTTTGGTCCAAAGACACTCAATGCAACAATATTTATGACAGCGTAAAATTTTTAAAAATTGAAATGTTCAGCATGGTTTGAAAATAGCTAATGGGGGCTGGCCCGGTGGTGCAGTGGCTAAGTTCGCACATTCCGCTTCGGCGACCCAGGGTTCACTGGTTTGGATCCCAGTTGTGGACATGGCACTGCTTGATAAGCCATGCTGTGGTAGGTGTCCCACATATAAAGTAGAGGAAGATGGGAATGGATGTTAGCTCAGGGCCAGTCTACCTCAGCAAAAAGAGGAGAATTGGCAGCAGATGTTAGCTCAGGGCTAATCTTCCTCAAAAGAAAATAGCTAATGGAAGAAATGACTTATTAAAAATGGGTATGAAGAGTATTTAAGAAAGTTATAAAGTGTACCATGAGGAATTAGAGATTGAGATGTCTCATCCAAGTGGAAATAGACAGTAGTTCTATATATCTACATGCCTGAATATTATTTAGCCACCAAATACGGTATTGTATAAAATATATTCATAGGGGCCGGCCCTGTGGCCAAGTGGTTAAGTTCGTGTGCTCTGCTTCAGTGGCCCAGGGTTTTGCTGGTTTGGATCCTGGGCATGGACATGACACCGCTCATTAAGCCATGCTGAGGCAGCGTCCCACATAACAGAACCAGAGGACCTATTATTAGAATATACAACTATGTACTGGGGGGCTTTGGGGAGAAGAAGAAGAAAGAAAAAAAAAAAGGAAGATTGGCAACAGATGTTAGCTCAGGTGCCAACCTAAAAAATAAATTAAAATAATAAAATAATAAAATATATCCATAGACACCCATGCATGAGTACACAGACATATCTGAAATGATATACATTAAATTGTTAAGAATAGTTATTTTGGGACCGCTATCATTTTCTTCTCTTTATTTGTCCACATTTTGTCCATTTCCCTCAATGAACGTGCTCCTTGTATTCTTAAGTATTCACCTAAAGAAACTAACGTTGGCTTTTACGGATTCAAAGAAATGAATGAGAAGCTCTACAGGTGCCTCCTTTCCCTGTCAAGCATTTACAATTTCCTGAAAAAATTCAAATTAGCAAGATATTATCAGTTTATTATAAAAAATTTTCTAGGTCTGGCACCTTTTTTAGAGGTTCATCTTCAAATAAAAATGTTCCCAGGGGCCTGCCCGGTGGCGCAGTGGTTAAGTTCGCACGTTCCGCTTCTCGGCGGCCCTGGGTTTACCGGTTCGGATCCCGGGTGCAGATATGGCACCGCTTGGCACGCCATGCTGTGGCAGGCAACCCACATATAAAGTAAACGAAGATGGGCACAATGTTAGCTCAGGGCCGGGCTTCCTCAGCAAAAAAGAGGAGGACTGGCAGTAGTTAGCTCAGGGCTAATCTTCCTCAAAAAAAAAAAAAAGCAGTTCCCACTTGTCTATATTTAATAAGTTCAATAAACATTTAACTGAGTCAATATTCGTTATATACATTTATGTGAACAAGTGTGTAATCACTTATACCAATATTTTAAATTTATTATATAATGATAGAACACCGTTTTAATTTATAATTTTTATTACCCCTGGATCTATGATTATTTAATTTCTCATGCCTTATCTTTTATATTTTTCTTTTCTCTATTTTTCTTGATGAGTAGTGCCAGAGGACGTGTAATTAACCTGCAAAGATGTTATTAAATGATCAATAAAAATCAAAGAAAAAATTACCCAGCAGTAAGTAAATTACTTAACAATCTATGATAAAATCACATAGATTATTCACTTACCATCACAAATATGTAAACCACAATAATACATGGGTATTTTTTCAAAAAATAATTATTATGGACAGAACCCATATCACACACACCTTAATTTCAGCTATGTAGACAACATGTCTGAAGAAAATAACAGTATTGTAATTAGGTATAGTTTAGGAAGTCATTTGATTCTTTGTTATTTAAATTCATAGTAAAATAATACAAAGAAAAAAATTAATTCTGGAAAAGGCAAAACTATAACAACAGTAAAACTATCAGTGCTTGCCAGAGTTTTGGGGTGGAGAGAGGGGTTAACAGCTAGAACACTAAGAATTTGTAGGGCAGTGAAAATACTCTGCACAATACCATAAGGATGGATACATGTCATTATATATTTGTCCAAACCCACACAATGCAGAGACCAAGAGTGAACCCTAATGTAAACTATGGACTTGGGTGATTATGATAATATAGGTTCATCAGTGTAACAAAGGTACCACCCTGGTTGGGGATGTTGAAAATGGGGGAGGCTATGCAGGTGTAGGGGCCAGGGAATATGGGAAATCTCTGCTCCTTCTTCTCAATTTTGCTCTGAACCTAAAAGAGCTCTAAAAAATAAATTGTCAGGGCCAGCCCTGTGGCCTACTGGTTAAGTTTGGCACACTCTGCTTCAGTGGCCCAGTATCAGTTCCTGGATGTGGAACTACACCAGTCTTCTGCAGCCATGCTGTGGTGGTGACCAACATTTAAAATACAGGAAAATTGGCACAGATGTTAGCTCAGGGTGAATCATCCTCAAGCAAAAAGAGGAAGATCAGCAACAGATGTTAGCTCAGGGTGAATCTTCCTCAGCAAAAAAAAAAAAAAAAGCTCTTAAAATTGGACTGGCCCAGTGGCATAGTGGCTAAGTTTGTGCACTCCACTTCAGCAGCCCAGGGTACATGAGTTTGGATCCCAAACATGAATCCAAAATGGAGGAAGATTGCCACAGATTTTAGCTCAGGGACAATCTTCCTCAAGCAAAAAGAGGAAGATACCCATTAGCTCAAGGCTAATCTTCCTCACCAAAACAAAAAAATTAAAAGCTAAGCTGTTGTTCACCATACTCTCCCTTACTCCAGGTATATCTTGTGAGCCACCCCCAAGCCATATCCAATGGAGACTACTACAGCAGCAACAGAAATGCTTTTCAATATGCAACAGCGGTCACTTATCGGTGTCTCACTGGGCCAGATGGAGAAAGGCTGTTTGACCTCATGGGAGAACAGTCGATTTTCTGTACCAGCAAAGACAATCAGCTTGGAGTTTGGAGCAGCTCTCCTCCTCAATGTGTTTCTGCTAGTAAATGTGCAACTCCAGAAGTTGAAAGTGGAACTGAGTATCAGGAAATAGGATTTTGTTTTCCTTAAGTGAGATTGTGAGATTTAGATGTCAGCCTGGCTTTGTCATGAAGGGATCCAACGTTGTGCAATGCTGGGCCAACAACACATGGGTGCCTGAGCTGCCAAGCTGCTCCAGGGGTGGGTTTCACCTGTTGAGACCCTGCTGGGGTTTTGTGGGGGAGTGTCAATGATAATGGTTTTGAAATTAAGGAAGGCGTGTGCATGAGTGTGTGTGCATGCACAAGGAGGATGAAATTGTTATAAACACTCTAAACATAATAGTACCTCGACTAGGTCATCTCTGATGATAATCAGTGTCAAAAAGTATTGGCTCACTCTGCGTCCATAACACACATATTTTATATGCATTGTTTAATTTAATACTTAAACAATATGAGGCATCAACTATTCTTTTTTCCATTTTATGTTGAGAAATCTGAGTCTTAGAAATATTAAATAAACTTTTCCTGATCGCAGAGCTAGTAAATAACAGAGTGAGGCCTGGAATTCAAGAGCCTTTCTGATGGCAGAGCCTCATGATAATGTATAGTGAGATGTACGATGAAAATAGTGTATGATAACAGTGACGTAGATCTATCCTTGCAGGGGTCAATAGGCAAACGAGCCTCGGGACCTAAATGTTAGCACCAGATTAAAATGGCCTTAGACTTCAGTCATTCTGTTCCAACTCTCTCATGTTATTACTGAAAACTCTGAGGCTCAGAAAGGGGAAATGACTGGCTCAAATACAGCAAAGATTTTTTTTTTCACTTTTATTCCATTCAGGCACATGCTGCATAATGATGTTTCAGACAATGGACCACATATACGATGGTGGTCCCATAAGATTAGTACCATGTAGCCTAGGTGTATAGGGGCTATACCATCTAGGTTTGTGTAAGCACGCTCTGTGATGTTCGTACAATGACTAAATCACTAACAACACATTTCTCAGGACGTATCCCATCATTAAGTGACTCATGAGTGTATAAATGGTTCAGATTGAGGCTCAAATGTGTTCTGGTGCCCTGAGCACACACCAACTGGGCTATGGATGGAGGCACCCATAATTTGAGTCAAAACACGCTCAAAGCAATATCTTCTCTCTTCAGAAGTTCTATGGCTTTTTTCTTTTAAGGGGATCGTGTTCGTGATGGCTTCCCTTGTCCTCCTGTGCTGAAATGGCTGGCTTAGCAGTGGAGGGGGAAGAATCCAGGCTGGCACATAGGGACCAGAAGGGGGCTTACAGTTCTGAAAGAGGAGCTGGGAGGAAAACTGAAGGGGGACGTGTGACTGACTGTACAGTGAGCGAGGTGAGGGGGTCTGTCAGATGAGACTTGGGCAAAGGTGTCCCTTGTTGTTGCCAGAAAGGCTACCTTTCTAGGAAGTGTGAGAGCAGAACCAGCCACCAGCACTCACAGTTCTGTCCTGGATGGCCAGTACCGGAGAGCAAAGGGAATATGCTGCTTGTAGTCTTAGGAACATTTTAGTAGGAAAAAACCCACACAAGATGTTGGAGAGACCTTGGTTCTAGTCACAGCTCTGCTCTGTGGCCTTAGTTTGCTCATCAGTGAAACGTGGATACTGAACTACCGGATCTTTTCTCTTAAAATCTATACTCTGCTATTAGGATTTTTAAGCTCCCTGGCAGGCAGAGGGTACAGCAGAATATATCTGCAAATAACTGACAGACACTTTGCTGTTCTTCCCCCAGCATGTCAGCTGGCTCCAGAAATCCCACACAGTAAGCAGTAAGCACACCTCAAGCAACAAGGATGACTCTTCCCCTGGGCAGAAGTGTTCTACAGCTGTGAGCCCGGCTATGATCTCAGAGGGGCTGCTTCCCTGCGCTGTATGCCCCAAGGAGACTGGAGCCCAGAAGCCCCAAGATGTGCAGGTGGCTACACTCTTGTCTGGTTTGCAATCAATCTCTTTGTCCCTCACATGGGAGTCTTACTCTGATTTTTTCTGTCCTTGTGAAATCATGTGATGAATTCCTGGACCAACACCCTAATGGCCACATGGTCTTTCCACTTAATTTCCAGCTTGTGGTAAAATTGTCCTTCGTTTGTGATGAGGGATGATTGTGACCTGGAACAGAGACCAGGGACTCAGTGCTGAATAGTGACTCTCTTAATCCAAAAAGGGAGGTTGACCTATGGAAAAGAACTACCCAGGGAGATTAACTTCTGGGTAGTTTTGAAACAAGGGTAAGGACTCAGTGACATCACTATTAGGAGATTAAAAAAATGGACGTGTAATTCAAAGTCGAGTACAAACAAAATATAGACACTGACTTTGAATTCATGGTTGGAACTTGAATTAATGGGTAAAGAGTTGTTTGGAGGCAGAAAATGTAATTTTATGGAAAATTTGCTAGTAAGAAGTTTGATGTATAAGACAAAAATTGTTGGCAATGTGAAAAAAGTCAGGCAAGCATTTTTTTCAGGAAAGTCAAAACCAATCAATAGAGGAAGTGGTAACAGCATATGGATAAGTGTTTTTAATCCAATCATATGTCTTCGCATCAGTAATGTCTTTGACACTGGGATCTAATGACCGATGTTATTGTTTCAGGTAGTATTTTCAGATATTTATGTGGATCTAGTACTCTTGCTGGTCTGCACCATCTGTCTGAGCAGGTACCAAGATTGGGCAAACAGCAGTTATTTTTAATAACTTAGTGGGAATCTTTGACATTTACAAAGCCTACCACCCAATGGTGATCAGCCGATTTCAGAGGGACAACAGGAACCACTAATAAGCTGGGCCTTTCAGGGTGGCAAACACTCCTCCCCTCATCTCTCTTTTTCCCTAGAGCATTTGGCCCATATGCTCCTGTGACTCTCTTTCTGGCCATTACAAAAGTGGTGGCAAGAACAATGCTGTTCTCTTTCCAGATGTTCTTTGCTTTGCTCACCCGGATGGAGAGCTGTTCTACCTCATAACCCACTAATGAGAATAAGTGGGATGTCAGAGGGAGATGGCTGTGGGTCGAGGGCACAGGAAGGAGTGCAGCCTGTGTTCAGTCACTTCTGTAGGTGACACTGGGCTATGATGTCTGTATGACTATTAAGTGTACAAGTTCTGATTGTCTTGTGTGTCACAAGATATTGTGATTCTTTAGAATAGTTTGTTTTCTGAGTTCCTACCAGCTACTGAATTCAGGTCCCTAATGAACTGAGACTTTCAGCTGGGCCTGAACCTAAGAACCAAATGGTAATTAGGCTGAAGTGAGAAAGCTGAGCATCTATCAGTGACAAGATGAAGGGAGAGATGAGAATTGTTCACCCTTTTGTACTGCTTATTATTGTTACTGCGCCAGGTTCATTTTTGCCTGCCGCCCAGAAAGCCAAACACTGAGACGACGAGATTTGCAGCAGAGAGAAAATTTAATCACAAAGCAGCCATGTGAGGAAGGAAGAGCATGAGTCTCAAATTCACTTCCCAAAATTAGGGACTCAGGGATATTTATGGGATGGGGGCAAGGCAGTCTGAAATGTGAGGAGAGGTGATTGGAAGTGAGGAGAGGTGGGGTAATGATGATCTGTGCAAGCATAGTCAGACTCCATCCCTCTTCACAGGACCCGTGTCCACAAAATGGAAGCATTAGCATGATCTGAGGGTGGAGATTTTAGCCTCTTGACGTCAAAAGGTTGCCTATCCACATCTGCATGGGTCCAGTTGATGCGTTGGTGGTCTCAACAGGCCTGGAGTGCACAGAGGGGTTCTAATTCCCGAAAAACAGCTCAAACACCCATTACCATGGTGACCCAGTCTCCAGGGAGATGTTACCTATAGGAACCTAGTGGGAGTCAGGTACCATATTGCCTAAACAGCACAGTTAACAATGGGTGGGTTAAATAGCTAAAAGCTATAATCAGTAATTGCAAAAAGGAAAAAAACCTTTAGTTCCTAGCTACTTAATCATTGTCGACGAAAATAATCCATAACCAATCTGGAAATGAAAATTTGGGAGTTTATTCTGAGCTGAAATCTGAGGACCATGGCCCGGGGCCTTTCTTCCCGAAAGAAGAAAGGGCACCAAAGAAATGAGGTGTACAGAATGGTTATATACCCCCAAAGAGGGTGCTTTACATATGATTGAAATGTCCCTCCCACAATAGTCACAAGATTGCCCTGTCTGCACAGCGCTTGATGGACACAGCAGGTAGTGGGTCTGCTATCTTCGTGGGCGTAGCAGGAGGCAAGTCTATTGTCTCGAGCTGGGCGGTCACAGGTGAGCACAGCAATCAGTTTCCAGCCCAAGGAAAGATGCTTAATCCCTAAGGAGACGCCAATGTTGGGAGGGGGAGGGAAGTTGCACCTTTATCTCAAGGGCCTTTTGCTCTTGCCATAGGGAATCTCTAAAGCAGATATACAATGCATGCTCAAAGGCGTCGGTCAGGCCCTTTTGGAAAGACAAGGTCAGGCCGAATTAGGTTTACACCAAAATGGCTTCCTCATATATTCCAATATCCTATTACTTGCCATTTTTATTTGACATCATCAATGGCTAACTCTCTGCCAGTTTCCTTATTCTTTAGGTTCCGATTAAAAGGCAGCTCTAGTAGTCATTGTGTCTTGGTTGGAATGAAAAGCCTTTGGAGCAGCAGTGTTCCTGTGTGAGCATGAGCAGAAGAACAACTATGCAGCCTGCATGTTCCCCTTATTTTTTTCCAGTGTGTTCTGCCTCGTGGAGCCACTTGTTGTCTGGATCCTTATTTAACTAAATTACTGATAAAATACTTCTTTGTTGGAAGAATTTCAAAGGGGCCTTGTAGGTTTAATATATCATGTGTTTACGTTACTAGTCTGTAAGTCACTAGTTTAAAGCCAGTGTTGAATTTCGTACAGAATATGTGGCAGGAAACTAGATGACATAAAAGTACACCAAAACTTAGTTATTCATTTATTTTTTAGTTCCACCATTGAGGAGTAACCTCTGTGGGGGATCAGAATTGGCCACCTTAAAATGTGTCTCTATGGCTTGATTATTTTTAAGAATAACAGACTCTGAAAGAAACTTTCATCTCACCCCCTAATCACCTAAAAGAAGTTTAGATAGAAGGCCTGTTCCAGGAAGGAGCTAATACCAGAAGATAACATTGTCTACAGACGGCCCAGCAAATATTTGTTTAACAAACATTTGCATTTCTATCTCCATGTAAATTGCTTTCCTTCCCTTTCAAGCCCCACACAACTACTCACATCCTCCTCCTTTCTATTTAGCTGACAATGGTTTTTAAGGTGGCGACCTCGGCCATTCCAGCGAGTTGCTCAGTTTTCCTGGGTTTCTCCCATGTATACATGTTATAATGCTTTATTTGATTTTCTCCTGTTATTCTGTCTCATATCAACTTAATTCATAGGCCAGTCAGAAGGATCTAAAGCATAGAGGAATTGTTTCCTTCCCTACAGTTTGGTGGCTTGGACAGGATAAAACTTCACTGGCTGGATGCTGCTCACTCCTGGACTACTGCAACTGAGAGATCCTTGACCCCTGACAGGAGCCGGCAGGAGGTAAGAGTTATTACTTCATCAATCTCCTGGATCTCTGCCTGCAGGGTCCAAGGAAGCTAGAGTGGTGAGTTTAGTTTCTTTTTATAAGTTTAGACTAGCAGGAGAAAATATTGGTGAAGCTAGCTTCTTGGACTCAGCAACTCTAGGAAATTTTGAGTACTCATTGGTTTATTGATCCTTTTCCTCCCAGGGATGGTCACTATTTTCCCTTGTTCTGTCTTTTGAGTCATTTTTCATAAAAAAGGAAAAACCACAGGGCAAGAGGCAGGCATCTATAAACCTGTTATCTGGGAATATGCACATGTGGTGAAAACTGTTGCTAAGGGCATCTCAGAAGCCAAAAGGCCACAGATTTGGTGGGCATGGGTCAAGCAGTTAGAAGCCATTAGGGCACTCACCACCTCAAGAAAACTCCCATGATAGAATAAGTTGGGTCACGGAAAGGGCAAGATGACACAGGTCCCCCACCAACTTCAAGAATATGTTCGTGCAAGAACTAGGTACTATGTAAAGCCAGACACATTCCCCATCCCTGAGGCACCTCCCTCCTAGGTATTAATCTGGCTCCAAGAGACCCAAGGCTTAGCTAAAGTTGTTAATGTGATCAGCTTTTTTCTTTTGTCTTGTTCTACGTCTTGAGAACTTGGCTTTGTGACCTTTCTGGTCTCCGCCATCTGGAGGATGCATGTACTAGCATACATCTTGGTGGCCAGTCAAATAGACTGAGGTTCTGAGACACACTCTCTTTGTCCAGCTGTGTCAGCTCTCGGGGGAGTTTGTCCTAAGAGGTCCTAATTGCTTTCATAAGGGGCCTTTGTTGTCTCAACGGTCATTGCTTGTTGTGCAATGATAGCCTTTGCTTTATCTTAGACTATTTTTGGGAGTAAACTTCCTGCATCTCTTTTGGGGACATCTCTTGTGTCCATGGATAAGTTTATTGGTTTGAGTTGCTATTAAGATCCTACTTGTAAATTTGGCCAGACAATGGATCATTTAAATTGCTAAAACTTCTAAATTGGAAAAAAAAATTTAAGAGCTTTCATCGTAATTGTTTTATTGGTACCAATGAAAAGGCCAAATTTAAAAGGAAATACAAAAAAAAGACTAACATTAAGATCCTGACTCAGGCTAAAATTAAACTGAAAAAAAAGTAAAAGTATAAATGTTGATATGATTATAAAGGTTGGAATGTTTGAGCTAATTTTATGGAAAGAGGTTATATCAACTCTGCCTGAAAGTGTTTTGAAAGCGGACCTTATGTCTCACTGGGAATGCTTCCCCTATTCAATATTATAAGACTGAGACCTATTGATAAAGTCCCAATGAAAGCTATGATTAGAGGTATAAGAATTGATGGAATTAAGTGATTACACCTCTTTTTGCCTGATTGTATTATAAATTGTACCGTGGGTATTGACATTGTGTCTCACTGGGGAACATTTCTCCTACCTGATTGTAAGAGAGCATATCAATCTGCCCCTTAAACAACGTTAATTAAACATACTAAAGGGAAGTCAATAGGGTTGCCTGAGCTTACATCGTATGAGATAAAAACTAGAGGCTAATCTCAGGTGTATATATATATATATATATATATATATATACCTCCAATATACAAAGAACTCATACAACTCAACAAAAAACCCCACAAACAACCAAATTAAAACATGGGCAAAGGATCTGAATAGACATTTTACCAAAGAAAATATGACAATGGCCAATAGGCACATGAAAAGATGTGTGTCCATACACCGACCCTGTCAGGGCTCTGGAAGTTAGGTAATGTGTCCCAGTGGCACACATATCACAGGCTGCCAGTGTGGAAGAACTGAAGCTTTGCTTTGGGTACTAACAAAATAAATATGTTATAAAAAAACATTTACTTTTTAAATTTGCAAAGACCTTGCAAGGATTAGGATCTAAATAAAGAAACATCAACTGGGAAGAGAACATATACAATTCTGTACTGGCTGATTTAATTAGAACAAAATCAGTGAAATCAAAGTCAATAAGATCAATGTTAGAAGTTTGAGGAGCAAATTTTATACCCATGAGAAAAGCCTAAATCTTTACACGAATGATTTCTTATAGGAAACATTCTAAACAAATGCAGTCTCCTACAATAAGCTTTACAGAAATTGAAGTTTGGAAGTGTCACAGAGGATGCCAACATAAACTTTTGAAAAGCAGAATATCACAGCAGATCTGCCTACAATCTACTCAGGAACTCAAATCTATGATAAGATAATTACGAGAGATGTAAATTTAAGTTAAATCTTTATCCTTCCTAACTAACGTCTCTATATTCTGTGGCTTGACGTGTAAATACACTTTGCTTTTCTTCCTTACAAAAAGAAAATGAAAGTAGCCTGATATTTTACATTAGTACACGTCCCAGAGTCAATAGCCTTTTCCCTTAAAGTTTCTCATTTAGTACCACTATAATTTATGGGTTAATTTTTTTAATTTAGGCTTTTAAAAAATTAAGGTTAAATTAAAGTAGTTGGGGCTTCTAATTTTCTATTTCTGTACTGGTCTCCTGTTAAAACCGCCCAGGGCAAATGACTCTCTCTTCCTCTTAGATAGTCAAGATGATCCTCCACCTCCTGCTTTCCAACTACTTCCTTCCTCATCCCGGACGGCCTATTCCTGGTTAATCTACTGGAGGATCAAATTCCCAAGACTAACTATTGATTCGTTTCACCCATGTAATTTAAGATCATTCCTCTTATTAGTCACCCTCAGGCATAACTAAGATTCAATGCCATTTCATAAAAATTAGTTCCTCAGACATGATTATCTTGCCTTATCTAAACAACCTCAGATCACGTACCATTTCTCCATGCATTCTATGTCTTAAAACTTGCCTCCTCTTTTTTCCACGGCCTTTAAAAGTGTAAAGTCTATGGCACAACCATTCTCTCGCTGAGC
The DNA here is from genome assembly GCF_041296265.1 of Equus caballus. NCBI lineage: Eukaryota > Metazoa > Chordata > Mammalia > Perissodactyla > Equidae > Equus > Equus caballus. Next base: position 27,580,584 of record NC_091688.1, on the reverse strand, counting down.
AGTGGCAACCAGGACAAGGCAGGAAAAAATCACGGTCCTCTTTAAACTTAAAGGTCAGGGAACAAACCTCCCGATCATCTAAGTAAGCCGCAATTAAACCTATTATATGTGTGTAATCCATGAAAATTTCAAAACATTTTCTAAACTTTCATTTTTGGCCTCTTTCACTTTTTAGAATAACAAGTGGATTACTATAACAAAATGCCGTGTATTTTTGTTAGAAATAATGCATGATGGAAATTAGGGGGAGGAGGCACTAAGCTTAAATAATCAGAATGCACAAGCCCCTTTGTTACAGGCTCTTAACATCAGCCCTGATATCAGTTCCCCACATTGAACCCAGCGTATATGGGGTTAAAACTAAAACCCACCACCCCCTTTCCTGCTTCTCTAGCTCCACTCACATGTACATACCTGTTTCTTTAAACTTGGACTCTTTGAGCTTTACAACTAAATGGGAGTTACAAATTGTTAAAAGCCCAGGTGCCTGGAGTTGGAGGCACACTAAGGTTTAGCTAATCATGTGTCCTTGAGTTTGCCAGGAAAGCGCTGTCTCAAGAGTGTCATGGAGCGGAGGCTTCCCAGACCTCAACTCCTCGACTCCCTGCGCTCGAACCCGCCTCAAACAAGAAGACGAGATGAAGGAAGCCCACCTGCCATCCTCCTATCTCACCCACCCCCCCACCCCCCCGTGGCTGCAAGCAGCCTCTCAAGGCCAAAGGCAGGCTGCTGGGAAAGCACCGAGCTGTGCAAGCTACATGTTCCTCCTCCCCTCCCCAAAACCCCAAATAAAAATCCCTACCCATTCCTCATCCGGGAGCTAGCAATTTTTGAGGCATGAGCCCTTGCTTTGCTCCCTGTGCCTGGCATAGTAAAAACCTTTCCTCTTCCACTCAAGACTGTTCTCGTTTGGATTGGCATCGGGTTCAGAGACCGAACTTTCGGTTACACCTTCTCTGGAAGCAGTTGGGCTGATTAATCACTTAGTCATACCTGCTTGTGTGGGTGAAGCTGATCAGCTGAGCAGGTGCAGCTCCCTGGGGAGGACTGAGTAGTCTCCTCGGGAGCTCAAGCCATCCTCACAGGAAGAGAAGGGCATAAAGGTCCTCATAGTAAAGAAAGGAAGCCATGTGAGGGACATGCAGTATAAGAGGGGAGAGGACCTTAGTGGTCATCTAGCCAGAAGACCAGTTTACCTCAGAGCCAAAAAGACTGACAGAGATGGAAGAGTGCAGAAGGAGATGGCCTGCTCTGTGGGAGACGCAGGATCAAACCAGGCCTGGAAGGGTGCAGGCTGAAGTCCACCTCTGATGCAGGAGACAATTCAGAAACTACCGATGTTTCATCTGTGCTAACACTTTTGAGTAGCGTTCAGCACTCACTTCATGTAGTAAATACTTCCTGAGCATCTCTCCGTGCCAGGGACAGTTCTCAGGCTTGTTATGTATCCAGCAGTGAAGACAGACAAAGACCCCTGCCTTTCTGGGGTCTGCATTCTAGTGGAGGGAGAGAGACTAGAATCAAGACACTTTATTCATTCATTTACTCATTCATTACATTAAAGGGGATAAAAGGTTTGAGAAAATAGAGCAAAGGAAGACAGTTTGGGAATGCAGATGTGAGTGAGAGGGAATCTGTAATGCAGTGGTTAGTATGGGCCTCAGGGAGGAGGGTTTTAAAGTGAGATCATTTTTATATGTATGTGTATTCTTCCTATTTTTGTCTCATTTTAATTGCTGAAATTTTCAAACTGCTTATTTTTTTTAAAAAAAGGAGATTAATGTTTTATGCCCTGTTTAGGGAGGGGAGCAGGAAGGAAGTAGCCAGAAAGTGATGTTAGCAGGGGAAACACTAGCTACAAATACTAGTCACCCAGCTGAGGTGGTGTTGAGTATCCAGCAGAAAGCAGCATTGTGCTCAACTAGGGATGTCTTCCAGGGGTTGAGTTATGTCCCAAGACTGAAGGATTTTCATGGCTATAACTGCCACTCTTCTAGTCAGGGAATTCTGTCACACTTTTTACCAAGTTAAATAGTACATCTTTAACTTGTCCTAAACTTACCCCAGGTTTCAAGAATGCTCATTGTTCTATTATACTAACACTGAACTTGGTGAGCCAATCTGTTTTAGACTCATATCACATTACCGATTTCATATGCCTCCTCAATCCTTCCCTTTCCCAGATTCCGGATATCTAATTACTCTTTACATTTCCTCGCTCTCCCCCACAGTGAACTTTCCCACACTCCATGAAATGACCTCTCGTCCTCCTGGTTTCCACTACTCCCCTCACCATCCCCCTCCCCAGTCAATGAGCTCCTTGTGAGCAGGGACCACCTGTAGGCACTGAAATTTAATGATTTTTGATCTCCACTTATACAGCAGTCAAGATTAATAACAGGAAGAGCTAAATTGTTTACAAGATGCTTTCCTATTTATTGACTTCTTTGGTCCTCAAAGCAACTCTGTGAGATAGGTAGGCCCGATAATGTGGTTAGCCCAAAGCAGAGAGGACTCTGAGGTGCAGAGAAATTCAATGAGTTGCTTCAAATTTATTAGTAAAGAAGCTGTTAAAAGTTAGGGCTTTAGTCGCAATTATTTGACTCAAAATCTTAAACCCATTTGGCTACTCCGTTGGTAATTTTAGTTGTCCATTTCCAAATGTGATTCTACATCACTGAAATGTAGTATCCTGAACGGTATATAGTACAGAGCTGGAATATTTCATTTTTTATTTCAGTATTCCTTTTTTCCTCCAATTTCTTATTGATGTTGTTGACAAAGATTCGCCCTGAGCTAACATCTCTCGCCAATCCTCCTCTATTCTGTATGCGAGCCACCATCACAACACAGCCACTGAGAGAAGACTGGTGTGGGTCCACGCCTGGGAACAAACCCAGGCTGCTGAAGCTAGGTACACCGAACTTAACAACTAGGACAGTGGGGCTGGCCCTTCCTTCTATTTTATTGGGTTTTAGCTACTCTAGTATATTGAGGCAGAATCCTACTATAGAACAGTATGCAATCTCTCCTTTTTTTACTTTGTTCTGAGTAATTAGGCTACAAGAAAATTACAATATTTCTGTAAGGGCCTCTGCATTTTAGGGCTTAATGAAAACTTTCCTGTCCATTTACACAGACTTGCAAGTTCTTTCCGCAATTTAACCTCTCTGGCTTGGCAATTCAGTAGTGAAAAAAATGCTGTTACCTGCACATTTGATATCTCACTATGTATTTACTACATCAATAATTCATGACAAATGTTAAACAATATAAGTCTGCACTGATCACTGAGGAATAATACCGTTGGACTCCTCCATTCAGAGCCCATTTATCCTTGCCTCTTGTTTCTCCCTCTCATCCATTCCCATTTCTATACGAAACAGCCTTCTTGTTCATAGATAAAACTTTAAAGACGTCACTGGTATGATGCTTGGAGGTATAAAACTAACACGTCCACTCTCTCTAAAGCCTCCTTGCATTACCCTGAGTCCACATTAACCCCCGTCAACCAACTGGAGAGCCGAGCCTTCAGCACACACTCTCCAGGGTGGTATTCTCTCACACCCCTGTACCACTTGTGGGGACCTGGAATTGGCCACCCCAAGATATGTCTCTTTGGCATCTGGATTATTTGAGGCTGATTGCTTTTGATAAACTGGGACAGGGAAGGAGGCTCTGAGGAATGGAACTTGCCCTTTGTTAGGACACATTTACATTTGTAAGGTAAATCTCTATCTGTAAAAGTTGCCTCCCTCTCTGTACTAGGAAGAAGAAAGGAGATGACCTTCTCTCTAGAAACTCTTAATCAATATCAAAGGCAAGGACTTAAATCTGCATTTTATTGTGCTAGTCTGGTAACCTCCTGTAACTAACTTCCCTTCCCTTCCCAAAGTTGGCGTTTCTTTAAGGATTAAGCAACCTTCTTTGGGCTAGGAACTGATTGCTGCGCTCACCTGTGACCACCCAGCTCCAGACAATAGACTTGCCTCCTGCTACGCCCACCGAGATAGCAGACCCACTACCTGCTGTGTCCATCAAGTGCCGACAGGGCAATCTTGTGACTAATGTGGGAGGGACATTTCAATCACATGTGAAACACCCTGTTTGGGGGTATATAACCACTATGTGCCCCCCACTTCTTGGGTGCCCTTTCTTCCTTCGGGAAGAAAGGCCCCGGGCCATAGTTCCTCATAAAGCTTTGTTTAATTTTCTCTTGCTATTCTGTCTCATGTGAATTTAATTCGTTCTCCAGCCAGATGAACCCACATTTGGGGAGAGGAAATGTCTTCCTCCCCTACACACTCATCACCCAAGACCTCTTTCAGGCCATTCCTCCTCTAGCCACTGCTCCTTGGAAGCCCATGCCTCCTGGCTGTACAACCCTCTACTCTGCCGCATGCATGGTTCTCAGGTTTGCACTTCCTCATCCTGTGAACACTGGTTCCTGACTCACAGTCGTCCTCTTCGTCTCCAGGGGTGCTGTCATTCTAATATCTGTGAGGGTAAAGAGTAAGTGAGCAATGAGGAAGTACTGCTAAGTGGTGGAGTGAGTTAATTCTTTGTGTTTCCGTTCTTAAATCCCTAAAACCAATGCAAACTTGAAACCTAAAGGTGTTGTATTCTATTATTTATCATCTCACTTACGTAAAAGGAAGTGCGTATCAAATAACACCCACAGAAGCAGAGGAGCAGACCAGGTAAGACCATGGGCTTTGCAATCAGTAAGACCTGCGCTCACACTCACTAGTTCTGAGACCCTGGGCAAGATTCTGATCCTCTCTAAACGTCCTTTTCCTTGCCTGTAAAATAGGGATAATATTCCTACTTCAGTACACAGTGCCTTGCTTAAGATGAATGTCAAAAAATATGAACTATTGTGATTTACACATGATTGTTATTACTGACATTTAAAAGTAACTAAATATTTCCTTTTAATGTCAGTTCTCATAAGCCTTCATGACAACTAGTGCTTCTCTGACTGTAGGTTTTAATTGCACAGAAAAAAGAACTTATATCTTCACTAAGGGGAAAAGGAAGTCTTGTGTAAGACTGCAGTGAAAGCTATTTATATTGTGAGGCTGAAATGTCACAATCTTGTGGTAAACAATATTTACTAATCAAAATTACTTTGGAAATAATGAAATGTGTTGTTTTAAGGCATGGACTCTTGTCTATAAGCATTTTAGACTTTCTGGCACAATGTGTAAGATGTATTACTTAGTATTTAGTATTATTTTCTAATCCAATCTAAGTCTTCAAAGGTTCGATTTGCTTATGTCTTTGCTTTTAGATATCTTGCAAAGATTTCAGAAACTTGAGGCAAATGAAAGCTAATAATTTCTTTCAAAATTGAAACTTACATAATTATTTTCCTATTTGTTCTCCTCTACCAATTAGTGATAATACTGTAGGAGAGGAAGACTTTTCCTCTATCCAATGTGGGTTCGTCTGGCCAGAGAACGAACTAAATTCACATGAGACAGAATAGCAAGAGAAAATTAAACAAAGCTTTATGAGGAACCATGGCCTGGGGCCTCTCTTCCCGAAGGAAGAAAGGGCACCTAGGAAGTGGGGTACACAGAGTGGTTATATACCCCCAAACAGGGTGTTTCACATATGATTGAAATGTCCCTCCCACAATAGTCACAAGATTGCCCTGTGGGCACAGCGCTTGATGGACACAGCAGGGAGTGGTCTGCTATCTCAGTGGGCATAGCAGTAGGCAAGTCTATTGTCTGGAGCTGGGTGGTCACAGGTGAGTGCAGCAATCAGTTCCTAGCCTAAGGAAAGATGCTTAATCCTTAAGGGAATGCCAATGTTGGGAGGGGGAGGGAAGTCAGTTACAGGAGGTTACCAGACAAGCACAATAAACAAATGCAGACTTAAGTCCTTGCCTTCCCCCTTGATTAAGAGTTTCTAGAGAGACAAGGTCATCTCCTTTCTTCTTCCTGGTACAGAGAGGGAGATATCTTTACAGATGGAGTTCCTTTACAATGTAAATGTCTCTTACAAAAAGTAAGCAAGTTCTACTTTTCAGTTGCTTTCCTGCCTGCAAAGTAAGGAGACACAAATAATCATGCCAAAGAGACATATGTTGGGGTGGCCAATTCCAGACCCCTGCAATACAGATGCAAAATCTACAGACGTGATCATTCATTTACATCCCCAACAAGGCAGCTGTGTTCATTCTCAAAGACTGCAAACAAATCAGGACAATAGCAAGTACCTAGTACACATACCGGATTCACAATGTTTTCAACAACTAGAATAGAGAAAATGGAAACAGGATTTGACTATGATATTGCACTAGCTGGATCACTGATACCTAAGAAGTTAGGAAGTACTTCAGGAGCTGGAAACGCCTTTACTGTTGTCATTTTTTCTTGGATTATGTTGTTTCCAGTGATTTGGGGTGATGACTCTGTCAGTGCTGTGCACAGGCATGGTCTTTTCAAAGCATTCCTAGGTTTTTGTGCACTTACGCTGTGAACCCTTGAGAAGTAGCAAGCTTTTCTTTTTCTGGTGGAACCCAACCATTTGCCACTGGGGTGAGCCTCCAAGTCCTCTGGCTTCTCTTAGATGTGCGGCATCTCTAGGGATCCTGTGGAGACCTTCGCTTTACCTCGTCCCCTGCTTTCCGACTTTCTCTGAATTCTCGACCTCACCTGGCCTCCTGTGACTGCTTCTCCTCTCTGTCCTCCTCCACTTGGACTTGTTCCAATTCCTTACCCCTTCATTCCACCTATTCACAGCAGCCTAACCACAGCTGTTGTGCAGTAAATGTTTAGCCGTTTGCTAAAGGTTTCAGGTGAAAAGGGAAATAGTACTTCAACCCTAAGTGGCACACAACATAGAACTGAATATTAGAAATCACTGCATTAAAAAGAACTGTTCTTGAAAATAAAGATTTACTGGACAGAGCCACACTCATTCATTTACCTATTGTCTATGGCTGCTTTCACACAACAGCAGAGTTGAGTAGATGCAACTGTAGGGGTCTGGAAATGGCCACCCCAAGATATGTCTCTTTGGCATCAGGATTATTTGAGGCTGATTGCTTTTGATAAACTGGGACAGGGAAGGAGGCTCTGAGGAATGGAACTTTCCCTTTGTTAGGACACATTTACATTTGTAAGGTAAATCTCTATCTGTAAAAGTTGCCTCCCTCTCTGTACCAGGAAGAAGAAAGGAGATGACCTTCTCTCTAGAAACTCTTAATCAATGGCAAAGGCAAGGACTTAAATCTGCATTTGTTTATTGCGCTTGTCTGGTAACCTCCTGTAACTGACTTCCCTCCCCCTCCCAACATTGGCATTCCCTTAAGGATTAAGCATCTTTCCTTAGGCTAGGAACTGATTGCTGCACTCACCTGTGACCACCCAGCTCCAGACAATAGACTTGCCTACTGCTATGCCCACTGAGATAGCAGACCACTCCCTGCTGTGTCCATCAAGCGCTGTGCCCACAGGGCAATCTTGTGACTATTGTGGGAGGGACATTTCAATCATATGTGAAATATCCTGTTTGGGGGTATATAACCACTCTGTGCCCCAGGCCATGGTACCTCATAAAGCTTTAATTTTCTCTTGCTATTCTGTCTCATGTGAATTTAATTCGTTCTCAGGCCAGATGAACGCACATTTGGGAAGAGGAAATGTCTTCCTCCCCTACGCCACCGAGACTCAGAGACTGCATGGCGCACAAAACCAAAGTACTTACTATCTGGCCCTTCAGAGAAAAAGTCTACTGACCCCTGAACCCTGTCATAACATGAGGATCTTCTCACGGGTGGTCCCTCTTTAAGCCTGGCGGGCCACCCTTTTCCCAGGCCTCTCTCACATTAGACACTTGCCCCTTTTGTTCAGATCTTTAATGCGTTCTCAGGGTACCTCATTTCCACTCTTGGATTTCATGTAAATTCAAAGCTCCATTTTCCTTTATCCTACAGAGCAATTCACCTGTCCTTCCTTACTCTGGCTACATGAGGGAGTCCTAAAGCTTCCTGTTCAGGAGATCCTCAGGGCACTGTCAGAAACAAGAGCTCAAAAGCCCTGGAAAGACATTAGGCTGCTCCTGCAGAAAGCAGAATTAAAAACCCCACATTTTTTAGTAAATTTCCTTTTTTTCTGTCCTCTTTCCCATATCGATAACATTAATATGACCCCAGCAATTTTATATCTACACACATCAGAAATCCTAAATTCAACAGAGTACAGTGAAAGTGGCCACAGGAAAAGGTAAGGGGACAGGAGAGGCATTGTATAGTTAACCAACATACAGGCAATTCAGATTTTTCCAAGCAAACAAAAATATCTATAATGTCCTACTTTCTCCTAAAAAGAAATGAATTTGCAAAGCCCTATGTTGATTATCTGGCTTTTGCGCACTTTGCTTCTGTCAAACAGCTTGTTTTACATGACATTTATGGAAGCAAATGAAGTGTGTATTGCTTTTTAATAACTCAGAATTGCTAATTTACTTTTTGAAGGTTTAATGATCATCTAGCCTCATCCTTCTCAACTGGGCATTTGCATATGCCTGGGGATGTGTGGCTAGTTTACTAAGGGGATATAGAAGTCATGAGTGCAAATGGCATGGCTTCCTAGAAGAATATTTTGCCTAACGTTATTCCAATAGGTTGAAGGGAAAGCTGCATTATTTTTATATTAACGCAAATACATATAAGGGAACAGAAGGCAAAAAATGTAGGAGATTTCAAGAGAAAATCAGAGAAGACTGTGCTTCCAGGGATGCTTTAAATTCTGCCTCCAATGCTCTTGGGGTGATACATTTGTTTCTTCTTTTTAAATTAAGATTATGATAGTTAACAACCTTGTGAAATTTCAGTTGTACATTATTGTTAGTCATGTTGTAGGTACACCACTTCAGCCTTTGTGCCCTCCCTCCACCCCCCCTTTCCCCTGGTAACCACCAATCAGTTCTCTTTGTCTATGTGTTAAGTACCACCTATGAGTGGAGTCATACGGAGTTCGTCTTTCTCTGTCTGCCTTATTTCACTCAACATAATACCCTCAAGGTCCATCCATGTTGTGGTGAATGGGACGACTTTGTCCTTTTTTATGGCTGAGTAGTATTCCACTGTGTGTGTGTGTGTGTGTGTGTGTGTGTGTGTATATATATATATATATATACCATATCTTCTTTATCTAATCATCAGTTGCTGGGCACTTAGGTTGGTTCCATGTCTTGGCTATTGTGAATAATGCTGCGATGAACATAGGGGAGCATGGGACTTTGGGAATTGCTGATTTCAGGTTCTTAGGATAGATACCCAGTAGTGCAATGGCTGGGTCATAAGGTATTTCTATTTTTAACTTTTTGAGAAATCTCCATACTGTTTTCCATAGTGGCTGCAGCAGTTTGCATTCTCACCAACAGCGTATGAGGGTTCCTTTTTCTCCACAGCCTCTCCAACATTTGTCACTCTTGGTTTTGGATATTTTTGCCATTCTAACAGGTGTAAGGTGATACCTTAGTGTAGTTTTGATTTGCATTTCCCTGATGATTAGTGATGATGAGCATCTTTTCATGTGTCTATTGGCCATCTGTATATCTTCTTTGGAGAAATGTCTGTTCATGTCCCCTGCCCAGTTTTTGATCAGGTTGTTTGATTTTTTGTTGTTGAGCTGTGTGAGTTCTTTACATATTATGGAGATTAACCCTTTGTTGGGTAAATAACTTGTAAATATTTTTTCCCAATTAGTGGGTGTTTTTTTGTTTCAATCCTGTTTTTCCTTGCCTTGAAGAAGCTCTTTAGTCTGATGAAGTCCCATTTGTTTATTTTTTCTATTGTTTCCCTCATCTGAGGCGTTATGGTGTCCAAAAAGATTCTTTTGAAACTGATGTCAAAGAGTGTATTGCCTATATTCTCTTCTAGAAGACTTATTGTTTCAGGCCTAATCTTCAGGACTTTGATCCATTTTGAGTTTATTTTTGTGAATGGTGAAAAAGAATGGTCAATTTTCATTCTTTTACATGTGGCTGTCCAGTTTTCCCAGCACCATTTGTTGAAGAGACTTTTTTTCTCCATTGTAGGCCCTCAGCTCCTTTGTAGAAGATCAGCTGTCCATAAATGTGTGGTTTTAGTTCTGGACTTTCAATTCTGTTCCATTGATCTGTGTGCCTTTTTGTACCAGTACCATGCTGTTTTGATTACTGAAGCTTTGTAGTATGCTTTGAAGTCAGGGATTGTGATGCCTCTGGCTTTGTTCTTCTTTCTCAGGATTGCTTTAGCAATTCGGGGTCTTTTGTTGCCCCATATGAATTTTACGATTTGTTGTTCAATTTCTGTAAAGAATGTCTTTGGGATTCTGATTGGGATAGCATTGAAGCTGTAGATTGCTTTAGGTAGTATGGATATTTTAACTATGTTTATTCTTCCAGTCCATGTGCGTGGAATGTCTTTCCATCTCTTTATGTTGTCATCAATTTCTTTCAAGAAAGTCTTGTAGTTTTCGTTGTACAGATCTCTCACTTCCTTGGTTAATTTATCCCAAGGTATTTTATTCTTTTTGTTGCAATTGTGAATGGGATTGAGTACTTGAGTTCTTTTTCTGTTAGTTCATTGCTAGCGTATAGAAATGCTACTGATTTATGTATGTTGATTTTATACCCTGCAACTTTGCTGTAGCTGTTAATTGTTTCTAATAGTTTTCCTATGGTTTCTTTGGGGTTTTCTATATATAAGATCATGTCATCTGCAAACAGCAAGAGTTTTACTTCTTCGTTGCCTATTTGGATTCCTTTTATTTCTTTTTCCTGCTGAATTGCTCTGGCCAACACCTCCAGTACTATGTTGAATAAGAGTGGTGAAAGTGGGCACCCTTGTCTTGTTCCTGTTCTCAGAGGGACGGGTTTCAGTTTTTGTCCATTGAGTATGATGTTGGCATTTGTTTCTCTTTACTAGTGGGGTACCATGATGGAAGAGCTGTGCAAAACTGATTCACAGCCAGCCGTGCCGCCACCAAATATAAACAGACAAAATGACAGCAGGCTGTGAGAGCAATGCTTGTCTTTACAAAAGTTCATCTAAAAATATTCCATAAGAGTGTTTAAATATCACTGGATTTCACCTCATTCCTGCCAGGTTACCTGCCTAAAATACTTTGCCACATTTCTTCCAATCCTAGTTGCATTAACCCAGCTCAGAATTCACTCACCCAAGAAGCTCTCCCAAATAACTCCTGTTCAAATGGGTGTCTCTTTGGAACTCAAAGCACTTCCTATCTGTACTAGTTTTTAAATAAACCATTTTCCTTTAAGAGTAATATGTGCTCATTATTGAAAACAGAAAATACAGAAAAATATAAAGAATATTATAATTACCTGTAATAGCCTCCACCCAGTGCTTAGTATTCTTAAGCTTTGTGTATCACTTTACACTTGCAGGGTTGTACCTTCAGATTATAGGGTCTGGATGATATTAAATCCTGTTTATATTTCAACAAATGACAACCATCTCCTCTATCATTAAAAACTATATCTAAACGCATCCCATAATATTCATTTCATGTGTTGTTTTTTGCCTATTAACGTCATTGCATTCATTCACTGGCTCATTCATTCATTCTTCAAACACTGATTAGTCACTTATAATGTACTAAACATTGTGCTTCTGTGTTTTCTTTCCCATGCTAAATTAACTTATGAGTAATGACCCCTTAAGAATTTTTTTTTTAAAGGCATCAGAAAGAAGGTAACATTTGTGGGTTTTTTTTTTTTTTTTGCTGGGAAAGATTCACCCTGAGTTAACATCTATTGCCAAGCTTCCCCCCCTTTTCTCCCTCTCCAAATCCCCAGTACATAGTTATATATTCTAGTTCTTCTTACAACTTCTAGTTGTAAGTCCTTCTAGTTCTTCTACATGAGCCATGGCCATAGTACACCTACTGACAGATGAGTGGTGTGGTACTGCGACCTGGAACTGAACCTGGGCCACTAAAGAGGTGATAGCATGTAACTTTAACCACTAGGCCATCAGAGCTGGCTCCCCCTTCATAATTTTGCCAAATTTATGAGTACAGACTTCATCAAATAAGAAGTATACAGTAAATATTTGATAATAAATTCTTTTTTCTTAAGACTGGCACCTAAGCTAACTAACATCTGTTGCCAATCTTTTTTTTTCCTTCTTCTTCTTCTCCCCAGTGCACACCCCACATAGTTGTGTATCCTGGTTGTGAGTGCCTTTGGTTGCGCTATGTGGGACGCTGCCTCAGCATGGCCTGACAAGTGGTGCCATGTCGGTGCCCAGGATCCAAACCAGTGAAACCCTGGGCCACGGAAGCAGAGCACATAAACTTAACCACTTGGCCACAGGGCCAGCCCCTTTGATAATGAATTTATCAAAATTTTATGTATCCTCAACTTTTTGGAAACATTGAGATGCATCTCAAATCTTGTACATATTCTGTTGACCACCTTTTAACAAAAGGAGAAAGTTCTTAATGAATTTGTCTCAAATTTCTCTTCTAAGATTGGAATTTTGACCTTGGTAGACAAGGAATGACTTAGAATCTGTACCAAGCTTAAGACCTGTGTGCCCAGGCCAAGTACAGGGGCAGAGAGGGTGATACAAGTAAAGAGGCAGACCCCAGAAAGACAGTCGTGTGCTGAAGGACATGGCAAGGTTCAAATATGATGCAGGTAACAGATGATGTTGGGAAGTCCTGTGAGGTACAGAGTACAATGATGAGGATCACGTAGCAGTAACTACTGGGGGTGCCAGGTGAGCTGATGGCCTCATCAGGGTCTGTCCATTGGTGGAAGGACAGAGTCCCTGGCCTTAAGGAAGAAGGGAGGCTTCAGCATGGCCGAGGAAGTACTGGGATATCTTGGACTGTACAATCCTTCTTTCCGTCCTGACGGTGCTTAGGAGAGGAGGACATGCTCTCTGAAGCTGACCCTCCTCCAAACCACCTGCTCCTGTTTCCCTTCCCTGTCGCAACCACAGTTCAGAAAAGAGACTCAAGTAAATATTTTGTGTGTTACAAGGGACTTGTAGGTTTTCTGGAAGGAGGCTCTTTCACTTACTTCCTCAACTCAGAAAACACTTTTCCCTTGGCAAAAGAAGCAATGAGGAAAGGTCAAGTTACTCATTAATCTTTCTCATCAACGTTCCAATTTATGCCATACTTTCTCCGGCCCAACAAAGCAACCAGAATAGAGAGCAATAAACACTTCTTTTGAACTTGTAATTTATGTGTAATGCTAGCATGATTATCAGCATACAAATTCTGGGTATTTTAGTTGTCAATCGTGCTGTCTAAATTAAAATATCCTCTTATTTCAGTGTCCTTCCTTGACAGTGTACTACAAAGCTGGAGAACACCTCAAATTAAAATGTTGGTTGGAAAGGAGCTGATTCATTTCAACAAAAAAGATCTGAGATTCATAAAATCTTTGAAGTGACTTCACACAGATGCAAATAGGTGCACATGAAGATGCTGAAGCGCTCCCAGCATCTGGTGAAGCTCCCTCCTCCTAGTTTGGATTATTGTCACTCCTTCGCCCTCTTTCCTTGTGCTGAAAGTGTACACTATCTAGTCAGGGGAAAAGACTGCACTTAGGATACATAAATAGTCTCCACTACTTCAAGGAAGAAGGTGTTGCCTAGGATTTCTGTTTACAAGCTTGGGATTTTTTTCCCCTTATTTTAAAATATTTATAATATGGGATGTGCTCATTAAGGAGAATTTGGAAAATGCAGGAGGAAGATATGAAAAACAAATAAGTCGGATATAATTAGACTACCTAATGGTAACCACTGTTAATATTTTAATTCACTTTCTGCTAATCCTTCTTCATATATGTATCTTTATACACAGACATGTCTTTCTTTCTTAAATAGCTTCCTTTTCTTTTAGAGGGCAGAACCCACTCCTTTTAGACATTTTGAGTAAAATATATGCTATACCAGTTTTCAGTTTCTATAGGAGAAAAGTAATTTCTGTTTATTAAAAAGGCATTAATGATTATAGGGGAGAGTGGTCAAGAGAAATATCTGGAAAAAAATTAAGCTTTGGATATTTCCTAAGCTCTATTTCAAAAGCACTTTGTACTGTGCTCTGTATGAAAAAAATACTAAAATTTAAATGAAAGAATAATTTTATAATAAAAGTAACTAGCTTACTTTTGTATGGATTCAGAATACACCAACTTAACTAAGAAAGCATGACTTTTAAGAATTTATAAAATTAATAAACATACATTGACACTTTGTAAATAAAGGGCCCTACAGTCTTTAATGGGTCCACATCTTTATACATCAAAAATTTATTTGGTATAGTATTATGAGCCACGCTAATGATGGCTGGAAAATACCAGAATCTTTCTGGATATTTAACAACAGCTTTGTCTATGACTACTGCTAACTTCTGTGTAATCCTGGATTTTAATAGTTGCTTTTAGAGTGTATTCTGCCATCTTTACCTTGATAAAGAGTGAGCTGGATATCAACTTGACTTTCAATTTAAAATCATGCAAGATAGGAAAAGAACAGCATAAGCAAAGTCAACTGACAAAGTGGGAGAAGAAAATTCAACTTACATAACAGAGGAGAATTGGCTTATTTAGAGAGTTAAACATTTAAAGACCAACCTTCTTCCCACCGCCCCCAAAATGAGCTAAGGACATAGACTCAGGTCACCAAAAAAAGAATGACAAGAAGCCCACAAATATATGAAAAGATGCTCAATGGCTTTGCTTAGTTGAAACTTTAGCAAATGTCTTATTATTCCCTGGAGTTCTAAAGAAGTAACTGTGAAAGATGAGATCAGGGAAGCCATAGGAAAATAGAGCCAGAGCAGCCATTTCAAATGAGTTGCTTTGCATATCTTGTTTTCTTTATCTTCCGAACTGGACCAAACTGTCAACATTCCAAGAAGTCAGTAAAGACAAGAATATTTTGTTTATGAGGACTGATGAAGTTGAACTTTGCTGATGACCAAAGAGCTAACCAATCACTGAAGTACAAATCTAGCCTTTTGCCTGATGACTGAATCTCAAGCCTATCGATGAAGTACAAACCAGGCCTTATCCATATAGGATCAATGAACTCTTCTTTAATACAGCTTACCACATCTGTCTTTCTTTTTCCATAAAAACCCTTAGCCTGTCTCCAGTATTTGGAACACTTATTTGGGTTTCTACCTGAAACTGTGCTCCCCAAATTGTGATTATTTAATCCCTAAATGCCTGGGAATTGGCCCTTCTTAGAATTAAATTTCACCATCACAAGAAAAAATTGGGGGTCTTTTTTTCCAGAATTGAGTAGGTCACTGATCAATATGATTAACAAATATCTGATGCCTGTGACTTTTTAATTATAATAAGTCCATGAGGTTTTTTTTTCTATTACACCAGTTATCCATGGGAAATACTGTTTATGCTCACTATCTGTAAAATACCATCTTGCCTAACTTAACTTTCAGTCTTAGCAATTCTCTTAACTTCCAGCCTTAACATTTTTCATCCGAAAAGCAGGGGCTGGACTAATTGGTCTCCAAAGCTATTCCTAGTGCCAACCTTCTAACTTTGTTTTGTTTTGTTTTCCTTTTTGTACACTTAAGGGGGAGATGTAAGTTAGTTTAAGTCTGACATTTAAATGAAACTTTGTGTCTTCACCATCATAACGAGAAAGAAATAAAAGATTTTATCTTTGTAAATCTACTTATGGAAAATGGTTTGTAGTATATTTACTTTTTAAAGCCTTCAAAAGCTACAAGAAAATAAAATGTGTTCCTTCTGAGAAATGCCCTCCTTTCTGCACTTGATTGGTTTCAGAATCCTTGCTCGGGGTGTGGCATACCACACTAATGCTCTTTAACAGCTAAATACGAAGGTCAGTAGGCTGGCAGGTGCTTGCCAGGTGCAAACAGAGATGGCACAGCTCCCAGGGCCAACATCAAAAAAGGGGCTTAACTATCCTCTGTTTAGCCTTTCTCTTTCAGGTTTTCGCAAATACCTAATGTGTCATTCACCATGATGGCAGAAAGCCTTTTCTGAGAACCTTCACAGGCCCATTCATGCTGCTATCCCCACCTCTGACGGCATCAATATTCATTCCCACCAGATTACTTAACTGGTACTTGACCAGAAAATTCCAGACTGGTAGTTTAAGATGACATTTCTGGGAGAGGGTGAAATTGCAATGAGATCAGGCATTAAATCTAGGTTTGGTATCATGGGCTTTTGGCATGAGTGATGTCATTTTGGGCCTGTGGTTTTAACAACAGGTATTTAATATGCACCTACTACAGGCATAGCACAGTCTCCACATTCGAGATACAGCAAGAACACTCTATCTCTGCCTCATGGAGCTTGTCTAGAAACATAAGGAACAAGGCTCAGGACCTTTCAAATGGAGCCTCAGTTGGGTCAAATCAAAATAAGTTAAAGAGATTGATGCAAAAGTCTTCAATTATATTAAGAACGGCTTGATGAACCCCAGATAGAAAAATTTCACAGACTGAAAGTTCCATCCCACAACTAGAAGGACCTGCAATTAAGATATACAGCTATGTACGGGGGGGGGCGGGGGGGGGGGTTTGGGGAGATAAAGCAGAAAAAAAAAAAAAGAGAAGATTGGCAACACTTGTTAGCTCAGGTGTCGATCTTTGAAAAAAAAAAAAGAAAGTTCCAGTAAAACTCTAATCCTCAAATCTAATTTAGCACCTGTAACTAGGAAATCTAACACTAGCCATATTTTTCCCCTATTTTTTAAAATTTTCTCATGAGAAAAAAAAGCTTCAAGTCTAGAAATAGATGATAAAATTTTTTTCTCTTTATTGGGATATAATTAACACAGCATTGTGTATCGATGGTAGCAGAGAACATAATTAGATTCTCTGTTCTCACAAATAAGTGCCAACATGGAGCCTCAGAACTTTTGTTATATCACTCTTTTACAACTGTAAGAATCAACAGGAATGAGAATCCCCTCTCACTGAGTCTCCTTAATTATGCCTCTTTCAATTAAGTGTCATCATGCAGTGTCTGGCTTTTATAATCCAAGATACTAAGGTGTCTACTTTATATCTCACATCCACAGTTTGTGTCTATGTGCTCTACCAAGAATTCAAACACTGCGTTGGTCTGGGAAGAAGAGGAAATTCCATGGTTTTTTGAACCCAGAAAGTCTTTAGTACATCTCAGATATAGAACTGTTTAAATATACATAACATTTTATAATTCCAGAAGAGGCTTTTGAGGTTTATACGGAGAGCTTGCATTTCCTCACCATCTTCTCATACCTTAACCCTGTGCCATACAGGCTCTATCCCCACCATTCTATGAACTAAATAGCAACAAAATAGTTGATAAATAGGTTAGATTTTTAAATTTTTTTTATTTAGCTGATTCCAAACGTAACATAGTGTCAAAATAGAAAACTGAAGAGCACAAAGAAAATGAAATACCCATGATCCTATCAACTATGGTTAATTTTGGTATATTCACAATTAATCTTTTTGTATCAATGTACTACTTTTAATAAAAGGAATGTCAAAAGGCACTCTGATTTGGAGTCTGCCTTTCCCTCTTACGAATATATCATAGTTTCTCACACTGATATATTTTTACACTGCTGGCTGCAGACAATTTGATCCCATAAAGCCACCTATCAAAAATTCCTTCTATGTTTGCTAGACACTTAAGAGTTTACATTTTTTCCTAAATTATATGTCTTTGCTCATAGCTGTGATCATTTCTTTGGGATAAACTCTAAACGGAATCGGTGGTTTAAAAGTCATGTCCCTTTTAAAAGTATTAACATATGGAAAAGTTGTGTTAAAAATTAAAAGTTTGAGGGTGCTGGGCTCCCAATATGTTTACTCACATTGGTTGACGTTTTCATTCTGTCAACTAACAGGAAGAAAATGTCAGCTTCTCTTGTCTGCTGTTTTAATACCAGTTATGTTACCTTTTTTTTTTTCCCTACTTTTGTGGTCATACAGGCTTACTCACAACTCTACAAATAAATCTTGCTCATTCTTAATTTTCCAGCACTGAGAGATTGTTTCCCAGAAACTTCTCCCTGTTATCAATTCCTACCCATCTCAGTAATAATAGCATTCATTGCTGCCAGGAATTTGGACATCATACACCCTTGTCCTTACCTTTTTCATGCACGTATATTTCCACTTCAAAAAACACTGAGTTGCTCAAGGGCAAGGGCCCCACAGAACTGAGGCCCAGCGTCTAAGGGCCCCGTGTCCCTTAATAATTGACCTTCCCAGGCGTGCTCTCAAGGCAGCGGGGGAGAGTAATTCACGATAGGGGTTGCGAGTGCAGAGGCCGAGTCTTCATGGTTTTGAACTCTAGCAGGCCTGCACGGGATGCAGTAGCAGAGGCTCAACCAAGGCTCTCAGGTATTGTCCCTAATTGTGCCTGACTGATGCTGAATACTGAGGGCCCAGGTAGTCCTGAAGCCCGGAGCGCCCCAGGACAACTGAAGCCCGGAGGCGGCTGGTCCCACGGTGACCCGCTGCCTGGGCTCCCGGTTTCTATTTTCAGGTCGAGGCGCTTTATTCTTCGACCCAGCGATCCGGAAAAGGAACACTAACGATCCGCCAGCTCGTTTCCTTTCCGCCCTTCCTGCGTGGGGTGTTAACAGCGTACGAATGCGGCGGTGACCCAGCGGTTTCCCGCAAGCCTCCTCGGGGCTCCCGGGCAGGTCTGCAGAGGGTGCGGCCAGAGAGCGGTCAGGCTCACGCGGGAGGAGCCGGAGCCGCCCGCCAACTCGGATCCTTTAGGTCACAGCCCGGTTCCGCGGCGTCCTCTCCAGGCCTAACGCGCATTCCCCGCTCCGAGGCCCCGCCCTGCAGCCCCCGCCCCCCTCATTGGCCCCGCCCGGCCTCGGTACAGCGGCTCACTTCCGACTCCGGCGAGATACAGGCCACGCCCAAGGGCCGTACCGCACAAGACCCTTTGGTAGTGTGGGGATTGTTGCGTCCGGTGACCAAGCTGAGAAAGTGCCGCTCGCCCGGCTATCGGGAATCCGGGGGATCTCCCCGAAAATGACGGCGTCTTGCGCGCGGCGCGGGGCACCTCTCTGTCGCCCCGAGAGCCACTTCTCTTCTTGGTGCTCCGTTGGGATCCTTTTAGGGGCCCTAGTGCTCCCGCTACCCGTATCCCCGTCCGGTAGGAGCCTGGAGAGGGCGTGCGCTCCAGCGCGAACGGGAGCGGGTCGGGGGCAGGCCGACCGGAGCCGAGGGCGGGGGAACTTCGCTCGTTGGGTCGTGCAGGTGGCGCGGGGCTGAGTCGACCCGGGTCGTGCGGAGTGGGTAGTGCGTGGCCAGCCTTCCCCCCGGGTGGCGCTGAGCAGGGATCCCGGCGGTGAGGACCACGAAGCGCAGGAGGTGAAGGCTTGGTGGTCGGCACCGAGCGGTGCGGCGGGGTGGGTGAGCCGGTGTTGACCGGGCCAGGCTGTGTCCCTAGCGAAAGCTTGCAGGCTGTTACCGGCACTGAGCCAAGTCGGGATGGGAGCGCAGACGCGGTGCTTGCGGTGAGGGCTTGCTCTTGAGTGCCTAGGTGCGTGGGGGAGTTGCTGGGACTCGTGCTGTGCCGGTGGGGAGGGTTTGCCCTGCTTCCCTGGGCCGGATGGTGCCGTGTTGAGAGGGGTATTTGTGCCCCGCCTGGCTGGGCTGGGGAAGCCGCGGGCGGTGTTGTCGGGTGTGTGTTCCACGGAAGTGGCCAGCCCAGCGGTGCGTGTGGAGCGAGGAGGCCCGCTGCTCGCTTCGTCAGGGGGCTGGGAAGCGCGTGGTGTGCCTGTAGTGCTGGGGTGAGAGCAGGCTCTGGGTGCCTGGGGTTCCGAGGGTTTGGGAGGGGCGCGCCACGCTTTTGTACCTGACGTTCTCAGGCTCCTTCTTGCCCAAGATCATATTCGTATCGGTTGGCAACCTATTGCTTCTTATTCTTTTTTTTTTTTTTGTCATGTAATTATCTTCCTGTTCCCATGTAGCACAGACAGTATCCAGTTCCGTTACCGAATGGCTTTTTGGCATTGTTTCCTTCTTTTCATTGGGTCGGATCATATTTGAGGGGACATCCGAAGTCACCTAAAACACATTGGTAGCCAAACTTAGTGAGAAACGGTTATCCTAAGAAATGAACGATAAATAATGTGAATCTGGCTTTCCTCTACAGCTCAAAAACTATGGCTTAAGGCCCATCTGCTACATTTGTTTCATGTTTCATTGACTGGAAATAAGTACTTTAAAAATATATGTGGTAAAAAAGTCAAGTTATATAAAACATGCACAAAGGACAAACATTTTAAATACTTTGGTATATTTCCTCTGTCTTCATATACACGTGTGTTCCTTTGCCCAAGTTATTTTCAGGATCCTGTAACATATACCGTTTGTATGCTGCATTCTTTCCTTAGCAACGTTCATTCCACAAAGATTTGCCTTCCCTGTGCCAGGTCCTGTGCTGGTCCTGAGGGTACCCTGCTCAGCAATAACAAACCATTCCTGTTTTCATGATCTTTCTTTGTCTGTTTGCACACACACCCGAATATAAGCAGAGGCTGTATTTGCTGACTGTTAGATCCCCAGTGCCAAGCACACACTAGATAGTCGAGAAATATTTGCTAAAATTTATTGAGAGACAGTGAAAAAACATAATACTAATGAATACATTATAACCCAAGAGAAGCGCTCTGGAGGAAAGGAGCCTGAGACTCTGACAGCATTTAGCAAATGAGTGGAGGCGGGGAAGACTTTTCTGCTCATCAGACAGGCCAATTCTGCCACTTGGGGCTTCTGCACTTGCTATTCCCAAAGCCTTGGAAAATGGTCCTCCTGCCTCTTGCATACTGGTCTCCTTCTTATTCTTCAAACTCAGCTGAGATGTCACCCTCCACCCGCCACCCCAGAACTTCTTCGCCCACCCTGTCTCAGGTAGACAGACACACACTCTCCATCTCAAATCCCCCTTGACCTGTAGTCACTCTTCCCATACTCTCTTCTCTTTTCTCCCCGCTAGAATGCAGAGATCTTGTCTCTCTTGTCACACTTGTTCCAAATGCCCGTTGTGGTTTTTTTGGCCTCGATATCAATACTCTTGTATTACTATTAAATTCCAGAAAATTAAACATACTATTCAGCTGGAGCTTAGAGCTCAGGAAAAAAATGCCTCGGGAGGAAGGTTCTTTAAAGCACCATTCTTATGATAGCGTTTCTGTGGTGCCTAAAACGCTAAGGCAGGACAGCTGAGGGTCCGGGAGGCTGTGTCTTCCTGTTTGTAGACTCTCCAGGGTCACAGGATTGCAGTCTTCCTTGTTACAGATCATTAACAAGTTCATTTCTGTTGGGGGGGGGGGGGGGGGCGGGGGCGGGGAACAGTGGTAGTAAAAAGAAAACAAAAGGAACTTTTAAAGAAAGAATACTGCTTAGAATAGGCTTAAAGGTAGAATATAAAGGACACTTAGAAAGCTATTTAAAATAGAGGAAAATAGATCACTAAAATGAATAGGATGTCTCTGGAAGGTAACAAAACTAGAAATGAAGAGGAGGAAAAGCAAGGTTAAGGTTAAGGTGGAAAGGTAAAATCAGGAAAGGTATGAAACTTAGAGAAAGTAAAAATGAGAACTTACTATGCTGGGAACGGAAAAATGTGAATAAAATAAACATTTCACTTTTGAAGCAGCTCCTGAGGAGAAGGTTTTGTGAGCAGACACTGTTGTGCCTGGGGGGTTTGTCATCTCAGAGGTGGTTGCCAAATGGTACGAGGTCCCAGAAGGGAACATTTGTCGAATTTTGGGAACAGTCTCATTCCTCCAGAAGGAGTCTGCTTTTTCCGGACAAAACCCACAATGTCCTTTAATGGGTGGTCTCTTCTGCCTATTTTAGGTCTTTTCTTTCTTTCTAGAAGAAAAGCCAATATCACTAAGTGCTTACACCCTAGTTACTTAGTGGCCTTATTCTGCATATTGCAATGCAAAGACAGCAGTCCTTGTCTGGTCAGTTGCTAGGTTACCAGAATCCTGGGAGATAGGCAACAAAAGAAATTATGTGGCCAGCTCTCTCTCCAGTGCATAAAGCTTTAAGATGATTATCTTCTTGTCTAGAAGACAAGCGTTGAGCAGGACTTGCTGCTGAGCAGGCAGAAAGGGTCTTCCCAGCAGAGGGAGCAGTGTGAACAATGGCTCAGAGATGTGACCTGGCTCGGGGATTCATGGACTGCCAAGCTACCCAGTGAGGCAGCAGTAGGGCAAAGGAGGCGAGAGCAAGGAGAGGACTAGATCATAGAGTGAAAAATTGTGAAAAGCAACAGGGTAGTCAGGAATGAATAGTCACCATCATAAAATTCAGACTCTATGTTGTTACCTGTCCTTTTAGGGCACCTTGAGCCGTTCTGTTTGACTTGGCACAACACAGATCTACATTAGGGTTGCTCTAATTTCCCCAGGCTCAGTAGAAGACTGTTTCTTGGGGACTAACTTGCAGACACAGTGTGTTGGTGTAAGCACGCGAGGGTTCCAGATGAGAGACCGTGATGGGAAGCGGTGGTCGTAGTGGAACCAGGCTGCCTGGCTTCACTCCTGGGTCTTTCTGCCTACTGGGAATGTTTTTTGGGCAAAGTACTTCACCTTACTATGCCTCAGTTTGCTCATCTTAAGGAGGGGCAAATAGTACCTGTGGAACTATTATGGAAAAGTAATCTCAACTCATAGGATGATCATGAAGATTAAGTTAGTTTAAAAGCACTTAAAATGATGTTTGGCACAAGTAGTGCTTACATTTGCTATTTCCAAAATTATTGCTATCATCACTGTTGTCAGAACGAACTACTGGAATCTTTCATTACCATACTTTAGGAAAAACTATAACCCACAATATTTAGAGTTGAGCTTTGATAATGTTAAAATGCCGTTTCATATAATAAAGTATGGGTTCATAAAAAATAATAAAGCATAAATATTTTGACATGAAAGAAATTTAAAACTGTGATAAAGGGATTTGTCTATCACTAAACCAATGAAATAAAATTGAAGATAGGTGTGAATAGAGCAAAGAAAAAAATTATGATTTGCAGATACCTCTGGAAGAGGTTGGCTGAACAGTAAAGATTTGAATTTGGATGTAAGAGTGTGTAGAAGTGATTGATGGCAGTGCTCATTCAGCTCTCGTGCTGGGTCCTAGAAGAGTCCTGATGAATGAGACGTGGTCCTCATGGTGACAGTCTTGGAAGGAGTATAAACACTAAGGAATCGGCATATGAAAAGTGCTATGGAAGAAGCAAATTGGGGCAGCAGGAGGACACTTAACCCGGTTTTCTGATTGAGAGATGTCAAGAGCTTCAAGGGAGAAGTGGCATCTAAGATGAAACTGAAGGATCAGTGGGTGGGAGGAGTGGCAGGGTCTCTGGTCAAAATGATGCATGGAACCTACAGTGCTAATGTAATTTAACAGTTTAATGGGCACTGCATAGAATTGAATATGGCTTGAGAATAGTGTGCAAGAGTGAACAGCGTCCTGATAGTGACAGATTTTAAAAGTCTGTTAGCCATGTGAAGGGGCTTAGACATTATCTTGAGAGCATTGGGGAGCCATTGACAGGCATCTGACGTGGAAGAGCACTGGTCACTCTGTCATATCAATATTCTTCTAGTTGCACTGTGAGGAATTGCTAAAGTAGAAAAGACATTATTCTAAGGAGAACTCGTCTCCTCCCAAAAATACCCAGAAGTAAAAACTTTATCTAAAAGCATAGCAATATAGTAGCTTTACTGTAGTAGGGATCTGTTGGATGAACAGCTCGAACAGCTACCTCAGGGATCTTCTGGGGGACTGCATGATCCATTGATCAGCAAAGGAAGAGCAAATTATATAAAATAATGTCCAAGAAAGCAAAGTTTTTTTCATGTAAGGCTACTGAAAGTAGTTCATTTTGATATTTAAGTGGCATCTATTCACTTACAAAATGCTCAGTTCACTGTTATGAAAACTATGAAATGATGTCTTTTATTTTGAAGTAGTTCAGTCCGTCTTTATTTTGATCTGTGGAATCCACGATGCTTATTTAATCACCGCCTCTTACTGTAGCATTTCTTGAGCACCCGCTGGGTAGAGAGTGTAGCAGAAAAAGAAGGCATGTGATCCCTGACCTCCAGGAACTCGCCTTCCGAGAGGAGACTGAGCGTGCAGTGACAAGTGATCATGAGTTTGTGCTTCAACCTGTGAGGGTTGTCTCAGTAGAGTGGTATATTCTATAGAGACTTCTTCAAGGAGAGGTGAGTTTTGGAATGAATTTAGAAAAAAGTGGGGAAGGATGCATACCTATAAATATATTTTTAAAACTGAAAACAATGGGGGCTGGCCTGGTGGTGCAGCGGTTAAGTGCACATGTTCCGCTTTGGTGGTCCGGAGTTCGACGGTTTGGATCCCAGATGTGGACTTGGCACCACTTGGCAGGCTATGCTGTGGTAGGCATCCCACATAGAAAGTAGAGGAAGATGGGCACGGATATTAGCTCAGGGCCAGTCTTCCTCAGCAAAAAGAGGAGGATTGGCTGCAGATGTTAGTGCAGGGCTAATCTTCCTAAAAAGAACAAAAAACGAAAAACAACACACCTATGTACCAGGGATCTTTGGGAGAAAAAGGAAAAATAAAATCTTTAAAAAAAAATCAAAACCCAAAACATTGATATTGTCTCTTCAATTTACTGTTGATTGAAAGTTCACCTCATTCCCCAACAAACCAAAAGCTAACAGGATGTTATTTAAAATGAGCAAGACACATTGTCCACAGCTACCACCAGCTGGGGAAAAGCATGGACAGTCATTTAACATCTTGCCAAGAAACTTTCCTTTATTCTGTACTACTTACCTGCTGCCAGGCCACAGGCCCTGTCTGACGAACGAGGTAAAATGCTTTATTTTCATGTGCTTACTCTCTTTTTTCTAGATGCCTGTGGTGATCCACCAAGATACCAATCCATGAAGCTGAAGGGTGTTGCTCAACCCCCTTATAGCCCTGGGGCCACAATAGAATACGAGTGTCGTCTAGGGTACAAGCTCAAGAGACCTCCTCTTCCCACCTCTGCCATCTGTCAGGCTAATAACACATGGACACCTCTCCAGGAGGCTTGTACAAGTAAGTCAACAAAACATTTTTGGTTTTTTTTTAATTGCTCTGGAGATATTCACACATTGTATGGCACATGTTCCACTACTGAGATGATGGTTGTCTCATGTGAATGTAGGTTTTAGATAGCAAGGTATTTTTTAGGGCTTTGAAAATCTCTAGGGAATCTTTTTGTTGGCAGCTGGTTGCCTAGGTAAATGTGAGTCTTTTTTTTTTTTCTTTTTTGTTTTAATTTTTTTTTTTTTACGATTTTATTTTTTTTGTTTTTCTCCCCAAAGCTCCCTGGTACATAGTTGTATATTCTTAGTTGTGGGTCCTTCTAGTTGTGGCATGTGGGACACTGCCTCAGCATGATTTGATGAGCAGTGCCATGTCCGCGCCCAGGATTCGAACTGACGAAACACTGGGCCGCCTGCAGCAGAGCGCGTGAACTTAACCACTCGGCCACGGGGCCAGCTCCAATGTGAGTCTTAAGTTTGGCTTTACCATAGTTAAAGAAAGTAAATAATATTCCCAAAAAGTCCAAAGAACAATGTAGAGTTTTGATTTCGATGCACATCTGTTTTGAAATTCGTATAAAACAATAAATTTTAAAATTGTCTTTTAGGAAAATTATGTCCACATCCAGTAGAGCCGGTAAATGGCGCAGTGCAACATGTAAATGAGACTTTGGAGTTTGGTTCACAGGTTCACTATGTTTGTAATGAGGGGTAAGTTACTCCTTAGAGGAAATAAGGTAAAACTTATGAATTCCATTTTTGTCCTCTCTTCTTAAGCGTGCCCATAAAGTTGATTCCATTTTGCTTTGTATGTGACAAGTTGCACCTGTGGCCAACAACTCTTGGGCTTTAATGGAGGCTGCAAAGATGTGTAATTAATAGGAAGAAATTTAAATTGAAGGGAAGCAAAATTGAATACTTCTATTACACTAAGAAGCCTATCCCAACAGAGTGCACCCTATTTAAAACAGCCGGCTCTCAGAGTTGAAGTAGGGCTTCTGGAAATGGGAGGTAGAATTGCCATCCAAAGAGACTCTTACACTGACTGAGGTAACGCTGGAAGGGGCCAGCAGACCAACATTGACCTGGTCAGCCTGGACCATCATGTTGATCAAGGTGTCTTAGTTGGAAAACCTTATCTTTGAGACTGCTGTGGAGGAATGAAACATTTCAAACAGAGGTCCTGAGCACTTCATAATAGCCTTTGTTCTATGGGGCTCTTTTAATAGTATGTATTGGGAATACTGGGCATCTATGAAACATGTGCATTTAGAGGGCAAATGTAATACACTGTAGAAATGCAACTGATTTTTTAATACCAAGTTTGTATCACACTACTTTGCTGAATTGATTTATTCTAATATTTTTGTGTTAGTGGGTGCATGTAATCTTTAGAGTTTTCTACATCTGAGAACCTATCATCTGCAAACAATGATAATTTTACTGCTTCCTTTCCCATTTGGTTGCCTTTTATTTATTTTTTCTTTCCAGACAGCTTTGTCTAGAACTTGCACTACTATGTTGACTAGGAATGGTCAAAGCAGGCATCCTTGCCTTGTTCCTCATCTTAGAGGAAAAGATTTCAGCTTTTCACCATTGAATAGGATGTTTGTTGTGGGTTTTTCATGGATGGCATTTATTATCTTGAAGTAGGTTCCTTCTGTTCCTCATTTGTTGAGTATTTTTATCGTGACAGGATATTGAATCTTGTCAAATGCTTTTTTTGCAGCAATTGAGGTAATCATATGGGTGTTTTTCCCTCTATTTTGTTGATGTGGCGTTAATTGAATGATTTTCATATGTTGAGGATGCTTCCATTTCAGGAATAACTCCCACCTGCTCATGGTGTATAATCCTTTTAATATGCTGCAAGATTGTTTGCTAGTATTTTGTTGAGGATTTTTACCTTAATGTTCATTAGGGATATTGGTCCGTAGCTTTCTTTTCTTGTAGTGTCTTTGTCTATCTTTGGTATCATTGTAATGCTGGTCTTATAGAATGAGTTTTGAAGAATTCCCTCCTTGCAATTTTTGGAACAATTTGGCAAGGATTGGTGTTAGTTTTTCTTTACATGTATGGGAAAATTCAGCGGTGTAACTGTGAAGTCCAGGGCTTTTCTTTATTGGGAGATTTTTGATTACTGATTCAATCCCCTTAGTAGTTATAGGTGTGTTCAGATTATCTATTTCTTTGAGATTTGTTCTTGATAGGTTTTGTGTTTTTAAGAATTTGTCCATTTTATCTAGGTTATCTAATTTGTTGGCATAAAATTTGTCATAGTACTCTCATAATATTTTTTATTTCTGTAGAATCAGTAGTAATGTGGCCACTTAAATTCTGATGTCAGTCATTTCTCTCTATTTTCTTAGTCCATCTACCTACAGGCTTGTCAGTTTGGTTGAACTTTTCGTAGAACCAACTTTTGCTTTCCTTGATTTTCTCTAATATTTTTTATTCTCTGTTTTGTTCATCTCAGCTGTAATCTTTATTATATGCTTGTTTGTCTAGCTTTCGGTTTGGTTCTTCTTTTTCCAGTTCCTCAAGTTGTACAGTTAGGTTGTTGACTTCAAATCTGTCAACTTCTTCTTCTTCTTTTTTTTTTTGATGTAGGTGAGCTCTGGGCTAACATCTCCTGCCAATCCTCCTGTTTTTGAGGAAGACTGGCCCTGAGCTAACATCCATGCCTGTCTTACAGTACTTTTTTTTTTTCATGTGGGATGCCAGCCATAGCATGGCTTCCTAAGCAGTGTCATGCCCGCACCTGGGATCTGAACTTGTGAACCCCGGGCCGCTAAAGCAGAACATGTCAACTTAACTACTGCGCCACTAGCCTGGCCCCTTCAAATCTCTCAATTTTTTAATGTAATCATTTTTAGCTATACATTTCCCCCTTGGCACTGCTTTTGCTGCATCCTGTAAGTTTTTCTATGTTATTTTTTCATTTTCATTTTTCTCAAAGTATTTTCTAATTTTCCTTGTGACTTCTTCTTGGATCCAGTGGTCGTTTAAAAGTGTGTTATTTTCCAAGATTTTGTCAATTTTCCAGTTTTCTTTTTCACATTAATTCCTGACTTCATTCCATTGTAGTTAGAGAAGCTACTTTGTACAACATCTATATTTTTAAATCTATTGATTAACAATATTAATTTGTAGCCTACGTAATTATGTTATTAGTATTATTTATCATGTAATTAATTGTATTATTAATAACATTAATTTGTTTTATTAATTTGTGGCCTAACATATGGTCTATCTAGGACAATGTCACATGTGCACTTGACAAGACTGTATATTCTTGTGTTGGGTTGACTGCACTGTATGTGTCTGTGACATCTAGTTGGTTTATCGTGTTGTTCAAGTCCTCCGTTTCCTCACATAGCTTCTGTCTCATGGTTCTATTCCTTCCTGTGAATGGGGTGTTGAAGTCTCCAACGACTCTTGTAGAAATGCCTCTTTTAAATAGAAAAGTGTATTTATCCCTTCAATTCTGTCACTTCTTGCTTCATGTATTTTGATAGGCTGTCCTTAGGTGTATAAATGTTTATAATTGTTATATCTTCTTGCAGTTTTGAACCCTTCTTAATATATAAGGTCACTTTTTGTCTCTTGTAGCCTTTTTTGATTTAGAGTCCATTTTGTCTGATTTCAGTATAGCCACCTCTGCTTTCCCTGGTTACTCTCTTCACAGAATAGCTGTTTCCATCCTTTCCTTTACAACTTGTTTTTGTCTTTGGATCCCAAGTGAGTCTTTTCTAGACTGCGTATAGCTGAGTCATGTGTTTTTTTACCCGTTCTGCCAAGCTCTGTCTTTTGATTGGAGAGTTCAGTCCATTTACATTCAATGTCATGGCTGACAAAGAGGGACTGACTTCTGTCATTGTGCTATTTCTTTTTTATGTGCCTTATGGCTTTTTTTGTCCCTCATTTCCTGTCACACTGCTTTCTTTTGTGTTTAGTTGATTTTTCTAGTGAACTGTTTAAATTCTTTCTCATCTCCTTTGGTGTGTATTCTGTGTCTGTCGTCTTGGTGGTTACCATGAGGATTGCATTTCACATCCTGTAGTTATAAGCCTCCAATTTGAGTTTATACCAACTTAACTTCAATAAATTCTAAGAACTGCTCCTCTACAGATCCGTCCCCACCCCTTTTGGATTTTGATGTCATACTAGCGTCTACACCTAAAAATTTTAATAGTGGCTTCTACACTAGTAATCTCTTTATTTTCTTTACAAATATTAGTCTCTTAAATCAGATAGAAGACAAAAATTGCAGTTACAGATCATGGTCACAATCATACTAGCTTTCCTACTTGCCCATATATTTACCATCAGCGAGATCTTTATTTATCCAAATGGCTTAGAGCTACTGTTGAGTCCGTTCGTTTCACCGTGCAGGACTCCCTTGAGCATGTATTGCAGGTGAGGGCTAGTGCTCATGAACTCCCTCAGCTTTTGTGTATCTGGGAATACCTTCATTTCTCCTTTACTTTGAAGGACACTTTTGCTGGATAGAGGACTTTGGGTGACACTTTCTTTCTTTTAGCTCTTTAGGTATATTGGTCAACTGTCTTATGGGTTCTGAGTTTCTGAGGAGAAGCCTTCAGATGATGTTATTGAAAATCCCTTGGATGTGATGATTCACTTTTTGGTTGCAGCTTTCAAGATTGTCTCTTTGTCTTTGAATTCGAAAAGTTTGCTTGTTCTAGGGCCTAGTTTGGGTCTCTTTGAGTTCATCTTACTTGGAGTTTGTTGAGCTTTTTGGATATTTGTCTTCATGTCTTTCAGCAAAGTTTCGGAGTTGTCAGCCATTATTTCGTCAACTGTTCTCTCTGCCCCTTTCTTTCTATTTTCTCCTCCTGAGCATCCCATAGTGTTTATGTTGATGTGCATGTTGTTGTCCTACATGTTCCTTGTGCTCTCTTTACTTTTCTTCAGTCCTTTTTCTTCCTCAAACGCAATAATTTCCATTCTCCTATCTGCAAGTTCAACAATTCCTTCTTCTCCTTCCTGAAATCTGGCTTTAATTCCTATCGTGAACTTTTGTTTTCAGTAATTGTACTTTTCAACTCCAGAATTTACTTTCGGTTTCCTTTAGGTTTTCTGTCTCCTAATGATATGTCCATTTTGTTCACACATTGTTTTCTTGACTCTCTCCATTTTTCTGTTGGTTCTTTGAGCAGCTTTCAGACAGTTTTTCTCTTTTCTCTCAGGTTTTACTGAGGCCCCAGGGCCGTGGGGCTGAAATCAAGAGGCCATCCTGCATGCAAAGCAGAAGCCTATGGAAAGGCCTTATTTGACCTTCTTTCTGAGGCACGGGTTGTTGTCGTGGCCGTACTTATTGTGACAGTGGACAGCACAGGGGTATAGGCGAGCATAATACTTGCAGATCATTGTGTAGCAGTTGTATTTCTGGGTGAGCTGGCAGAGGGAAGGCTTGATGATGTCCCCCCACTGGTCAAGCACCAGGTACACTGTGGACTCTGAATATTGTAGTCTTTGAGACCGTGCCTGTCCTTTAGCTGTTTGCCTGTGAAAATCAGATACTGTTGGTGAGTTAGGATGCCCTTCTTGTCTTGGATTTTGGAATTGACATTCTCACTGGTGCGTCACTGGGCTCGACCTCAAGAGCAATGGTCTTGCCTGTGAGGTTTTCCTAAAGATGTGCCTCTCTGTATCTGCTGCTCACACGCTCATTGAAGAAAAAGAAAGTGTGGTAGTGGAAACCACCAATGTCACACCAAGAGCACATGCACAAGACAGTTACTTTAAAGTCTTTGTTTAGTAAATACACCAGGAGGTCTTTTCAGGGACAGTTTCTGTTGATTTATTTTTTCCTGTGAATGAGCCATACTTCCTGTTCTTTTGTATGCCTTGTGATTTTTTTGTTGAACTGGACATTTGAAGCTAATAATGTAGTCAGTCTGGAAATCAGATTATCCCCCTTTCCTAAAGCTCAATGTTTTATGTTATTGCTGTTTGGGTTATTTTTTTTATTGTTGTGGGGTGTCTCTGTGCTGCGTATCAGCCTGATGTGTGATGCTCTTCTCAGGTCTTTTTTGATCCTTTCTCTGGTTGTGTGTACTCACTTTCTAATTTTCCCCACGTATGCAGTTGTTTTTGAATGTTCTCATTTTTAATGCTTGGCTTCTGAAGGGGGAAAAAGTGAAAAATGAAGGGGACAGCAAAGGACACTGGATCTTTAAATCCCTTGAAAGTCACTTCAGCCAACATGGAAGGAGCTTACAAAAGTGTGGGTAGATGTTACAGCAATGGCTCCTCTCTTCTTTGTCTGTCCAAGCTCCAATAACAAGTCGCTCGTGGAGCTGGGACTGGCATCCAGGCAGCAAGCTCCAGGGCCTGTTCTCTCTCCTCAGTCACTGTCCTTCCTGAGCAGAATGGCATAAGTGAGGACGTAGAAATGCACGTGTAATGTGATTGCCAGAGGTAGCAAAGAGGCCAGACCGACAGGTATGAAAGATTTATTTAGACATTTTCCTCCTGGCCAGTGCATGTTGAAATGCAGAAACTCTTTAGTTAAATTGCAGATTTTATTAGCAGTTTGTTATTTTAGAAAGTTTTTCTCAAACTGCGGTAGTGCAGAAAAACAGCCATAAAAACATTTTCTTAATTACTATTTCCATCTTGTTAACTGGTAAAGAATACTGTAACTTTTTCTTTTTCTTTTAGTTATAACTTAATTGGAACTAAAATTCTGTATTGTGAACTTGATGGAGAAAATGTGAATTGGAGTGACAATCCCCCACTATGTGAAGGTACCTTAACTGTATTCTCTCTTTAGAATTTTGACCAGCAGTTCTCACACTTTGTGCTCTGAGAACCCCTTACCCTTTTAAAGTAAAAAAGACGCCAACAGGCTTTCCTTTATGTGACTTATAATCTAGACATTCGTTATATTGGAATTAAAACTGAGACTCTTTAAAATAATTATTTGTTTATTTTTAAGAACATTAAGCTCAATACATGGTAACATATTCACCATATTTTTGTGAAAAATCAATTTTCCAAAACAAACAGAATATTGGCATTGTTTTACATTATTGCAAATCTCTTCACTATGTTTCTTAAAAGATGACATCTAGCTTCCATCTGTTGCATTACCATCCAATTTATACCCTCTGGAAAATTTCACCATACACTCATAAGGACGAAAGTGAAAAAAGGCAATAGTATCTTGGTATTGTAAACCACCGATTTAGCAAATGGATATATTTATAAATTAGAAAGGCTATGTCAAGTAGCACTGAGTTTTATTCTTGATCACAAGATATTTTCTCAAAAAATTGTCAGCATCTCTTATGATGAGAACAAAACTTAGCATGGCCTTATACATAAATGTAGATAGTTCATTTATATATTTTATATAGATATTTAAGAAAACAGATTTTATTTTGTAAGTCCATTTTTGTGTTAATGGTTTGAATTTAGGGTAATGCAATTTCTCATAGAATCCCTTTTCTAAATGGATGTTGGATGCACAGCTAGATTGTACAAATCATACGTTAATGAGCGTGTTGAAGCAGTTCCTAGTACTTTACTAATGCCATCTTACTTTTTTACCTTTCCTTTTGCCTTTCATGCCCTCTTTTTTTCCCTTGTTCAGTGATGCGTTGTAGACCACCTCCAAAAATACAAAACGGAAAATACAGCATAACCGACCAGGAGGACTTTAGATATGGTGAGGTAGTAACTTACAGTTGTGATCCTGCAAACGGACCGGATGAATATTCACTTGTTGGAGAGAGCAAGCTTGTCTGCTCTGGGAATGACGTATGGAGTAGTAAGCCTCCTGAGTGTAAAGGTACAAATAGTTCCATTTATATCCGTCTTCATTGCAAATACTATAGAAACACTTTATAAATCGTTTTACCTGAAGGTAGACAAAACAGTGATGTGTGTGTCCTCCTCCTGTTAAATTGACTTCTAATTTAATTTAATATAGGTTAAAAAAGCACTGCATAAAGGATATAGCATAAAGTAAAAGAGAGGAGCAAATTAAACCCAAAATAAGGACACAGAATGAAATAAATAAAACAGAAATTACTGCTAGAGAAAGAGAAAAAAACACAGAGAATCAATGAAACCAACATCTTTTTCTTGGAGTATATCAGCAATATGAATAGACCCATAGTCAGTGTGACACACAAAAAAGAAGATATAAAATATCAATATCAAGAATGAAAACGGACATCACTAAATATCCTGCGGACATTTACAGGATAATAAAGGGAATAAAACAAGCAACTTTGTGCCTCTAAATTTGACAGCTTAAACCTTCTCACAAAGAGAACTGCAGGCCCCGTGTGCTCACTGGGATGTTCTGCCAAACATTTAAGGACAAAAGAAGAGCAGCTCTACGCAAACTCTTCAAGAAAATAGAAGAGGCAGGAACACTTCTCAACTCCTATCAATAGAATGGCATTGCTGTGATACCAAAACCAGACAAAATCATTGCAAGAAAATAGTAAACAACATCCATAATGAATATAGAACGAAAACTTCTTAAATTAAATCCTGTCATATATAAAAATACAAATACATCATAATCAAGCAGGATTTAATCCATGAATGCAAGGTTGATTCAAATTCAGAAATTGATTATTTTACCATATCAAGACAGTATAAAGAAAAAAAGTCGCATGATCAGTTTAATAGATGCGAAAAAAAAGCATTTAACAGAATTCATCATCTTTCTTGATAAAACTTCTCGGCAGACTAGGAATAAAAGGGAAGTATCTGAAACTGATAAAAGGCACCTACAAAAATCCCACAGCTAACATCATATTTAATGGTAAAAGACTAATTTATTTCTGGCTAAGGTAGGAACAAGACAAGGACATGTATTCTCTGCACTCTATTCAGCACTGTATTGGAGATCCTAGCTAATACAATAAGCCGAAAGATAGAAATAAACATCATTTCAGAAAGGAAGAAATGAAATAGACTTTATTGACTTAGCATGTGATTCTGTAGAAAATTTGAAAGACTGAAGTCTTAGCCAGGTTGCAAGTCACAATATCAACATACATAACTGAATTGCAAAAAAACATTAGAAATGGAAATTCTTTTAAGTAGTATTTACAACAGCTCCAAAATACCCAAGGTGCTTGCATATAGAGCTAACACGTGTGCAAGGTTTGAATGGTAAACACAACTAAACCCTTGTAAAAGAAATTAAAGAGGATCTTAATAAATAGAAATTCATTGGTCATGGATTGGAAGATTCAGTGTAATAAATGTGTCCTTCTTAACTCATCTATAAATTCTGCACAATCCAAAAAAAAAGAAATCCCGGCAGAACTTTTCGTAGAAATTGACAAGCTATTCCTAAAATTTATATGAAAAGTCAAAAGAAGTGTAATAGTCAAAACAATTTTGAAAAAACTTAGAGGACTCATTCTACTTGGTGTCAAGACTTATTATAAAACACAACTGTAAAGCATATCATCAACAAACTGTGCTGTTGGTGGAAAGATGACCATGCAGAACAATGGAACAGAACAGAGAGCCCAGAAATAGACCCTTTCAAATGTGTACAGTTGATTCTGTCACAGGTTTACAAACAATTTGGTACAAAAATGGTGAAAGTACAGGCACAATTGAGCATCCATATGCAAAAAAAAAAAGAGAAGCTCAACCATGTGAGCATCATGTACATTTGCTCAAAGTAGATCGTAGAGTTAAATGTAAATCTAAAAGTATAAGACTTTCTGTAGAAAACATACAACATGTTTGTGACCTAGCCAAAGATTTCAATACAACCATAGAAGCGTGATCCTTTAGAATAAAAATTAATTAATTGGACTTAAAAGCTCAAAACTTCTGCTCCCAGAAGACACTGTTACTAGAATGAAACAAATGAGTCATAGACTGGGGGAAAATATTTGCAAAGCACACATCTGATAATGGACTTATATCTATAATATATAGAGAACTCTCAAAACACAAGAATAAGAAAACATCTCGATTTTTTAATTATGGGCAAAAATTGGAGTACACCCAGTTCACCAAAGAAGATGTGTGGATGACAAAAAAATGCATGTAAGAGTGCTCAGCAGCATTAGTAATCACTGAAATGTAATGTAAAACCACAATGAGATACTACTATGCACCTATTCGAATGGCAGAAAGTAAAAACCAAAACAAAAAGGTAAAAATACCATGTACTGCCAAGGTTATGGAGCAACTGGAACTCGCATACATTGCTGGTAAGAATGCAAAGTGGTATGACCATTTTGGAACACAGTTTGGTAATTTCTTAGAAAGTGAAACATACACTTAACATACAATGCAGCAATCCAAGTAAAATGAACACATGTTCACACAGAAACGTGTATGAGAATATTCATAGCAACCTTACTCATAATCTCACCCATCACTGGAAACAACCCACATGTTTTTCAAGTGGTGACTAGATGAGCACACATGATATATCCATACAATGGAGTAAGACTGCAATAAAACAGAATGAACTTCTAATCCGTGCAGCAACAGGAGTGAATCTCACATGCATTCTGCTAAGTGAAATGAGCCATACTCATGGGCTGTGATCACAATATGACATTCTGGAAAAGCAACACAATAGAGAGAGAAAACAGATTAATGGTTGCCTCATTGGGGCAGGTGGTTGGGAGGGTGGGAAGGATTGATTACCAAACGGCATGAAGAAATGTTTCGGGCTTATGGGACTTTTCTATCTTTACTGTGCTAGTAATTGCATGATTCTTTGCATTGTGTCAAAACGTATCCAGCTATACACTTAAAAGGGTGAATTTTACTGTATGTAAGTTATATCTAGTGAATCTAACTTGAAAATCTTTAGGCAATTAACAGCAGTTTAGCACAACAGAGAGAAAATCAGTGAACCAGAAGTCAGGACAATAGAAATCCAACATGCTTTGAAAAGAACTATTAGAGAGAGAGAGAGAGACTTTCAGCTGTGGGAGAGTAGCAAGCGGTCAAACCTAGATGTAATTGAAGTTTCAGAAAGGGAAGAGAAAGAACAGTATAGACAATTTTTTGAATAAACGTGGGCCAAAAGTTACCAGATTTGATACAAAACAATAACCCTACGGCTCCAGGAAATTCAGTGACCTAACAGGATAAAAAAAATTTTTAGTTTGCCAAGAAACCCACACCAAACTAAATACATCATGGTGAAAGTAGTGAAACAAAAGATAAACAAAAAAGCTGCCAGTGAGAGGGAAAAAACATTACTTTGCCTACCCACCCAAGTATGAATGACAGCTAACTTCCCTTAAGGAGCTGTGGACACCAGAAGACAATATCTGCCAGTGAGCTGAAAGAGAAAGAAAACCTTTAACCTAGAATTCTCTGTCAAGGAGACATCTTCAAAACTGAAGGTGAAATATATAAAAAGATTTTCAGATAAACAAGAGCTAAGAGCAGTTGTCACTAGTCAACCTGCACAACAGGAATTGCTAAAGGAAGTTGCTTGGGCTGAAGGGAAATGATGTCTGCTGGAAATTCGGATCCAGGGGAAAGGGGAAGAGCGCTCTTCTGGCTGGAGAGGCTCTGCATCCTGCGGCCTTTGCTGCTGCTCCGAGTTGATCTCACACGATGTTCTCTTGTACTCAGTGCCCACGCCAGCGTGTTTTTGTTTTTGTTTTTTCCAAATTCTGTCAAACTCATTAACGGATCCTGAAATCAATCTAGAGGGACTTGACCAGCATTTTGCTTCTTCAGAAGCAGAGTGGAAGGGGAAACACCAGAGTACACTGGTATGGAGGCTGAGTACTAACTTGATTTCAGGCCTGTGCCTGGATACTGGTTTACAACGTAAGGTGTGTTTCTCGATCTCTGGGCTGGAGGCCAAAATGTTCGGAAAACACTGCCCTAACTCCATTGGCCTTTCTGTTTCATGAACATCCCAGTTTGGGTATGTTATTGCTCTGAGATCTTTCTTTTTGCATATCTTTGCACTTCTTTTCAACTTTTAAATTTGAGCTCAAGTATTACCTTCTCAGTGTTTCCTCCCGTTCTCAGAAAGCAGCGTACTGTGATCAGTGTGGGCCTGACCTTAAAAAGAGTCCCCAGAGCTAAAGAGCATCAAAAGTTGATTTTGAACTTACCTGGAATTTGTATCTTGTAGTCAGACCTTTCCCAAAACATCTCTGCATTGGGAAAAAGTGTAGGAAAGCCAATAAATTATAATGGCAGTCTATTCGTAGTGGAAAAAGTTATTAGATTTCTCTAAATCTGTTTTCCTGGAATTACACTGCACAGATAAGGTCTTTGTTTGTTCCTTTGTTTAATTAACATCGTGCCTTCCACTCCTTGTATTTCCTCCCACTGGAATTTACTACTTCGCACTAGTTTTTTTGGGGCTCTGTTAAAGCAGCTTTCCATTAATTCTGTAATTTTTCCACTTTTCAGTGGTCAAATGTAAATATCCAGTACTTGAAAATGGAAGAATAGTATCAGGATTTGGATCAAAATTTTACTACAAAGCCATGGTTGTATTTGAATGTGTCCCGGGTTTTTACCTCAGTGGCAACAACACAATTGTCTGTGGCGCCAACAGTACTTGGGAGCCTGCGATTCCGAAGTGCATTAAAGGTACGAGGGTATCTTTTTCCTTCCTTTTTGTTTTTCTTTTTTAGATTTTATTTCTTTGATCGTAAATATCAGTGATACAGAATAACTGAAAAGAAGTAATTTTGCTGTTTAACTCTTGTCTTGTATTCGTTTCCATGACACATATATGACGTGCAATTCACAAGGAATTCTGTTGTGATTTTGTGTGTTTTCCTAGAGTTTTAGCATGTTATGAACCTCACACAGGCATATGTGTCTAGCGTTCAGCTTATTTTTATGTGTAAAAATGGATTGCAACCATTTTTGAGAAAATTGAAGCATGGGAATTTTTACCTAAACAAGTCAAGAATGAAAGGCATAATTCATATAAATGAAAAGAAAACAATAATTCCCAAGTGGTTAATCCAGTCGATATCATTTTGTTTTCCAGTGCTGATTGCTGTCAGTACCAGAAGTTCGATTTTGAATCATTTGGGTTCAATAACTTGCTGGTTGTATTTTCAAAAAGTCTTTTCGATTCCTGGTGGAAATGCCACCATAACTCCCATGCGTCCCCACATAATCTACATTATTTTGTTTTGTAGCGTTGACTTTTCCCTGTACAACATCTCCAGTTTCCACTGTCTCAGGTTGAGTAACTTCCTGGTTGTATTTTTCACAGGTCTTTTCAATTCCTGGTGCAAATGTCAGCAATAACTCCCAAGTATATGATTCAGACTACATTATTTTGTTTTCTAGAGTCACCTCCTCCCAGTACAACACCTCCAGTTTCCAGTACCTCAGGTTTAGTAACTTCCTTCTTCTATTTGTCAAAATCCTTTAAGTTCCTTGTGATTTTTTCAAAATCCTTTAAGTATCTGGTGATTTACACTCATTTATCATTTTTAGTAATGAAAAGAACATATTTCCAGCCATTTTAGTTATTGTGATTCTCAAATTATTTGCCATAGTCCGCCGATATAAATAGACATGTAAACTTGGGCAAGTTATGTAAACGTTCAATGTGTTTCCTTCTATTTAACAGGATGTAATGCCTTCCTCACTTGGTGATAGTAAAGTGTAAATGGAATGCGCTTAAAGCAGTTAGCACAGGCAGTGCCTGGCATATAGGAAGCCCTTAAAGGTAGCTCATATGACTTACAGCATCATTCAAATTAATATTAGTGAAGAGGAAGGTCCCTGGCACTGTTTTTTAATATGTATGCTTTCTATGTCGTCATCTTTGCTATTTTATTCATTTTAAAAGTGATCTGTCGACACCTTTACAGGGTATCTTCTTTATCCTGGATTATGTTTCATTTCCTGGATTGCAACCAGAGTAGTTCTTTTTCTGTAGTAAATTTAAACTGGGAAATTCTGCTGTCTTCATAAAAAGAACTTTATTTCTACTGTTGGGGAGGGAAAATTTTCCTTCTCTCCTTCTAAGTTCTTTGGCTTGTCTAATAATGATATTAACAGAAGACAAATTGGCAGGAGAAAAACACATTTAATTACCTATATATGGGGGCCTTATAAGAATATGAATCCCACAGGCAGTCAGGCAGTGAGGCTAGTTCATGCCATCCTGAGCTAAGGAGAAGAGTAGGGCTCTGAAAATTCAACGAGGAGGAAGACAATTTACAGGAAGGTGGGTAGAGTCAAGGTTTGGTAAACAAATGTTTGCCGTGCCATGCAGAGACAAAGGGACACAGAGAGGACTTTGAATAAGCGGGCCTTGCTAAGTGCCCCCAGTCTACCACACCTAGCTCATATTTTTGGTAGTTATCTCTGGTCATAGCTCCCTTCCTGGAACAGGTCCTCAATCTAATTTCTTTTATGCAGTTAAGGGTTAGGCAAAAAGAAAAACTTCCTGAATCTTTTGTTTCTTAAAAATAATCAGCCTAAAATCATCCTCCTGCCAAAGAGACACATTTTGCGGTGGCAAATTTTGCTCCCTTACAGCCTTTGAAACTTCCCCGAAACGTTTCAGCGTCCAGAAATTGAGTTGGCAGATTGTTCCGTGTTATTCAGCTACTCTCGTCTTCACAATAAGTCAGTTCTTTTCAGCTTATTTCAGGAGGCTTTGATGTAGGTGTGCTGTCAAAGTTAGGCCGATGGTGCAAGCAGTCAGGTATTTAATGCGAGGCATTTCTATGAGAACAAAAGAAAAACAATGGTTAATGATTAGAGCAGACTATAATCCCAGTTTCTGAGTTATGAGGGTAGGCAGTCAAGACAATTTCTAGGCTCAAAGCATCTTCAGATGGTGAGGGCAGGCAGTGGCAATCTAACAGATTTTCCTGGTTTGCGGTTTGAATGTCTCTGATGATGTACTGGGTGTACCTATAAACTTTCTGAGTGGCCCACACAGCAACAGGCAGGAAGAGGATTGTCTAAACCTGAGCTATTGGGGTGATTTCTCTGCATTTTATATCAAGTCATTCGTATTCAGTTTTCAGTGCTTCAGGGAAAGAGGCAGCTTTCGTCCTTAGTGATTTGAAGTAAAATGGGTGAAGATGTTAGTTTGGAACATTGTAGCCAGATATGAGGAAACTAGAAAAATTCAGGATCTAGTCCAGTTTACAAGGAAAAAACTTCGAACAGTGAACAGCACTAGAATTTGAGATCAACAAAGGTGTATTACTGAAACATAATTTTTTTCTCTACCATCAGCCCAATTTTTATCAAAGATAACCACAGTAAGATTAATTTGTTTATAGAATAAGTCTGGTCTCAGTAAACTTGTCCTGATTATTTACCCAAGGTCACCAAGAATAGCGATTGACTGTCTAGGCTCTTTTAAGTGTACTTTGCCAGAACTTTTCATAAAGAATCTCACATTGAAGTTTTAAAATCCTCTCGGGGCTGTGAAACTAAGCCAAGGACTTGCCATCAGACTTTGCCTATGATACCTGTAGCTTTTGGTTAATTCTTGTCTTCTTGAGGTCCCCAAAATATCCTGAGGTTCCTGGGTTTTCTAGGAAGTGACCTTCTTACTCACCTGGTAAGGCTGTCAGGAGCCCTGTATGCAAGATACCAGGCTGATTTTTCCAAGGGCCTTTGTTGGTTCCATAAAATCAATATTGCCTTAAAGCTGTCTAGTCATATTTGAGTCTATCTATGTCTCTCTCCAATATGACGTTCCAGTAAAGCCTTGGTAATATAACCAATGCTTCTGTGTCCTGTTA
Organism: Equus caballus; assembly: GCF_041296265.1. Lineage (NCBI taxonomy): Eukaryota > Metazoa > Chordata > Mammalia > Perissodactyla > Equidae > Equus > Equus caballus. The sequence continues at coordinate 27,539,727 of NC_091688.1, read as the reverse complement.
CAAGGAGAACAGATTCTTAGAGAACGTATGCAAATAACTGTATTACCATGAAAATAGAATACTCACGGAGAGTTTCCAAATTCTGGAGGAATCAGCCAGGGAGAAAAAGATAAATGTTTCATCTTTGTTCAAAAAGGTATCTTTTTTACCAAATTGCTCTAAGTTATAGGTAGCTTAAGAGAAAAAGAGAAAAACATTTCCTTAAATATGGAAAACCAAAACATTGAAAATAAATCAGCAGTGTTGCAGAGAAAAAAGTTATAAAAAATTATAATCATCCTCGTCAGTTCATTTAGTCCCATGGAATTAATTCTTGTAATGATTGAATCCAGGTTTTCTACTAGTTATGGAAATTCTTACTCTGTTCAGTTTTATGATCTTGAAGTTATCAGAAACCGTATTGTCCAAGTTCGTTCCACGAGTTCTCCTTTAAGATAAAGCACTTTTGTAGGAATGCTTTTGTAAAAGCATCAGAATAAAACAATAACCCTCTGTAAAAGACAAAAGACTTAAGAATGCCCATTATTAAAGATCTGATGAGAGTTCATTATCAGGGAATTGACAAGGAAATTTGGTTATTTCTGTGGCAGACAACATTTTAAGATAAAAACCGGAATTATGACTGATAACATTATACTGGGACATATCAGATTTTCAGATATATATATATCAGCTTATTTTAGGTTGAAAGTTGCTTAAGTGTGAACACATTCTAAAAGTTCCCATGGTGTAGGTTTTTTGTTGTTTTTCTTTTTTGCTGAGGAAGATTTGCCCTGTGCTAACATCCATGCCATTCTTCCTCTATTTTTTGGTATGTGGGCCACCTGCACAGCATGGCACTAACAGAGCAGTGTAGGTCTGTGCCCGGGAGCCAAACCTGGCCTGTGAACTGGAGTGCACGGAACTTAACTAGGCCACCAGGGCTGACCCCATGGTTTATGTTTTTGACATCATATTTTACATGTTTTTATATTGTATATCCCTTAACTACTTATTGTAGTTACAGTTGATTTTTCTACTTTTGCCTTTTAACCTTCATACTAGTTTTATAAGTGGTTCATCCACTGTCTTTTCTATGTAGTCGCCTTTACCGGTTTGGATTTTTCTTTCATATCTTTTCTTGTTTCTAGTTATGGCCTTTTGTACTTTGTTTAAAGAAGTCCGTTTAACATTTCTTATAAGGCCAGGTTAGTGGCATTGAACTCCTTTATTTTTTGCTTGTCTTGGAAACTCTTTATCTCTCCTTTAATTCTGAATGGTAGCCTTGCAGGGTAGAGTATTCTCGGTTGTAAGCTTTTTTACCTTTCAACACTTTGAATATATCAAGCCACTCCTGGTCTGTAAAGTTTCTGCTGAAAAGTCACCTGATAGCCTTCTAGGGGTTCCCTTGTGCTTGACTAGTTGTTTTTTTTTTCTTGCTGCTTTTAAGATTCTTTCTTTAACTTTTGACATTTTAATTATAATGTGTCTTGGTGTGTATCTCTTTGGGTTTATCTTGTTTGGGACTCTCTGTGCGGCCACACCATGGTAGGGGTTTTGGCAGGAACATTTCTCTGCCTCTCCTGGGCGTCTCAGTGTGGTCGTGTTTCTCCCGTGTTGTGGAACAGGTGCTCCACTAGCTCTGTTTCTTTCAGGTAGAATTGATCCATATGTAGTTTATGTATTGTGCCCATGGGAAAAGATAAGTTCGGGCTCTTCCTCTACGCCATTTTGAACCCCCACCTCGGATATATCTGCAAAAGGACATTGCATAGGAGGGCCTGAAGCTGGCAGAGCGTAATTATAGAGCCCAGCAAAATGAGCCTTATGTCTGAGCCTTATTTTCTGTCCTTGGTGCTTCTGTTAAGTTTATTTCCTGGCTTTTAGTATTTACGTGTGTAACCTGTATATTCTGGGCTTAGAGATGAAGCCAGAGTGCTCTCTGTAAATGTTGTATGAAAAGAGAAGCTAAAATAAGCAGCTGGATGTTTAAAGAATTTTCTGGGGAGAGTGGAGGAGTTTTGGGAGCTGAGGGAGTTTGCTGAGGAGATGGGGCCAGATTTTAAGGAGGGGAATTTATGTTGGGTGGGGACTTTAATTTTCTTCTAAGTCTAATTTCTGGCCTTTCATCTTATTGAGTGAGTTCTTAAGGCTCGCCATGATACTTCTTTGTATCTACCTTTCCATTTGGACTTTGTGTAGGTACCAATAAGACAATTGCTTAGGATGAGAGGTCTCTAAAAAAAATTTGTTTTAAATGTAGAAGTTTTTCCAGTTCAAACGGTTCATCTTCTGGCCGTTGATGAATAGGATCTACTAACCTCAATAGCAGGTAAAACCAGTAAGCCTTTTATGGCTTATCCATGGATGCAAGAGGCGTCCCAAACTAGGGTAGAAAAGATGCAGCCCTCACAAGATCCAGAAAGTTCCTTCTCAGAAGTAGCTTAAGACAGCAAAGGCCTTTGTTGTTAGTAGGCAGTAAGAATGGTATAGTGAAAATGGTGTATGGTTTCCCGTGAAAATATGAGACGCGTCCAGTCACAGACCTGCTGATGTGGGACACTGGGCAGACACTACTGGAGTGAGACTTTTTCCAGCACTAACAAAACAATGAAGTTTGAGACAACAAAACCCCTTATGGATGGGACCCCTGATGACAGACTCCCCTGAGAACTGGCACAGAGAGTGCCGCTTGTAACTTCATGTCTTGGAAGCCCTCTATTCGACTAGCTACCAAGATACACATTGGGGCATGCACCTTCCACCTGGTGGAGACCAGAGAGAATATTCTCATTCATCAGAAAGCCAAGCTCTCAAGACATAGAACAAGATGAAAGGAAAACCTCATCTTACATGCACATTAACAGCTTTAGCTAAGCCTTGGGTTTCTTGAAGTCAAACTAATGTTTCCAAGATATCCCTTAGCAACAGCGTTTACTTCATATGCACATTAACCCACAGCAAAGTTTGTCTAAATAGACACCAGTCTGGGGAGAACTGGGAATTCACCAGTCTGTGAGGCTGGCTGGAACAGCAGGCTTATAGGACCTATGCCTGTGTTCTGCCTTATCGTTTCCGTTCTTATGACAAACACCACAGCAGACAGAGATAAAGAAAAATAGTGACTGTCTCTGGGAGGAAAAGGATTAATAAAAGCTGAGAATACTTACAACAAATCTTTACCTGAGTTGCTATACCCAAGAAACTAGTTCCAAAACTATTTTCTCCTGCTGCTCTAAATGGAGAAAAGGCAAAAGCACTGACCACTCTTGTTTGCACCAGACCCTGCAGGTAGAGATCTGGGAGACTGACATGGTAAGAATTCTTACGTTCCGCCATCGCTTGTCAGGGGTCCCAGGATCTCTCAGCTGCAGCAGTCCTGGAGTGAGCATTGCCCCACCAGTGAGGTATCTCCTGCCAACTACACCGACTGTTGGGGAGGAATAATTTTGCTTATACCCTTCTAGGTTCTCTGGCTGGTCCGGTAATCAAATAAACATAAGACAGATTAACAGGAGAAAAATAAATTTAATTACATATGTACGGTGGCCCCATAGGAATTGAGACCCACAGGCAGTCAGGCAATTGAGGCTCATGTGCCATCCTGAGCTAAGAAGAAGCGGGTAGGGGACTGGGACTGCACCAGGGAGGAGGACAGTTTACGGGAAGATGGGAAGGGCACATGCTTGCAAACCAATGATTGCCGTGCCACACAGAGACTCAAGGACACACGGAAGGCTTTGAACAAGCAGGCCTTGCTCAGTGCCCCCGGTCTGCCACACCTAGCTCACATTCTTTGGAGTTATCTCTGGTGACAGCTCTCTTCCTGAAACAGGCCCTCTGTCTAAATTCTTTTAAGCAGTTAAGGGGCAAGTAAAAAGAAAAGTTTCCCACATCTTCTGTTTCTTAAATGAATTAGCCTAAAATAATCCTCATGCCAAAGAGACACATTTTGGGGTGGCAAATTTTGCTCCCCCATACTACCCCCCACCCCTCCCCACTCCATGTAATTATTCTTTTTCTCTTTACTGGACAGTTTACTTTGGCAACAGAAACTGAATTTCATAGCACTTGAAAGGCAGGAAAAGTCCTTTTTTGTTGAAGTGAAATGGAGGCTTTCTTGCAGGGACTCTGATCAACTGCTGCGCTTAAGACTTGAGAGATGACTTTGAGGTGGTGGAAGCAGCCGTCTTCCTGACTGCAGTGCTGCTGTCTCTGGCTTCTCCTTGGTTGCAGCAGAAGCAGGAGACAGCAGGGGCAGTGGGCGGAGCCGTGGCCTGGGCAGATCTCGCTCAGGCTCCTAGGCTGGCTCTGCTTACTCAGGGAACACCATTTCTGTGGGCTGGAGTTGCCCCTTGTTTAATAAGACTGTTGAACTCAAACAAATCTCAAGTACTGGATTCTAATTTGTGTATTTCCCATGGCCCTGATATTTAAAGGATTGAGGGGAATTATGCATGTCAATATGGTAATTAGAACGCCTTTTTATAATTCCCGTAACCTGGTACCTGGCAGCCCCCTGGAGTACTAGGTAGATCTGATTGTGCTGATATCAAAAAATGTCCATGAAATGCTAAGTGGGAAAGAAAAGGCTATAAACTAACTAGTGTGATACTACTTGGGTGGGAATTTCTTTAAAAAACTCACACGTTTACTCTGAACGCATTAATTTTATGATTTATTATTAGTTAACTGGTAGGCTTTCCATCATAAAATACAAAGCTATAGTGAACATTATTATGCATACATTCTTATGTGCTTGTGGCAATATATATTTAGGTTAAATTCCCAGAAGTGGAATTGCAATATTAGAAAGTATGTGTATTTTCCATTTTGAGAAATAATCTCTTTAAAAAATCAAAAATCAAAATTAAATTCCTAATTTTGTATCGATAAGGGTGGTGAATTGAATCAAATTTATTTTTCCAGGTTCCAAACCTGCCATTACAACCAAGCCACCTCGGGTGTCGAGTTCTCCAGGTTCAGTAACTTTCTCCTACTTCTCTCATTAAGAGCTTGATAAGATGATGGCTGAAAAATGATGTCGTATATTCATCTGCATTTCTTTATCAAGGAAGCGGAACTTTTTTTGGTCTACATTTATTTGTTCATGTCCTTTGCTCATTTTTCTATTTAGTTTCTAAAATATTTTTCTTGTTGATTTGTCAGAACTCGCTATAACTTAAATCCCTTTTAATTTGAAGGAAGCTTTTCTTCTAGTTCTTTTTCCTTTGCCTTATTTTTACTAGTCAGTTTTATTTAAGATTTTTATACTATTAGATATGGATTGCTTTTTATAACTTTTAATAATGTAAGTATATGAATATAGATTTGTAAAATTTTAAACTTTACAAAATTATACAGACCAAAAGATGAGTTCTCCTTCTCTTTCTCTCGTCCTTTACCCGAGTTAATCACTAAATAGTTCAAGGTGTCTTTTTGTCTATTTGTGTACATTTACATCCTTATATGTGTAGTTATACATATTTTGGCATTTTTTCTTTTTTCTTAACCAAAAGTGGCATCATGATGTTCATAGTTTTCTGAAACTTGGACTTTTTCAACTTAATGACTTGGGTTGTATGTAGATATATTCCCATCCTTTTTAGTGATGACTTTAATATATATTATATTTCATTTAACTATTCTCCCATCTGTGGTCATTTGTATATGTAGAAGTTTCACGTTAATAAGTAGTTGGATGTACTGATTTTTCCCTAAAGGCTATGAGTGTTGTGTCTTTCTTATTAAAAGCTGTAGGTCTTCCCCATGCTAAGTTATATGAACATTTCAACTGTGCATTCTGATTGCATTCTTTGCATCTAAATCATTGGTACATCTGAAAGTCGTTATGGTACATGGAATGAGATAGGGCTCCTCTCCACTCTCCCCACCCCCATCCAATGGCTAAGTGCACCATTTGTCGAGTAAGTTGTCTTCTGTCCAACTGTTTTAAAGTCCCAGTGTTTTTTTTGTAATTAAATGAAAGAAATTTTTTCAGGTTTATTAAGATATAATTTCCAAATAAAAGCTGTTTCCATTTCAGTTGTACCACTTGATACATTGTATCACAATGTTGTATACATTGTGACATAATCAAGCTAATTGACACATCCATCAACTCACAGTTACTATTTTTTTGTGTGTACGTGGTGAGAACGCTTAAGATCCTCCCTCTAAGCAAATTTCAAGTCACAATAGAGTCTTGTTAACTGTAGTCACATGTCACGTCCCAATTTTTATCATGCACTAAATTCATAGGTGTTCTAGTCATCTTTCTGTTCCCTTGAACTCTGTCCAGTCCTGTGCCAGCACCTACCTGTTTTTCTGTAGGTCTATGATATGTTTTCATATCTAGTAAAACAGTGCCTTTTCAGAAATGCTCAGGCTAGTCTTCTATGTTAATTTTTCAAAATCGACTTTTATTTTTTTTAGCATTTTAACCCTTTTAAGTGTACATTTCACTGGCATTGAGTACATTCACGTTGTTGTGCAACCATCGCTGCTATCTCCAAAACAGTTTCCTCATCTCAGACTGACCCGTTACACCCACTAAACAATAGCTCCATTCCCCAAGCCCTGGTAACCACTGTTCTGCTTTCGTCTCTATGAGTTTCGCTGTCATAGGTACCTCATACAAGTGGAATCACTTCTGGCTTATTTCACTTAACATAATATGTTCTGCCTTATTTCACTTAAGCATAATGTTTTTAAATTTCATCCATCTTGTGGCATATATCAGAACTTTATTCCTTTTTATGTGTGAATAATCATCCAGTGTTTGTATACTACATTTAGTTTATCCATTCATCTGTTGATAAACACTTGGGTTGTTTCCACCTTTTGGCTATTCTGAATAATACCTCTCTGAATATTGACATTTGAGTACATGAGTCCTTGTTTTCAATTTTAGGGGGTATATACGTAGGAGTATAATTGCTGGGTTATATGGGAATTCCATTTACTCTTTGAGGAACAACCGTGCTGTCTTGCACAGTGGCTGCACCACTTTACATTCCCGCCTCCCACCAGTGATGCACAAAGTTTCCAATTTCTCCACCTCTTTTCCAACACTTAATATTTTCTGTTTTTTTGATAATAACCATCCAAATATATGTGAGGTAACATCTCATTGTGGTTTTTCTTTGCATTTCCCTAATGACTAGGGGTTATCTTTTCATGCATTTATTGGTCTTTTGTATGTCTTGATTGGAGAAATGTCTGGACAAGTCCTTTGCCCATTTTTGAATTGGTTTGTTCTTTTGTTATTGAGTTTTAGGAGGTCATTATATATTTTGGATATTAATCCCTTATCAAATATATGATTTGCAGATGTTTCCTCTCATTCTGTGGATTGCCTTTTCACTCTATTGATAGTTTCCATTGGTGCACAAGCTTTTTAATTTTGAAGAAGTCCAGTTTATCTATTTCTTCTTTTGTTGCCTCTGCTTTTGGTGTCACATCCAAGCCAAGAAATTGCCAGATCCAACATCATGAGACTTGTCCTCTAAGTTTTCCTCTAAGAGTTTTATGGTTTTAGCTCTTTTAAGTTCAGTTCTTTGAGCCCTTTTGAATTAATTTGTGTGTGTAGTGTAAGATAAGGGTCTAACTTCATTCTTTTGCATGTAGATATGCAGTTTTCCAAGAACAATTTGATAAAAAGACTGCCTTTTCCTCATGGAATGTTCTCAGCAGTCTTGTGGACAATCGTTTGACCACCTATGCAAGGGTTCATTTCTAGGCCCTCTCTTCTATTCCATTGGTCTGTCTTATGCCAGTACCACTCTGTTTTGAGTACTGTAGCTTTTTAGTAAGTTTTAAAATCATGATGTGTAAGTCCTCTCGACTTCACTCTTCTTTTACAAGATTGTCTCAACTCTTCCTAGTCCCTTGAGATTTTATATGAATTATAGGTTGGATTTTTCTATTTCTGCAAAATGCATGTTCAAGATGATGGGCATTGCATTTAATCTGTAGATGGCTTGTGTGCAGTATTAACATCTTCAAATTCAGTCTTCCAGTCTTCCAATCCATGAGCACAGGATGTCTGTTCAGTTATGTATGTCTTCAGTTTCTTTCAGCAATGTTTTGTAGTTTTCATTATACGAGTCTTTCACCTCCTTGGTTAAGTTTATTCCTAAGTATTTTTGTTTTTCTGATGCAATCATAAATGGAATTGTTTTTTTTAATTTCCTTCTTAGATTGTTCATTGTTAGTGAATAGAAGTGCAACTGATTTTTCCATGTTGATTTTGTAGGCTGCAACTTTGCCAAATTCATTTATTTTAACAGGTTTGTGTTTCTGTGTGTTGTATGCATGTGCATTCATGTGTTTATATCTTTAGAATTTTCCATGTAAAAGAACATGTCATCTAGGACAGAGATCATTTTGTTTCTTCCTTCCCATGTTGGATGCTTTTTATTTCTTTTTCTTGCTTAATTGTTCTGGCTAGAACTTCCAATATTATGTTGAATGGAAGTGGCAAACACAGGCATCCTCTGCTTTTCCTTCTCTTAAGGGAAAAACTTACAGTCTGTCACCATTGACTATGTGTTAGCTATGGGTTTTTCATTAATGGGCTTTATTATGTTGAAGTTTCCTTCTATTGCGGGTCAACTTCTAAATCGTTTATTAAGCTTTCCTATATCTTTTAATTTTAAGGAAAGTCACATTGAATCCATAGGCTAATTTTGACAATGCACTAATGATAAATTTGCTTGCTGTACCACAGAATTGTGACAGGAAATATTACTAGACAAGAAGAATGCTGATGACACTAAACATAAATTTATAATATTTTGTGATACTTTTTTTTATTGCAGTAACATTGGTTTATAACATTATATAAATTTCAGGTGTACATCATATTTTGGTTTCTGTGTAGATTACATCTTGCTCACCACTTAATTTACCATCCATCACTGGACACGTGTCGTTTTACTTCTTTCACCCTCCTCCCTCCCCACTTCCCCTCTGGTAACCACCAGTCCAATCTCTGTCTCTGTGTGTTTCTTGTTGTTGTTTTTAAAGATTGGCACCTGAGCTAACATCTGTTGCCAATCTTATTTTTGTTCTTTCTTTCTTCTTCTCCCCAAAGCCCTCCAGTACGTAGTTAAAGATTCTAGTTGTGAGTGCCTCTCATTGTGCTATCTGGGATGCCACCTCAGCATCGCTTGATAAGCAGTGCCATGTCCATGCCCAGGATCCGCACCAGTTAAACTCTGAGCCAGTGTAGCGGAGCACATGAACTTAACCACTTGGCCCTGGGGCCAGCCCCTGTCATTGTTTTTATCTTCTACTTATGAGTGAGATCATATCGTATTTAACTCTCTGCCTCTGACGTATTTCACTTAGCATAATACCCTCAAGCTCGATCCATGTCTTCAAAAATGGCCAGATTTCATCCTTTTTATGTCTGAGTAGTATTCGATTGTGTATATATATGCCACATCTTCTTTATCCATTCATCCCTTGCTGAACACTTAGGTTGCTTCCAAGTCTTAGCTATGGTGAATAATGCTGCAATGAGCATAGAGGTGCATATATCTTTATGCATTCATGTTTTGGTGTTCTTTGGATAAATATTGCTACCCCAGCTTTCTTTTGATTGCCATTTGCATGGAGTATCTTATTCCATCCCTTCACTTTCAGTTTGTGCATGTCTCTAGGTCTGAAGTGTGTCTCTTGCATGCAGCATATATATGGGTCTTGTTTTTTTATCCAGTTGGCCACCCTATGCCTTTTGATTGGAGCATTTAGTCTGTTGACATTTGAAGCAGCTATTGATAAGAATGCACCTACTGCCATTATGTTACTTTTTTTCTGGGTGTTTTAATAGTTCTTCTCTGTTCCTTTCTTCTCTTGCTCTCTTCCCTTGTGGTTTGATGGCTTTCTTTAATCTTATGTTTGGTTCCTTTCTCTTAATTTTTTGTGTATTTATTATAGGTTTCTAGTTTGTTTAGCTTGAGGTTCAAATATAATAACTAAAGTTGATGGTCTCTTTAGTTTGTCCTCTTTCTAAGAGCCCTATTCTTTTACTCCCCTCCACCCACATTTTATGTTTTTGATATCATATCTAACCTCTGTTTTGTGCATGTGTATCCATTACCCTCCTATCAGTACTTTTCTCTGTTGACCTTCATATTAGCTTCATTGGTGGTGGATCTGCTACCTTTACTGGATATTTGCCTTTACCAGTGAGTTTTTTGCTTTTTTTTTCTAATAATTTTCTTATTCTTATTTGTGGTCTTCTCTTTTCCACTTAAATTAGACCCTTTCGCATTTCTTATAAGGCTAGTTTCTTGGTGATAAACTCTCCTAGTTTTTGCTTGTCTGTAAGACTCTCTCCTTCCATTCTGAATGATAACCTTGCTATGTAGAGTATTCTTGGCTGTAGGTTTTTTCCTTTCAGCACTTTAAATATATCATGCCGCTCCCTTCTAGCCTGTAAGGTTTCTGCTGAGAAGTCAGGGATATGGGTTTTCCTTTGTGTGTAACTTGTTGCCTTCCTCTTGTGGCTTTTAGGATTCTCTCTTTATCTTTACCTCTGGACATTTTAATTATAATGTCTTGGTGTCGGTCTCTTTGGGTTTATCTTGTTTGGGGCTCTCTGTGCTTCCTGTACCTGGATGTCTGTTTCCTTCCTTAGGTTAGGAAAAATTTTGGCTATTATTTCTTCAAATAGATTCTCTGCCCCTTTGTCTTTCTCTTCTCCTTCTGGGACACCTATAATACAGATGTTAGTGCGCTTAATGCTGTCCCAGAGGTCCCTTAGACTGTCCTCATTCTTTTTAATTCTTTTTTCTTTTACCTCTTCAGCTTGGGTGATTTCCTCTAGTCTTTCCTTGAGCTTGCTGATCTGTTCTTGTGTATCATCTACTCTGCTATTGAGTCACTCTGGTAAATTGTTCATTTCCAGTATTCTATTCCTCTTTTTTATATTTTCCAGATCTTTGTTCAAGTTCTCACTGAGTTCATCCATTCTTCTCCCAAGATCAGTGAGCATCCTTATGACTATTAGTTTGTACTTTTTGTCAGGTAGATTGTTTATCTCTCTTTAGTTCTTTTTCTGGGGTTTTGTCCTGTTCCCTTACTTGGAACGTATTCCTTTGTCTCCTCATTTTGCCTGTTGCTCTGTGCTTATAGCTCTGTATTAGGTAGGTCAGCTACTCTCCCAATCTTGGAGAGCTGGGTTTATGTAAGAGATGCCTTATGAGCCCCAGCAGCATGCTTGCCTCTCATCACCAGTTCCAAATGTTCCAGGAGTTACCCCTGTGTGGGCTGTGTGTCTCCTTCTGTTGTGGCAGGGTTGCTCTTGCTGCAGATGCCCAGAGAGCGCTTGGCTGTCCCCCTAGCCAGCTGGTTGTAGTGGTCAGCTGCGAGTGGTTGCTGCAGTCCTTTCAGTCACTTTATTGGGCAAGGAGAGTCCCAGCACAGTTGGCTGCAAGGTCTAATAGCACATTCCTGTTGGAATTTTTTTGTTAAGTGAGTAGTCCCCCAGCATGGCTGGTTGTTTGGCTCAGGGCTTACAATTTCTGTAGGCTCCTGTCCTGCAAGGCTATTGTCAACTCTCTCAGGATTGCAGCTGAGTGGGGCTGGCCACAGGCATGGGAACACCTATTTGTTTCAGTCTTTGGAAGGTGAGGAAGATCCCATATATGGCTGTTTGAGAAGCACAAGTCTGCTGCAGGTGACAGGCCCCACTGCCCGCAGAGCCACCCACCCCATCAACACAGTGCTGCCCTGTACACATACCCTGACCCACTGAAGTGAACCCAGTCACCCCACTGCAGAAGCCTCATATGTTCCACCAGTGCAGCCCGACTCCTCACACATGCCCTGCCCCACACACGCAGATCCACTCTCCCAGCTGCAGAGGTTCCAGGCACCCCACCTTTGTGGGCCCACAAGTTGCCTGAGGGCTTGCTGTTGGGTTGGGCCAGTCCCTAGGGTGAGCTGCCTGCCCTGGCTGAGCTGGATTAAGATGGTTCTCTAGTGTGTGGGGCAGACCCTTGGGCTAACAGGCCAGAGGAAGAACTCCACTGGCATCTGCCAGAGTCTGTGTCAGCACACCTGTACTAGGTCACAGTAATGGTTGCTGCCAGTGTCTCAGTCCCTGGAGAGGTCTCACCTCTCACTGAGATGCACCCAGAGCCTATCAGGTGAGTCTCTTTTCACCAGAGGACTGTGTACCTTTCGGGTGAGTTTAGGTTGCTTTCTAAAATGGGTGAATTTGTGCATGGGCCCTTTAAGAGCAGGCTTTCTTTCCCCCTTATGTCCAGTACCTTTTCTGGGGATATTCCCTGTTGTAGTTAGTAGCCAACAAAGCCAGATACTATGACACTTGTCTTGGTTGTGCTGAGGCCAGAAGCTGCTTATAGTGATAACACTGTCCTGCTCAGATCCCACACTCCTCCAGGGAAGGCTGCGGACCCTAAGATTCCTCTTGGACGGCCACGAAGTGCTGCAGCTTGCGAGGGTGGCTTTTTCCTCTCCAGAAGGGAATTTCTGCCTCTTCCACTTCAGTCAGCACTGTCGCTTGTTGTGGGGGTTCTTTTTATCCAGTTTTCAGTTCTCTCTCAGGGGTAATTGTTCCAAGACTAGTCGTAAATTTGTTGTGTCCATGGGAGGAGGTGAGTTCAGAGTCCTCCTACACTGCCATCTTGATACTGTCCTCGAAAAATATTTTTAAATGTAATAAAAATGACCTAGTGAAAGAGAAGTTATTACAAAACAACTTGTGAAATGCTCTGTCATACTACTTTTAATGAGAAGCATTAATATAATTTATATAGGGAAAATGAGGTTATCAGGGTTTTTGTACAAAGTCAAAAAAAATTAAACCTATAAATTTAGTGGTCTTTAACCTTCATATTTTTTTTTCTTTTTATTTAACTTATTTTCATTTTTTTCCAGGACATCCTGGTACCACTGATGAATCACAACCACCTGAAGACGTGGCACCTTTAGGTATTATTTTGGTTACTAATACTCCTGCATTATGAGACCTTACAGTTCTACATGGAAATACCATATTTTGATTTTCTATAGTTAGAGAAGAAACAATGTATCACAAATTGGTAATAACAGGCATTTGTAATTATTTTAATACTGCCGGAACCATGACAAATGGAAGCGGTCATATGTGTAGACACACGTAGATCATACATTTCTTAAGAGGTGCCTAAAATTAGCATTCCTAGTAAGGCAAGATAACTTTCTTAAATGCTATGGTTATATGTTGGTTAAAATATATAAAATGTAACTTGCTTTCCATGTGATAGTTTTATTTTGTGATGGCAAATTTTACATAGATTTTCTTCGTAGTCATACCTTATATACACAAGCCTTAAAACACTATAAGTTGGGTGAGATTTTTTTCTGTAACAGGCTGGTGTAGCACACATCCTGTAGGCTCACATAGTTCACACAATTTGTTTTAAAGAAAATAATGAAATATAGTTGTGAGTTAAATGAAATACAAAGATGTCTTGATAAGTACGTGAAGAAAAATATTTATTACAGTTATTAACATTAGACGAGGTTAGTAAGGTTAATCTTTTTATAAAATGCACCATAGGCGTCTTACATTTGCCCTCTGAACACTGTGGTCAAACTGTCATTGTGCCAGTAACTCCAGTGCCATCTTAAGATGTGAAACACTTGACCATTTTTTCTGAAATGGAAAGCGCAGAGTTAAACAGGACATTTTATGCTTTGACTTATGGAAATTTAATAGAAGTAATGGCAGTTTAGAAGCAGTGGTACTACTGACAAACATTGCTGTGAATTAAGGTTTTGTGGTATTATTTATTGCTCTCTGCATAGTTAGGACATGGTCACTTAAGTGCATGTTTGTTTCTATGCACAGTTTTTATCCTTGTGCCTGATGTCTCATTTACATTCTCAGAATTTCCTGGCTAATTTGCACTATATCTTAATCTTTTTGTCAGGATGGAGAATAGGAAGGGTCGATGATAAGATAAAGTATTGTTTGTGAAGACTGCGCCAAAAGCATCTGTGTGATCGATTCATGGAACCTTATATATGACTTATTCCACAGACTCACTTTTGGGGAAAAAATATAAATTAACTTTCTAACAAAATCGTAAGAAATGATAGCATGAATACTGAACTAGACCAACTAGTTTTAAAACAATTTTCCTCTAACCTAGTGAATTCTGATTGTTCTGGTAACCTTTACTAAATAACCTGGTGTGGTGGCTACGGCACAAAACAACGAAAAGTGAGGGTCCTGTGACGAGTCTCACAAGTTGGACCTGAACCTGGAATGTGATTAGAAGGGTTGTGTGATCAAAATGACCTGGATGCTCCAGCAGTCACCCTAAAACTAGATGGATAGACTTTTCCTTTGCTGTAGTTTTTAGATGATGTGGCCAGAATGAAAATGCACCTGCTATTTGGAGGCCCAAATGTGCTCACTTATCTTCAAACTGTCTTCATTTTTTCTCAGGTGGAGGAATTATTGCCGTGATTGTTATTGTTACACGTAAGTGTCCCAGTCTTTCGTAATACTTAAAATATTACTGTGAAGAAGTGCTTTATTTTCTTAACGGTTTTTCACTTTGTATAATTTTTATAGCTTGAAATTAAGTGAACCAGTCTAGAAACGTGAGCTTTTATGTGATATACTACCTTGTGTTGGTCACTGTATATTCTTTCATATTCTAGATGTCCACTTAGTAACAAACCCTAAATAACACGTTTTGTCAAGATAATCGGTCATACGAGTTTGCTTCCCAAATATGCTCTGGGTCACCTTCTCAGTTAAGCAGGGGCTCTTCTCCGACCTACTCTGGACGGTCTAAGTCATTCCAGGGGACTGGGCTGAGATCGTGCAGAGTCCAGATGGAACAGAAACGTTCATGTGCTTGAATACAATAAGCTTTTCTGACCACTGAAATGTAACCAACATTTCTTTCTTCTGCTAGATTTTGAATCCTGGTGATTAGTTTTTACTCACATGTCACTTGTTTCCTGTAGTTGTTGGTGCTGGAATAGTTGCTGCCGGCCTGTTCAAATTTCTACACACCAGGAAGAAACGGTAAATTAAAGCATGCTGCTTCTAACTTACTGGTTCGTCTCATTCTTGACATGCTTTTGTGCAACTTTTGTTTGTACTCTGTATTGCATGCCATCTTTTTAAAAATGTGCCTGCGTGAGTGTGCCGGGTGAATTGCTTTTGCTGACTAAAAATATTTTCAGCTGCTTTTAATATAATTATAACAAGAGTGACCTGTGCAGAGTTGCTTCCGCTATTATGTGTGTAAGAAAAATTTCTGTGGGATTTGAGGTTAAGCTTTACAGCGAAAACATGGACCATTATGGGGCCTTCCCTACCCTAGGTATCGCCTATTTCCTACACTGGAGTAGTGGCCGAGCTTAAATCTAAAATAACTCACTGTGGAGACTTGGAGAGTTGAATTCATGGGAATTTTCATGAGGAAAGTTCCATTTGACTGTGTAACGTAGGTTGTTGTAAGGAGCTCTGTAGTTGTCTTGTTCAAATACACAATTTCATTTCTTTCCACATAGAGTTGTTATTTATCCATGTGAAACGGGAATTAAAGCAACACTGTTTGATTTCCCTCTCATGTTCTCTTAATTTACTAGGTTGCAGTAAAACTGAAGGGGTTTATTAAAGTTAAAGTTGCTGAGAGGGGTAAGATTTACAAGGCACATTAACTTTGTCTTTTTATCTATAAAATTGAAAAGGGGGGAGGGGCTTAGAATAGAAAAATGTACAAATACAATTCTTGTAAGGAGAATAGGGTTTTTAAACAGCAAACTTAAATTTTAATGAGATAATTTACAATTTAATCAAAGACTTAGAATAAATCCTGGAGCACAGACCAAGATTAGGTGCTTCGGAATTTCAGATTTTTAGTGAAATTTTTTTCCTGTCCTTTTAGAAATAGCTTTGAAATCAAATTAAGATTGTTGAGACTTTGGTACTCATGGTTTTATGGTATATTTTCATTGATGTTAATCATTGGGTTTAGACTATGTAATAAAAGTACATTCCTCACTCATAAAGAGCTCAAACCTTTTATATTACCTGATTGTTTTTTTAAAATACCCATGATGCCTTCATTTAAATCTTATATTTGTGATATGTACATTTGATTTCTATATCAGTAGTATATTTTTAAAATTACATATGCACAGCAGTCTGACTAGGAAATACTATCAGTGAAATATTTTTACAAGTCCAAATGTTTGCATAGAAATGACTTCTCAAGAAAGTAAAACAAAATAGCTTTCTGCTCCTCACTTTCCTTCTTTGTTTAAAACATCACTGGGTTAAAATCCTTAAAGTTTCCTTAATAAGTATTAATCAGACTCTCTGGCTCCCAGTTAAAGGATCCTTGAAAGCTGAGCAATGATCTGAGCTCTGTAGCCCAGATTAAAGGCTCAGCAGCGTCCGTGAGCTGAGGTTCCGTTTCTAATGCGCTCCGAGTGCTGCTGCTGCTGGGCCTGGACGACACTTGAAGTGTCCTGGGTGTCAACTGTTACTGATGTGCCCACATTCTTGAAATTTGAAGAAACACTATCATGTTTATTGGCAAATTTTTCTCCTGTTTGAGGTCATTGGATTTTTTAAAGACTCTTCATCTATGTGTCTGTTTTTTAAAAAGATTATGGGGTAATACTTAGCTTTATTTTGCTTTTCTTTAAAAAAAAGTCCAGATTTTTACTATATTCTTTGCAGTATTTAATGTCTATAATCTTCTCCCTAAATTGGTTGCTGTTGCCTGAGAAACTCCTTTACAAGAGAACAGAATATGTGCAATTCCTTCTCTATTTCTGGGGTACCTCTGGAAGCAGGGTCCCAGGCACAGATAATCCCAAATTCTTGTTAACATTTGATACAAAATGGAGCTGATGTGAACTGTACTTATGATGATTTGGGAACACACTTACCCTGATACAGCCTTCATACCACAGTACCAAAATAGTATAAGTATTCATTTTTAAGATCATTCAACATATTTCAATTACTTGATGAAAAATGGCCACAAGATTAAAGTAGTCTGCCATAGTTTTCTGTTTCTTATTCTTCAGCTAAGAATGGAATAGGATCCCTGAAACGTGCCCATCTACATGCTCCTTCCTTTCCCTTCTTCCAGTGTCCTTTCTTATGTTTCTCCCACACTTTCCAGGCTTAGACTCCACAGCGCTTCCCCGTCCTTTGCTGTTTCTTGAGTCCTGTTCTGCATGTCATGACCACGTGATTCCGAAAACAGATGCCTTTAGTTTACATTAATGTTTTCACTTGTTCGTAGTTATTTTTTTCCCCATAAATGCATGATTTTCTTTACTCCAGTTAAATCATCCCTGGATAAGTGAGAGTTCGCTAAATTCTTTAGAATTATTTGCATAATTTATGTATTTTAATACCTGTGACTTAAATAGGTCTTATTTTTTCCGTTAACATTATTTATTATTTTTTATAACAAACTTATTTTTAATGTTATATTAATAATGACTAATTCAATAACTTTGTCATTTTTATGCTGTCTTCTTAAATGAATGTTACAAAAGTTTTCTGGATTTAATATATTTAGTGGCCAGTTCTGGTAGTGGCAAGTGTAATGATATGAGCAAAAAATGGAAGGATCAGATTAACTTGAACATTTTTCTACTTGACTCTCAGATTCTTGAGCATTCAACAAACTCTTCAAAAAATATGAAAGAAAATTAATAAATAAGAAATATTTTGTAATTACTTTGGATTGCACGTTTATCAAATTTGGATCCGTCCCAGAGAAATGGGAGGTCATATACTAAGTTTTACAGGGATCTTCTCAGGATGAAAACAAATGTGCCTGGGAAGAAACTGCACTCACTGCAGAAGTCCAGATGCAGCTGAGAATACATGACTTGTCATAAAAATGATGTCCAAGACAATATGACATGGATTAATATATGCTCCGTGTATTCCCTCAAAATAAGGACCCCTTCTCCTCACAGAGTCGGTTTTCTGTGAGAAAGAGTTTACATTATTCTCTTCAGGCTAAATGGTTTCAGAGGTAAACAGATTGCACAGAAATTGAGAATCTGTTCATCTGCTGGATGATCTGGAAGACTCCCAAGTTAACGTAGCTTCTTGTGCGAACTTCCTGTTTCAAGTTCCTAAGTGAGAATCAGAGAACTCTTAATCTATGAACCTCATGATCGGGTTTACCTCCATTCTCCTCTGTCATTGATTTGACCCCACTTATTAGGCCACTCTTGCTGCCTTTGGGTTTGATGTCACTATTGTATTCAGCCCCTTTCCCTTCCTCTGTTCAGCACAAATCTGATTGGTGAGAGCCACAGAGAAGGAAAATTTATTTCTCTCTGAGAAGAGATGAGAGAGATTTGCTTTTATTGTTGAAAGGTATCTACTTCCTGTTCTGTTTCTTTTCAGAGATGTCCCTTCTTTTGAAAAATATTTAGTGAATATTTAGACAGCAAGCACCTGAGCTAAAATATGTTAGGAGGAAACATCAGAGGACACCTAGAGTCCCAGTGCCTTTGCTCAATTACTGTTTTCTTCTACCATTTCTGTTCCAAATGTAACATGAAGCGTCCTGACAGTTTTTGTGAGGCCTCCAGTAGATTAATGTCCCCTTGTCTCTTTATTGGACTGTCTAGCTTCCTCTACCTTCCAGCAGCTGTGAATCCAAAAGTGAGGAAATTTTTTAGCCCAATGGGAAATAATCACAGAATCTGTTCATTTTAAGTAGAGAGAGAAAAAATTTCCTTTTACAGAACCCAAAATACATTTTACTTAATTTTGTAAATGTATTCAATGTCAACTTGTAAATAACTCAGTAAAGGCATTTATCTGTTTCTCTTGACCTGAATATTTTTACCATATGAAAGAGAAACCAACAAAAAAATCCTCAGATTTTGATAATTATGAATTGCACTGCCCTAAACCCTTTGACCCCATCCGCCTTCTGTCTTCGAATGAAATGAACTGGAAATCTTCCTCTACTTGTGCCAAAATGCACGTCTACATAGCTGGGAAGAGAGCGAGATGTGTATCCCACCACTTACAATGTGAGGCGCTACCCAGGTTACAATCAAGAGTTTCACAGCAGATTCTACAAAGGCCAACAGGAAGGGCAGTTTCTTGGTAAAAGCCAAGTGGTGTCTTTGATCGCAGGAGCAAAGGGAAAGACAGAACATACCAACTAGAGTGGCAGTCTGGGCTCACCCAGCCCTGTGCGTCTGCCTGTGCTCTTTGCATTTCTTTCAGGCTAAAGCCAAACAGGAAAGTCGTTTTCACACTGTCATGAGCTTCAAGGTGTCTGTAAAGATTTGAAGTTAGTTAAATGAACGCTGAAGTTAATATAAAATAACTGTAATTAGTAATTCAGTTTCAGATTTTTACCATCTTCAAGTAGCTTCGTTTCATCAAATATTTCTTTAAGTTTATATTAATGCTTAATTATCTTTCCCATATATTGGGTTTCTGTTTTAAAGAAAAGGATTCCACTACTACAGAAAAAAAATATATTGACTTTGAAAACTAGAAAAATATGGTCTTGGAGAAATACTGATAGGCCTAATTATTACATCACTCACCACAGTATTCCTTAAAAATCACCATATTGCAAGAATAGTGCTGTGACAGTGGTGGTTCATAATGATGGCTCCCCCCAAAGAGAAACAAAGTACCCGAAAGTAACCTGGTTGGCTCTTACATTGGTAGGCATCCCTGAAGTGTCTGCTGTGGCAAGCATAACTGACTGGTCCAAATTTAGTTTTAGTCTCTTAGAGTCAATTTACTAAGGCAGGGACCAGAACCGCATTTTCCAGTGCAATAGTCAATAGCCACGTGGGGCTACTGAGGACTTCAAAAGTGGCCGGTTCCGAGGAAGGTGTGCTGGAGGTGCAAAATACACTCCAGATTTCAAAGACAGTATGAAAAAATGTAAAATGAACGGCAAAATGTTAATATTTTGGCCATCCTGGCCTAGGTGACATATGTTAAAATTAATTTTTCCTGTTTTTTTAAATACTTTTTAAAATGTGGCTTCTAGAAAATTTAAAATTACCTATGTGATTTGCATTATATTTCTCTGGGCAGCACTGGACCAGAATAATAGATTTTAGAAAGATATATTGTTACAATAAAAGTGTGATGGAAACTTCAGTTATTTAGGAAAATCTCTTACTGGAACACAGGATTTCCTTGACAGTCAGGGGTAAATGAGGCGTCACTGAACTTGAACACTGTGGGAATCATTACGTTTTTAAAAGTTTCATCTTAGAGTGGAACTTAAAATTGTGACATTAGGAAAACAGTCTTTCCCCATGGCCCTAAATTAAAACGAGGAAATATTTACTATGTACTTCATATGTGACTGCTCTGTTTCTTGTTTTGGAGAGGATCAAAAATATAATACATGGCCAAAAGAAATGTTTCTAGAGTGAGATAAGTTGAACATTTGAAATTACTTTAAAAGAATTAATTTCCTAGTTCAGAAATTCTTGATACTATAAATACAGGTTTTTAAAATTCTGTTTTGTAAGTGGACTTCTGGAACTGAATTTCTGTACCTAATTGTGTTTGTGTGTGATGGTGTCTGTTTATCTTGCTTTGTAGGAAAGCAGAGGTTAGCGCTACATACAGCACTTACCAGAGTAAGTCAACCACGCGACCAGAGGAGAACTAAATGGTTTCCACAAACCAGTGCCTCAGTTTACATTTTGATTCTGTTAAAACGTTAAGGTCTACACTGAATTCCTATAGCCACTATGGAAAACAGTATGAAGGTTCCTCAAAAACTTAAAAACAGAACTACCATATGATCCAGCAATTCCACTTCTGGGTATTATCCAAAAGAAACTAAATCACTGTGTGGAAGAGGTACCTTCACCTCTCTGTTTATTGCAGCAGCATTTACAGTAACCAGACATAGAAAGAACTCGAGTGTCCATTGACGGATGAATGGATAAAGACAATGTGGTATGTGTGTGTCTCTGTGTGTGTGTGTGTGTGTGTGTGTGTGTGTATACAGTGTGTATATACACAGTGAAATATTCAGCCATAAAAAAGGAAGGAAGTCCTGCTATTTGTGACAAGATGGATGGATCCTGAGGGCATGATGTTAAGCGAAACAAGTCATATAGAGAGAGACAAATACTGTATGACCTCACTTATATGTGGAATCTTTAAAAACCAAACTCATAGGAAAAGAAATTAGATTTGTGGCTGCCAGAGGCAGTGGAAGGGTAGAGGGGGACTATGAATTGGGTGAAGATGATCAAAAGGTACAAACTTCCAGTTATAAACAAGCACTGGGATGTAATGTACAGTAGGGTGACTATAATTAGTAAGACTGTGTTGTATATTGGCAAGTTGCTAAAAGAGTAGATCTTAGAAGTTGTGATCACAAGGAAGCAAAAAAATTTTTGTAACTATGTGAGGTAATGGATGTTAACTAAATTTACTGTATTAGCCATTTTGTAAACTATACATTACCAACTCTTTATGCTGTACAGCTTAAACTCATAGAATATGTCAATTATATCAATAAAACTGGAAGAAAAGATTTACAAAAGTTATACCAATAAAACGGGAAGAAAAGATTTACAAAAGTTATTCTCTAGTTTCTCTCACTCTCACGAATGCAATTGTTAAGAAATAATGACAACATTTTAACATGACTTGAATGTAGTCACCATCCTTTGATGCTTCTTTGAAACATGTATGAATTTGGGTATGAACATCTTGCCTGTTTTCCCTTAAACAACATTTGCATTTATAGAGCAAGTCAAAACAATATCCCTGGTAGTATGAAGATGAGGAAATGATTTTTTTAATAAAATCTCCAAAGTTAGGAAAATATAGTTCAAAATGAAATTACATGTCAGTCATAAGGAAAGTGATTTTGAAATCTTTTTTGTTGAAAGATAAATGCCAACTCTTCAACAAGGCTAAAATGGATTTTATATATAGTTTATTGTAAAAAGTCTTTACAAATATGTGTATACTACTTCAGACCTTAAACATTAAAAATAACACTGAAAATTGGGATTTTGAACAAGTTTGACCTCCCTAAGAGTAGTTTCGGAAAATACTCTTAAAGTTCATAGAGTAAAATTCCACATTTTAAAAACTTATTTTAACCTCTTGGTAATTTAAAGAAACTATAAAGTTTATGGATGGCATTTGTCCTTCACTTTTTTTCATGTCAATAAACCAGTCTAGGGAATCAATAAGGATTTAGAATCAGTTGCTACTTCTGTAAAAAGTTAGGGAGCTCTAACACCCATAACAAGGATACCAGGTTCGTGGTACAGAGTGAGCGCTGCGGTCTTGTAGTTTTCTTAAAGAGAATTCCATCTTTAAGAGAATTAGAATCCGCTCTAAATTCTGGCTATAGGTGGTTTTCTGTCCCTCCTTGAATAAGGAGATGTCTTACTGTAATATGTCATCTAAAAGTAGGCAGTTTCATTGGGAATAAATTCATCAGATAACCTTCAGTTGTATCAGAATCTTGGTCTTTCTGTGCATCTCACCTCATCTGCCAAAAGTCAGAGTAAAAATGAAGCTGTTTATTTCAGGAAAGAAAACTTAATTGTGTATTTGCTGTCTGTTGTAGGAAGAGACTGAAAAAGGAAACAGCTGAGGCAGCACGTTATACTCAGGTGAAGTAGATCCCGCCTCTTCTGAGCCCTCACTGGCAGCGTCTCTCAAGCAAGCCAGTGGGAAAAGAGGAGGGACGCCACGCTGATTCAGATTACATTTCTAAAGTTTGGTTTCACGCTGTTATATTTAGTAGCACAAATTGGGCCGAAGAAACATTGCCGAGAAGGATATGAGTTGGGGACTCAACAGTGGCCTGGAGTGAACATTGTTTCACTCCTAAAGTCATGTTAATAACGCACTGCACGTGTTCCTTCCCTTTGTCATCTCTGATGAGGCACTTCAGGAAGATAAGTTTGGGCAGAAGAAACAGGAATTCTGAATTCAATATAGAGCTGGAGGTTTACTGTGCCCATTTTCACATGCTCTTCAAGAATGTAGCACTTGCTTAGAAGCAAGGCATGGCTGTACTATTTACTTTTTTAAAGCCAAACTGAGGCGCTTTTCAACCAAAGATTAGATCAACCAAAAATAGACTTTTTATAATACTTTTGCTTCAAATTTACTGTTTTCAACTTGGTATATTTATATGTGAGATTGATATATTTGTGCAAATATAAATTATGTTGTTTGTCAAATTATCGATTACTTAAATATATAGGGAAACCAGTTTTCTCTAGAAAAGTTTGTTTAAATGACAGAGAAAGCAGCTTTTTGTACTGAAAAGTTTATTAAAACTGCAAGCAAGTATCTGAAGTGAAAAGTCCCATGTATAGTGATCTTTACTGTTCACTTTTTGAAAATTGGATCTTCAAATCTGGCATAAAATAAAATGTAGGTTTGGAGAAGTTTCATTTGTGATGGTGCGTTTATTTCCAGTGTGTTTTATCTGAAAGCAGAGTGTGCTTTTAATTGGGGCCCATCACCAAGCTTTCCACTCCCACTGTCATCCCTCCTGCCCCTCGCATCTCAGAGCCTTCAGTACGTCAGGGCTTCTCCGCTCCAGCCCCGCAGGTACCTCTCCTGCTCAGAGGTGTTCGGTGACGCCACATTACCCGCAGCAGGAAGTCCAGGTTAACCAGCCTGATACTTGATGGCTTTCTATAATCCAACCCCAGCTTTTCTTCCCAGGCCTTCTCTCTCTGCTCCACTTCTTCAAATAACCTGCTGTCAGTCAAGCCAGACCATCGGCCCAGTGCTCTCGGCCGTGTTCTTAGTTCACTGTTGCCTGAAGCGCCCAGGCTCCCATCCAGATCCTGGCCATCCTCCACGGCTCAGCTCAAATACTGCCCATTGTGGGAAGCTTTTCCTGATTTCTGCCCAGCTCTCATAGCCTGTTATTACCTGACCTTGAGTTAACCACATTTAAGTATCTATATGCTTGTATGTGGTAGAAAACATACCTTCCACATCACTTTAATGCGTGGGTGTGACTAAATAATTAAAAATCCAAGTCCCAACAATAAAGTATAAAATTTGATTTCCAGACTAATAAAATTTTTGTTCATGCAAAAAAAGTAATTCCTGCTGTCTTTGCAGCCTTGAATTAAATCCAATAGCTAGACCTCTGAGACCAGGCCTCAGTTTCTGAAGCATGGCTGCAATTGGATCCCCTGAGGAGCTTCACTGCTGCCTGTGTCCGCCTCCCAGAGGTTTCTCATGTAACTGATGTGGGATGTGGCCTGGGTGTAAGGTGTCTTTAAGGTTTCCCAAGTGATTCTCATGTGCAGCTAAGACTGAGAACCTCTGCTTAGCCCCACAGCCCGTTTCTACATAAAAACTTATAAAGACAGATATAAGGGCTTATATTGACAAAAGAAAATTGTAGTTTTACTATTTCAGCCCATTCAAGAAATCGGAAGATGTCTAAGACTTGAATTAAGGTCTTGTTGCCTGGATAACCATACAAGGCTAACTGTCGTTTAAAAAACAGAAGCAATCTTTCTAATATCAAGGCTGTATGAAAGGTTGAGTAAAAATACAGCAGATTATCAAATTTTATTTGGCCTTAACTTGAGACTATAGAATAGTTTTTAAATTGGCATAAAATATATAGGAAGAGCTTTTAAGGTGACTAACAATAAAAGAATGTTGAAGAGACCTGGGATAGGCCGGAATTGGAATTTGCATCGTTAAAGTAGATTCTAGGTTTAAGGAAAATAGGCAACTCTAAAACTTTAGCGATGCCTGACAGCATTGTAATCATGGAATTTTTTGCATATATAAAAAGTTTGCATATTTGTGCTCAAGAGCAGGATCTGATATAGTCTGCTGTCTTCCAGAAACAATGTGAAATTGAGTGATCACAGATTTTTTTTCCTAAGCTGCATTGGGTTCATCATTTCCAGTCTGATTCAGAAAATATTTCACCAAAATGGTCTTTATAAACATAGCTCTGCTGCCCTCCTGTGGACTATTCGGGCACTTCACAGTCCCTTCCTTAGTCATTCAGAAGTTTGTCATTGCTCTGATTCCCAGAGCCTTTTTTTTTTTTTTTTTTCCTGAGGAAGATTAGCCCTGAGCTAACTACTGCCAGTCCTCCTTTTTGCTGAGGAAGCCTGGCACTGAGCTAACCCGTGCCCATCTTCCTCTGCTTTATATGTGGGGCGCCTACCACAGCATGGTGTGCCAAGCAGTGCCATGTCCGCACCCGGCATGCGAACCGGCAAACCCCGGGCCGCCGAGAAGTGGAACGTGCGAACTTAACCGCTGCGCCATCGGGCTGGCCCCCCAGAGCCATTTTTAATTTCATTTTAGATCTAGTAGTAACTAGCTCTTTTCTGCTTTCCTTCTGTGAAATTAGCATTTTAAAAACGGCAAAACTCTGTCTCTTATTGCTTAAATATGAGAGAAGTGTAACATCGGAGACTGTGGTCAACAAGCTATCTTTCCTTCAGCTATTCCTTCAGCTATTGTCCCTTTCATACGAGAAGGTGAACAAATTGCCACAGTATAGATAACATTGAGAGTTACCCACCCATATTCCTGACTTGCCAGCCCAAGAAAACCTGTATGGGGGTGGTAAAACTGATGTTAACAGGAGAAGCCACCTAGGTTTACAGAATTTACCTTGCTTATGCAGGTTTTAAAGAACTGAAGTGTTGTATGTCCCAGTGGAAAGCCTCGTGCTGAACTATCAGAAAGAGGAGCTCTGACAGCCTGGTGCTTAGGGCTTGGGGCTTCACTCAGAATTCTGGAGACCACTGTCATTTGGATGAGCACTTATTTATAATGTTGGAGAAAAGGATCAGTCACCTATAATCATCCACTGTGACCTAAAAAGGCTCCTAGAGAAAATACACCTTTAATTTGTATTTGACATGGGAGTCAATAATTAGAGAATTCCTTGGGATGGATCCCATAGTGTGCAAGTGAATCACATGGTGATCTTGTTAAAATGCAGGTTCTGATCCAGCAGGTCTCAGGTGGGGACCAAGGTTCTGCATTTCTAGTTCCACACCATGCTGGTGGTTGTTTGGCTGTCTAATATCCTCCAGAGAAATCTGAGTCCTGATACCTGGAACCTGTGAATGTTACCTTCTATGGCAGAAGATCTTTTACAGAAGAGATCTTAGATGGAGAGATGATCCTGGATTATTCAGGTGGGGCTCTAAAGCAATCACAAGTATCCTCCTAAGAGGCAGGCAGAGGGAGATCTGAGTACCGCAGAAGGCAATGTGACCACTAAAGCAAAAACACTATGCTGCTGATCTTGAGGACGGAGGAAGGGGCCACAAGCCAAAGACTGCAGCTCTGGAAGCTGGAAAAGGCGAGGAAACTGATTCTATCCTGTGACCTCTGGAGGGAGCCCCTATACCTTAATTTCAGCCCATTGGAACTGATTTTGGACTTCTGACCTCCAGAACTGTGTGTGTGTTGTTGTGAGATACTGTCATGGTGTGAATGTCTGTGTGCCCTCAAACTCCAATGTTGAAATCCTAACCCCCAAGACGATAGTAGTAGGGGGTAGGGCCGCTGGGAAGTGATTAGGTCTTGAGCACAGAGCCTTCATGATTGGGATCAGAGTCCTTATAAAAGAGACCCAAGAAAGTCCCTTCACCCCTCCTGCCATATGAAGTTACAGCTGGAAGGCACTGTCTGTGAACCAGAAAGCTGGTTCTCACAGACACCGAGTGCCAGCACCTTGACCTGGACTTCCCAGCCTCCAGAACTGGGAGAAATAGCAGTTGTTTATAAGCTGACCAGCCTGCAGTATTTGGTACAGCACCTGAAGAGACTCAGAGAGACTCCAAGTCTGTTGTATTTGGTACAGCGGCCACAGGAAGCTAATACACTGATGCCAGGGGTCCTCAGACCACACATTGAGCAGTAACGCCTTGTAGAAACAAATCCATAGAGGAGCGGCTCTCAACCCTGGCTGCACATTAGAATCACCTGGGGAGACTTTCGAACAAAAAAGGAATGTCCCGGCCCCATCCTAGAGCAGTTAAGCCAGAGCCTGTAGGGCTGGGATTCCTAAGAATGACTATTGGAAGGCTCCTTGGGAGAATCTAGTTGGAAGGTGGGGAGGACATGAGCGCAGTAGGACAAACCCCAAATATATCTTTTCTTGTGTCAAGGAAGACTCTACAGCTGCCCCAAAATAGGGACGCACTGGTCTGCCAGGAAGCCCCCTGAAACTCTACACCAGCTTCTCAAAATGCAGGCCTGGGCCAACATCTTCCCTGAAGAATTACCAGGTCGAGACACAACACATTCTGTTCCACCTAAATGGTCAAAGATGTGACTTGCCTCACGTTTATCAAGAACTCATCGGCCTTTCTGTCCACACACGGGAACTGTTTCCAGAACAACTCGCATGAGGCTTGAGGGTGGCTTCAGTCTGACACTCCCTCTCCACCCACGTTTACAGTCACATGTGTGGTCAACGGAGCTAAGTGGACGCACGCCTGACCATACGTTTTCTATCCAGATCGAAAGTATGGCCTTGAAAGCAGACTCAAGATGTCTCCAGAAGAAACATCCTGCTTACCATTTATTACGAAGAAGCTCCGGATGGCAACTGAGGGCAAGGGCTGTCAGCCTCCACGAATAAAGCACGTGCTCCTGTGTGAGAGGCAGTCAGTTACTCGGGGCCTGGGCTTTGCTTCTCGTGACCTAGACACGTGGACTGTT
This sequence comes from Equus caballus, assembly GCF_041296265.1. Classification (NCBI taxonomy): domain Eukaryota; kingdom Metazoa; phylum Chordata; class Mammalia; order Perissodactyla; family Equidae; genus Equus; species Equus caballus. The sequence continues at coordinate 27,512,003 of NC_091688.1, read as the reverse complement.
TAAAATTAAACACTCAGTGGGAGCACCAGATACTTTATGGAAAATATGTTTTAATTCATTGTTTTTGTGCTTTAATGCTAAACCCAATCTTCTAGCACTTACTCATTTGGGGACTGGAATCGGCTCTGCCTGCGGGCAGAATGCTTGTCTTACTTGTTGTGTTTGCAATACCCAGGCTGGAGCTTGGGACACGGCAGAAGCATCAATAATTGTTCAGCTGGTTACAACCCATAGGTCCTATCGTGGCCGACCTCAGCAGAGAAGAAGAAAAAACAATTTAGTCTTAACTATTCCCACCACCACATCCCAGGGACGAGAACATGGATTCTCCAGTCCACAGCCTGGAATAGCACTGCAGCCACAGAGATGGGGTACATCTCATTCACCGGGAAGTTTTCCCAGCAGATGCTTTACCCACCCCCCCTCCACTCCCCCCCGCCCCGACCCCACAGGGCAGGGCAGCATCTGGGGGGAGACTGGCAGGATGTGGACTTAGAAAAGCTTCCCCGGTGGTTGAGTTGCCACCACCTGTTGAGAACCGTGTGAGTGAAATAAAAGTACTGCAGGTAGTTCACAGCTGGCCATGCAGCTCCTGTGCCAAAAGCTCAGTCAAGGGCCACGGCCGTCCTCCCTGAAGATTCCCCAAGTTCAATCCCCTCTAACGTCAAATCTGGCTCATCTCTGAACACCCCTACAGAACGGGTCCGCCCTGTCTTCAAGGGGCGATAGAAACGAACAGCCGAAAGTAGAACTGCGTCTCATAACGCAACTGGAATCCTCAGGCTGCTCCCATTCAAGGGCCCCGTGACTGTAGGTTCAGTTAAGCAAGTTTCTCGAGGGAACCCTGACTGCAGGGGGGCCAGGGCTGCGGCCCGTCTCGACCAACGTCAGTTTTCCCATTCAGTAAGGAGCATCCCTCGGCCCAGGTCTTCCACGTTTCTCTCTCCTGTAATCTGTTCTCTCCTTTTGTTTCTTGGCTCCTATAAATTCGTTCTTGTCTTAACGGGCTTCATTTTTAATGTCTGTCTGCTGTAAACTACCTCAAATTTGTTATGAAGTAGGTAAGATCTGCATAGCAAATTAACTTTTCAGGACCTTTCTCATCAGCATAGAATTATAAATGGAAAATAAGAGATGAAAAACAGACATAATAAGTTGAATACAGCAAAACATTTATTAAGGTCAGGATGCATGAAGAGACTCTTCTTCACAGAAAGATAACTCAACAGCCAATGAATTTATAGAATTTACAGCACCACCACATTTCAGCAAAATGCAACTGAGGACATCAGACACATTCTAGTGATTTGTTTTTAAAAATCCGTTAAATTCTGTCTTACCTCTGCAATAAAGTATCATAAATGCAGTTAAAGAAGTTAGTAGGAAAACGTGTGATCTTCCTTCCCCCTCTCTGCCCATCCATCTTCCAGGAAACCACAGGGGGTTGCTGACCAGACTTGGCACGAGGCTTCGAGGCTGCTGCTTTTCCCCCTACATCATAACCGATTTCAAATGGTGCTAGACAAAAACAGACTCTGAACACCAGGAGAAATCGGTCAGCCTGTGTAAGAGATGGGTCCAGTGGTGCTCCTGGGGGGCCGCACTTGACAGTGCAGGTGGCAAGTCTGATTTCAGCTGGGCTGCAACGGCAGCTCAATGTTCCAGGGCATCTAGGAGCAGGCTGACAGTTCTGATGTGGATGAAACAGTCCTGCAGGTACACAGCCCTCTCCCCCTCCCTAGTACAATCAAGTACTCAATCTAGCATTTCCCCATCGCTGTGCTCAAAGGCCCTACCAACAGGTTACTACTGGTGGCTGCTGCCATCTGTCAACAGAAAAGAGTATCGCAACCTCTGCCCCTGCTCCAACCACTGGATGTCTTTCAAATACAAACCCCTCCCTGCACTGTCACCCCTCCACACTCAACAGTGTATTCTGCTTTTCAAGTTCTTCCTTTCTTGAACCAGCTCAGGTGGCAGGAGGAGGGGAGCCAGTCCCACAAGCAGCAGCTCCTCTGCGGTTGGCCCTTTGCTGTGCTGCAATTCTTACTCCTAAAACACTGATTTCAAATGGTGCTAGATACAAAGATGGAAAAATCTAAGCCACCATGTGAAACCAGCTTCCAGAAGAAGAGGATCTCACTGAAGAAAGGAGATGCGATCGGAAGACCCAGCCTCTGCCCTGAGGAGAAATGTCTTCTTGCAGTTCTACTTGTGACGTGATAACATAACGATCCGTTAGAAAGGCAAAGAGGAGAGTTACACAGTGATGCTCAAGGAAAAGGGAAGTCACGGCTGATGCTTCACATAGACAATAGCAATACAAAACTCATGAATCCTAGTTAATTCTGTTTAATGCCACCACCAGTCCCTACAAACTATTATATATATGATGGTGAAATAAAATGGCCAAAGCTGAATTAAAATGTGTGAATATTTACATTAGTGTTGCCTACTTTGTAAAATAGTTCACAAATGCAAAGCGTTTTCCGATTTTACTCACTTCATCAGAAACCAGCACCCTGTCTGCCTATGAGGCTCCAGCCACTCCACAAAGGTGAGTTTCACCTGGCCAGAGCAACTCTTCCATGTGCCCATTTCAGGAAGAGCATGGGCTCCTCCTTCCAGCCATATGAGTGTCAGAACACTGGCAATCTTATTTCACCTCTGGTGTGACACAAAAATCCGGTGTCCTAAAATTGTACTAAGTAGATCATCCTCTAACACAAGAACTGAGTTTTGTTTTCAAAATTTCCTAAAAATAGGATTTGCAAACTGTGCTTAAGTTTGATTTCCCATCTCTTTTGGTTGTTTGAAGCTAAGGAAACATGGCTGTCTGTCCTCTGATACCACAACCAAGACAAACAAGAGCCACACAGTAGAGTCTGTATCTCTCACGTTTCCTACCAATTCCTTAGGCCTCCAGATACAGGCTTATATTTTTCATGGCTCCTGGAAGTGACAGCATGTGCTGTCTAGGGAAGAGAAGGAAATAAACTCTGAATACCAAGCTGTGCTCTTTAATTCTCACAAGAGTCCTGTGAGGCGGGTATCATTCCCAATTTTTGCAGAAGAAACTGATCCTTAACATGGTTCAAAACCTTGTCCAGAGTCTCAGGACTAATGAATGGGGAAGATCTTAGATCTAACTCCAAAGTCTGTGTTCCTGCCCCTCTGCCCACTGCCACCTGCTCCACAGCTGTACTCTCATCTCTGTCTGTTCTTGAACTTCACTAAGAGCAAGGCTGCTGGGGGCGGGGGCATCCTAGGCAATATTTCTGCGTGGACGTGGGATGTTACTCACTGCACACACATTAAACTGGGGCGGAGATGAGAGCACGACTGCAATTGCAAGGGGCCAGGTGGTTTGGGGTGACTTGTTTTGTTGTCCTGCACCTCTGGTGGCTTGCGGTCTCCATAGCGTGGCTGTGGGAGTGGGGAAGACGCTGAGATGAACCACCCCGCAAGGCCTGTGCTGGACTCCTCAGTGATTCTGACACTGGCCCCAGGCGAGGGAGCCTGTGGGGCTTTGCAAGGCCTCAGCCACAGGTGGGAGAGCTGAGGGTCAGTTCTGCCCGCAGGGGCTGTGAGTGAGGACACCTGCAGCCACCAGCTGGGCCCTGTTAACCAGGTAACTGCTAGGGTTTTAAGGTGAGGAGTGAGTGTTAAATGTCATTACTGTGGGGTTCGAATCCTATAAAACAAAGGGGTTCAAGGAGATCTACATTTGGTAATTCTGAGCTTTTCTGCTTCTTATTTCAGTCAAACCCTTCTTCCTTAGCAACTTCCAACTGCCAGTATCCACAAAACCCTTTCCTAAGGTGTCACGCAGGTCTCCTTCAGTCACGCAGACAGCATCCCTCCTCCCACCAGAAGGCTCCTGCACACGCTGGTCCCTCTTTCTGGAACACCCCCCATCCACTCTCCCATAACTGTGACCCTCCCACTCCCACCCCAAGTAACCCAGGTCGTCGGAAGTCCTCCCTGAGCTCTCAGCTCAGCACCCCCTTCCTCAGGAGAGCTTCCCCCGGGCTAGCCCGGCTTCCGGTTGGTGGCCCTCTCACACCCTCAAGTTCTTTTCCTTCAGAACACACTTATGCCATTTGGTCATCCAGGTGATTAGTTAATGTCTTGCCTGTGACCCAGGAAGCCTCAGCCCAGAGCTGAGAGGGGCTGCACAGGGCAGAGGAGCAACTGTCACTGAGAGAACTAAGGGACTCGAACCAGCATGCGGGCTCCCAGCTCCTGAGTTGTAAAATACTCTTAGCTCTCTGGAAAAAGAGATAAGAAATCATTAACAATGCATCGCTGTCAATACTCTAAAAGAAGAGGAGGAAGAAAGTAATCTTAGTACCAAAACCTTCTGCCCTTTCAATCCCACTGGATAAAAGGTTCTGTTCAGATCTCAGCCCTCCCAACAGAACCAGGCTTCTCTCTCCAAGTCAGCTGGGCAATGACTCACTTACCTGAAACAGGCTGGTGTTTTTGTTCCCGAGTTGGATGTAGCTGGGTGTTTTGATGGGGGCTGGGCAGGGCCTGCTCTCCCCAGCACCGAGCCCAAGGCACCCAGATGGGTAAGAAGGCAGCCTGGGAAAGCCCCAGGCTACTGAGGGTTCACTGTCAAAGGCAGGTGGTGCGATCCTCCCACCCTGACCTAATGGCCCCATGCAAACAGGCCAGTGGAAAAGGGCTTGGTAGGTTGCTGGGAAGGAAAACCACCCACCCAGAGGGGTGGGCATGTCAGCCCTGGGAGGTGCCACCATGCAGGAAGAGGGCTTGGGGAGCCCCACTGCAGCCCCCGTCCATCTCTGGGCCCACATCTGATCTGGAGGTTTTCCTACCCGCTCATGCCTAGGACATTCCTCTGCCTGGGCAGGGACCTTACGGTGGAGGAAAGGTCACCACGGAGTGAATCAGAATACAGGGGCTTTAATTCCCGCTCAGCCAAGACTCTCAGAACAGCGGCCTGCACCTCCGGGGAATGGCCTCGGAGTGTTCACCTGAACAGAAAGGGGGCTGGCAGACTGGTCACTGCATGCTCAAATATCGGGCCGGAAACTTAAGACAGAGAAGCAGTGACAGCATGCAGCAGAAAGAAGTACAGTGACCTGGAGAGGCTGTGTTTTGTCTAAAGGCATGCAAAATCAGATACATTAACAAAAACCAAAACAACCCTGTGCCAGCCAAACAAAAAGATCTGAGGGTTAAATACAATTCACGGGCCATCAGCTAAAGAGCAGGCTGGAGATGGAAAAGAGAGCTGCCACTTCATTTTATAAAGGATGCTGTCTTTTTAAAGTCCTAAGAACCCTATCTATGCCCAGCACGGTACCCCAAAAATAACATGGGAGGCAAACGGGAAGGAGAGAAATACTTGTTTAAGAAATCCAGAAGCAAACCCCCAGAACAAACAGATATTCGCCCCCAGGAGCCTCATGCTGCTGGCTTGTTCAGTGCTACCACAGTGTGTTCAAATCCAGAATGCTGGGAAGCTTCCTGCCAGGCAGCAGCTTCTCCCTCCCGGCCCGGCTGGGTGCTGAGTCACAGCTACTTACATGACTGACGCAAGTTCCAGCCAGAGCGGGGGAGGGGTGCCGGAAGCAGAGCCCAGATCATCCATCTTCCTGCCACTGGGAATGCTGGTTTCAGGGCTCCTGGCAGGGAGGAAGAGTCATCTTGGTGAGAGAGGAGCCTGGGGAAGGCCCTTTTGAAAAAGGGGAACGTTCTGCCCTCCAGACAGTCCCACACCATTGTGTGTATGAACTCAGAGGCCCAACCCAGCTTCCTGTCACTCTGGCTCTGGTCCAGGCCCAGTGTCCTGGACATTTTGTCTTGAGTTGTCAGGGTGGGGCCTGTTGCCAACTAGCTGTGGTTACCGAATCAGAGGAAAGGGTGATAAAATGAAGGGTATGTGTATGGGGGGCTGGAGTGAAGGGGAACATGGAGCTGGCTCGCTCTCTCCGGCAGTGTGGCCCCCAAAAGGCGGGATCAGCATCCAGGGACCACCACACTTCCCAGACCCTGGATCCCAAAGTGGGAATAACACACTCCAGACCCAGTGAGCCCCTCAAATGCCCATTGAGGTAAGAGAGCCAGAAGTCACAGCTTTCTCAGTGACGTGGGCCCAGCATCAGCTCTTCTGGTTTCCCTTGGGGCAGGGGTACGGAGGCCTATGTTCCCAGGGAGCCGCTTTCCACAAAGTTAGGTTCTCTGTCCCTTCCTCAACATCGCTGGCAAAAACCTGGGCCTAGCGATCTCCCAGACCCAGTAGAGGGCACAGAAGCCCTTGGTGGGAGTGGCTGGCAGGCTGGCACACCATGGCTACTCTGCCCTTGGGATGTCATGGGGTGTGGGGAGCAGCAAGAGACAGTGGGGAGTGAAGGGAAGGAGAAGGGACGCAGTAAAGACAGGAGCATGGATGTCTGCATGTTCCCCCAGAGAATGGCTTAGCCCCAGTGGAGGAGGACGGGCGCAGCCATGAAGTGCTTTCAAGGAAGCCAGTGCTTTCCCCAAGAGGAAAAGCGAGCATGCCTACGGTCTATTACACAAACACAATGCCTACCACACAGTTCACAGGTCCAAACCAACGTGGATCCAAAGGAAAACCACCAATGTTGCTCCCCTGTCACTCCCAAATCATTTACTCAACTCAGTAAAGATGGATCAGAAGTGAAACTTCAGTCTCAAGTGAAATCTAACTCTGCAGGTTGGGGGAGACATGCCCCAGAGCCCAGCTTCCCCATCTCCCCAGGCAGAGCTGGGTTGCCCCCTCCTTCAGGCGCCAAGAAGTAACTAGCGGATGCAGTATCCCACCAGGCACCCCACTCACAGGACCTCGTGCCTGCTTGCTGGGAGAAGCACGTTCCTGTCCCCAGGAGCCCCGCCAGAGGTGGGCCCCGGCCTCTGCAGCACAGCCCTCACTCCTCCTGGAGGGAGAGGAGAGCATCTCCACAAGTCAGACATCCTCCCCAGAGCATGGCCCCCAGCAGGCTACCAGTAAGCCTGGGGCATACCCACAAACCTCCAAGTGGCGGTTCTACCCAGTACCTGGGCACACACCTGGCAGAGCACATGGACTGGGGCACACCTCGTGACATGGTTCCACTTCCCTAGTTGGGGGAGGGAGGCTGGGTAGACAGAGGGTAGGTCCAGAGTCCAAAGCCAACTTAGAGCACCTTTCTCTCCTGCTTCCCCAGCAGCTGGCCCGGCTAGTAGCTGTACCTACACTGCTATTCCAGTCTTATTCTGTTATCAGGCCCTCTGTCTGCCAGTCTCAGGACGTGGAACAGTGAGTGGTGCGAGGAGGCAGGAGGAGGAAGGAGGAGAGAAGAGGGAGGGAGTGTGAGGGAGGGAGGGGAGGAAGTTTCACAGTCTAGTGCATTCTCATCAGATCAGAGAGAGGGGAACACGTATGAACTTCCCTTTTTCAAGCGCTTCTCTGCCCGCTTTCATTTCGGTTCCTTCCCATCTGGACTGGGGATGGCGCGGATGGCGGGCTGGGCAGGGGCAGGCACTCAGGTACCCAGCCAACTGGGCTCTCGCCCGGCTCCATCTCAGCCTGGCAGGCTCTCTCGGCCGTTACCCGGCATGCCCTTCTTCTTGTCAGGGAGGCCTCGCCCTCTTGTTTTCAAAGTTTTATAACAGTATTGTTTGTTGTCCAGCAGATTAAATTCTTTTGGAGGCTGGGGGGAGGGAGGGAGGGCGAGGAGGGAAAAAGAGAGAGAAAATACAAATAACTTCCATCAGGGCCAAAAGATTAAATGAGTTCCTTTTTGATCACAGAATTCACCTGTCTTAGAGAGAGGCTAGTGGCCAGAAGCCCGTGTTCCCTTCCTCTCTGTCCCTCTCCTCGCCTAGCAGGGTGGCATGTGGTCTCAGACTTTCAAAGCCACTACTCAGGGTTCAAGCCGAAAAGAAGAAACAGCTAACAGTGTCTGGAAGGTTTGTGCCTGAGCAACCCCCACTCCAAATAGGAAGCATGCTATGGAGCCAAGCTAGTCCTGGCAAGGACACCCTCGACCCTCGTCCCCTGGGGTCTGGATGACCCACTGCAGGCCTTAGGTGGGGAGGAGGGCTCTGTGGGCAGCTGCCCTGTCTCAGAGATGGTTCATGAGCTTGTGGTTGTTCGCGTTGGAAATAAAGGTCATACATTCAACAACGTCAGAGACAGAGACACAGGAAGAACTGTACCCCAAGGAAATAATAACGCAAATGCACCAACAAATAATCTTGGATACCTAAGAAATGAGTAAGAGTGGGAAACGAGGAAAAAAGGAGACAAAAAGTCCATATAAAATGAGCACAATCTTACAGACAGCAGTGCCCACTGAAAGGTCCCAGACCTGTCAGGCCTTTTGATGCTAAATCTGCAGGCAGGAATAACACAAAAGGCTATATGATTCTCCATATTTAATACAACCTTCATTTAGCCATTAATCAGCTTATTTCAGACTCTAGTTATCTCTAAATAGCATGCCCATTTGAACACACACCTGAGTCTTCAGCATAGCAGGCAACACTGGTGGTCCCCGAGCTCTGGACCTGCCCTGAGACATTCCTCTCCCATCTCTACCTTTTTAGCAAACCGTGTCTGGCCCTGCCTCCCGTGCTGCCACACACATACACATGCACACACACACGCACACACACTCATTCACGTCTCCAGTGCCTATCAAAGGTCCCTAGGGCTGGGGGCATCAGCAGGGTGGACAGTGGCAGTGGTACAAATACAGGTTAAGAGCGGCTCAGGGCTCCTTCCTGGAAAGGATGACAGACAACATGCCTCTCTCCTTTGTTTATTTACAAATAATATCAGTCCTATAGGGTCAGTTCCAGAAGTTCTCTCTACAAGGGGAACAAGGTTAGAGCTCCAGCCCCAACGCTCACGTGCCCCCCTGCCCCAACCCAGCTTAGGCTTGCGTCAAAGGCAGAAAGGAAAGATGGAGAATGCAGCCACAGGGCCGCTCTAGATGCTGGCACCCAAACCTCAGGGTGTTCTGGGAACAATCAGACTCCCATGGGCTCGGGACTGGAAAGACCCTGTCAAAGACACCCAGCCTCCCCCTCTCAGATAAAGAGGCTTCGTCTTATGACTGACAAATAATAATGTACAAATGAAATGTTACAAGGTTGTAGACTATCATAACGTCAACAAAAAATAATATACAGAAAAAATACAAAAAATAAATAAAATTAAAAAAAATAATAAAGACGACTTTGTCTTTCCCCAGGAGCCCTCAGCAAAGAGGATGCCATGGTTCTCCCTGAAGTCTAGCAGAATCACCCTCCCAGAATCACCTTCCCACACTCCAGGCAAACGGAAAGAACTGGGTCCGATAAGACACACCTTCACATGTAGTGACTGAAGGCTTCATCCACCAAAACACCTCCCCTGTGGATTCCCCATCACACAGTTTCTCTGCAGGCTGAGCTGCATTCAGGGATACAAGTGGACAGACATCTGCAGGCTGCCCCCTATCCAAACGCAATCCCTCCTCAAGGCACACCACTGGATAAAGCCTAAACCATCTTTGCTAAATGTGCTGTACATAAAGATAAAGACTTCTCTTCTCCTTCATACCAGTGCTGGTCTATCCGAATGAAGATCAGTCAGAGGGCCGCACGGCCAAGAAGGCATGCAGTGCACGCCCCGCCTCAGCACCCCTTAGAAAGAGCGGGTGCTGTGCTCAGCATTCAGAGAACACCGACACCAGAGAATTCTCTCACCTACCTTCCTCTCCATGGGTAAGGCCTACTTTTTCAAGTCAATCATGAAGCGAACATTCAGAGCTGAAGCCAGCATTACCAGTATCTTACTTTACATCGTACGTTAGCCAATTCTTCAGGCAGGTGCTGTACACTAATTAGCCAACAGGTAACACACACACAACGTGCATGCTGGGGCAAAGCTCTGTGCGTACCTTATATATCTGTTGGAAAAATCTCAGAGATCCCACAAGGAGGCCTCATCTCTAAGAGAGCTACTTAGCAGAAACATGACTATATGCACATGCTTGAAGTGTGGTACAGATGTGTCAGAACGGTTTGAAGGACCACATATTCCAGAAGCTTCCGTACGGAGGAAATCTCACTAGAAACACATGGTGAATGGCTGGCTTTCTAGCCAAGAAGAGCAAGACAGTTTTCACAAGAGCACCAACAAGTTGAAAGAATCAGTGACTAGGAGAATCTGGATATTCTGAGATTTCCTTCCCCCTTCAATACATATCAAGGGGGGACCTATGGCTAACAGAAATCAAGTCAACTGACCAACTGTCCATCGCTGCCCCCATCCCACTGGTCAGTAGAAGAGCACAACTAGAACCCAAATGACAACTGGAGTCAGGGGACCTGGGTGGGTGACCCAAATTAAGCAGGTAGAAGCAGTCAGATCTTAGCAGGACTCTCTCTGGCTCAGTTTCATCAACTAGCGGGGTAATACCACCTACTTTACAGGGTTGTTTGAGGAACAAATGAGCTAGCAAATGTGAAAGAAGCAGCGCAACATCACAGAGTGCATGCGAGACGATGGTTACTCATCAGTTTCCCTCCTGCCTGAGTCCTAGCCCAAGTCCCTGTTTGCTACACATTCCTGGGGGTGCGAGGGGCGTGGGCTCATGATTATGAGTCCCAGGTAAGTGTCCAGCAAAGCGGCAAGCAGACGGTGTCTTGGAGAAATGGAGCTATTTTTAAAACTCAGCATTCTGTTCAGCGGATTGCACAATGTGTGCCCTCAGCCCCGGGGGCTCCTACCCACGCAGCCTTGGAGAAGCAGTGGACGCTGGGGACTGAGGCTGCCATGGAGAAGCTCAGCCAGGGCCCCAGCCACCCCTGGCCCTGGCCTGGCCTTGCACAACAGCTTGAGAAGGCCTGAGACCCTGGGCTTTCCGGCATGTGTTTTATTTTTGCTCTCTTTTAAAGAGTGACTCAAGAGTAAAAAGCCAAAATGGAACTGGTGGCCTTGAGATATTTTTGGTTTTTTTTTTCTTTTCTCATTTTCTTTTCTTTTTCTTTCTTTTTTTTTAATAGAAGGGCTTCAACAACCAAATGAGTAAAGAAGGCCAAATATAAAGGAAAACTTCCTGACAGCAAGGGGCATGGATCCTGAATAGATGTCTCAGGGAAGGCACAGGACGCACGGGACCTGCGGTTCCATTTTCTCTCCAGGATTTAGGACCAGAAAGGACGGAGCATCTTTCCTGGAGCACAGCATCTCAAGTCACCCCCTGCAGCACAGCAAGCCCCGCAGCAACTCCCACACAACCCATCTCCAGACAAGCCTCTTGGTGGGAGCCAGAGTCCATGTCCTCCGTCGTGGACGACCCTCATCAGCCACCTTCACGCGATCACCAGCCCCTTCCCACTTACTTCTAGGGGGTCCTTCAAACACTCTCGCCACCCACCTGCCCTAATCGATGTCACAGCATCTCTTCAGAAAACAGAATTGCAGTTGCTTTCAGGGACAGGTCCTTCAACATCCCCCCTTCTCTTGTAACTCAGGTCTAATTTTCCTTGTCCTGAGTTTCTGGCTGAGAAATACTTCCATCAACATCCAGGGAGCCCCCAAAAAGATTCTGGTTCAACCCCTTCATTTTATAAATAATGAAATTGAGTCCCAAAGAGGTAAGAGAGCAAGTGAGTTTTTACCAAGGGAGCCAGGGCCAGAATCCAGGCCTGCTGATTCTCCTACGTAAGCAACGTAAGCCCCTCTTTCCTGGATCCCCCCACAACCACACCACCAAGACCCACACCGCATCCTTGGGCAACATCAGCCCCCTAGCAGCAGGTGGCAGCTTCCGCGGTCCATGTGGGCCAGGTGTACAACTACGGGGCCAAGGAGGAAAGAATCACGTGACCTGACTCACCATGGGCCTGGCCGCTGCTTCTGCCACGTAAACAAGTCCTGAGCCCTGGAGCCGAAACACACTGGGAACACCCCCTCCCCCATCTCCAGCCACCAAATTGCCTCAACCTCTCAAGACACAAAGCTCAGCCAAGCGTCAGACACAAGGTGACTTCTCCTCCCTGACCCTCTGCCTGTCCCTTCCCTATCGCGATAATCTCGGAACCACGTGTTCTGCCAGGAGAGGCTGAGCTCAGAGTTCTGCCTCCTACAGGCACATATTTTACCAGTGACTCAGCAAAGACTTAACCCGAGTGTTCCCCTGTGCTTCGTGGACAGGAGAGGGGCACGGTGACCAGGCTGAGGTAGAGACGCCAGCTGGCGCCTGGTGAGGGTAGGAGACGGAAGGCCAAGAGCAGCCACGGCTAATGGAAAAAACCCTAGTCTGCTGGTGACCGAAGACTTGACGTCTACCGCCACCTTGATCGCTGACTCACCGCACGTTCCTGTAAGCTTTGGGGACCTTGGATGATTCTCCTAGCTGTTAGGAAAAGAGAGGGGTTAGCATCCATACCAATTCTAACTCTTTGGAGGCTCGATCAATATGGCTTCCCCAGATGGCTGAGGTCCTTCAGTCTCTTAAATTCCCTCGTTGACTAACACTGGATTCCCTCTTCTTACGTATGGGTATCCTGCTTTTCCATATATGTCTACTTGATATATTCTTTTTCCTTTTTTTAAAACTTTATTGAGGTCATGATAGTTTATAACATTGTGAAATTTCAGTTGGATATTATTATTTTTCAGTCACCATATAAATGTGCCCCTTCACCCCTTGTGCCCCCGCATCCAATCCCCTTTCCCTCTGGTAACCACTAAACTGTTCCTTTGTGAGTTTATCTTCCACACATGAGTGAAATCACATGGTATTTGCCTTTCTCTGTCTGGCTTATTTCGCTTAACGTAATACCCTCAAGGTCCATCCATGTTGTTGCTAATGGGACCATTTTGTCTTTTATTATGGCTGAGTTCTACCTGATATATTTTTTAATTCTTTTTTTAAAAAAATTACTAATGGCCTCTCCCCACACTAGAAGGTATATCCCATGAGGAAGGAAACTTGGTTTTGTTGAGTTCTGCATCCCCAGCATCTAGTACAGTCCCTGGCATATAGCAGAGGCTGAATACATATTTGCAGAAGGAATGCACTGGCCATGCTCAGCCCTGCCTGTCCACGGATAACCAAAGGGTATCTGCCGCTGCCCTGCCTCCCCAAAAAGGCATGTAGCATAGCCATCCCTGGCGACTGCAAAGTTCCCCTGGGTATCCGGCCTTTCATTCTGGTTCACATCAGTTCTCCTGGCTGCCTATCCTCTGAGGGTCTTAGCTCCCAAAAGTGTCTGACTTCAGCCCAAGAGGATGAAGAAAAAGTACAGGCTTTGGAATCAGAAGTGCCTGGGTTTACATCTCAACAATGGCACTTCCCAAGTGTGTGACCTTGGTGACATCACTTAATAACCACAGTTTCTTTAACTGTAAAAGGGGAGTTATACCTACTTCATATGGTTGTTCTGAGGATGAAATCAGCCAAGGAGGACCCTTAACAAAGGTCAGTTTCTGACTCCATGCTGAGACCAAGAACTCTGATGCCCGTCTCATACCTTCATGCCTCATTACATTCCCTGATCTGGGCTCCATGCATACACATATCCATTCAGGGCTGCAGCAGGCAGCCCTGGTTGAACACTGGACACATCCTCCCACCCCCTCCTGGCCTTGAGCCTGTGGTCAGACGATGCACAACCATCTCTCCACGTGGTTCTTTCCATCCTCGTCCCCCCATTCCTCCCCTGCCCAGGGTCGACACTATTGCATCAGGCTCTGCACAGGCCTTGGGGCCTGCAGGTGTTCACTGGCTTTATCAGCCCTTGAACAGCTCCTGTAGAAGGAGCCAGCAAGAAACCAAACCCAGTCTATGCTTTCTTCACAGTCACTCCAAGTCCCAGTAAAGGAAAGCAAAATGAAGGCCTCCCACAGACAGCTGGCTAGTGGAAAAGGACAGTATCTCTCACATATCTCAGAGGGAGGCAACATGCCCAAAAAAGTGACCAGCACGAGGTACAGATCCTCTCTAAAGCTGCGGCTGCAGCCTTGGGGGCACTTGTGCCAGGGGACAGAGCCAAGATATGCATTAAACAATTCACAGCCCTGACCAGACCAGGATTCACTGGAACAGAGAAGGTGCTGACCAATCAGGTCGCCTGGCAGGGCCCCTCCCCCTCACCTCCTGGCCAAGCCACACCACCACCACAGCTCCAGCGCCACCAGCTCTGTTAACCTCTGCTTGGACCCCAGATGGAAAGGCCCCAACGTGGCCTCCTGGTTCCCAGACCGTAGGGACTCAAAGGTCAAGAAAGAAGTGCCAGATATGCCTGGTCCCCCTCTCAGGGGATGCCAATGGTTCTGCTAGTCTGACTTGTGACACACAGTGCCCCACGTCACAGCAGCAGAAGCCAGGTTGCTGAGCAGGGAGGAAAGAACTAGATGAGGGACAAAAATAGGAAAATCATCAGGGAAGTACCAACCCCAATTCTGGAAACACCAGAGGACACAGGGACAATTGGGTCCCAGGGAGCAAAACCAACTTCCCCTTTGCTGCCCACTCTAATTATCCCAATCTAGCCAAGGACAGGGTAGTCACCCACTGCCAGGCCCAGGGACGTACCACACATGGGAGCAGAGGCTCCCGAGCATGGCCAGCAGCTCCATCTGGCCCCAGCCCTACAGCCAGGGCTGGACAGACTCTAGCCAACACATCTTGAGGGACTTGGCCCGCTCCTCTTCATCTCTCCAGCTGCACCAAAGCTGATCTCTTCACTTTATTCGTGTTCCAGGTCCAACACCCGCAGCCATCCCCCACTGATCGCTGCTAGAGGGGCTGAGAATTGTCAAATTCCTTGAAGGAAGAGACACGGGACTCTTCCAGACAGCCCTGGACTCCTCACTCAGCGAGGATCCCTGGTCGCTCGCAGCCAACTCAGAGACTCGTCTCCAATGGGAAGAAGAGAAGATGAAACACCGAGAGGCAGAATTTGCCAGTCTTCCCTGGACAGCGGTGGGAGAAGGCTGGGGCCGAGGACACAACACCCACATCCCTGAGACACGAGCAGAGAAGTGGGACCCCACAGGAGCCCCTGATAGGAGCCAAGGTACCCAGCACCATTCCTTTTATCTTTAGACTCCAGACAAATCTGCTGTCAGCTAATTCCAACCAGCCCTCCTTGTCCAGAACATGGCAGAAATCTACTTGATAGGAGAGAGATTTCCTGGTGACGAGGTGAGCGCCCACAGTCCACTTTCTGAACTGACTCTATAATGCGAGAGACCTGCCCAATTCTGCAGGTCACTATTACTGTGACCAGCACCAGGTGCGGCAGAGAAAAAAAACACCTCTGTGTCAACTGCCTAGAGATACTTTGTAATGGCTTACTGGTCCAGCGATTTTTTTTTTTTTTTTTAAGGCAAAGGCAATCAGGGCCTAGAAGAAGTGATTCACTCAAAAAAAAAAAAAAAACCCAAAGTGGGGAAAGAACCCCAAAGTCCACTGCCCAGCCTACAGTCTAAACTCCAGACCAGAGCCCTAGACTAAGGCCCAGCAAGGCTAAAAGTATCTAGAGTCAGAGAGAATATCCACTGGGACAACATGGGGCAGAGAATGCCTGAGCCCAAGGCAGGTGCCTGGCACCTCTGAGGGGTTAAACTCAGAATCTCGCACCAAATGCTGGGGGCCAAGGAGAGTTCCCAGTCAGTCACTGTGGGAGGCCCAAGTGCTCTCCAACTGCCACGCCCAGCAATGCTCCCCAGCTTTCTCCCAGACATCCTAGCAGCCCGATCACTTCGGCTCGCTGCCCTTCCCCCAGGCATTTGCTGGTTACTAACCCCATTCACAGAAAAGCCAGGAGTAGGAGAATGGAAAGAAGAGAGCAATTGTTTGGAAGATTCTGAATGGAGAAGTTTCAGGATTGCCCACTGAGTAAGGAAAATGGTCTCTGTGGGAAGGGAAGGGGGTTGGGGTAAGGTCAGAAGGAGGTAGCCCACATCTGACTTACCTGGGAGGCAGAGAAGGGGTTAAATCCTATTTTCCTTGCTGCATCTGGTTTCCAATAACCAGCCTGGTGATGATTCATGACAAGACCAGGATCATGTCCTATCAAGCAGCATTTGCAGTCACAAAACCACATAAACTGGTGGCTCAACGGCACCTATGAGAGGGAGGAGGCAAATATCCAGCCCCCTCTACCCTATACCACCAGCGTAACACGCTCATTCACCACCCAACTCCTCCTGAGGACGGCTGACCCTTTTCTGCCTGATCTAAGCCAGATTTCCAGAAACTCCCAACGGGAGTGAGGGCGGAGAACAGATAGCTCCCGGATGCCTGTAGCTGAGTTTGCCCTCATATATCCTTAAAAAATCAAAGGAAGGAGAAGGAAGAGGTGGAGGAAGGCAGGGAAGACAACAGGTCCAGAAGAAGGAAGAGAGAGGTCAACAGACATCCTTGGGCGAAGCAAGGCAGACAGGAAACCAAGAAGACATACGGGGCTGGTCTTCACCGTAGGCCACACCGTGACTTCAGCCACACTGTGTGCCCCAGCCTCTCCTCCTCCAAACCCAAAATCCATCGAGAACCCTCAGCCCCTCCTGGCCCTCATCCCACATCAGTACCCTCATCCACATGACTTTTGAATCTATTGCCATCTGAAATAAGAGAAAGGAAAGCAAGCTTGGCAAGGCTGAACCAGACACAGACGCACACACACGCACCCCTTCCCAGAATGAAAGGCCCCTCAGAGACGGCTCACACTCTCGAGGTTCCGGCTCTCTGATAGAAGTGCTCCTCTCCCACTGGGGAGGGCGGACACGGCCGATAAGAATTGCTTAGCACAATGCTATATATAGTCTAGGTTCCTACCGGCCTAGAGATTTGGAGCTAGAACTTGGCAGAGAACCATGCTAGATGCTGGCAAGAACCAGCCTCCCCCAGGCAGCCAACTGTGAGCCTCACCTCCCTGCTGGGGCAGTGAGGGCAAGCAGGGTCCTCCCCCTCGGCCCATTAACACCCTGCACTGAGGGACACTGGCTTTTGGCTCCGTTTTAGGAAAAATCAACTGCTCCTGAATGTGAGGGGGACGTGTGGGGACTGAACGCTGAGTTCTAGCCTCTCTGCAGCCCTCCAGCAGCACTAGAAAATCGATCTTGTCCTCTCTTATGGAGGACCAAGGGCGGGGGTGGCAGGAAAAAAAATGGAGAAGACACAGCAGCTGTCTGGGTTCGATAAACATCTATCCACTTCCAGTGTTTGAAGGAATAAAAGAACGCAAACGAATACTTACTGCAGAGAACCAGGCTGCCAGGCGTCCCCTTTTTTTTGCTCCAAATAAATGCAAACGGGCCCTTCTATCCGACAGTATGACGCTGTCTTCTGCATACCACCATCCTCAGCTGAGCCTGAGTCTCCAGGAGGCTGTCACCTACTCATGGAGCTGAAGTCCTCTGAGTTCTCTGTAGGGAAGAAGTGAAGGGAAGACAGGTGGGCTCAGCTCACAGGGCCAACCAAGCAATGAATTGTGTAGGCCCCAATCAAGGTCGCATCTGGGGTTAATATGTAGCCCTGGGACCATGGCCCTCAGCTGCTGCTCACCATCCAATGACACAAGCAAGACAACACTGGGCCCATCGTCCTGGAGAAAGGCCAGTACCAGTGGGCACAGGGGTCTCATCAAGGAGGGCCTGTCCATCACCTCTTTCAGAAAACAAACCTGAAGGACAACAGAGCTCTCTGCAGTACAGAACCTGGGCTCTCTCTATGCACAGCTTCTGGACAAAGAAATATGAGATGCAAAGGCTTCAACACCCACATATATATAATTTTTTTAGGTCAAGTTGCTCTCTACTCAGGCTCAAAAAGACATGATGCAAAGGGCTGGGGGTGCCTTTGCACTCTGGGTGGGGACAGCTGGCTTCCGTCCCTTGCCCTGTCTAACTCTCTGCTGTGACCTGGGCCAGGTCTCCCTGCTCCCTTAGGCTCCCAAGACCCCAAAGCCAATCCTTCCAGTGATCCCAAATGAGTCACCGCGGGAGGTCCTTGGGGAGAGGATAGGGTGCTCAGTGACAAACGTCAGTGCTAGCATCATCTATGGGAAAGCATGAGACTGAAAAATGGTACATGGAGAAAGGAGGCCAGGAGCTTCCAGGCCAGGCTGTCCCTCATTTCCCACGACAAGTTGTTTGCTTCTCTGCCCCCAAACACTGGCCAAGGGAGAGAGAGGAGAGAAAGAGAAGCCGTACGCTAGGGATGAGGGTTTGGCCATGATGCAGTGGCAATGGAGGCCCATCTTCTCTCTTGCTCCCAAGAAGGCATGGCGGGCTGGGCGGGGCCAGACGGGCGGGGCAGAGGGGGATGTCACGCGCACATAGCGCAATGCTGCAGATTCAAGAAAAGTCTAGAACCCTGAGCCGCCATGATGACACACACACGCAAAACGGTCAAGAACTCAAGGCCCACTATTTCACCTAAGAGGGAAGGAAAGAAGAGCAGGATAGACAATAAGCTTTGATTTGGGACAATGAGGAAAGGCTGTCCAAGAGCTGGCCTTCAGTTTAAGGCCAGTGACGTGAATCTACCATCTTCACATGATGCCAGCAGAGGAAACCTAAAACGCCGTATCCCCATGACGGGCACTTGCTCCTGGGGTCCTGGAGGACCCGTGTTCACTAAGAACCACCAGGTCCACCCCTATCCCAAGAAGGGACTCACCCTCTATGCAAGGCAACAAGCCACAGCGAGAAATCCCAAAGGGCTTTCTGGCCCTGGGAAGATGTCTCTCCTTTGGGACCAGTGAGAGGAGCTCAAGAAGTGACCCTATTTGCCAAGCTCATCTAACAACACAAACAGCTGCATTTTCCCTTCAGATTCTAAAATTCAAGAGTCCACCGAGCCATGTTGAGTTACCTGGTGTCGCCCCCACCCTGATGTCCAGCAGTGGCCTTCTTCTCTGCCAAGCTCTTCCTGAAAACGACCCCAGCCTAAGGGTCAGCTCCGAGCCCCGACAAGCTGTTTTCGCTGCTTTCATGTTGACAGAACGTCCTGGCCACTCGGCTGAGCGCTCCATCTCCCGGCTCCCGACACACTGAGTCATCATCCAAAGAGGAAAAAAACAACAAAGCAGCCGTCACCAGGGTCCCCACTGCCGTCGGCTGACGACTCACGGGCTGTCGTCACTCTCTGCTCTGCAGCCCCGGAATTGGTGATGAGGGGCTTCAGGGTGCCTGACTTCCCTCCCACGGGATGCAATAGCGTCAGGAAGCAGACAGCCACTGCTGAGGTTCGGAAGGAAGGGAAACTAACCTGGCATCGAAAGGCTCCCAGGAAGGCTCACCGGTTAACCCTCACTCTGCCACCACCAGTTCTCACGGCTCTGTTCCCACGGCGTTTTCCTGATGCAGAAGTTAAAGTGGTGTTTACTCCAGGTGGGGAAAGGCATCACCTAGCAGGCTTCAGGTACGTACTGCCCCGTTACCTCCTGCCCTGCCCCTGCATGTGGGATCACTGAAAGCAAGCAAGCTCCCTTCTCCCTCATTTCTTCTCGAGCCACCTGCTGTGTTTCTTTCTTAAGTTCTTGATAAACAACTGGGCAGGGGGAAGGGAGCTGCATCACTTTCTAATGGGGATCTATTTGCTTGGCAACATATTAGGCATTTCTGCGTAGTACATTACAATGGCTCCATCTCACTGACTAAGGACACTAACACTTAGAAAAATCAAATGACCTGTCAAATAAGACCACCCAGCTAAGATGAGACAGGATCAAGATGCAAACCTAGGTCTGTCCAAAAGCAGTGTCTCTGCTCCCTGCCTTCCACAGTCTCCACTGACTTGGGGATAGAGAGCTTATTCTTCTCTGAAGAAGCTACAACCCACCCCACCCTCCGACTCCTCTTCTACGAGGAAGGTGACCAGGATAACTAAAGTCTGTTAACCCATCAATTTCAGCCACCAAAAAAACCCATCATCTTGAGTGAACCTGGCTGTAAAGGAAGCGGAGAAAGGTCCCGAGGTAGCAGTGAGGGTGGCATGGAACAGCTCAATGACCCAGACCTTGAGCTCAAGAAGATCGGCCACTCAAACTCCCACACGGCATCAGGCACTTACAAAATTCCTTAAATAGACACGTTTTGGGGATCTACCTCGTAAGAGGCATTTTGCAGACACTGAGGACTGAGAATGGAAAAATGCAAAGGCTTTGAGAGCCCAGGGTTCTAATCACAATTGGAACACTCACCAGCCACGGGACTCTCCTCGCAGGGCGTGGTAAGGAATAAGTGAAATAACCGTCATGAGAGAGCCTGCGTGGTACCTGCAAACAGGAGGCAGCAACTAGGTATGTGTTTCCCTTCTTCCTGCCCTAGCCTCTCAAAGCTCACAATCTAATAGGCGACATGAGACTCACACACAAAGAACCGTAACACAACTCAAGTAGCATTAAAAGAGGGAGGAAGCGTATGGGAGTCTGGCCGAAGGTGGCAGGGGTGGTTACGAGGACTGCTTCTTGTGAAGGTAATCAGGAGAGGTGCCCGGAGGACGGTGGGACTGCCGCAGGTGGGTGCGGAGGAGAGGAGGCAAAGAAAAATATCTCCAGTTAAAACAGAGAGAAAGGAAAAGGAAGAAAAAGTGAGTCTCCTGGTTTTGTTTCCACCTAGGGAAACTTAAGAGAGGTAAGACTGTAGAGGAGAGCTAAGGCTAGTTACAGACAGCCTTCGGCATCATGCTAAAGGGAAGGGATTTTCTTCTGGAAACGACAAGAAACCATTTTAAATCCCTGAGCCAGAAAGACAAGATGGCCGCTGCACGCAGAAGGGCCTGGAGAGGAGAGGGATGGGCAGCAGGGAGCGTCACTGGAGGACTACAGCTGGAACCATGGCACTGGCAGGGGGCATGAGGAGAAAGACAAGAAAAACGGTAAAAAGGCAGGGCCATCCAGACAAATCCTCGAAGCTGCCGTCGACCCCACCCCCGTCCCCGTGGGGAGACTGCCGGAGACACAGCCTACTTGGGGAACACAAACCACAGGTCTGACACATCTGAGAGGAGCTGCCATGTCTCTGCCTCCACTCTCCCCTCAAAACTCAGCTTTCCCCCAAACTGCTCTAAGCCTCAGGCTGATGAGGGCATGGGAGACCCAGGCCTTCGGGCAGCAACGTCCACGCTCTGGCAAAGCTGGGGCCCCAGGCAGTGGAACCCCCACCCAGGGCTGTGTCCGAGGGTGGGACTGGGCGGTCCTGCCCCTGGGGCCACCTCTACTGCGGCAGCCACCAGTGCGCCCGCCTCTGCTGCGCTTTTTGCCCCCCCTCCCCTCCTCCGTCATAGCCCCCACCCCCCGCCCACTCTGCGGAACTGGCACAGCAGGACCAGAAAAACCAACGCCACCATGTCGGAGACCAGCAGAAATGCCTCCAAAATGGCAGCCTTATGAGGAAAGGTGTCCAACAATACTATCAACCCACCCAGGGAAAGGGAAGCTAGTGAGACAAGGGGAGTGAACTGTCAATCACCTCCCAACTGGGTTCCCCCCACCCTTCCTTACTCTCACAACTGTCATATCTTTCCCTTCGTTAACTTCCTCTCAAATCAAAAAGCAAAAGAGGAAAAGAAGGGCATGACCTCATCCCCCCCACCGAGAGGTCCTGGGGGCCATGGGTGACACAGGGCATTCGGAAGGACATTCTACGTTCTGTACCCCAAAATGGGGGACAGCAGTCCACTTCTGTCTTCAAACCCAACTGGACAAGAGCTAGCCGTCCAAGGGAGTGAGGTCTTTCATTGCTCCCCCATCAGACCCTCCTCAGCTTTGTGGGCCCTGGGGAGCCAGGAGGTAGGGTTATGAGGAAGGGCCGAGAAAGCACAGACGTGCCCTCCGTTATGTAATAAGAAGGGCGGTGCTGTCCTAGGCCGAAGACCCAGGGCGCACTGCGCTCCCAGATGCGCAGTCATGGGTGGGGGCCACTGCGCAATGGTGCAGGGCTAGGAAACCCCCTCCCCACAGACGTGAGAACGGCAACAGGACCAGATGGAGAGCCAGGACCCTGATTTTTCCAAGTCCCCCTCCCCCTACCAGAGGCGAACAGCCTGCTGCCCTAGTTCTGCTCTCACTATGCTCACTCCACAGAATCACAAACCTTGCCTCCTAACCTGGGACCTCCAAATCTCTCATGGCCCTGTGGCCTCCCAGAAATCCCACCAAATACGCAGTTTCTGAGCAACATCCTGGGGTCAGTCCCCATCCTCACCTTTCCAAGCACCAGGGAGCAGCAGCTTCCAGAAGGCAGGTCCTTTCCATACTGGGCTCAGCTTTGGACAGCCCCGGACGTCAATGCAAATCTCTTGTCCCCGGGGAGTAGCCCAGAGTCAGCAGGAAGCCCAGGGTGGTGGCAATATCAGCAGCAGCAGCTCTGCCCTACCTTGCCCATGCGTTTCCAGGGGAGCCAAGAATTATTTTGCCGCAACACTGAGGTGTGGCTGATTGGAAAATTCCCTTTTCCGACACAAACTAAAGAACAAATATTCTCTTCCAGTTTGGTCAACCCTCTGCGCACCCATCTCCCCAACCCTTGCCCCTCCAAACAAAAGTTTGGGAAACCCTCAGCTCCTCTTCCTTATAGTGCATGAGATAAAAAAGGCTTCGACTGGTCAGTCAAAAGCAGGTACAGACACAGGAACATACGCACACCCCTAAACAGATTTTAGAAAGCTGCTGGGCTTCTCCCCCCCTCCCCTTTAAGCAAGTGAAATGCAAATTCAGATTTGATACCCTGCCCTCAGCCAATCAAAAAAAGGTTTTCACCTGCCATTGGCCCACCCACCAATCAGAGGAGGTGTCTGGAGTGAGAGCCCTCCCCTGGCCAATGGAAGGCCAGCTCAGTCACTTAGTTAATGATGCAGCAGTACAAGGAAGGCCATCACATGTGAACTGGAAGGGTGCCAACATGGAGACACAGAGAGCGCAAGGTAAACAACTTTCCAACGCCAAAAGGATGACATTTAATCTCTAAATGCTAGCTTCCCTTCTCAGCTCATCCTTAACCCCTCTCAGCTGGCCCTATAGACCCCGGGAGCCTCACTACCTGTCCCCCAAGAGCTCCTAACAAGATCCAACAGTGACTGCGTCACCATTCCCCACTTTTCCCAACTACGCAGTGACAAACCTACCAGCTTTACCCCACTTCTCCCAGCCCACGCCCCATCCTGCCCACCTGCTCCCCACCAGCCCCAGATTCCCAGGGCCCAACACTTCAATAAGGCACCCCTTGGAAAACTGTCCTCCTTGCCTTCCTCTCAGCACTTCTCCTTCTCCTCCACTCTCTTCCACCTAAGAACTGCATGGACAGACAGACAGACGCTGACACCCAAACAACCTGGAAAAGCAGTCTGCCTGTCTGTCCAACAGAAGAAAATGGGGGTAAAGGCTGGGAGGTCAGGTGGGACGACGGGGACAGCTTGCTCCTCTCTCCTCTACCCTGGTCAGGCTTGAGCAGCTGACACTAAGGAAAAAGAAATTAAAGTGGAAAAAAACCCTCCCTCAGAGAAAAAATAGCAAAAAGCGAGAAAGAAGGTGAGAAAGACAGAGCACCCACATACGCAGAGACATCACCCCCGATCCCAGCAAATACGTACGTGGGTGAAGAAGGGGGTTACGCCATCAAGTCCCGAAGCCCGTCGGACCACCCATCGTAGCCTGCGCAGACCCAAATCTCGGTCCGGCTGTAAGGTGCCGCAGTCCCGAATGTTCCAGAAATTGGTCCCGTTAAACCTTCCACCATCGCCCCGCAACCTCTTGCTCCAACCCCTGCCCCCCACCACCACCCCACCTCCTCCCCGCGGGAACCGCCCGTGCCACCTTGCGTGTCATCTCCTTAGACTAGGCTACCCAGAGGCCTCCGGCCCCCCGACAGATTCTGAACGCTTGGCAAGTGAGCTGGCAGAACCTGGTGCCCGGTGTTGCTATGACTTGTTTCTTGATTTCTCTCTCTCTCTCTGCTGCAGCACGGCTGTTGCTAGCAGACCTATCCACGGAGCGCTCTCTCTCTCTCTCCTCTCTCTCTCTCTCTGAGCTCTGTGACGCAGATCTAAATTCTCCAGTCTGCTCCTTGTGTTGCAAGAGCAGAACTGCAGCTTTTCCCCTGGAGAGCCGGAGGGCAGTGCCAAGGCTGGTCAAACAAGGCAAAAAAAAGTTGGGCCTACACTCCGCTTCTCTGGCCACACTTTTCAGCCCATTTTTTACCCTCCACCTCACTGCTCTGGGGCATAGAGGGCCTGGTCCCTGCAGGCTCATGCCTGCCCTGAGGGCTTCCCAGCCACAAGACTAGCTTAACTCTTTGAGTGACAGCGCCCAGAACCCAGACAGGACTGTCCCACGCTCAGTGTTGCGTCATCTTTTCTTGAGCCACATGAGCTTCTCCCAGACATGAGAAAAAAAATGGTCCTCACCCTGAGACCACCGTCCTATTAACTCTTTCTGCCACAGCTACGTCCAGAATTACAGCCGTGGCTGATTTTTGTTGCTTTTTGCTTTTTGGGCCACAAACCAGGACTTTTCTCCCCGGAATTTCCTAAGGACTAAAAGCATAATTAAAACATTGTCTGCTTACCCCATGAGTGAGAGCCTTCTATCGGGGAGGAATTGGAGAAACCAAACTGAACCGCAGCATGAAGAATCTAGAGTAAACCAGGCTGGATCTCCATCCTTTCCGGACTCAGAATTTTAGGGTCTAGGTGGATACGTCCAATCACTTCTCAAAAGGCGCTTAGGCCACTCAGTCCCAGAGATTCAGGTTGCTGAGTCATTTGTTCCCAAGAAGATCCTCTGACAACATGAAAAGCAGCAAAACAGAGTGGCAGCCAAGCCTGGACCTGCAGTGGCCAACAACTGGGTTCTTTTCTCTGGGGTGGGCAGCCAAGTGAGATGAGCACCCACCGGGCCACCCCCACTGCCCCTGCAAGGGTGATGCACGGGCATTCACACACCTGGAAACTCTCACAGGGAGGGGGGTTTCCCACCAATGCTCTGGAGACTGACTTGGGGTGTTTTTGGATACTGACAGGTCTCCAGTGCAGTAATGCACACAACTCCCAACCTTTCCCTGCACCCAGACCCAGAAATGTTTCCAGAACAGCTCAGATGCTAACTCACTGGACCCTGTATACCTAGATAGATCCAAGGAGTCTTAGAGGCCCACTCCGCTCCATCCAAAGAATGCAGACTCACAAAGGTTTCTCACAACCAGTTGCACCATATGAGCCTAGACCTGACCGGAAGTGAGAGATATACTCAGGTCCTGGAGCGGCTGACTCATAAAGCCTATCACACTGACAACCTTGCAACTTCCAGGGAGATGGCTTGAGAATGAGAGGCCAGGCAGCCACCTTATCCCATACCCCGCTTCCCAAGCAGCCTTCTTCAAGGAACTACTCTGGGCCAAGGTTCTACCCAGGAGAAAGAAGACCACTTGGAAGACAACCATGGCACTCCATGGTTTTAAAAGAAGCCCAGATCATCTGTGCCAGCCTCCCAGCAGGGGGGAAAGTGCTTCAAATTCACACCTTCTGGGCTCCAGGGCAGAGCATGCCAATAAAGAAGTCACCTACTGGTCTGATGACCAAAGGAATGTGGCCTTGATGGCACTAAAGCAAGTCCCCGGAATGGTCCTCTGCCTACTTAAATACCATTTGCCGTAGTTTCCTTTTCCATGGAAGAAAAACATGACTAAGTTCATGTCAGGACATTCCTGATTTATCCAAGAGCCCAGGATCAAATAAACAAAGGGCTTTGAGCTCTGCCAGGGAGCCTCCTGCTTCAGGAGGGAGAATTAGAGGGAAGTAGGGCTCAGCACAGAGCTGGCCCATCACCCTGTGAACCTGGTAAATGACGTGGCTGCTCACTGCCATGGCGATGGAGATGTCACGGGTGGGTGGAAGTGAGAGAGAAGAGGCAAATAAGTCATGAGAGACGGAGCAAGAAGTTAGGGTCAGAGGCGGGCCATCCACAGCCACAGGATTTACAGAGAGAGGCTGACTCCGGTTTACCACAGCACAACTTAAGCTTGAGTCCGTGCAAAGAAAGGTCCCCATCGCAGGGGGTCAGTGGCGACCAACTCTGACTTGCAGAGCATTACAACAGCACTATGTTTGGAAAGGTTTTGTTTCGTTTCACTTTATCTACGTCTTTTCTTTTTCTTCCCACGACCCCATTCCTCTTCTTACAATTTTACTAGGATTGCAACAGTCATTTTAGGTGCCTCTGCCCAATTCTAGGTCTTCCTTCTATTAACCTGATTCTGCGTAGTGCCAAGAACAGAAAAACCCGAATGGGATGACCAGGAAGCAGAAATGAATTCAGTTCCAAAAACATGGGAGGATGTTTACTCAGCAAGGACGCTGGAGCCTACAAGGAAGCAGTTTTACAGGGTGCAGCATGCGGTGCTTGATTTCAGAGGGTAAAGATAACTTCTGAGTGAGGAGAAGGTGCTGGCTCCTTCTGTCCGCCCCGTGAGGCCTGCGGACCCTGAGCCAGGGCAACAGTGAAAAGGCAGGGCTTCAACTCAAACCCAGCACTATCACCAGCTCTCTTCGGCTTCTCTTCAGCGACAGGCCTCGGAAACTATACACACTCTCCACACATCGAGAGCTCTCCGCGGCCTCTGACTGATCTGGGTCAAAACTCCGAAATGCCAAAGACGAAGGATTTTTTTTTTTTTCTTTAAAGGGAATGAGCTGAACTTTCACCCTGCCTTGTCCAGGGTCTGGAATGCAAGCACTGTGTAATTGCCACCAACTCCTGTTTGGCGGGCCTCAGCCAGGAGGGCAGGCTTATTTACTGCAGGCCCCTCTGTCCTCCCTTATTAGGGCCCACTGGATCTTTACTCAGGAAAGACACCGTTTCTCTCAGGCCAGGGGAGCTGTGCAGGGGAATGGTCCCAAACTCCACACAAGTACCTAAGGCTACAGCAGCTGTTCTAGATAAATCCGGCAGTGATCCGGTCTCAGGCGGAACTGACAGACCCAGGTCCACAGCGAGATGGTGTTTCAGTTTACTGCCTGGGAGCGGGCAGACGACGGGCACTCCGTGACCCCATGAGGGAAATCATTCATTAAGTCCCACTAGGTGCTAAGCCAACATCCAGCACAGGACAAGTAGAAGACACAGGCCATCACCTCCAGACATACACACTCTACTTGAGGACCCTACAAGCATTCCCAGATTTGCATTTTTGATATTTCAAAACTCTGCTCTTTAAAAGCTGAAATTTACTTCCCCATTGAAATAATATTAAACATACTACTGGTTGGGTTCCCAGGCTAGCCCACAATGCCTATTTTACCCACTTCGGGAAGTCACAAACTCAAATGCCTCGGAGGGCCAGGCGGGCAGGTAATGAAGTGAAGCGGGCTGGGGAGGGACCGTGCCAAGTGGAAGGAACGTGCCACTCCTCGTGGACAGCCCCTCCCCAGACCTGCCTGCTTGGGGCCATCTAGGAACGGAGACCCCAGGAGCCCAGATCGTCCAGATTTTCAGAAGAAGGCGAAAATCCTGATTAATTATGTTAAACCCTTGATTTTTAAACATTGCCACAAACTTTAAAAAGTCAAAACATACCTGCAGAGCTTCCAGTTTGTTTCCTCAGTAGTAATGTGTCCAAAATACAATACGTTTACATTAAAAAATGGGAGGAAGCTCTGCCAGAGTGAGGATTTAAATAAAATAAATCAAGACTGTAACTGAAGAGAAAAGCTTTACCCTGATAGATGTTGCTATTGGAGGAAAACATGGGCACAGAGGAAAATAAGGGAAACCTAAACTTTCGGACCAATGGTTGTCAACCAGCTCTCTATTGAGGGCTGTGGGTGGAAGGGTGCATGAGAATTATTTTTAAATATACATGATATTCGTGACCCATCCTGACCCACAAGGACAAAAGAATCATTCCAATATACTGGCCCTCTCTCCCAGTTGAGAGTTGCTGCTTCTAGACATCCTCAAGGGGTCTGATCAAGGCTTTGTTGATAAGATTGGAAGAGATTATAATAATCCAGCTGCCCATCCAAGGCATAGGGCCCTCCATAAACAACACTATGACCAACACACTGTCCAGTCTCTACATGACTCAGTAACTCCCATCCCACCTTTGGAAGACTCAGACAAGTGGAACATAACTGAGATGAAATCTCTCTTTGTAACTAACTACTAGTCTTCGGATGTGGGCTCTGCCTCTGGAGCCCACAGAATAAGCTACACCCCCAAAGGCTTTCAGGTATTTTAGGATAACTTTTACCACCACCAGCTTTTAGGCTAAACGAGAAGGTACAAAAAGGGAAACGAAAAAGGAGGCGGGGGGGAGGGGTGGGGAGAAAAGAAGCCGGAGAGAAATATTCTTAAAATAGCTGATCAAAAGTTAACAAGCCAAAGGAAAAGAGGAAGAGACATATGTATTATGTATTCATGAGGAAGGAGGCACTTGTGGCAGAATAAACAGCTGATGTGAAGTAGGACATACGAAAGGAAGGGCCCACAGTCCACACACAAAAGAAAATGCCAAGAGCCACAGGCTAGACAGTTCCCAAGGCTAGCCACCAGGTTGTGCCAATGATCCAGGACAAACTGGGTAAAACCTGGAACTGGGAGAAGAAAACTGTATACAACTCACAATTCTAAGTATGAGACATTCTTTTGCCCATGATGGGGGAAGCGGTTCTTTTTCTTATGGATTTGTCAGATTCTTTAAATATCCTGGTTACAAATCCATTTGCCAGGTATAGGTCCTGCATATATCTTCTCCACCCTGTTTGCCTTTTCTCTCTTTTATTGCTGTCTTTTGATGATCAAAAGTTCCTCATTTTAATGTCATCCAACTTATCAATCTTTTCCTTTATAGTCAGTGCTTTCAATGTCTCCTTTAAAAAATGTATGGCTACCTCAAGGTTATGAAAATATTCTACATTTTCTTGTAGATGAAGTTTTATTTTGTATTAACTTTCACATTTAGATTGATGATCTCTCCGGAATTTATTTTTTGCGTATGACAAGAGGTAGTGGTCAAGATTCGTTACTCTTCTTGTGGATATCCAACTGACCCAGCACTGCTCACTAAAAGGACCATCCGTTCCCAACTGCTCAGCAGTGCCCCCTCTGTCATAAATCAGGTGTCTGGATACACATGGGTCTGGTACTGGGCTCTCTGCTCCATTCCTTTGGTCAGAAATAAGATAGACAAATAGGTCTACTCTTGTAGTATGGAGCACTAATCTTAAATCACGTGATTTTAACGTGAGGATATGTCTACAAGTAAAGTTTAAGAAAATATAAATAAAAGAACCAATTTTGCAAAGTTCTCAGGCATAGTCTGAGAAGAGGGCCCCAGCCTGGGCCTCTCAGAAAGAATAGGATGAGAAGGAAGAGACAAAGGAGAAGCACCCCAAGGTAAGTATGGGGGTAGCAAGAAGAAAGGGACAGAGGTAAAAATGAGTCATGCTCTTTGTAGACAATGGCACAGCGATCAAGAGAAAAGACTTACACTGATTAGAGATAATAAGCATCCAAATACTGACTATATGCTATTTAGCTGTGTGACCTTGGGCAAATTAACTCAGCCTTTGTGAGCCTCAGTTTCCTAACCTGCAAAATGGGGAAATCTTCCTCATCGAGCTGTGCAGATTAAATGGATTATTGATGTGTATCACTTAGTACGGAGTCTAGCAATGTCAGTCTTCGATGTTGGGTGCTGTCCTCATTGTTAGTGATACTGCTGGAGCAATCTTGCCATTCAACAGACATTTAGTGAGGACATACCCCTAAACAAAGATAGTACATACGGTCGTTAAAAACTCAGACTAAAATGAGACAGGTTTGACTCTAAACTCTACTACAGCCTCTTTACTAGTTATATAGACGAACAACTTATTTGACTTCTCCAAGTTTCTAGTTTCAGCTTCACTATATTTCCTAGGGATTTTCTTGGTGAGCCTGTTAGGAGATACAGAAGCAGTGAGCACAATGCCCAAAACAAAGAAAATGCTCAACTGATGCCAGCTATCACTATGATGATGACGATGTTGACGGATAATGATAATTTTGTGCTTGGTACCATAGCAGGCACTAGAAGAAAAGGCCTACTAAGACCCCAAAAGACCTACAGTAGCTGGCATTCTTGGTCCTCCATCCAAGTACTTAACAGGCACTACCACACCTAGCTTCAATTGACAAGACTAAGTAGACAGGATCAAGTATGCTCAGGTGGTAGGTCGAAGACAGGAGGGGCTTGGAGAAAAATGGTTATAGATGCCAAGTAAAAGCCAAATTGCTGGGATAGTTAAATACTTGCTAAGGAAATTTCTAATCTCAGGTCAGGGAACTTTAACAAGAATCTATACATTTTTTAATAATCAGAACAAGTCTGAAAATGTGCTGGGTTGGGGGGCACTGTTAGAAATGGTACTCGTAGATTAGAAGTCTGATGATATTCATGGTTAGAAGGTTCCTGAAGAAACAGTGCTGTTAATAGCTTCGTTCAACAATAATGATCATGATGTGGTCAGTCTTACAGCCTTAAAGACTGCATCTTGTCAGTTGCCTGGAGCAACCACCCCAGAACCACTGAGGAGTTTTTCCCATCAAATTCCCGCCCCAAGGTACCAGAGCACTTCTGCCTAGGCTGCTGAGCTGAAGCAAAACAAGGCCCAGCAGTGACAACAAACACTCCAAGGACACAATGCAGTGCCACGTGCCAAGTGAAAAATCCAAGAGACGAGGGCTGGGGACAGCCTGTGCTGGAGGGTAGGTCCTGGCAGAGGTGAGATGCAGATGCAGACACGGAATGCCGCCACAGACGGAGAGCTGGAGCCAAGCAGCAGACAGTAAGTGGCCTGGCAGACGCTGGCCCTGAGAACACGGGACTCCCGTGACTGCAGGGTGAAGGAAGACGAGCGAAGGCCAAGTCAAGTCCTGAATTCACTGCACAAACGGACGTGAGCCCCAGCACCAACAGAGACTCCCAAGTGGAATACACCCAAGGGCAGCACAGTGACGAGGCATGTTTGTCTAGGGGGAAGGTCAGGCCTAGGATGGCCGATACTGTGACCAGCATGCCCTGTTTCTAAGTAGATGCTTTCTTCTGGGCAGACTGAGTCAGTCTGCCTCTTAGGCCAAAAATCCAGGCTCTGAAGTATCCTGCCCAAGCTGGCTCCCATCATTTCCTGAGAAAATGAAAATGTCTATCTTGTCCTAGGACACTGATCGCTATATCTAAGCTCCTGCCCCAGAGGGCTCATGGCTCAGCCTAGAGCAAATGGGACTGGCAATGGGACCAGCACCTGCTATCTGACGAGGGGCTGGGGCTGAGTGAACATGGTCACCCTACGAGCCAAAGCCCATGGACCAGGGGCTTCTAGTGCTGCCCAAAATGCAGGGGGACAAAGTCTTTCTGGGACTGAGGGAGTAACCCAACGCGCCTCTTGGCTGGCTGCTCTTGAAATCCTGGCCCTGTCACCGGATGGAAATAATTTCCAGAGAGATGTAGTGTGGCTGGGCCACGTGAGTCAGACTGAAGAGAGCTCTACCCCATCCCTGCATGGTGGACCTGTGGTCTGTGCTATAGGCCAGACATGCCAGCAGGGAAGGAGGGGTCTTGGCTAGATACCCTCAGGCACAGGCTGGGACCTTTAGATGTTACTGCTGCTCTTGGGGTTCTTTGTCTTCATCAAGGAGGGAAGTTCTGGGCAAGAGGAGATGTCTCTAGGGTACACAGAACCTGGGCAACTGATGACTCATGGGGCTGTACTGACCTCTGTGTGACCACACAGTCTTAGTACCATGTGACTCAAAAATGGAGTTTCTTTCCTGCCCCAGAACAAACTAGTGCTTCGCTTGGCTGAGTCAGATCTAGACAGCAGAAGTCACAAACACAAGTAGGACGGGGGTTCCCCAAACAACCCTGACTTGAGCTTTAATTTCCATACTGCCTTCTCCCCCATGAAGGGGCATGCCCATGCCTATACCCACAGTCTAAGACGGAAGAGGAAAGACACCAGGGCTGCTATGCATGCCAGGGCTCAAGTCTGGGCTTTCAGCAAAGTGCCAGCCTTGTCAGGAGCTGGAGCAGGCACATGGCCTCCGGGCCCAGGCTCTCATCTGCCAAGTGGGAGAGAGGCTGAGGCAGTCTAAAACAAAATATTTAACGTCATATATTTCAGAGATATTTGGGATGCATCTTATGCTGTTTTCATAATATGAAACCTTAACAAAAGTAAGGATCCACAAAATCTTTGACCATGTGAATACATCCTGTGCATACAGAGAGCTGGGGAGTGGGCAGGGGTTGTTGACTAGAATCCTGGGGGTGAGAGGCAGCTCTGTGATTGTTTCATTTACAGAGGGAGGGTGTTGGAACAACACTCTTCTAGAGGGTTCAGCTCTCCGAAGCCCTCTGGACTGGCAGGCAGCCATTATTTTCAGGTTAGGATCTGGCACATGCTGCTGAGGTCAATGTTCTTTCCCCAAAAGAGGAACAGCAATAACAGCTCTGCCTTAAAAAACAAAAGATTACACTGAGAAGTTTCCCCCAATGCTGTGTAACGTGGGGTGAGAGAACCCCCACCCCGACCCTCCAACACCGTCCCTCTGAAAACTTCAAAACCTTCAGGGGCCAGGGTGAGCACTGAGAAAGCAGGAAAGTCCTCCAACAGGAATGGGCCATTTATTTATTACAAAATAATGTGCTTGGGGCCTACCGTGTGTCAGGCACAGTTCCTGGCAGAACTCAACCCTCGGCCAGCAGAGGCTGGTAAACTGGGGAAGTACAACACCAGGAGGACAGCTAGCTCCTTAATCCCACCCTGGCCCCCCAAAATAAGGTAGATCGAGACCTTCCACCCCTCCAAGTCATGGCACCTAGACCATGGCACCTGTGCCCTTCTAGAGTGGCAGAGCTAGGAAGGCGTGGGAGAAGGGGGATATCTTCAGGACACTTGTGTGCTAACGGCACAGTCAAGAAGCTTCTGGGAAGGCTGATGTGAAAAAAGCACCACTGGTGCTTCTGAGAGCCCCAAGTCACCAGAGGGTTGGAGGACGCAGGACAGGAGGAGCTCAGATAAGCCTGGGACTCCCCAGGCACTTCCCCCGAGAGGCCAGCTCCCAACAGCCAACGGAACACCAGTGCACGCAGAGCCTCTCCCACTGACCTCGCGGTCTGGCAAACGCACCTACAGTGAAGTCACCGTAAGAGCAGTAAGTACCATTCCTGCCCCAAACTGAGTGGAGCTGCCCAACCCCATCCAACTGGCCTGGGATGACCCATCAGATGGAGCCTTTAGAATCCTTGTGTTGTAAGAAACCCAAGAGGTCATCCGGCCTCATCTTTGGTCAATACAAGATCAGCCTTGGGTTTGAGGCCAAGGCGTGAGACCTTTGGGTGGGTTCTATAAAGTAGGGCCAATAAGCTATTCATACCCCCTCCCAGTGGTGTTGTGAGGACTAAGTGAGGCCATACAAGGAAAGCACTTGGTAACACTGCCTGGTACACAGGTGTTCACTAAGTGGTACCCATCACTACTGTTTTCATTATTAGCATCCCTGCGTGGTGGCCATTCAGCTTACCTCTAAACACTATGGGCCCCACTGAAGGAGCTCACTACCTCCCAGAGTCACCCATCTTCCTTCCCTCACGTCCTTCCCAGTTCAAATAGTGGAAAAATAATTCAGTTCCATGCATCAACATCTGCCTCCTTGTCCCTGTTACCCGCTGGCCCCAGGGCTGGCCTCTGGAGCAACACGGAGTAAGCCTGACACCCACCCTACATGACAGTCCTTTAAATACACAAAACCGTGCCCAGCAAACCCCCTCTGCTGAAATCTTTCCCTCTCTGGGGTAAATATTCCTGTGTTCTTAACCATTCTCCACACCAGCCAGCAGTCTTCCTCTGCACTTGCTCTCGTCTGACATTTTCCTTCCGAATTGGGATCAGGAACCGGAACAACCCTCTGAAAGTGGCCCGAGCAGGCCAGGGGTCAGCAGACTCTGACCGCCAGCAGAACCTATTGGAATTCTCACTCCCTCTCTTGCTTAGTCCACCCACAGGGCTGCCTCTTCATTCTCACCCTCACCCTCCACACACCGTGTTTCTACCTTGCCAGGGTGTCTTCTTCAAGACTCTCTCTGTGGGGATCTTAAGAATATATCAATAAACCTGTGCTGAATTATTCCTATCTGAAAAACATTAAGCCAGACGCTTTCTTATCTTCATTAATCTGCTCCACGTCCCTTAGCTGGGAATCAAACCCTGTTCGCTGATCCCAGCACGCACCTGCTCCTTTCCTGAGTGCTCACTGGATGGGTCCTTTCCACCCGGCCACGCTCCTGCAAGGAGAAGATGCTCTAACACTGCTGATGCTGGACTAGAACCTGAGACCCATGGTCTCTACTAGACAAAGCAACATATTCTACCTTTATTCTCCATTCTTTCCTAGGCAGATAGGTGGCAATCCTGCAGGCCACACGTTCGCCACAATGATTGTTTCCCTTCTCCGAATGCCAACAACACATGTAACCCCACGTTACAATTTAGAGCCTGATAATATGCTGTCATGTCTCGTCTCATGTGCTCATCTCGTGCCTCCAACTAGAGTCTGAACTTTTCAAATAGAGGGCCCAGGAAAGCTTAGGATTCTCTTTCATTCTTCCCAAAGCTAAACTCCCAGCAGCACTCAATCAATACTTGTTGACTGGCTGATCAGGCTAGATTAGGCCTGTGAACATGACCACCCCCAAGGCCCCGACCAATACACCAGAAAAGGGCTCACTTGATCCCAGTGCTTTCCCTGCATACACTGGTCCTCTGGGTTTCGGCTACTCTCTCCTTCCTTTGATCCACACTTGTAAACATGAATTTACTCATCTTACTCCAGCTTCTGGAAAGGGTCCCCAAGCATCAAAGGGACATCCAACCTCACAAACACCAGCAATGACCTCACCCTCGGAATGGAGGACACTAAGTGGGGCTTGTTAGGGGCTGAAAACAGTGCAAGGTCATCTCTGAACTTTGGGGATCAGTTATGAGGTTTCCATTTCTATGTGGCCCCGTGTGAGGCTGAGAATGGAGACAGAAATCAGCTGTCTTCATCTCATAGGTAGGAAGGCACTGTCAAACCCACCCTCTCCCAGGGAATCAAAGACCAGAGACTTTAATAGCTCCCCACGGTGACTAACTGTGGATTTTGGCTAAGGAAAAAGCAGAATGCCATCCTCACCAGATACGGCAGCAGATGAAGAGAAAGGAGCAAAGGAGCGCCATCACGGGCCTCAGGAGGTAGGCGGGAAGATGGAGCTTCGCCCACCTTCAGGCGTCCCCTGGGGTGGGCTGAAATACTTGCTGTTATTATGAACAGGCAGCAACGGAGGAAAAGTGGGGGCAAAGCTCTCTACCTTGTTGCCTCGCTCCAGGCATTTCACAGATACCGATACGCTCCAGATAGAAGCTCAGGGTCCTCTGAGACATGAAAAGTGTTGACTACACAGAGGAGGCCGAAAGACCTTGGGAGGCTGTTCTTGGTACCAGCTCTAGTTAATTAACGAGCTCTTACCAAGAATCTCTGATTCTTCTAAATACTTCCAACACCTAAGACAATGCCAGGCACACGATGTTTGTTGATGCTGCTACTGAATCCAGGACAAGAGGAGAAGGAGAATCAAAATTAAATATAAGATATGGTTCATAACCAAAGGAGTTCCTAAAATAGCTTCCAGAGCTAACATGATTTGGGAACAGTTATAAAACAGCCTAACTGCAAGGAAGCTTCTCGTGGACCTGGACTGCGTCTCACAGCCCTTTATGCCATCACAGATGGCACATCCATTTCCAGTACTCGTCTGCTGGCTGAATGGACAATGAACCCAGAAAGGGAAACACAGTACAACTTCTTTGGGGCCTACTTCTAAACATTCTAAATATCCATGTTTACCTCTCATCTTCAGAATCGTGAAACGCCCAGACACTACTGATTGACCACTTCTTACCATCGGGCTATACTCAGAATTATTATAGATCACCTTTCTGCAAGAAATTGATAAATGCATCCCAGCAAGCCACTCCCAACATTTGATTAAATATTCCCACCCACCTCCCACAACTCTTGGCTCCCCAGTCTCCTTTTTTCCTCTCACATACAGAACCAAGTAACAAGTTAAGAAATTGCAGGAACTCTTTTGTGTGTGTATGAGGAAGACTGGACCTGAGCTAACATATGTTGCCAATCTTCTTTTACTTTTTTTGCTTGAGCAATATTGTCCCTGAGCTAACATCTGTGCCAATCTTCCTCCATTTTGTATGTAGAACGCTGCCACAGCATGGCTTGATGAGCAGTGTGTAGGCCCACACCCAGGATCCAAACTTACGAACCCCAGGCTGCCAAAGCAGAGCGTGAGAACTTAACCACTATGCCACCAGGCCAGCCTCTAAAAAATCACAGGAAGTCTTTGTGAGTAAACTTTGCTCCTTGGCCAGGATGACGAAGCCAAGTTACCCCATGGAATGCATTCCTCTTCCTGCTTTGTAACCTGCTCAGAACCAAGCAGGCAAAGGCTACTTCCCCCTCTTCTGCAGCCCTGACCCCCACTAATCCCCAGATGAGAAACAGCAGCAGAGCCTCCATTTAGCTTAGAGCCCTTAACATGGGTCTGGCTTCGGACCAAGGCTGCCCTGTGGCCTCAGCCCTCAGTCCCACCAGATGAGGATGTTCCCCCCATCCCCCTTTTCTGAGACAGCCTTCAAATAAGGCCAAGCCCCCAAACTAGGATGCCCTTGCCTTTTAACTGCCCAAACAGCGTCCCCCTCATCACCAACATGGACCTCAACATCCATCAACACTTGCCACACATCAGGCCTGGTCCTCAGCCCTCTGCATGCCTCGCAGCTCACAATGGCACTATGAAGCCAGAACTACTATTACCTCCACTTCACAGGTTAGGAACTGAGGAGCTTGTTCAAGGACACACAGCCAGTAAGCAGACTCCCAAGCCCAGTCTCTTAACCACTATGCCAGCCATGCTAGCAACATCCCTCTCTCTTAGGAGACTTCCTCCCAACTCCGGTCCTTCACTAATGAACTACTTCCTATTTTCACACTTGACCACCTCTGGTATAAAGGTGAGACTAACCATATTTCCTTTTAAACAAAAGAAAGCCAAACACGCACGTGCCTTTTTTGTAAATAAGTATTTTTAAAATAAGCTTTTACTACTGACTCATTTAAATGAGGTGTAATGTATGTATAACTCCCTCTAGTTTACAAAGTAGTTTTATGACAAATTATCTTATTTCATCCTCCCTCGAAGCCTTGTGAAGGATACACAATTATTTCCCTTTTACAGACAAGCAAATGAGAAAAGTAAGGGTGAGTTGGCCAAGATCGCCCAGCCAGCAAGCGGCAGAGGAATAAACTGACCCCAGGACTTCCAAATGCTACGGCCTGTGCTCTGGGGTGTCTGCAGCAGGAGTGGCAGCTGAGCATCGGGACTGACAGTGGGGACCTGGGAGTCACCAACACTCACCTTTACTGGCTGTGTGACCCAGGGTGAGTTAATTATCCTCATCTCGTCTCAGTTTCTTCATCCATAAAACAGTGCTAATAACAACTGTGACACACGGTTACCGTGAGGATTAAAGGAGAGAAGGTATATGCAAAGCACTCAGCTCACTGGCCAACACACAGTCAACACTCACGAAATGGCAGTTGTTTTTATTACACTCCACTGCCCAGGCAGGGACATCTGTGTCTTCTGAACTCTCTACTTGCCTGTATAGTGGCCACGAGATACAAAACTCTGTATGCAGCAGGTGCTTAACACAGGTTGGGGAAGAGCAACTTCCTTCTATCCAGCTACCCCACCTCCCAAACAGCCGTGGCCGAGATTCACAGCCACAGGCGACGAGA
This sequence comes from Equus caballus, assembly GCF_041296265.1. Taxonomy (NCBI): domain Eukaryota; kingdom Metazoa; phylum Chordata; class Mammalia; order Perissodactyla; family Equidae; genus Equus; species Equus caballus. The sequence goes on along the minus strand of NC_091688.1, from coordinate 27,474,128 downwards.
ATAAGCCCAGTGCCAGAGGCAGGGTGGGACTGCTACACCGGGTCACAATGGCCAGGGGGGCTGGGACCAGGTGGCATCTGTGAATCTGCCCTTGATGAACACGTTCCGGGCCCAAGGAGGCCACGGCCACAGGCCACCCACAAGATGGCCGCCAGCGGGGCGTGGGCAGCCCGGCACACTCGGGCCTCCCCGGTGGCGGCCGCGTTTCCTCCACTTTCTGCCTCACACCTCCCTCCCCTGGGGCTCCAGATCTCTGCTCCCAGGGCTGGGGAACATGTCTGTCCTTGGTGAGAAGAGCAAATAAAAGCGCATGGCCTACTTCCAGCAACCTCGCTGTTTCTCACTTGAAGATTAAAATAATAAACACACAGACATAGAGGCTGGAGAGTGAGGGGGAAACGAAGCAGCATCGGAGCCGCGGCACGAGGCCTCACGCAGCCCAGGGCTGCGGTAACCTGGCAACCTGCGAAAGGTGTGTCGGAGTGAGCAGGACGCAAATAGACAAGGACCAGGGCTGGGAACAGTCAGGGCTGGACGCAGGAAGGTCACGCCGGGCTGGCCTGGTTCCTCCGGGTGCTGGGAAGGCAGGGGGAAGGGCAGATAGCACGCCGCCTGCCCACACAGCTCGTGACTCCCAGCCGTGTGTCCCCAACACCTCCTAACTGGTCACCCTGCTGGCTCCAGGCTCTCTCTTCTCCAGTCCAGTCTAGATTCCTCTACCAGTGTCTTCCCTGAAATCTTGGACCATCATGTCCCTCTCCTGCTCTGAAAACTTCCATGGTTCCCAAATGCCTCACCTAGGCATTTCCCTGGCATTCAAGGCCCCCTGGCATCTGGTCCCCGTCTACCCTTCCAAGCTCAGTTTTCACATTCTCCCACACTGCACCCTCTGATCCTGACTTACTGCCCCTTCTCAATGCCTCCCACCTATATGTCTCCACATATGATGACTCGTCCCCTCAGTGGCCCAAACCTGGTCACTGCTCCATGGACACATATTTGGTGAATGTCTACCATGTGCCAGACACTGGGCTAGGCATGGAGACTACAGGAATATGCTAAGACACAGCCTACCCACAGTGAGCCTGTAGCCATTGGGCCAACCAAACAAGCCCACCAACGCTATACAAATACGGCAAGTAAACTAGGATTAATAGACACAGAGCACTTACCATGAGCCAGACACTATTTTAAGCACTTTACAGGCTCATTTAACCTTTTCAATAATGCTGGGAGGTAAGTGCAATTGCGACCAGTCCCAATCTATAGAAGAGAGAAGGGAAGCATAGCAAAGGTCAAGTAAAACTTACTCAAAATCACGTTAAGTGAGAGACAGACTTCCATGGACACTGGGCATCCCAGGCAGAGAGGCTGGTGTGGACTCTGAGGCCCAGGAGGGCTGTCGGGGCTGACCACAGTCATGGACAGAGCCAAATGCGAGGATGGTCACAGCACCATCTCTCCACTTCCCAAAGAGACACCCTGGAAGTGAGTACTTTGCACAAGGAAAAGAGATGGGTAGAGAGGGCAGGTAAAACATCACCCAAGGCTGCCCTCCCTCATTCTAGGAAGAAGGCAGGAAGGGGACCTGTGTACAAGCAACAGCCAACTGTCACAGCCTGAGACAATGGGAAATGCAAGTCCACAGCAAATCCACTCAGCACCTACATTTACTCGAGGCCACCTGGTGGGGGAACTTAACCCCAGATCTCTTGGGAGCTCAGTGACTCCAGCATCCTGCCTCTGCCACGAGCTGGGAGGAAGATCTCTGCGGTGTGTTGAATGCTCTTTTCTTTCTGTTCCTGTGTGGCTGTGAGCCTCTGCATGGCCAGGAGACTCCACCTGCCCCTGCCAGCCAGGCTGCCTCTGCACCTGTGCCAGGTAAGACTTCACCACCATACGGCAGGGCTGGAGGGGGGAAGCTGATGCAAGTCTGAGGCACAGGGGGGCAAAGGGCCCTCACACTGGAGCATCTCCACCTGGTGCAGTTCCTCCTGCCCACCGGGTCTGTGTGTGTGGGGAGGAGGGTGTGTGGCCTCAGGGTCAGGCACAGCAATATGGCTGAGGAGGGAGGTGAGAGACTTGCTGCCCCTTCCATCCAGCCCAGGTGGCCTTTCCCCGTCGTCCTCTTCTCTTCTCTCACAGCAGAAATCCTACCCAGGGAGTCCCTGTGCCCCATGCAGGCCACAGGGGAGCCTCCATCGTGCGGCAGCCCCACTCAGGTTGCAGCTCAGCCTCTGACCAAGCATAAGGGACTTTCCTCCTCCTCTTCTCCTGGCAATTCTGGGGGGCTCTTCCTGAAACTGGCTGGAATGTAAGCTCCATAAGGACAGAGATTTCTGTCTGCTTTGTAAACTGCTGAATCCTCTGGGCCCAGAATGGTGCTTGGAATATAGTAGGTACTCAATAAATATTTGTGGAAGGCTTGCATTGTCATGCCCACCTGACAGATAAGAAAAGTTATCCAAGGTTATATAGCTAGTATACGGTAGAACCAAGATTCACATCCAGGACTTTCCAGGTACAATCTCATATCATGCAATCATTTGAGTAGTATTTACTGAGTACCTGACATGGGCACGACGCTCGGGAGGACAAAGATGATCCTCACAATTAAAACTTTATTTGGGGAGTACAAAGACATGGCCTTTCTTTAAAAGCTGTTTGTGTATACACATACATATATATACATATATACGTAGATGCAAGTATACATACATATATGTAAATACATATACAAATATGTTGTTTCTATACAAACGTAAATATTGTGTGCATGCAAATATCTCATACACACAAATTCTTTCAAGCTACCACTAGGCAGTATGGGGGAGCCCAATGATTAAAATAGTTAATAAATGCAATAGGAACCTGGAAGGGTCAGGACTCACTGGAGGCAAAGGGGCTCCAGGAAGGAGGCAGAAGTTGAAGGGGGCTCTGAGGAATCCAAAACTTGCGATAAAAACAGCAGGAGCAAAGGCAACTGAAGGGGCAGGAATGACGTGTGGAAGAGCACGGAAGCAGAGCCCTGCAGGCTCAGAGAACAATTTGTAGAGAAGTCTGACTGGCCGAAGGTTTCTTCCCTTGTTCATTTTTTGAAAATTTACACCTCTGCTTTTAATTGTTTCATATTTTACACACCTGTCGGTAATGTTTCATTTGAATAAAATGTTCCACTGCAATAAAAAAATCTATTTTTGAAAACCACTGCTCAAATTCATTCTCGTTATCCTAAAGATGGGAAACTGAATTGCCTGTGGTCCCAGAGCTCGTGGCAAAACTGAGGACAACCCCAGGGCTCTGGGCTGCCTACCAGTTGTGTCTCATGTGATACAATCGGGGCAGCAGAGAAGGTGGGCTGCTGCAGAGACTGAGCGCCAGTGGGCTGGGCCTCAGTGTCCTGACCTGTACAACACGGATCTCAGTGTCCCTCTCGGCAGTATCTACCTACGACTGGTACATAACCTGGGAAATTCGGGCCTCCGCAGCAGAGATCCTGCTGGAGAAGCTGCAGAGCTTTTTCTGCTGGAAGTCATAAGTTGTTTATTGGGTTTTTTCCTGCTTGGCTTATTTTGACATGAGGAAGAGGCTAATCCTTCTGGCAAACTTGGGTAATACAACAGGGCAGCAGTTTCTTCCCTGGAGCGGCGGGGGCAGCTGGCTCCAACAGGGAGAAACTGGATCTAGGAGTCTGACTGCTCAGCAGCTGGCCTCTCTGCTCTGGCCTCTGGAGGCTCCTACACATCCCACTGGGGCCCCCGTCCCTGAAGAGCACAGGCTCTGCAGGCAGACTGGTTCAATTTCTGCCTCCACCTGTTATTAGCAGAGTGATCTCAGGAAAGATACTATACTTCTCTGTGACTCAGTTTCCTTATCTGTCAAACATAACCATGATTTCAGAGTTATTCTAAGGTTTTAAGGAGTTAATACATAAGAAACACATAGATCAACACCTAGAACACAGTAAATCCTCAATAAATGTAGCTATCATAATTATTTTACTGTTTGGACATAAGCCTCCCTGAAACCCAGTCTCTTAGGTGCTGGGCCAGACCAGGCTGGATGCTAAGGAAACCTGCTGTGGAGCTGGAGTAAACAGCGGTGCCAGAGACAATACAGGCAGAGCCCACAGAGATGCAAAGCCTCCTTTAGGGTCCTGGCTTCCCTTTCAGCATTTCACAGCTGGAGGCAGGCCTGTGATGCTTCATGCTCCCCAGCTCTGCCAGGAAAATCTTGGTACTCAGAAGCAGGTAAGGACTCTGCCCTCACCCACCTCATGCTCTCTGCCTTGGTTCCTGCACTGGGGGCGGCACCTGACTAGTTCCTCATACAGAGGACTCCTGTTCCACACGCTTGGATCCTTCATTTACATCCTATGGGAATGCTCTAGGCATTTTCCTTAAGATAAATAGCTTTCAGGCATCCTGGATTTGGGAGAATTAGCTGGGTATTATCTTTAAAAGCCATTTCTGAATATTTCCTTGAGATCTGGGGCCAACCTTGTAGGTTTACCTAAGATTTACGAAACTGCTTTCTCAGAAGGGGGTATGTCCGAGAGTGTAAACTTATGCCTGGGTGGAGCATCAGCAGCTCAGTGTTTGTGTGCAAGCTGCCGAGAGTGAGACAGGGGCAGACGTGGCATCCACTTTCTCAGTCTTCAGCCCAACATCTCCCTGGCTTCTGTGGAAAGGAAGGTCTTTAAGACTCAGAGAAGTCTAGGAACAGTCCAGGCTCAAGTCTTACTTTTTAGATCTCTATCTTTTTGTCTCTATACCCCAGCATTTGGCGATAGGCATGGCTCTCAGCGGAGCTCAGGGAATACCAGTTACACTGAATGGAGGCTCTGATTCTCTACCACACAACTCAGAAACAGCCACACTCATTCAAGCCAGGTGTGTCCAGCACATGCAACCAAGTCTTCCAACTACCAGCATCCATGATAGATTTACTGATAGGGCAACAGGGTTGTCCTGAGGATTCTTCGGTGTCCGGTAATTATGACTCCTGAGTTACGTTAGATATGTTGTTTAGATGTAGATTACTCAAGCTTCCCAATCGCCATCTCTTAATCAACTTTTTGTTGTTAGTGCCATCAAGTCAATTCCAACTCCTAGCAACCCTGTGTACAGCAGAGCGAAACCCTGCCCAGTCTTTTTGTGCCATCTTCTCACCTTCCAGCGCTATATTAGACAATGCTACGCTGCTATTCAAAGGGTCTTCCTGGCCAATTGTTTTGGAAGCGGGTGGCCAGGTCCTTCTTACCAGTCTGTCTTACTCTAGAAGTTCCACTGACCTGTCCACGATGGGCGACCCTGCTGGTATGTGAAATGTTGGTGGCATAGCTTTCATCATCACAACAACACGAGGCCATCACAGTATGACAACTAACAGATGGTGATGTGGTTCCCTGACAGGGAAACAAACCCGGGCCGTGGGAGTGAGAGTGCCAAATCTTAACCACTAGAGCACCAGGGCTGGCTAACCAACTTTAAAAAAGAGGAAATAAGAGAAGTGTCAACCATATTTCCTACTTTCTCCCACATATCCTTTGCCCCACCAATCTGGTCTCTTTATTGTCCCCATGCACATCCCCGTTCTTTCTACCAAACTCTTTTTCTCACTACTTCCTCTACTTAAAGGGCCCTTCTCTCTCCTCTATACAGAATAGAGCCCAACTCTATTTCAAGGCCACACTCAAGTTCAAGAATTCCATGAAGCCTTAGAATGATCTGTGCTTCACGAATTTTTCTCTGCTGCTACTTTACCTCTTGCTAGTCCTGGGGCCTCACCTAGTGGCTAGCATTTAACAGCTCTGGCTGTTTCAGCTGTGTTTCCCCTGATCTCATGCTCTGGCCTGTATCTCCACCACCATGCTGTAGACATTTCTTTGTGAGGTCAACAATGACGTCAGACAGAGTCGAGTTCTGGCTCCACCACTGTTGCCAATTCCAGTGTTCCTTCCTTAGACCTCATCTTTCTTGACTTGGATGTTGCTCAGTACTCCCTTCTTAAATCTCTTGTCCTGTTTTTAAAGTACACGGCACTACCCTGAGACCACCTTTCCTGCATCTTTCATGACTGCTCCCACCTGTACTGAGCCCAAGTCCCTATGCCCTGGGAGTTCCTTCACACCACTGGCTTCCTCCCTCACCTCATCTTTAGTCCTGAGTCATCTTGGAACACCTGCTACACAGCCCAGTTGGGTATCCTACTGTCACCTCATGTTCAACAACACTAAAATTCGTTCAACAATTACTTATTGAGCACCTACTAAGGCCAGGATCTGTTCCAGTCATTGGTAAGGAAATCATATAAAAGTTCTTGCCCTAAGTGTCCATCAACGGATTAATGGATAAATAAAATGTGATATATCAATATAATGGAATATTATTCAGCCTTTAAAAAGAAGGAAATTCTGACAAATGCTACAACACGGATAAACCTGAAGACACTATGTTAAGTGAAATAAACCAGTCACAAGAAGGCAAATACTGTATGATTCCACTTTCACGAGGTGACTAGTGATATTCATAAACACAAAAAGAAGAATGGCAGGTTCCAGGGGCTGGGGGGAGGGGAATGGGGAGTTATTGTTTAATGAGTACAGAGTTTCAGTTTTGCAAGATGAAAAGAGTTCTGGAGGTGGATAGTGATGACGGTTGCACAATATGAATATAGTTAATACCACTGAACTGTACACTTAAAAATGGTTAAGAAGGTAAATTTTATGTTACATGTATTGCCATAATAAAAAAAGGTCCTTGCTCTCTTTACACTAATAAATAAGACTCTGTCCTCACGGAACTTTTAGAGTCAAGACTATGACTGTCATCCAAGCAGCTTCCCTCCTGAATTCCTATCACTGGCACTGCCATCCTCTAGGCTTGTGCTGTAGTCACTTGACTCCTCCTTCTCCCCATATCCAAGTGCTCTCCATCATTCCTCTTTAAGGCTTTCACCTTAGTTCTCCCTCCTTCCCAGATTCACAATTCCCACCACCTCTTAATTTTTGATAGAAAACATGAAGAAGTGGGAAAAAAAACTTTGCAGCGCCTGGTTCCAATGCTGGCTCTACCACTGCCTCTGAATAACCTCACACTTAAGCTTTAATTTCCTCACCCGTTAAATGAAGAGTCTGACAGGGCATTCATGAAGGCTCCTCCTGGCTCCAGCACAGGGTTAGTCTCTGGTTCACCCTACCCAGCCCAGCCTGAGGTCTGGTGTATTCCTCACAGGCACTCAGCAGCCTGAGAAGAAAGGCCTCATTCAAAAGGGGAACCCGGCCCAAGGGACGGCTCCCTCCAAGCGCTTCTTGGCTCTCGTTCCTACCAGCCTGAACTTTTACTGCTTGCAACCTTGTGACTTTGGATTACCTGACCTTGGATCCTGCCAGCCCTGTACTGCTGCTGGGACCTCTCCTGACCTGACTGCCTGTAACTGGGACAGCCTCGCCTGTTGATACTGGACCCTGTTCTGCTACCACAAACTGGGCTGCCCTGTGGCTGTACAACTGGGATGCTGTTAGCCGGACTCTGGATTCTCCCTGGGCCATCACTATGGCCCCTACTGATGTATCTGCCTTGGCCCTGGTCCCTGCAGCATCCTCTGAGTTCACTCCTTCTGCTAAGCAGGGTTTACAATCTGTCTGTGATTGAGTCCTTCACTCCACAAATATCCACTACGATGTCTCCATGACAGGCACTGCTCTAGGCAAGAGATACATCAGGATAGAAAGTAATTGCTTCTCCTGTCAACATATCCCATTGCCAGGACAAACTTCCCTCAACTCAATGAAGACTTTAGCCAACTCACCAGTGTCAAAGTCTTTCACTCAGCAGGCATTTACTCAACACTTACTATGTGCTAGGCAGTATTCCAGGTCTAATGAACTAGTCTAATGAAACTTCAATTTCAGGAACGCAACTCTCTATATAGCACAACGGTTATAGAGCATAAACTCTGCAGCCAGAATTCGGTTGTGTGATCTTCAGTAATTCCAAAACCTCTCTGAGCCTCAGTTTCCTCACTTGAAAATGGGGGTAATGATAGTAACTGATGAGTATGTCTGAGGAATAAATGAGATAGTCCATGTAACATGCTTAGAACGGTATATGGCACACGGGAGGCACTTGGATATTAACAATTTTTATTTTTATGTGACCCCAAAGGTGCCAGCACCTATATATGCCAAAAACTTTCAAAGTCCCTGTCCCACCCTACACAACCAATACCACAATGGTGTCTTTGTAGGTGAGTATGGACAAAAGGGAGCCCCAATTTCAACATGACTAACAAAGAATAAAAAATCCCAGTACCAAGTACTATATATAATCCTAACGCTTCCACATGGGTCAACCTTGGGGATATCAATAAAGATATGAATACCAAAAGCCATTGGACAGAGAAAATATTTGCAATACACGTATTCAACAACATATGAAGAGCTTCCTAGAAACCAATAAGAAAAAGACAGGTAACTCAAGAGAAATATGAGCAAAAGACCTGAACAGACACTTCCGAAAAGAGCATACCCAAATGATCAATCTCAGGAAAAGGCAAATTCAGACCACAGTACTATACTACTTCCTATCCACCAGAATGAATACAATGACAAAGGAAGATAATACCAAACACTCATCATGTGGACATGGAGCAACCAGAACTTTCCTACTGTGCCAGTGGGAGTATAATTGGTACAACTGCTTTGGTGCTATCTCCTAAAACTATGATCCACCAGTTCTGCATCTAGGTATCTACCCAACAGAAAAAAAACTTATATATATAACAAATTATATATAATATATATAAAAATGTGCAAATAAATACATATACATATATATGCATGTTTATGTATATGTATGTATATTCATTCACCAAAAGACATATTCAAACATATTCATAGTAGCACTGTTTGTAATAGCCAAAGTCTGTACACAGTTCAAATGTCCACCAATCATATAATGGATAAAAATTGTGGTCTATTAATAAAATGGAATACTACACAGCCATGAGAATGGGACATTACGACGGCACACAACATGAAGAATGTCACAAACAAGATGATGAGTGAAAGAAGCCAGACACAAAAGAGAACATAGTATGTCATTCCATTTATATAAAGGTGACAAGCAGGCAAAACCAATCTGTAATTTTAGCAGTCAAAATAGCGGTTAGCCTGGAAGGGTGGTTAGTAGCTGGAAAGAACACAAGGTGTTTTCCGGGGGGGTTGGTAACATTCTGTTTGTTTGCTTGACGTGGGTGCTCGTTACAGGCTGTGTACACTTTGTGCTAAACACTTAGGATTTGTTCACTTTTCAGTATGCGTGTCATGCGTCAATTAAAAATTTACTTAAAAATACAGCTAATGAAAAAGATTTTTTAAAAACACTAGGAAAAATGGAGTTTTATCCAAATGGATTGCTGCCTCAACACCAAGAGATTTCGGTGCCATCTATCTTCGATTACAAAATTTAAAAGATACATATACATTTCTGATTTCCTATTGCCTTTTAATAAATGGCAGAGACATTACTCTACAAAACTTCAAAACCATATAAAATAAACATGTTCTTAAAACTCCCAATTAATTTTTCAAGCTTTACGTTCTAGGAGACTGAGTTTGAAAATGTATTTGGGTTTTATAGATGGATGTTGAAATATGGAGTAATTTTTATGAGAAACAAGATTTTTTTAATGAGACAGAAGTGGTGGGGGTCAGGGGTGAAGGGAGTGAAAACCAAAAAAGACTGGGGAGACGACACAGCTCCAAATCAGTAAACCGGGGCTTAAATTTCCAGTGGCTGCCAGAGCCACTCTGGGCCTGGAAGCAAAGACTCAAAGACAAGCTCAGGATTTGGAAGCAAGATGGTAGCTAAATTCTAAGGAGGCTCAGGGACAGAGGCAAAAGAACACAGAAGGCTGGTAGATGACCATGAGCTACCAAAAGGTTACGAGAGGGGTGATCTGCACTTCCTGACCTAGTGCAGGAAATAGTGGCTGGGTGTGGGCAGCCTTGGGTACATAAGGAAGTGACTTCAGCCCATCGTGGAATAAGAGGATGTGACCCTGGGTGTGCTCAGTCCTGCGGCTGGGATGAGCAAGCCAGGCTTGCCCGGAGGTTCTTTCTCTGTTGGGCGTGACTTTCTAAATATACACACACTCATCTATTCATTCCATTCAAATGTTTACCATCACTGAACAGGACTTCGAAGGCTTTTGGTTGACTGCCCTAGTTGCCAGCTAAGGTAGCAGTAATCTAGAACCTGGTTCCTGAGCCCACCATCATCATCTTAGACCTTTACATGAGAATAAGGAAAGCAGTCAACCTGAGCTCCAAAACATCAGGAGCTGCCATATAATCCATTCCCTGGTGATTTCAATCAACAAAGGGAGACCGAAAACTCAAAATAAAAAAATGTTTTAAAAGGTAACCCCAACATCATTTATATTTACTCCCCTAAGAAGAATTACCTTCCTAACAGTTTGGCTTGGGCCCATCCCATCCCAAAATATTTGGTCTCACTTCAACTCATGGAAATTGAGTGACTGTGTTGGGGGCAGGAGAACAACACTGACAAGTGACCCGGGGAAGAGGACATCAAACCTAGGAGAGCATCTGCACATCTCCCAGGTGGCCTGGACTTACCTTGGCTTCTGCCCTGCCAGTCTCCTCTGCCACCTCTCCCACCACACCTCTTCTTTTCCCACATCATAAAGTTCTGCTCACATCTTCACTCTCTGACATCATGACTAAGGAATCCAGGTAGTGAGGTCACATGGGAAGATCCTTGAAGCTTGTCCTGAAATATAAAAAGCCAGCGTGTTCTAGAATCCACAAACAGCTACCCTCCCTCCACCATGTGGAGTAACCTAAGGTCCTCATTTTGGGAGACTTCTCATTTCCCTGTTCTGGCCTCAAAGCAGCCTTGCCAACCGGAGGAGAGAGGTTGGGAGATGAGAGATGCACTGGGCTGCTGCAGTATCTGACAAAAGGTTGGATGTTTTACCCGGGAAGCAACAACATGTTCTCCAGGACAATGAGTGTTTCTTGCATTTAAGAGAACTTAGCATGTGGAACTCAGTTCTGCAGGGCAGAGCAAACACCTGAGCAACAGGCAGAGGGAAGGAAAACAGCTCCAGGCTAGACTCCTGTCATTTCCACATGGTGTTTGCTTGGAATGGCTTCCCTATTGCCCTTACAGTTCATCTCGAAGGCATCAGCCTCTAAAGATGCCAACATCACGGCTTATTTAGGTGTGCCAGCGACATAGCTGCACCAAGTCACCTATACGACCGACCTGGAATACATGTGTTCTTACATGGTGGCATTCTTGGGAAACTGTACCATACGAGGTTTAGGCAGCTCCCTGGAAACCCTGAACACAATTATTCTAAGACACTCTAAACGCTGAGGAGAGGGGGAAACAGGGACAAAGGAGAAGGCCATGGCTAGACAGCTCCTGGTCTCAAGTCATTTCCAACAAAAGCAGGGATCTGGACAAAAGGACCTCTCAGGGCCATCTCTACAAGACCATCCCCCTTTACCCGGGTTTCTCAACCTCAGCACTACTGGTATTTGGACTGGATAACTCTGCCGTGGAGAGGGCTGCCCCGTGCACTGTACGATGTTTAGCACTATCCCTGGCCTCTATCCACTAGATGCCAATTACGCCCCGCCTGCTCCTCCACTGTGACAACCAAAAGTGTCTCCAGACATTGCCAAATGCCCCCTGGGGGCAAAAGCGCCCCCGGTTGAGAACCACTGCCTTAAACTAACAAGTCATGTCACATAGACAAGCCCCCAGCCCTGACTAAAATGTAATCGTGCACTTTGGAAAGGGCTGAGAAGACGTAGCCTGGTCATTATCTCCTAGGGCATTACAGCAACAGAGACCCTCCCCGGGCAAGCCGCCCCCTCAGATCAGAGAAGTGGGAGAAGGAGGCCCAGGAAGGAAAGATGTTCTGTCACCAGCAGACCTCCACTCTCCAATCCCACAAAACCAACCTCCTCCCAGACATCATCCACATGAGGGCAGAAGACTGAGCCGACCAAAGAAATCTCTTACTATCTATGAGTCTCACAGTCCACCCACAGCCGCCCTACATCATAATTCACTTCCGGTGTTGCGGATCCAAACACCATGCACTTGACTAAGTTTCTGGGAGGAGGGAACATACATGATAGTCCCTGAAAACCTTGTTCAACTCACCACCCAGCTTTTCCCTTTCCTCCATTCAACAACCTTGACCAAAAGGTGTCCTAGGGTGCCAGACGCCCTAGGAAAAATCTACCAAAGCTTATATTTTGCTCTCCAAGGCTTTGGGAATCAAGGCTGCCAACCCCGGCCAAGAGGCAAGGAAGAATTTGCAGGCCAAGGTGAAGGTGAAGCGAGACTGCAGACACGTGAGGGAGGGATGGATGGAAGGAAGACCAAATCCCGAGGGGTGTTGTGGGTGGAGTCAAGTGTCGCAGGGGCAGAGCCCGGGAGATCCTGCGGGACAGGCTGACGAGCTTCCGGGCTTTAGAAACGGAAAGATCCTGTGTAATCACAGACTTGCCCAAGCAGAGAGGACGCTGTCCGCGTTGCTGACTGTAAATCTAGTCCACTTGGGGCTGGGTTTGGCTCACTACAGGCCGGCCCCCTACCAGCTAAGTTTTGCTAAATTTAGTGCTGTTCCCAGCCACCCAAACGACTCTGCTCTTCGTGTCCATTTCAGGTTCACCCGGGGACAGGCAGAGCGGAGCGGGACTTGTCGAGAAGAGATCTGCCCTCGTGTGACCCTCTACTTTCCCCGCTGAAGTCAGGGGCCCAGGGGAGCAGAAGACGTGAGAAACCAGTCAGAGGTCTCCGGGGCTCTGAAAGCAGTCTCTGCCCCAAGGTGGCACACGGCAGAAAAAGGGGGCATGATTCCAGAACACCCCTCTCTCTGCCAACTTCAGCCCATCCACGTTTCACTCTTGGGGTCCTGCTCCCAGACAAGAGGCTGGAGTTCCACCCTGTGGAATGGTGGGTAATACGAAGACAAACCCTCAGGACAGGCCCAGGGGAAGGCCCCTCTGCCTTGGAGATAAAAATGTATTCAATCAAATACTCACGGGTCATAAAACTCAGAGGTTAAGACAGTGGTTTCTAAACCTGGCTGCACACTGAAATCACCTGGGAAGCTTCAAAAACTACTGATGCCTGAGTCCCACCCCCAGGAGCTGTGATGTAACTGGTCAGGGGTGTAATGTAACTGGCCTGGGCTTTGGAAATTCCAAAAGAACCCCTGGTGATTGCAATGTTCAGACAAGTTCCGGGAATCAGTGGGTTAAGCCTCCCGCGTTCAGGCTGCCCCAGGTGGACTCCTGACCCCACCACTTTCTTGCTCTGTGACCGTGGGCCAGTTATTTAACCTTTCTATGCCTCAGTTCCATCAACTGTAAAACGCACAGAATAAGACATTAACACCTCTGTCAGAGCTTGGCTGTGAAGACTACACGAGATAATCCACGCAAACCAGAGAAGAGTGGTTTGCAGGAAGTGCTCAATAAAATTTAGGACTCTATCACTGTTGTTATAATGATAAAGAGGAAGAGAAAAGAGAGGGAACACAAGAGCTGCCTATGTCGTCCAAGAAGTAAGAGTCTGTAGGATTGAAACTGGGACTATCTCAAGAAGTGGGAGGGAGAAGAGGCTTCACAGTGACCCGCACTGAGGAGGAGGACCACCCACTGTCCCTGCCTCCCCATCCTTCTAAATCCCACCACCCAGGGCTCTCTCCCTTCTCAGGTCCAACAGTACTTCCTCCGTGCCTATTACTTTGAAACTTTATAATGTATTACCCTGAAGAGTATCCGCCTGTGGGATGAATGAACACTTTCATAGGTACTAGTCTGGTCTCCTTAAAAAGACAATGAGCAATTTGGGGGAGGCCCCAATTCTCAAGCTTCTGTGTATCCCCTATATCACCCAGCACCATACTGGACACAGCTCTTGGTTAATAAATATTTGAGGAATGAAAACACATGTTGAGCCAGCAGAGCTAACCACACATCAGCAAGGAGCCAGGCTCAGTGCCCAGGAGAAGTAGGGCCAGCACCCAAGACCCATGGAATTCTGGGATCCCCACTCCCATCACGGCAAGGACAGACCACCACCACCCCATTCCATCCTAAGAGACTTCAGCCACCCACTCCTGGCACCTGTGTATGTAAGTGCCAACAGCACAAGGAATGTTGGGCAAACAACTCTGCTTCCCCAGGACCTCTCTATTCCCTTGCCTCGATGAGTGAGTCCACATGTCTGGTCGCTCCTGCCACCAAGCCACCAATCTTCACGCTCCCCCTAAACCCAACAACAGCCAGGCAAAGCCCAGCTCTGCCCACATGGGAGTCCAGAGCAGCTGGCCACCCAACAGGCTATAAGCCTCTTACAGATTAAAGGTCCTAATTTAAACCTCTATTTGAGGTACTACAAGTGGGTCAACGCTCTGCAGGCCGGTCAGCGCAGTTGGTGGAAGGAGAAGCAACCAGAATCCGAAAAAGACTCCTCTCCTTTGGGGGAAAGATGGAACCAGAGAATCATGGATCTAAGTGGAATCAACGAGGGGGAAGCTGGCTCGTTCCAAAGTACCAGGAACCTCCCCCAGATCATGTGAACTCCAACATCCCTATCCAGTGAACCCGAGAAACAGAGAATGACAGGGCAAAATAATAAGAAGGAATGGCCTTCCTCTCCCTGCCCTGACCTTGGTATGGAAATAGCTAATGAAGTCAGGAAATGAGAGGCGGCAAGAGGCTAGACGGCTGGATACGCTGCACTCCAGGGCATCTCACCTGGTGACACGGGGGAGGAGGGCGACCTCTGCTCCCAGCCCCTGGTGAGGTTTCCCCGGCCTCTACCGCAGCTCTCTGCAGCAGGAAACTCTGGGCACAGGAGTGGGTGAGCAGCTGCAGACAAACTCAGATCACGCTGTGAGAGCCTGATTCTGCTGCTCTTTAAAAAAACACACCCTCCCACTACATCTGTCTCCATAGAGATGGCCTCTGGGGAAGTGGCTAGAACCCACTGTCTACTCAAAGAGGAAAGAAATCTTTCCAGGACCATGTTCCTCAAACTTTTTGGACCCTGACCCCCAGTAAGAAGGCAAGTTTACAAGGTGACCAGGCACAGACATACGCATGCACTATCATCTTTACTGCGTACAAATCATCTCTACTACGTACTATGCAATCTAACATTTTCTATTACATTCCTTTTCTTTTTCAATGTTGGTCTCAACCCACTAAATTGATTCCACCACCCATTAAGGTGTCTGGACTTGCAGTCTGAAAACCACTCTGGGGAGAATAGGAGGGTCTCTCCTCCTCGAAAGAACTCTTAAAACTCCCTCCCACACGAACCACCCCACAAAGCAAAATCCCACTAAGTTCATGAGTGGGGAACTTCAGCACAGGGAGGAGCCTGCACCTCAAGCACCAAGTCCTTTCTCTGCAACACGCGTCAACAGTGACTGCTCCCTAGAGTCCCCGGTCGGTCCCCTGCTTTGCGTGCAGTGCAGGAGCTCCGAGCTCTCCCCTTCCACCTCCAACGGTGCCTGCTTAGTGCAGGGCTGAATTTCAATCAGGGCTGGTCCCCGGGGTAAAGCTCTGCCTCGCCACCCCTCAACCTCATCTCTCCACTGAACCAACGTACCTAGGACACACAAAGGCAGAAACAGCAACACTGTGCTGCCCACATTGTTTTTCTTTAAATCTCCAAACAGCCTATTGATATATCAGATACACTACAAACTGCCAGAGAGCAGGAAGTTTGTTTTTGGTTTTTGGTTTTTAAGCTGAAGGTACTCAGATACTCTTTAGAGGAATTTTCATGACAACAGGAACAAAAACAATCCAATTTTAAACTAGCCTCAGCCAGTCTTTCTGCTTTTCCAAGCAGCCTGTGAAATCTCACTGCCTCCTCCTCCAGGCAGCCCTCCCTAATGGATCAGGACAGCTAAGGAGATCTCTGAACTCTACACCATGGTGACACAAAACTCTAATGACTCCTTTCCACAATCACTGTTCCCAGAAGGGCAACACACTGCCTCTCTATATCTGTAATTACTGCTTGGTTGGGTATCTGAGTTGGAAACCACGTCACAGAAAAAAAGTTAGCATAAGCATTCCCTATTCTGAATTAGTAAGTTTAAAAGGTTCGGGGGTTTTTTTTTTTTCTATTTTTTCCCAGGTAAAATTTTTTGTCCCCTGCTAAATGAGACAAGCACTGGACCTCTCCACTCATGTCAGCTCACAGAGACCAACCTCCCTCCACCCCCTACCATTCTCCAATGCTTCCCCACGCTCATCAGGGACACTATGGTGCCTGCCACTTATCGATGCCCGTAAAACTCAGAATGCCTGCATAGAACACACTTGTCTAAGTCAATTCCCCAAGACTCTAGGGAAAAAAGTGTCTTATCCCTGTTTTAAGAGCTCAGTAAGCACTGATGGCTCCCCCGGCCTACAGCAGGGGATAATTTGGGATCTGTGAGTCCTCTGATGGTATATGTCAAATCACGTGCTCGTGATTTTTTTTTTCGCCTAGAGAGAGAGACTATACTTTCCATGCAATTCCTAATGAGAACTGGCATGAAAAGAAGAACCACCAAAATCAAATTCTTAGAAAGTTGGTCAAGGCCCTCCCAGGACTACCCCTGACAGTGCCATCCACAGCCCCTCTTCTATGGCATACACCCCCACTCAGGGTACGCCACCACCTTCTCCCAGCAAGTCATTTCCTCCTTCATCCCCGGGTCTTTGCGCTGCACTTTTGGGTGAAGCCCCACTCACCCTTCAACATCCAACTATCAAAAAATACTTGAGTATTGAGCACTGATAGGGATGAAGCACTGTGCTAGACTCTGAGGACTCAACCATGAATAAGATGGATGGAATCTTCTTCCTCGTGGTTCAAGAGACATCCTCAAATTCCCGACTGCCCCTTCTGGCTAATATAACACTCTCTTACACTCCATGGGCATCTCTTTTATGCTTTGCCTTGTGTCTTAGCGTGGGTATTTGACGCTAACCATTAGCTCCCTGAGGACAGAGACCATGTCTCATTCATGTGGTCATATTCCTTCCTCCCCATCCCCACCCCACTCCATCCAGAAAGAGAAAGGGACACAGAGCCTTTCGCACAGGGCTGTACAATGTGCATCAATGAGCAGATGCTGATGGGTTAGCTAGTGCTCTAAGCAGTGAAGACAGGCCCAGCGGGGACCAGCCTTGCTCATGGATGCCGGGTCCAAGGGATGTGGGAGATGGTCTCCACTGCAGCACAAAGCAAACAAGACCTCTGTTCCCCGGCCACAGCCTGCAGTCTCACCCCAAGTGCTCATCTTTTAAATTGCGCTTCTGGTCACAGCAGTTGGAAAAACAACTCCGAGTACATGTATCTAGCTGACAAAGCCCCACCAGACTATCAAGGCGGAGGAGAAGCAGCCTTGCACATGAGCGCTTTCAGCATGTAGGTGAGCTGATGGAAGACATGCAGCAATGCTTCACAGACATACTACCTCTCTCTTTAAGAAGACAGCTGGCTACTCTAGCTACCTCAGCCATCTCTTCCAGAAACCTCCGCCCACTCACTTGAGAGCAGCATCTGAGCACAACCATCTACCTCCTAAATCACAACATGTCGGTGCCTCAAGTAGCTGCCATCTTTGCTACCTGTCAGATCCAGAATGAGACATCAAGACTCATCAAGCATCAAGAATGCAATGCTGTTCTCCCTAAGGTCACGGATGCTTTCAATACTGTCCAAGAAACGGCTCGAGCAGCCACCAGAGAAATCTGGCCGCCAGACTTTGTTGTCCAGGAAACATAATTTTATGGTACTGGGGTCAGAGAATGGATCTATTCCCCAACACTATTCAGTCA
Source organism: Equus caballus (assembly GCF_041296265.1). NCBI lineage: Eukaryota > Metazoa > Chordata > Mammalia > Perissodactyla > Equidae > Equus > Equus caballus. The sequence goes on along the minus strand of NC_091688.1, from coordinate 27,456,220 downwards.
ACAAATACTGGTGAACCTCGGCACTGGTGGGTACTATGAGCAACAGAAAAGAAAATACCCAATCCTCAAGTGGGTTAAAGGTTAGTTAGGGAGGCAAAGTTAACAGGGAACCAATGAGAGCAATCAACTCTGATGTGGTATGGACAAGATCCATTAGGATAAAGAAGAAAATATTAGAATGTCTATTTACATTTAATACCTATTTAAAAATAAGAAGCTAAACTTTACTATTATTTAATATATGAACTGACACTGGTGTACTCCTTACGTTTAGGTGTTGGGTGGTCACCATCATTTAAGGTACAAGAAGTATCCCAAATACTTGTGAGTAGGAGATCCCAAATAAAGAAGGATGGACAGTGGCACCTCCAGCTGTCTGTGTACTTTCGTACAGTTTACATATGCCCAGTTAACCAAATTTAAGGATACTATCCTTAATATGATAAACAGTCCTTTGTAATGAGAGGGTGAGACCTGCCAATCATTTGACCTCCGTGTCACTGACTATCTTGTGGCAGAGTACCTGAGCTGCTCAACTTACAGAGAATTACACTTGGTTTTTAAACCAGAAAACAAGGTTCTGAAATTTGTTGATCTCTTCTGTAATGAGTGCCTGTCAGTAGGATGTGACTTAATGAACATTTTTTAAACAAATAAATATTTAATCTGTCCCTTTAAGGTAAAGATGACATATTAAAAAAAGGGGAAGAAAGCCTTTAGTTTTTGAAAGAGACTTATGTCACAGAAAGAGCATTTTAAAACCAGGCATTTGGAAATCATTTCCACCATTATGTGATGATGTTACCAAATTCGATGTAAGGACATCATCTCTAAAATCTTCTATTTATGCACACATTTAAAACAGAATACTGAACTTGTTTTAAAATCTCTCAATGAAATGAATGAAATGCAGTGTTTCAAGGGTCTTGAATCCATTTTTATTATAAATTGAACCCATAATAACACCTTTATAAAAACGTCTTTTTCAAAATACTGTGACTTGACCAGACCTTCAAACTGCTATATTGCAAAACAGGACACTAAGATATTCTGAAATAAAGTATATTCAACTGTACATTTCATACCAAAAAAGAATTCTTCTTAATAATTCATTCCATTTAATTCTTCAGAGACATTGACCTATCTCTTATATGTGCCAAGCACTGTTCCATGCTCAGGAAACAAAAGTGACAAAAATCCCTGCTCTCAAGGAGTTCACACTTCACTAGAGAGAAGGACAATACAGACTACATCACAGAAATACATGTTATGTTAAATGCTAATGGTGCCATGGAGAAAAAACACTGTGGGGAAGGGATGCAGGAAACGCTAGCAAAGGTGTGGGATGGGGTGGGACACTGAGAAGGTAATATCCGAGCACAGACCCAAAGGAAGTAAGAGTCCAATATGGGGCTATTTGGGGGAAAGCATTCCAAATGGAGGGAACAGGCGGTGCAAAGCCCTAAAACAGGAAATGCCTAGTTTATTTGAGGAACAGCAAGGAGGCCAGAGCGGCTGGAGCAAAATGAAAGACGGGAAGAGGAGTAGGAGATAAGAACACAGAAGTAAAGTTGAGACAGATCACATAGACCTAAATTTCCAATATGGTAGCCACCAGCCACATGAGGCTACTGAACACACGAAACGTAGCCAGTCCAAACTGAGACGTGCTATGAGTGTGACTCAGCAAAAAAAAAAAAAAAAAGAAAAGAAAAGAAAAAAATGTACTATATATCAGAAATGAAAATATGTTTTACATACTGGGTTAAATAAAATATATTATTAAAATTAACTTCACCTGTTTCATTTTCCTTTTTTAATTCAGCTACCAGAAAATGTTAAACTACAGATGTGGCCCCCATGTGTAACTCCCACTATGTTTCTACTGGATAGTGTTTATATGCCAAGGGTCTTATGGACCATCCTAAGGACCAGGGCTTTCAGTGAGAAAAGTAGCCACTGCCGGGTTTTGAGTATGGCAGGGCATGATGTGACTTATGGCTCACAGGATCCTTCTGGTAACTGTGAGGTCTACAGCTTGTAAGGGGCAAAGGAGAAGCAGGTGAGAGAGGACAGTGTCTTGGACTAGGATGTTGGCAGTGGAAGTAGTTCTGACTGGTCACATTCTAGATATATTTTGCAGGTAGAGTCAACAAGATTTGCTGACAGACTGGATTAAAACACATAAGAGAAAGAGAGAAGTCAAGCATGACCACAGTTACTTTGAAGGAGCAACTGGAAGGATGGCATTCCCAAAACAGAGATGGGAGACTGCAGGAAGAACATATTTGCCTGGGAAAATCAGGAGTTCAGTAGGCAGATGGATACACAGGTCTGTAGTTCAAGAGAGAGGCTGGGCTTGAGACAAATAATTGAGGGTCATCAGCATATAAAGTTTTTCAAGGTCTCATTATTGAAAATTTCAAACAAAAATAAAACTAGAGAGAATAGTAATAATAACCCCCTAGGTACTCAATACCCAGTTTCAACCATTATCAACTCATGGCCAATCTTGTTTATCTCCCAGGATTACTTCGAAGCAAATTCTAGACATTCATATAGATGGTATTTAAAGCCATAAGTCAGGAAAGGATCACAAAGAAAAAGAGAGAAAATGGAGAGAAGGTACCCTGGGGCTTTCTAATGTTTAGAAGTTCAGGAAATAAGATGCTGAGAAGGAAAAGCCAAAGAGACAGCTAGACAACCAGAAATACATGTCCTAGAAGCCAAGTGAAGAAAGAGATTCAAGGAAAAGGGTTTGAGCAGCTATGCCAAATACCGCTGAAGCTACTAGGATGAACACTAAGAAGTGACCACTAGATTAAGTAACATGGAGGTCACGACCGGCCTTGCCAAGAGCACTTTCACCTGGAGTGCTGGGGACAAGCCTCACTGGAAGAATTCAAGAGAAAAAGTGACGAGAGCAAGGACTGAAAACTCTCTGAGGGGCAGAGAGACGGGGCAGCAGCTGGGAGAGGTGGGGCCAAAGGTTTTTTTTTTTTTTAAGATAAGAACAGTAGCAGCATATGGAAACAATCCATAGAGGGGGAAACCAGTGATGTGAGGAGAAGGCAGTGCTGGGGCAATGTCCTGGATATGTAAGAGGGGTTGAAACTTAGTGCAAAGAGAGGGGGTGCCCTCAGACAGGACCACAAACAGTTCATGCTGGAAGAAGGCAGAGCATACACGGTATCAAAAATGCTTTTCATTTTTTCATTTTGTGTTTTATAATGTAGATAATGCATCAGTACAGCAGAGCTGGATATAAATTATAAATACACACACAAGGGGATTTGCTGAGAAGTTTTAACCAATATGGGTACATCATCAAAACACTTAAAGGCCACTTAATTAGACGAAAACAAAACGTATCAAATTCTAAACTACGTGACAGGAGATGTATATCATGGCATATTTAATGTATTCTGTATTAAGTATACAATAACAGATCTATGAAAAAAGAAAGAATACTAGTCTTTGTACCTAAGAATGTATTTATTTTTATTAACTAAGAGTTTTTAAAAGGCTCAGACGCTATAATCCAGGAACTGCAATATAGTTGCATTTGAACTGCAAAGGGAAAAAACACAGAAATCATGGACCATTCTCAAAATCAGTGTGTCACAGGGTCCAAACAAAAGTCTAATTTTATTTACACAGAGAAATGCAAATCACCTAAAAGTCTTATTAGCAAGAGGTCTGAATAGTACCATCGGATTCTGCTACCGAGGCATGTCTACGCAATCCCACACTTCTCAGCAAAGAAGAGCAAATGGAGAAAGTGGGCCTAATTAGGTAGGCAGCCTAATCAGAATAGGCAAAAGCCCCAAGCCAACCTGAAGTCCACAGTTACAGAAACATCCAACCTGCTCAAAGAAGATATCAGCACCACTGGGCATTCACTGAGCCCTGTATCAGTTCAGAGCACTTCTGGACATTCTCATTCAGCCCCTCTACCATCCGCCAGGTAAGCTCGCTCTCCATCTTAACTTGCTTAGCTATAAAGACCCAAGCCCAAGGCTGGCTTGACTAAATGGGCACAGGGTAAGTCAGTCGGTACCACTGCTAGAATCCCAGTTGCATGGCTATGAAACAGAGGATAACCACAGAAGCTACCCCAGGCTTCTTTAAGAGTTGTAGGGGTAGCTCTTATCAACCGCACAAAATGTCAGCATGACAACATGGATACCAAGCCCTAGAACATGCAGATCTGTCAGCACAGAGGGGATGGTCATGGCACCCAACTCCGCTGGGGTGACCACTGGGGGAAAGAGATAACAAGCAAACTCAGAACAGCTCTCGTGGTCAGACTGTAAGCTCCAGGAGACCAGGGTCCTGCCTGCCTTTTCACAGCTCTATGCCTGGAGCCCAGTACAGCGCCTGGCACAGAGTGAGTTGTCAAGAGAGATTTGTTGAAAGAAGGAATAAAGGACTAGTTGCATTAAACCACAAAGACAAGAGGAAAATGAAGAATGCTCACAGAATGGGTCAACAAAACTCAGGAAAGCTGTTGATGGCAGCCTATTGGAGGGAGCAGGAGAGCTAAGTAAATCTAAAAGGCAGACTTGCAAAACATAACTTCTTTTAAGAATGAGCATAACCTTTACGAACAGAGCCTTTAAGACTAATCATCTACTAAATGAAACATGTGAATCTTGTTTGGAGGCTGATTCAAACAAAACCAACTATTAAAAAAACTGAGACAAGCAGGGAAATTTAAATCCTAATTGGATGACTGATGATATTTAGGAATGACTGTGCTTTTGCAAGGGGTGACAGTACTGCTGGGGCTGTGTTTTGAAAAGGCAGTATCTTTGAGAGATTACGGATGGAGTATTTATGGATGAAATATGATGTCTGGTATTTGCTGTAAAATAATTCAAGAAGAGAGTAAAGAATAGGGTGTGTGGGGGTATAAATGAAATGAGAGGGGCCATGCGTTGATTACATGTTGAAACTGGGTGACAGGAATCCTGAAGTTTCTTATACTAATTCTCTCTCCCTTCACATATGTATATGTGAAAACTTCCATAGTGAGAATTTTTAGAAGAGTAACCATAATCTCAAGCCACAGTTAATTTCCTTGCATATGGCCCACTGCAAGGCATTCTGAGTCCTACCTGGACACGGTCGTTTCTGAGGAGACCTGCAGAACGGAGCCGAGAGTCCTGTCTTTTCCTCGTCACTGCCATCATCTTCATCTGGGCCTCACCTGCTTCAGCTCTGCTTTCACACTGGGCTTGGAGATGCCCCTACGTTTCCTCCACACTGGTTTCTGCTCTCCCCCCCATCTTACCTTCCCCAGCCCTCTGCTTTATCCAACCATGTGGGCTGCTGCTAAACCACCTCTTTGTACCAGGTCATTGTCCTCCCTTCTCATGGTCCTAATGCCAGTCTTCTCTCATTCCCACAGGGCATGAACCCTTCTAGATCCTTTTATTCTTAACAGCAATCACATCACCAGTAGGTCCAGGTACGTCCATCTTTCCCCAAATTTGCCGCACTTGCTGCCACGAGCTCCTCTCTTCCTCCAGCTACTTATTCAGATCCCTCCTGTACATTTCCAGAACAGATCACATAAGGATGGGTCAGCCAGTTAAAGATCTGTGTGCCTACCACAATACCCAAGCATAATACCCCACATAGGGGTGACAGCAATGAACAAGACAGATGCAGATATGCTCTCTTGAAGCTTATGATCTAGTGCAGATCATATTAAAATTGGTTCAGGGGCCGGCCCAGTGGTATAGTGGTTAAGTTCACCCACTCTGCTTTGGCGACTCAGGGTTCATGGGTTTGGATCCCGGGCACAGACCTACACAGCACTCATCAAGCCATGCTGTGGGAGCAACCCACATACAAAAAATAGAGGAAAACTGGCACAGATGTTAGTTCAGGGGAAATCTTCCTCAAGCAAAAAAAGGAAGATTGGCAACAGATGTTAGCTCAGGGCCAATCTCCCTCACAAAAAATAAAAAATAAATAAATAAGTAAATAAAAGTGGTTCAACTGCCCACATACCTCCTTGATCAGACTGTGAACCCTTTATTTTCCTCTGTATCCCCTGAACTTCACACAGTGCCCCACACATAACAGATCCTTAATAAATATCTGGTAAATGAATGTTTCTCCACATCATGACACTAGTCTCAACATTAGTTTAAGCCCATGTGGTATGGGGTCACCCTAAGCTCTACAAATGAAAGGTATCTAGAGAGGATTTTTAATGAGGACCTTTTTTTCTTTTTTTGATAAGAACAGAGACTAACCTCTGGGGGAAGTGTGTGTGTGTAGGGGGGGTGAAGTAAGACTCCTAGAGCCAGGCTTACCATTACCAGCTAAAAGCAGCTCTGGGTGTGCTTAGCTTCTGTCTTCTTTGCTATTCTGGGTTGTCTGCTCCCTCCTCCCACTGCCAGCCTCCTCCCTTCCAGCTGCAATGGGAATAAACCTCAGCCACTCTCCCCTCCCCCCCGCCCCGGTTCCCCCACTGCTCCGAGGGACGCGGTTTCCTCTTGCCACCCAAGTGTCTCACTTCCTATCTCAGCCCTGAGCAGAAGTGACCCAACTGAGGTGCTGTGGCTGTTTTGCAAAAGCAAGAACTTTAAATGAGTTCTGTTCTTAGGCAGGAGTTTCCCCAAGGCTCTGGTTTGAAGATCAAGTCAAAAAAGGTGGAAACTAGGACACTAGGGGACTCTGCAAGGGTTGGGTACAAGAATACTGAGTACTGATTCTGGTCCCAAGCCAACATAGACACACCCCCCAAAAAACACCAAGCCACAGGGCCTTGTTCTGACAGAGTGGATGAGTGCCAGGTTCAGGCAGACAAACCAGGCTGGGCTGCAGGCTCTCCCTGCAGATGCATCTCCAGGGCCTTGGCACTAAAGGGGATAGTGAGGCTGGAAGTGACAAAGCACAGATATCAAGGGAAATATGCTGCAAGATTTGGTAGAGCCAATGAGCCTATCCTTCTCCTTACGAGACGCTGGGTTTGGGTTGATCCATTCTCCTCTGCATGGGCCTGGGAAATCAGAATGGAAGGGAGGGTAGTTTGTCAAACCAAGGCCACAATCCACCCGTGCTGAGAAATTCAAGCCTCCAGACTCAAAGAAGGCCGGGGAGTGACAGGGACAATGACAACACACTCCAGGGAAAGAACTGGAAATGAAAGGGGTTTCCCAGATACAGGACTACCATCTTTGGGTTAATTTCAATAATCTACTATCTCAATTGCTACATCATCCTCTCATGGGATCACAAAGGAAGGCCTAATGCAGAATCTTCAAGAACCCTAGAAATCTGAAGCGGCCATAGTAAGCACCCCAAGCGGAGACCCAAGCACTTTTCCGGTGGTCTAGGACACGGCTTGGCAAGCTTTTTCTTAAAAGGCAAGATTTCAGGCTTGTGAGTCATACGGTCTCTGTTGCAACTAGCACTCAACTACACCAACATACCATGAAAGCAGCCATAGACGATACATAAACAACGGGCATGTCTATGTTCCAATAAAACTTTATTTACAAAAGCAGGCATCCGGCCCACAGGCTGTAGCTTGTCAACTCCTGGTCACTGGGAAAACCTACTCTTCCAGCATTTGCACGCTGCCAAGAGAATCAGGGGCTACCCTCCACACAGAGGGCTCCCACCCACTCTGGAGACAGGGGCCTCCTTGGGGAGCAGGCTTCCACCCTGTTACTCCCTCAGATGAGGCACCAAAGAAATTGAATAAACTGCTTATTTGAAAAGCATGGCCTGTACCAGAAACCTGGGTAAATATAGGAAAAGCTTTGGACATCAATTCTGATGGCTTCTAGAGCTGGAAGAGACTAGACCCCTTAGACTAGGCACTAAGGCCTGGAAAAGGAGTGACTTGCCCAAGATCATGCAGCTGGCAAAGGCCTCCAGACTCTCCATCCAGTGCTCTTATTCCTCTAGAGTGATGAGTGGAAAGGAACTGGAACAAACAGCCTTGCTGGTGGAGGCTAAGTATCTACGGCATATCTCTATAGCACACCCGGGGCCTCTCAGTAACTTATAAGCGAATGGTACAGCAAGTCAAGAAGAGAGCTTAGAGAGGTAAGTGTATATACCTATCTTTCCAGGACATATCCTCCTGGACATAGTTACCAGGGAGAAGAAAACTTAAACAGAAACCTGAACTTCAAAAAGGGGTGTGGTTTGGTAGAAGACGTGGGTGTTCATTAGGAGAAACTGGTCCAGCAGTCTGGGCGGGCCCTGGGATAATAAACAAGCAGAAGACACACAGCCTCACCCAATTCTAGGCTGATGCCCCAGGCCCTGGGATCTCTCTCTACACACCTTCAAGACTTCATAATACAATTTCCTTCAAATCTCTTCCCAGAATTGACTTCCTTTGCAAACATTATTTGCCTGACCACAAACACTCCTATCTGGACACCCTGCCATCGTCTTGAAAGCAATGTCTACAAGAAAATCAAACATGACACCCCAAAACAACTTTGAATCCTGATTTTTCTATTTCTGTCCATCACTAAGGCTCGAAATTTCAGCACCTTCTCTTCCCCTTGTCCTGTCCCCAAGCCAAAGTGGCTCTCGGAACTACCTCTTCCTCTGTGTTCCCACAGGCTCCACCCTAATCTATCACCTCCAGCCTGGAATACTGCCAATCTTCTGCCTGGGGCCCCAGATTCCAGGCTTGTAACAAAGCCAGGCAGGTCTTCCCCCATATACGCATCCTCCTCCTATCCACCACAATCTCTCTAAGGTCAAGGCCCAGTCTTACTTATCTCTGTCTTCCCAGCTCCCAGAACCTTACCTAACATGGGAGGCAGCCAATAAATGCTGAATGAATGAATCAGGAACCGTGACCACACAAGAAACCTCAGGGCCATCCTATTTCCCACTACCGCCAGCCCAGACTGCCAGGCTCTGCAGGCCCTCCATCATCTCACCCACCCCTTCCACCCCCAGCTCCTACCATCCCAGAAACAAGCTCCATCCAGCTGACCAATGCCTGACCCTCTTCGTGTGCCAGTCATTCCTGCATCCACATCTCTGCCCACGCTCTGCTCACCCTGCCTTGCAATGACGTCCGTGCCCTTCCCCCTCCAACCACTCCAACTCCTACGCAACTACCAATTGCCTAGCTCTGGGGGACATATGGGATGCAGGAAGCTGGGAGATGATAAAAAAAAATTGGGGAAGAGGGGGGCCTGACGGGGATATGCTGGGGTCCCTGATCCCTGGAGCCATCACCCTCCCAATGGATCGCAGGCGATCAGAGAAGGAAGAGGTGGGAGGAGGAGCCAGATTTTTCCACCGAACGAAAGGCATGATTTTCATCACTGCTTCTGTTGCCCTGGTAACCAGGGACAGCCCAGTGGAGAGTACAGTAAAAGAACACCATGTTTATCTTTGCTGTCTGATCCACTTCCCTGTACACCCTTCCCTGACCAGCCCCTAGCCCCTTAGGCCTGCTCCAAATTTCTTACAAAGGCACCATCATCCTTCTAGTCATTCTTGCTCAAAACCTCAAAGGCAGAGCTCATTTCTCCCTCTCTTTATCCAACCCTACGTACATGTAGTCTCCCAGTGCAAAATTCTGGGGGTCATCTCACCCATCTGCCACACCAGGGGGCCTCAAGAACAAAGAGCTGGCTTCAAAGCAAAGAATGGCATCCACTCCACCAGGCAGTCCATGGCTAAGGGGGACTAGAGGAACAAGAAGGTGAGGAAGGCTGCCCAGCCAACCCCTTTCCTAGCCCTAGAAAGCTGACAGGAGTGGGCCCCTGTTCTCCCATTCTCCCTCCTATGCCCAAGAGCAGGAGCCAGGGTGAGCACAGGGGAGTAGGTCCACCCACAACCTTCCACAGATCCTGCCTCCCACACGGACACAGTGTCTGCGTGCCCTGAGAGCGGAGACACAGGGCTCGCCCTAGGAGATTATATAAGTGTTATATAACATGGTGGCACCAATAAGCACATAGACACAGTTGTCAAGTGGCAGGGACAGGCCAGGGGTGGAACCAAACCCATGCGGCTGGAGGTACAGCCCTCTCACGACTAAAGCCAAAGCAACCCGAGGCCCTGGCTGCCCCAGCCCTGTCTATACCTGCTCTTTCCACCCCAGAGGACGCAGAGAGAGACTTGCCTGGCTCTGCATTCTTCTTCCCACGCTGGGCAGCAGGGAGGGGCCGCAGCACCATCACCACCCTGGCCCATGGCAGCCTCTGTCCATGCAGCCTAAGGTGGCCAGGCTGCCCTTCCCACAGGGGAACAGCAAGGGAGCCATGTGTGGGGGAAGGAGTGTGAGCCAGTAGCCCCCTCCTCTCTGTCCTTGCACCAGAATGTGTGTGTTTGGTGAACAAGTGCTGCAGCAGCTCCAGGATTGGCTGGGCCAGCCATCCCTCTGCTCTGTCATTTGCCGTTCCTCTAAAAAACAAAACAAACCGAAAGGGAAAGGAAAAAAAAAAATTAAGCACATTTGGCAAATGTCGAATCCCAAATTTTGGTCTATGGCTGCAAACAAAGCTGGAAGGAGAGCATCCTAAGGACATCACCTTATTTCCCTACAGCCCCCACCTCCCACCATATTCTGGCCAACCCAACACCTATGAACTTGGGCTGTAGGCCTGGAGCCTCCCCCTTACCTCCCGACGCCCGCTCCGACCCCCACCCCCGACCCCTGCCACCATCTCTGGAGCAGCCTCTGTTGCTGGAGCTTCTTCAATCGCGGGCATTCCCACCCCCACCGCCCCCAGCCTCTGCAGAGTGCTCAGAGTATGCGGCTCCCGGATATGCACGCGGGAGCCAAGCGGCCAGCGTGGGGCAGCTCAGGGCAGTTCTGGGCCATGTCTTCATCAAACTCCTCCACCCTCCCCACCTCATCCACTTTATTAATTTGGGGAGGACGGGGGGCTGGGGGTACCAAACAGAGACAGAGCCCAGTGGCATCTCGGGCAGCGCCCGCGCTCCCCCGAGCAATGCCTCTGGCCTTCCCGCCTCCTCCTCCACACGCACCTCCGCGCCCCTTGAATTAGGGGGGAGAAAGAAATACGCGTTAACATCACGAGCCTTCGCGCACCATTCCTCGCCCCCTCAACCACCTGTCTCTGCGCTCTCCCTCCCCCACAGCCTTCCTCAACTCCGGGCGCCCCCTCTGCAGCAAAGGGGCACCACGCCCACTGCGGAGCGCAGAAATGGAAGGTGGGGAGTGGGCAGGGACTTCCGGGCCGGGCCGAGGGGGCTACTCAGCCACCTCCACCGCCCAGCCGGCCCCGGCCCCCGAGCCCGGGGACCGCCCGGTCCGCTCCCGGCCCTGATCCGCTCCCACCCACGCGGCCAGGGCAGCTGCCCCGGGAGGCCGCGCCGCAGCGGGGGGTGGGGCGCGACCGGGCCCCGGGCATCGCCCCCAGGGGGCCCACCCCTGCCCCGGGCTCTCGGAGCCCGCCTGCAGGCCTGGCCCGCGCTGCCCCCTCCCCCCCGGCCAGAGCCCTAGTCTTACCTCCCGCGGCCGCCTCCCTCCCGGGGGACTGCGCAACCTGCCTCGCCGCCCCCCGAGCGCCCCGCGGGAGGCGCGAGATGCGCAGCCGCTGCGGACGCCGGCTCCGCCGCGGCCGCTTCCCGGGCGTGTGAGCTCAGCCCGCCCGCGCGCCCGCGCTTCCCACGCTCGGCGCCCGGCGCCGCGCCACCCAGCGGCCGCGCCTGGCACTGCACGCTGGCGTCCGGGAAAATTGCCGCAGCCCTGACGATTGACTTGAAAATTCTCAGAATTTGACTGTCGGTTTGCAGCGGGGGACCAGACTGGTCTTTCTGATCGTCTTCAGCCTTAGGGCAGAATGGCTCCCACTCACCTATCTCTGAAAGAGATTCCAGAGTCTTTGCATGATTCCCTGATTCTCCCCCCTTCCCCCCGTTCCTCTGACCTTGCCTCTCGTATTTGTCTCAGGGCAATGGAGACTGTGGTGAGGTTGGTGACTACTCTTATAAAATGAGGGTGGGGGATCAGGGGTGGGTAAAAGGCAGGAAGCTCCTGAGGCTAGCATTCCAAGTCCTCCTTGGGCCTGTCTAGAGATACGGTGTGCTCCCGGTCACTTCCCGACTGAGATTGTTTAAAAAAGAAAAACACAGATGCCCCAGCCCACCTGTAAATTCTAATTCGGGAGATTTAGAGCACTGATTTCTAAGCTTTTCCCCGATGTAGACCCTTTTGAGAATTGGAGAAGAGCTATGGGCCCTCTCTCCAGAAAACTGCACCTGCATACATAAACACAATTTTGCATAGTTAGGGAAGTCTCAAACTTCTCACAGCTCCATGGACCCCAGCTTAAGAACTCACTCTTTGCAGATACCCTAAGACAGCAGGAGACTGAGCAGATGATTACCTGAATTCGCCGCCATCTTTGTTCACGCTGTTTCATTCTTCAGGAACATCTCCATACCCCAACCCACATTTCTGCCTGTAGAAATTCCACCTCTCCTTTAAGAGCAGCTCGAATGCCTCTTCCTCCCTGATTTTCCTATTTAGACGTGCCATCTATGACCTTGGTTTCCTGGGAGCATGTTCTTTATGCCATTTATGGCTATTAAAACTCTACTTGTGGACCTGTAGTTATATTTTGTGGTTGGTTGTCTTATCACTCCTTCTAGATTATGAACTCTTTTAAGATAAATTTCCCCCTCTGCAACTACTAAGGTGCCTTACATGGTATGCCCTCGACAAATAGCTCTTAAATCATCAAAGGGAAGTTGAGTTGAGGGAACAGAAGGCCCACAGGAGGCCCAGGGAGATGAATGCCTTTGCTCCAGGTGCTCCACTACCAACATATATCCACCACATGCACAGCTCAGCACCTGGAAAACAGAACTCTCAAGCTGACAGGGTCTTTCCATTCATTTCTCCTCCTCTGGGCAAGACTGTCATAATTTAGAAGCCCGTGGACTAAAGTAGGATACAAGTTCATGCAGGATACACCTGCCAGAAGGCAGATATTCCATCCCCAGTGTCCCCTTGTTCCATAAGGGACACTACCACCCACCAGTTGCATGTGCCAGAAACAAGCTGCCTTCCTCGATTCGTCCCTCTCATTCCCCCAACCCATGCACATTCCCCATCAATCACCACGTCCTGATTTTACTTCCTAAATCTATTTCTAAGATTGCCCTTCTCTGCATCCCCATGGTCCCATCCCGAACTCAGACTACCATTATCTCATGCCTGACTTCCTGCATCTGTCTCCATTCTAACTGGCCTACCTGCCTCTAGCCTCACCAAGCTCAGATCCTGTCTCTGCATCCAAGCCAGAAGCATCTCCCAACAATATCGATCACTTCCCTGCTTAAAATCTTTAGGTAGCTCCACATTTACTAAGGATGAGGTCCAAACGCCTTCAGCTGGCTCACTTGGCCTCCAAGTTCTAGCTCTCAGCTAACCCTCCAGCCTCCTGCCTTGCCATATTCCTTCTTACCCTTTATGCTTCATTCATACTAAACACCAAGCTCTTTCCCACCTTAGGTGAGAACACCCTTCCCCGATTTTTATGAGGCTGTGCCCTACTCACTCTTCAGGCTTCCCTACTGTCTTCTCCTACGCGACCCTGTCCTTCCCCTCTGTAACATCCATCACACAGTGTTGTTCCTCAATGATATGATGTTGGCTTGCCCTACCACACCAGGAGCTCTGCGGTAGTATCCTCAATGCCTAGCACAATAACCTGGTGCCTTGTAGGAATGCAACAAATATTTATTGAGAGAATGAGAGCTTTGAACATGACACATGCCCCAGATGAGCGACTTTGGGGCAGATGTGGTGGGCCTGCATAATCTGGAAGTCAGATATGGTGGGGCCAGTCCTTCTGCTTTTGAATAATAGCACCATTCGCTGTTTTCAGGTGAATTTCAATCTTTCTGAGTCTTCAATTTCTTCGACTGAAAAATGGCGACAATACTACTCAAGGTTGCTCTGAAGGTTGCCAGAGATGTATGTGGAAGCAGTCTGTGATTTTGAAGTTCTCTCTCTCTATAATAATAGTATTGTATTACTTCACTAGAACCTCACAATAGCATTTTGAGGTAGGCAGCTGACATTTCCCATTTTGCATATGAGGCAACTGAAGGTGGACAATGAAAAACAATTTGCCTAAGGTCACCTAGCTAGTTGCCAGGGAACAGAGGCCTGTCACTGGGTCCCAAGCCCAGGCTCTCTCCACGCAACGCCAATGCCCCTCCCTCCCATCCCCAACATAGGAAGCAATGTTGGGATACATACATGTTAACATCCTGAGGATCATACAGCTCAAAAATGTCACCACTTACCATTTCTGAAGGAGGTTTTTTTTTGGGGGGTGGGGTGATGTGTTGTTGGTAGAAAGGGAACTATATAGCAACAGGTATCAGGGCAGGAAGGAGTGGGGTCAGGAGGAATTGACCTTGAGGCTGACCCTATACTCCCCATCTCTCCCTCTTCTCCCACCCTACAGGGGTTACCTCGATCGACAGCCCCTCTTTCTGATATAGTTGGACCCCTGCAGGCTCGGAGGTTCCCAGAAGCTGGAGATTTTCCATTGCCTCCATATTTCCAAGTCTGTCTTTCAGCAAATATTTCCTGAGCTCTTGCTAAGTGCTTTGTTACTGCCTCTGGAAGCCTGGCCAAATGACTTAACCTCTCTGAGCCACAGTTTCCCCATTCTGCAAAATGGGATTGATGATAGTCACATGGCTATTGTGAGGATTAAACGAGATAACCTAACAGCTGCTGGTGGGCTGTTGCTAGTGGCGACACCTGCCTCCAACACCCCACCCTGTCTGCTATTTTTCATTTAAATGCATGGGAACGTCTGTTTGGTAACTGGGGGAGGATGGAGGGGAGCAGAGGGGCTGGAAAACAGGAAAAGAATATGAAGGCAACAGTCCTCCCTCTTGTGCCCCTCCCAGGGACGTGGAGAGAGCTGTGGAGCTCCGAGCCTGTCTGAACTGTTCAGGAAGGACTTGTGAGTTTCTGGGCCCTTTGAGTTGGCATGACACACAGCCACAGTGATGAGAGGCTTTTCCAAGATCTTGGTGGGCGGGAGGCATGGACCACTGAGAGCCAGAACAGGAGGAGAAGAACAGAGCAACCATCTTTTGGTGATCACAGCTACAAGGGCTCATATGAGGTTTCTTTTTGAGAATTCCCAGAATAAAAGGGCACTCTAAGAATGTTGATGAAATCATCAATAAGATGTTACGAGCATAAAGAATGGAGTTGGTGCCTGGTACGTAGTAGGAACTCAATATGCGTTAGTTCCCTAAGATGTACACACTTCAGCATCAGCTTGTAGAGTCCCCATGCTCCTGAGCCTTCTGACAATGCTGCCTTTGCACTAAGCATGTTTGTTTCTCACTGTGTCCAGTGCCCCAGGGAACACCCAGTGGAACTGCCCTTCACAGATCCCTGTGTGTGGTTATGGTGGTTTTTCTCTTTAAAGATTAAATCGTTCTTTCCCTTTCTGCTCAACAAAGACAACAGCACTTTGGTTTTTGATAAACGTTCCTTTCCTACTAGCAGGTGGATTTGCCCGGGGCACTAAGAACTGTGCTTTTAAAACACACACATGCCCAGCTGTTTGAATCTGCTACTTCGGTCTTTCTTCTCTTATCTCCTGCCCCGCGGCTGCGTTTTCTCTGCCTTGGCAGGTTGATAACATGTGGAAGGAGAGAACAGTCCTTCTAATTAATAGACTAATTAGTGGTACAAGCCTTTAATTGCTGATTATAGGAAAGTCATTCCCCACCCCACCCCAAGTGATTGATTTAAATTTATTGCTGTTGTGCTGCATTATGGCAAAATAGTCAGCTTCTAATGATCTATTGGTTGGTTCCATGGGCCTTTTCCTTCCCTTCCTTCTCCTCCTTCCTCTTGCTAATGGTAGGCACTGACAGAATGGGAGAACTCAAACCAGCTGATGAGCAGCTCAGACCAGATCTAAGTGTTGGGATCCTGGTGCCACCCCCATCTTGACAGCTCAGAGCTACAAAGAGAGTAAGAGGTCGGGAAAAAATAAGGCAAGAAACTCCTACCCATATGTGTAGGTTTACCTCCCTGTGACCCTTCCCTCGTGATCCCTCCCCCTTTGAGGCCATATCTCACACGCATGTCAGCTGTGTTCAAAAACAGCGTAGTATGGAGCTTAAAAGCGTGCACTGAAATCTGACTGCCTGGATTCAAACCTTGGCTCTCCCACTGGCTAGGTATGTGGTCTGGGCAGATTACTTAACCTCACTGTGCCTTCAGTCTCCTCATTGGTAAAATGGGAATATAATTGTTCCGGCCTAGGATTGTTGTGAAGATTAAAGGAAACAAGCCAGGGAAAGCACTTAGCTCGGTACCGAGCACAGTACACAGACTATGCTCTCAGTAACGTCAGCTGTGATAGTGATTGCTGTCTGAAGTTATGTAACGTACCTGATACATGGAAGGAATTTGACAAATGTTTGTAGAATGAACGAATGACTGTATCATAACTTTCAAGTAGATTATGAGCCCTTGAAATTCAAAAGGGTGAAGAAGAGAGGAAATTGCACACTAAATCATAACAAGAAGCTGCCTTTAGTTGAGTGCTTATCACAGGCTGGGCTCTGAGCTAATTGCTTTATGTACCTTCTCTCATTTAAGCCTTATGCAACCTGATTTTTACCCACCTTCTTGGATCATATTTTCCTTAAATAGCCCAAGTCCCCATACCAAATTTTGTGGGATGTCTGTATTCTCTCCAAGACTTCCAAGGACTCTTGAGAGAGAGGCTGACATTTTCATGATCATTTTTTCCTATGAATTCCTGCTCCAGCTGAATTCAAGCTCTTTCACCTACTTTCTGACAACATCATCCTTTTGTCCCATCACTGTCAGTCATTGCATGCTGAGCCCCTTCCATCCTTCCTTCTATGCCTAAAGCCCCCAGAACGTAGGGCCATTTTGTGTGGAAGACTTTTCCTGAAGGTCTGAGGCAATATAGGGTAGTTATAGCCCCAAGTAGAGCAAGCAATCACTGGAAATCACCGTACTAAAGCTCCCCACCCTCCCTCACCCCAGTGCCCTTGCCCCTGGCTGTTCTGCTGCTCAGAGCCCTGCCTGCGGCCATTTTCCCCTCTCAAGATCCTTCTCCATCTCTCTACCATTCCCCACCTCTCCCTGAAAACATCAGAGCCCTATTACTTTATTACACAAAGAAATTCAGCTCTTTTGGACAAATGTCTGCACTCTGGGCTGTTCTCAATCTGGAGTCAGAGAAGGAGCTAAGGAAGTGGATGACTGTGAGGGTGCTCAGCTGCTTTTCTTAGCCACAAAAGTTTACCAAAGTGTTTTCCTCAACAAACGAGCCAAGTACCTCTGAGATGAATCCTGCCCTACCCTCAAATGAGGAAAAATGGCAGTTGTATTTTTACATAAATTTTTTCTTCCTGTTACACTTGTGCTGATGCCATGAGGCAGATATTACTATGCCCATTTTTTCCAGATGAGGAGCCTGAGTATTGAAAAAGGTTAAAAGAAATAGCCTGCTCAAAGTCACACAGCTCATGTCAGAGCTGGACTCCAAGTGCAAGCCTGTCTGATTCCAAACCCACGGAGATTGACCATGACACCATGTGGTCACTTAATGCAGCTCAAGCAGGTCTGAGGTAGCTTCCACTCACAGGGCAAACCTTGATGATGAAATCTTCCTGTGGGGGAGGCGGTGTGGGTCATAGGAAGGTGAATTGATTGACTGAAGGCCAAAGACATTAAAACAGAGATAGAGCTAGAAATAGCTACATATCTATAGCTTCATGTATGAGACCCAAAGGAGTTGTTGCTATTAATCACCGCTGAGTGATTGCTCTGATTGCTTCATCTGTTGATGCTGCAGTTGCTGAATTTTGCTGTGCTTTATTCAACCTTGGGTAGGAGCCCCTTCTCTAGAAAGGTAAGGCCGATTTTCTTTTGCTAGTAGAGTGTAAAACATCACGTTGGTAGCCCATCCATGTCTAAGAAGGCTGGCCAGGTAGCTGGGGCTCTTACAAAGAGCTCAGTAAATAGCTATGGAAGGAATGAAAGGGTGGCTCTTCACTCCCTTTAATTTTTTATTTCTCTCCCCAAAGACTCACATAAAGCACAGGGTGGGTGACTTAGGCAGAACCAGACAAAGGAGCTGCCCATCCCAGCTGGGCAGCTGCCTAGGGCACCAAAATTATAAGGGATGCAGGAACGTCTGGAAATGGAATGAAATTACCAAAAGGGAATTTATCAGGACTCTTCTCAGAAGTTTTCAATAGACCGTTGGTGATGGGAGGGGGCCGATTTTACCACATAGTAGCAGTGTGACCTTGGCTTTCTCATCTCTAAAATGGGGGTTATGATACTTATTGCAAGGTATTCCCCCCACAATTAAGTGTGATAATGTAAAAATTATAGCTTTTATTATTACTAACTCTTCAGTCTACTATAATCGGGTTTCTGCCCTCCCATACTCTACTGATTGCTTTCACCAAGGTCAGCAACCACCCCTTTGTTGAAAATTTCATTCCTCTACCACTTGATAGCACTTGATACTGTATACCATATCTTCCTCCATGAAATATTCTCTTCCTGGTTTTCTCAAGACGCCAGTCTCAAAGATTTCATAGCTCCTTGACTACCCTTCTAAGTCTACTTTGCGGCATCTGTATTAGTTATCTGTTGCTGCATGACAGTTACCCCAAAACTTAGCAGCTTAAAACAGTGTTGATTATCACACATATCTCACCGTCAGGAATTTGGGCTCAGTTTAGCTGGGTGGAATAGTTTAGCTGGGCTGTTCTGGCTCAGGATCTCTTGTGAGATTGCAGTCTTATTTATTTCTTTACTTATTTAGTCTTTCATCCATCCATTCATTCATTCATTCATTCATGAAGATCTTCTTTCAAGCTCCCTCACATGGCTGTTGACAGAGTTTCGGTTCTTTAGCACATGGACCTTTCCATAGGGCTGCTCATGACATGACAAATGGCTTCTCCCTGAGCGAGTGATACAAGAAGAATGAGCATGTGTAGTCAAGATGAAAGCAACAGTGTCTTTTATAATTTAATCTCAGGAGTGACATACCATCACTTCTGCCCTCGTCACTCAGACCCATGCTGGTACAGTGTTGGGGAGAATTACGTAAGGGTACAAATACAAGGAGGCAGTACTGAGGGCCATCTTGCAGGCCGTCTACCATAGCATCCTTCTTTGCTGATCCTTAAAAGTCAGCATTTCCCAGGGTTCCCTCTTCATACCTCATTTCTTCTCATTCTCTACACATACCTTTGATATAATAGGGCTCTCCAGAACCTTCAGTTACTATCTAGATTCTAAAGACACCCAAGTCTGCATCCCTAGCAGGCTTCCCTCTTGGAAACTTCAGTTTGTACACTGCCTGCTGTATCCCAAAGGCATCTCAAAGTCCACATATTTCCCACTGAACTCATCGTCGTACCCACAATCTGGTTTCCATCTCAAGAATAACAACACTGTCTACTCTGTTGTCAAGCAAGAAACCAGGAAATCATTCTTGGCTGCCCTTTCCCCTTTCTCTCATATCCAATCAGTGTGTTGAGGTTCTTTGTTTTTTCATTATTTTCCCCATCTTTTTATTTTGAACATTTTCAAACCTGTGGAAAGGTTGAAAGAAGAGTAAAATGATCCCCGATTTACTACATTGCTTCATCTAGATTCACCACTGCTAATATTTTGTGTCATGTCCGCTTTCTCTCCCCTCCTCTGCTCTCCGTATACATATATTTTTTTCATAATAATATTATGATGCTTTTTGCTTTTTTATTATCTTTCTCTCACAGAAGTACAGCGGATGTATGTGTGTAAAGTTTCTATGTGAATCTGCTGGATTTCAAAGTAAGTTGTGGATATTATGACACTTCAACCCTAAAGATTTCTGCATGCATCTCCTACAAATATGGACATTCTCCTGTATGACCACAATGCCGTTATTATGCCTAAGAACCAAAGCCAGTTGATTACATCTCCCCAGTATGTCTCCAATTTAGCCGCTTTTCTTCAGGCCACAAGTTTCCTGTATCTTCAAGAGTGCAATCATCTCCTAACGGTTCCTCCTTCAATCCACGCTCCACGCTGCTGCAAAGAGAACTTTCGACAGTGGAGATCTGATTATGTCACTTCCCTACTTCAGACTTTCCAATGGTTTTGCATTACCTTCAAAATAAAGAATAAACTTCACACGGCAGACAGAGCCTTCATCATCCAGATTCATCTAGAGCAGCATTGCCCAGTAGAAATACATGAGCTATATATGTAGCTCTAAATTTATAATAGCCACATTTAAAAAAATTTTTTTAAATTACAGGTGAAGTTAGTTTAAAAAATACATTTTATTTAACCCAATATATTAAAAATATCATAGCAACACAAACCCAGTATAAAAATTATTAATGAGGTGTCTTATATTCCTTTTTTCTAAGTTCTCAAAATCTGGTGTGTATTTAACACATACAGCACATCTTAATTCAGATGCTAAATTTTCAAAGGTTAAAGTGAAATGTGTTCCCACCAAAGCAATAATGTTATATCTCCCCCCCCAAAAATAAGAAGTTTATACTGCTCCAGTTTTAAAATTTGAATTAATTAAAATTAAATAAAATTAAGAGTTCTGTTCCTCATTCACATTAGCCACATCTTAAGTGCTCAGTAGCTGCATGTGGCAAGAGCAATTCTAGCACAGCAGTTCTCAAAGTGTGACCCGGGGTATCCCCAAAACATTTCCAGGGGTCTCTAAGGTCAAAACTATCTTCAAAATAATCTTAAAATGTTATTTACCTTTTTCATTTTCATTCTCTCATAAGTCAGTGGAATGTTCTAGAGCCTACATGGCATGCACTATGACAACAGATGGAACACAGAAACATGTAAGAGAATCAGCAGTCTCCCATTAAGCCAGATATTGAACAGATTTGCCAAAATGTAAAACAAAGCCACTCTTCTCCCTAATTGCTTCCGTTTTGGAAAATATCATTATTTTTCATTAAACTATGTGCTACGTATGTTCTCACATAATGAGATCATTATTGTTTCAAAATGAATTAATAGATAATTTTAAATGTTCTCAGTCGATTTCTGATACAGTAGTGATGGATAGATATAACTCTCAAAATCAAAAGCTCTTTGAAGTTCTCAATAGCTTTTAATGGTGTAAGAGGGCTTCAAAAACAATTGGTCTCAGACCTGCAAAACTTTCCACACTCGTGGTCGGTGATTCCTCTCCTCTCTCATATTTTTTGCATGAACTTCCAGTTCCAGACAAGATGAAGCAGATGCACTTCTCCCTATTCTGGCTAAGTACTTCTAAAAGCCCTGGACATTACATAAAAAACAAACATAAAAAGACTCTGAAAGGTAAAGAGAAGAAGGCTAGGGACCCGAAGACTCAAGGAATGACATGTCATAGGGTGGTATCAGCAGATACTTAGTGCGGAGCCCGCATTTTCACTCCTGCCCCCCTCCCAAGATGTCAACAGCCAAAAGGGGAGCCTGGAATTCTACCCCCACCTGGTGGTAATGAGAAGACATCCCATCAGGGCAGTATCAAAGGGAGACTGCTAAAGCAGAAGATTTAAATAAGATCCAGAGTCTCATAACATAATACCCAAAATGTCCAGGATACAATTCAAAATCACTTGTAATACCAAGAACCAGGAAAATCTCAACTTGAATGAGAAAAGATAATCAACAGATGCCAACAGTGAGATGACAGAGATTTTGGAATTATCTGATAAGGATTTTAAAACAACTGTCATAAAAATGCTTCAATGAGCAATTATAACATGCTTGAAATAAAAGAACAAATAGAAAGCCTCGGCACAGAAATAGAAGATATAAAGAAGAATTGTATCCTTTGCTTGGGCCTTAAAAGAACCACTCACACTTTTGGAACAACCACACTCACTTTGCTCCTAGGCCAAGGCTCCTTTCTTTCCCTGGAACACCAGTCTCTATCCTCTTCTCCTTTTTAAATCCTGCTTGTTCCTCAGGGTCAACCCACATCACCTCTTCTGGGAAGCCTTCCTTGGCTTCCATGCCCCTCCTACTCAAAGCTTCCTACACCATAACACTCATACTCAGTGCTAATTGTTCTGTCATCCATTCCTCCCACGTCCACCAGTGTAAAGACTTGACATAAGGGACTGTGTCTTATCCCAGGTGCCTGGCATAGTACCTGGATTATAATAAGCACTCAAAAAATATTTGCTGAATAAATGAATAAATCAATGAATAAATGGAAACTTCAGAGGCTCTCTCTTTTCTATTAAATAAAATTAAACTCTGTGGTCTGGCACTAAATGCCCTGCACAAACTGTGACATACATCTTTTTGGTGCTTGGCCTCCCTTCATATATCCTACCCTGCCATATCAGAAAACACATTGTTTTTTGCAAGTACCGCTTTCCAGAAAGGTACTTTCCCATCTTTACATAGCATATATGCTCTTCTATCAGCCTCAGGTGTCCTCACCCATTTTTGCCATTAAAATCTTATCCATTCTTGCAGCCCCACTCAGATGCCAGCCCTCCATGACCCAGCCCCTAATCCCCCAAGCTGGAAGGAGTCTTGCCTTCCTGGACACACGGCACTTCAGTTAGTCTTTTCTTGTGTTTTTTCTCACTTTCTGCCTTGCATTTGTTTTTGTTTGTTTTAAGGCACTTGTAGTATTCTCTCCAAGATTTAAAAATCTGGAGCTTCACATAAACCCATATCTTACGCATCTTTGCCTCTGCCACTGAGCCTCTTGCATGGACTCTTATTAATCTCTGAGTTCCAGTTTCTCTTTCTGAGACAATAGTACCTACTTTATAGGGTTTCCGTAAATATTAAATAAAATATGCTATTTAAATTTTGGTATAACGTCTCAACTTTGATACGGTAAGTACTCATATAAATGTTAGCTACTATTACTGTTATTATGCTCATTATTTGAAGGAATAAACAGATAGAGCAAGGCCTGTGAGGTCTACCTTCGAAACATCCTTTGAATTCTGTTTCATCTCATCACTTCCACCATCATCACCCTGCTCCCAGCCAGGACCATTCCTCTTGCCACTATCACCATAACCTGCCTGGTCTCCTTCCTTTTACTCTCTCACCTCTTCACCTCTATTCTCTACTCAGCAGCCAGCACGATCCTTTTAAAACATAAATCAGATCATATTACTTCCCTGCTCAAAACCCTCCAATGTTTCCTGATCTGCTCATAAAACCCAAACTCCCTACTGAGGCCTAAAGGACCTGATGGGATCTGGTCTGCCGTCCCTCTCCCCTCACTCACTCTGATGTGGCTTCACGGCCTTCTTGCCCTCCTTCACCTATAGCCTTGTGCACTTGCCAAGGTCTGCATCACAGAACTCTGCATTTGCTGTTTCCCCTGCATGGCATGATCTCTCCCTCCCTTCCTTCAAGTCAAGCTATGCTCTCAACTCTTACCTCCTCGAGAGTAACCACCTTATGTAAAATACCAACCATTCCTCTGAATCTATTTTATATTTTTCATAGCTCTGAATATGACCCGAAAATATATGCATATATTTACTTCGGTAAGTGTATTTGTTTATTGTCTTTCTCTTCCACTAGTATTGTAAGCTCCATGAGGATTCATTCTCTGCTCCACCCTCGGCCTCTAGAACAGTGTCTGCTACATAGTAGGTTTTCCGTAAGACTTGTCAAATGACTGAATGGTGGCTGTGAACTCCTTGGATTTTGTTGCACAAAATTGCTTACCTGCTACTGGGTTTGTGTGAAGAGGAAGTGTGGGATTGAGCTAGCTGGAGGGGGTGGAAGAAGGATGACCTATTCATCCAGACTTAGTGGACACTCCTATTAATCCATTCAGATGAAAATCTGGCAGAAGACACTTCCAGGTATGTTTTCCACAATGAACCATGTAATACCCCAGAGTTAATTCTCTAGTGCTGACTGCAGGCCCAGCAGAGGGAGCAGAGCCTCACAGAATCTTCAGCCTCTCCTTTGTCCCAAGGTCCTGGGATCTGCTCCTCTGGCCAGGCCTGGAATAGTACATGTTAATGAAATGCTCCAGAGGTGAAGCTCCAGACCTATCCTGACACTGCTCTCACCAGCTTCAGGACATCCAACCGGAGGAACCCCGAGGCCCCAGCAGAAGAGTGGGTGATCCAATGAAGGGGAGAGCTTTAGATTCAGGACACCTGAATTCCAGGTGATTTGGGCAAGCCACATCCCCTCTCTGGGCCTTAGTTTGTCTTTTTTCTTTAACTATACCATAAAGGAATTGAGTTGGATGTATCTTTCAAGTCCTCTCCAGCAGTGACTTTCCACAGTTATACAAGCTTCCTGTATGAGATCATTTGGAGTAGGTGGTTTAAGGGTGGGACAGCAACGGAGAGAAACCCAACATGGAGGCAACTGAACTGAAGCTGAGTGGTAGGGACCCAGCATGGCCAGCAGGTGGAGCCATTGCTGCACTAGGATGCTCAAGCCAAAGGTGGGAAAGTGATTTTCTAGAAAGCAATCAGTCCTCAGGGCAAGCTGTCCAGCCATCAGAGAACTAGATGCCACCCATCCCACTCCCCAAAACACACACACACACACACACACACACACACACTCCTTCCTCCCAAAGCCTACACACTCCAACAACTTAGGGTAAATTCTATTATACATTGCTGGTCCTGAGGCTGGAAACGTTTCAAAGACCCAATTGCTTTTTCTCCTCCTCCCATGTTTCTCAGAGTTTGTACCCTGCATCTACCCCTTCTCCCTGCCACTCCTAACAGGCCAGATCCTCATCTGGTCACTCTCATGGCTGTGTGAAGATGGAGGCCAACCTGACTTCTCTTTCTGGATTACCATTTTTTTTCCCTTTCTCCAACCCCCAAAATCAGTCATGGCCTTCTAGGGGAAGCTTTAGCTCTCGTTCCTTCACCTCCCCTGAGTCCTGGGGGGAAGCCCTGGTTAGAGCAGTTGGGGAGAAGCAGGGGGAGAGAGTGGGAGTGCTAAAGGGAAGGTCTGGCTTTGGCCAGATAAGCATGGAAGGAGCCTGTGTTTGGCCCCAGCTGCCTCTGCCCCTGTTGACACACTTGGGAGTTTCCTGAAGCTACTCAGTAATGTCGGTGACACTCCCTCCCCCACTTCCTATGGCCTGTTTGGGGGGTGGGGTGTCTGGGAGCTGCAGGGGGGTGTGAACTTAGAGCCGTTTTTGTAGTTAGGCTGTTGTCTTAATGCTGAGGGTGGAAACCAGCCCCTCCTGCAGTTGGCAGCCAGATCTCCAGAGTAGAAGTTCCCCATGTTGTCCTTCACTCTTCTGCTCCCAGCTAGGGGTGGGGGTGGTGAGGGGTGTGATAACAGAGGGTGCAGAGGACATGGCCCCTTCCTTTGGTTTTGCATATTTTGCATACAGTGACCAAATGTGCCACTTCTCAGAAAGGCATTCACGAAGGGCACAGCTCCTAAGACCTCAGCACATTACCCTCCATCCTGAAGGCCCCTGCTGCATTCTGGTCTGCCTTTCTCCCTATACCTAGGAACATCCAGCTTCCCGTGAGTCTCCCCGTCCCCCCAAGAAGGGGAGTAGTTGGCAGATTTAGCCAAAGGGCAGCATCCTGTTTGGTAGCTGTGTCCCTGAGATGGTCCCACATCTCCCTGGCTAGCCCCTCCCCACCACATCACTACACAGTCCAGCCACGTCTGATGTGGAGACCCCTCTGGCATTCAGACACACCCAGCTGGGACAGAGCCACAGAACAGATGTGTTTTGGTATCACTTTAATTACAGTATTTACACACACCATTTTTTATTAAGAAAAAAATCCACCCAATCTTCCTATCTCTGGAAAGCTCTCTTTCCAACCGTCATTGAAATCAGGATCCTTGCTCACCCCTCTGGAAAAAAAACAAAAATAAAAACAAGGACCTAGGTCACTCACAGAGGAGGTGGCTTGTGGTGAGGGTCCTCTGGAGAGTCCTGACCAGATGGGGGTACAGAGCAGTGAAGGGGGGCAGGGTGGGGGAGGATAAGACAGAAGGCACTCTGCTGGGGGACTGAGGCCACAGCTCAACCCAGGAGTCAGGGGAGGGAGGTGGAAGCCATTGAGATCTGAGGATAAGGCCCAGTCTGGCCAGGTCTTAACGTCAGAGCAAGGGGATTCCTCAGAAGCAGACAGGTCAAGAGGCTTAGCTCAAAGATCTGGTCCCACAGTCCTGTCCACTCTGACCCACATGGAGAAACAAGAGCCCAAGCAGAGGACTTATGCAGCCCCAGAGAGACCAGGACTGACTGAGCTGTTTGCTCTCACCCGTCGGCCCCCACATGTGGGGACAGGTGTGTCCACGCATCCCCACCCTGTCTCCTGCACACACAGACACAGGACATTGTTCTGAAACTTGGAGCCCAGTTCCAGAAACAGCCAGAAAACTGTGCAGGCCTCTGTACACAGATGGGGGGGTGGGGGCGGGGACTGGAGACGATGATATGAGGCGTTCCAGGAACTCAGAGGGCAGGAGGGAAGCTGGTAACGGAATCCACAGTGACTTGGAGGAGGGGTAAGGGAGGACGTTTAAGACAACAAGTTCTTCTGGCTATATCATTACAAGGGAGCATGTATTAAAGGTTGCTTTGGCTTCCCTTGAGTAGAAAAAGAAAATACAAGGAAGAGGCAGTAAAAAGGCAAAGCCTCCTGGGAGGAAATTGTAGCCCAGAAAAGCCCATGCTTTCCCCTGGGAGTTCCTGCAGAGAGGCAGAGGAGGAGGGAGAGGAAGGGGCCCATGCGCGAATGCTGCGAGATCAGCAACCCCCCCACCGCCACCGCCGCCCCGGAGCTTCTCTGCATCTTGCCTTTTCCCTATCACTCCTCTACTCAAAGACGACCCGGAGTCTGGGTTCAGGAAGCTGAGTGTGTAAAGGGCAGGGGTGATCTGCCTCTTCCCGAGGTGAAGAGAACCCCTCAGCCTGGTGCAGTGCAGGGCCCCAGGAATGGCCTCGGAGGGTGTGTGCAGTGGGAAAGGGTAGAAGGTAAGAGATGGCACCTCCGGGATGGAGGCAGCACGTGGTCAGATGCAAGGAGGGGCCGCTTCCCTGGACATTGCCCAGCCTTGCCCCACCCAGCCGAGTCACAATTCTGTATCAGCCACCACGGGTTGTCTCGCTGAATGGCCGTTTCTGGATGTGGCCTGGCCGGTCCCGTTCTCCTGAGCCCCTCGGTTCACATTGGCCTTTCCCTGAGCCTCAGGGGAGGCCCCAGGGCCTGAGCTATAGCCCTGGCCTCCACCGTTCTCCGTGTAACAAGGCTCTTCCCCCTAGACAGTGCATAAATAAAGGAGCATTATCTGGTAAGCAGGGGAGTGAGACACTAGTGGGGGAAGGAAAGGAGGAGGGAGATAGGGCGTTGCAGCTGCATGTGCAGACTCCTTTCTTCCTGAAGAGTGGTCAGGGCTCCAGCTCCTAGAGGAGAAAGGACAGAGGAGAGGAACCACACCATGCCATTGCAGCTCCATAGCCAGCTCCCACAAGAAACCAGGCAGACCCCAGGGTGAAACTAGTCCCTAGAGGGGGTAACAGGCCAGAGGCCAAGAGTTAAACCCCAGCCTTGTCCTTTCTTATCAAGATCACTTCAAGACCAGATTTTCCTTCCACATGTCCTCTTCTTGTGAGGAAGTTGGCACTGTGAGTGTTTAATATGCTTGCAAATAAGTGGCTGATTTAGCAGCCTGTTCTGGTTGTACCCAGCTGAACTATCCCAGGGAAAATAATAAATAGATGACATGAACCATCTGCTACCACAGTGAGCAGGTGGTCTGGCCCTAGTTAGTGCCCTTTGCCCAACCTGCTATATATTGTTTTGACTCTTGCATGGGTACAATATGTGCATGCACACATATCACTGTGTAAGAGCACAGAAGTGCCTTTTCTGGTATTTTTCCTCCCCCTCCATAACATTCATGGACCTCCCAGAGGACCACTGTCTTCCTCATTTCCTTTGCCCTGGACCCCAGAACTGACCAGCCTTTCTCCTGTGGGGCTCCAACTACGGCGATTCATCAGGAAATAGCAAATGAGGCCCAAGACAGCCAGCAGGATCCCCGAGGTGACCAGTGCAATCAGGGTCTTGCGGGAATAGTGCTGGTGGCTCTCAATATGTTGTTCAGTGAAGTTCTGGATCCCCATCTTGAAGAGAAGATGCAGAAAAGACAGCCTGCTACTTGTGGAACGTGGGTTCTAAAAGAGAAGCCCAGCCCACACTAGACCCCTATGTGGGACCCAATAGTGAATAAACACAAGAAGACATTCACCTCAGGGATTTTCTAAACAGGATTGAAAACTGATATCTCTCAATTAAGCCATACCATAAAATTTTGGTTCAAGCACAGAAAGGTGAAGACTGTCAAAGGATGGATAGGTAGGAAGCGCAGGTCTGGAGAATATAATTACTTTCTCCCCTACTCTAATTATAATACTCTCTTGACCCAGTATTCCCTCTGAGACTCACCATCTCAGACAACTTACCCTGCTCAGGTCAGACTTGTGCTTTTCCAAAAGCTGGAGCTTGCTGGGAATTTCTAGAATTAGAAACAGGGGTTGCTGAATCTAGAAGCTGGACCAACTCATCCTGCTCTACCCTCCTACACTATTCCAGAAGATGCTCTGATGACCAGGGTGGTCCATCTCGGGAGAGCCTCTCCCAAAGTCAGCCCTGCCCTTCTCTCCAGCATCTGCACTCTCTGAGCTGAGATGCCTGATTTCTACCCAGGCTCCTCTCACCTCGGCCCCACTCCCTCCCTAGCCTCCGAGACAGACGTGCCCCTCACCTGTTTTGTTGGCCAAGAACAGCAGCAGGCAGCGAGGCGTAACCTCAGACTGGGCAAGGAGCAAGGAGCACACCCTAGTCCCATTCTCAGCCTGTTCTTTCTCACAGAGGATTCGAATCAGTGCCTCTTCATGGTCCTTTTTAAAGTCCTCCTGGGAAGAGAGAGATGAAATTACTAGGATTTCCTGAACTGCATCTAGAGTCTCAGGCAATAATTCTGATTCAAGTCACACTATTACCCTCTAAACCAAAGAGATCCTCTTTTTCCCTAAAATTCCAACTGGAAAAAAAAATACTGAGAACTATATATGTGCAAAAACACAATAAGAAAAAACTCAAAAATTTCCCAGTACCCAAACATATATCTACCAGTGTCTTAGGTTGCACTGTAAGATGTCAGAGAACAAATTTAAGAAACATCATCTTATTTAAGGATTGTCTATGTACACACATACTATTCAAATTAAATTCAAAAGAAATTGCCAATAACAGAAAATAGTAATATTGCAATAATAAGGAAGAGGAAAATTCTTTGTTTCAAGGTTACAATGGCCTCTTGGAGGAAAAGCCCAGAGAAGCAAGGAGAGGAGACCAAATCTATGACTATATACACAACGGGATCCTCAGTCCCTTCCCTCTTACTTTCAGAGGGGTCCCACAGAGAGCATACCTCAAACTGAAATGGTGTTTCTGTCTAGTTTTCCATACCCCTTCTCCATTAAAACCATGAAACTCAGTTTTACATGAGGCTCATAGATCTTTCCCCAGGATGGTGACTGGCCCATAGGAATCCGGAACTCAGACTCAGAAGATAAATTCTGATAATTCTTCAACAAGATGAGTTCCACGAAAGGGATGAATTGGAAGCGCTGGCTGTGCCCTTCCAACATCCTGTTCTTGTACCCCCCAGAATTTGTTCCAGCAGCCTCCGATCAGAGAGGCCTCCCCTGCACAGGAAAGGAAGTGAAACCAAGACTCTCTCCTCTGTCCGGATGGCAGATGGTGGAGGAGGAAATGCCTGAACAGCTCTGACAACCTTCTTGTTAGGAGAAAACTGCTGGGGCGTGTGAGGGCCATCAGAACTGAGCCTCTGTGGAGGAGAAAGCTTCCTGTTTGTGGGGCAGGACTGCTCCTCATGGCAAGGCCAGAGGGCCCTCCCAGCTTGGAAAGCAGCCTGGGTATTTTCCTACTGCTTTAAGGCAGGAAAACCCAGGCTCCTTTGCTCCTGCACAAGGCAAGGTCAAGACTGGCCTCAGGCCCCAGCTTTCTTCTATCAGTTGGAATTTGAAGGAGCTCAGTGAAACTCACTGGGCTTGGGTGAGGCCGGGAGAGCAGGGCTAGCTAACCTCCAGGTCACAGAGAGATGAGTCCAACAGCAGCCTCAGAAGGCCACCAAGAGTCAAGGTCACAGTGAAATGAATTCTCAGGCCACTGCTGTTTCACCTCTCAGGAAAAGGATCAATTTTGTAGGTCTCCCAGTAAGTCCTTGGATAGAGACTTTGCTTCTGGAAAAATCTGGCACTTTAAAACAGCATTTGCTGTAGGTAATCTGGGCACCACATTGGAGCTGATCAGCAGTCTCCTTCCTCTCTTGGCCCACTCCTCTTCAGACAGCCTTACATGGCTTCCTCCCGGGCACCACACCCTCCCTAGCACCGTGCCTTCTGGATGAGGAGGAGGGCAGTCCCTGCCTGGATGGCTCCGGGCTTCCGAAGTATCTCTGGTTGAAATATATCTCCTTTCTGAGAGAGGGGGAGAGACAGGGCTTCTGCGTAACTAAATGAGCCAAACAAAACGGCACCCTCCTCAACCTGCTGATCCTAAGAAGCTGCACTTCAACCAGATTCAGCTGTTCTGACATTTATCAAGCCCTGACTATAAGACACTGCGTGAAAACCTCTCTGCATATGTCATGGGTGTGTGTGTGTGGTGGGGCGGGGGGATGTGAGGTAGCTATGAATTCTACATGGTCAAAGCTCTCAGTTTGGATGCATGGCAATTAAAATAAATGACACTTCCTATGTCTTAGGCACTGTTCTAACTGCTTTCCACCTATTGACTCACTTAGGCCTCACACAGCCCTATGAGCTAGGTATTATTATCCTTCCTATTTTATAGATGAAGAAACTGAGGCACAGAGACAAAGAGGTCACAGAGTTAGTTACATTGTAAGTATCAAAGAAAGGTACAATTAAAGTGCTTTAGACATTCAAAGGAGTGAGTGCACATCCAGTTTGGGGTTTTCAGAAACATCCCAAAATAGGCCTAGAAGAATGGGTAGAACGTGTGCAGGAGAAGCTCGTGGGGAAAGGCCTTTGGACCAGAGGTACCACCCTGAGGGAGCCCAGGCATGTGAGAGCACATGACTTTCACAACCCTGGTTGCAAAGACAATGAAGAACACCACCTTCTCCTTTGGATTCCCTATCCTTCAACACTCAACTCAAATCTAACCTCCTCAATGAAGCCAGTCTTATCTGCCATCAGATTGGGCAGCGACCTTTGCTCTGCTATTTACTAGATTCTTTGCATGTTGTGCAACTAGTCTGAATGTCAGGTTCCTCAGCTGATGACTGAGTTACTGCGGTGATTAAAGAGGTGTTGTATGAGGAGTGCCCAGCAAGGTGTTTGGAACCTCATGGGCACTGGATAAATGGCAGCTATTACTATTACTGTTAATAATTGAAATGCCTTATAAACTATATCATCTAGAATCCACTTTTTGATGTTTCACCATATTCTGCCTTGCTGTTATTGTCATTTCTCTCTGACTAGACCGTAAGACTCCTTAGTGTGAGAAGCAGGTGTAATTTACATAATTTTAAACCCAGACTACGCTAAGCATAGTACCAAAGAAACAAAAGAACTCCTTGAACTGTTGTTCTACTTAACATCCCAACTGGTTTGTCCTCCACACAGGGTCCCTCCACCCCTTGCTTAGTTTCTTGGACTAAATTCAAGGGAATAACAGCAGCCAACCTCCCACTCTGGAATCTAACAGTATCGGTGAATTGTGTTTCGGCCTGGAGAGGAGCAGGTGGATCCTGAACAAAGCACAATGCTTCTCCGGATGCTTGAAATAAACATCCTCCCCCAAGAGAGGCTGTGGGCAGACATCATGGGAGAGTGGGCAGGAGGAAGCCACAGCCTGGCCATTTTGCTCATGAGAATCAGAATTGCGAGCCCCTAACTACGTGTGCTCACACATATTACTTTACAAAAATAATAACCACAATAATAAAACCAACTAACCTTTCTAGAATAGCATCTTCAAACTTTGCAAAGACTCTTTGCACATTAAAGAAGCATGTAAGCATTGGAGCGTTGAGGGGAACAGGTATTTTTCTAAATGAACTTTAAGATATTTCCCATGCTGAGATTCTAGGACCAATCACCTCTCTCTCTCAATAATTTTATTTACTTTTTGGGTGTGAGTTTGACAGTGCAGGTAAAACCCCTAATTTCATAGAAAGACTAGAGTAGTTAAAGAACTTGCTACAAGTCACACAACAAGTGGGCAGCTGACCAAGGACAAGAAGTTAGGCTGACTCTAGATCTCAGGATCTTTCCAGGAGACATATTGTCCTCATCAGTCCTCCATCTGTAAGCTATTTTTTTCTGCATGGAAACTGACCTTTAGTGTTTGCGCAGAGGGCAAGGAAGCCGTGGGCTGGGGGTATGATCAGGAGGCGGGAGGCAGTCTGTCTCAAACGAAGTCAGTGTGACAGAATAACGGTGATGGGAGCTAGCTGAGTAAACACAACCTCTGCATATAAACACATGTGGCTCTAAAGAAAGGTAGTTCTAAAAGAAAAATTGGCGGGCAAAGGACTTGAACAGAAATTTCTCCAAAAAAGATACACAAATGGCCAATAAACACACGAAAAGATGTTCAACATCACTAATAATTAGTAAATACCAATTAAAACCATGAGAAACCACCTCATGCCCATTAGGATGGCTACTATCAAAAAACCCAGAAAAAAACAAGTATTGGTAAGGATGTCGAGAAATTGGAGCCCTTGTGCAGTGTTGGTGGGAATACAAAATGGGGCAGCCACTATGGAAAACAGTATGGTGCTTCCTCAAAAATTTAAAAATAGAATTACCATATGATCCAGCAATTCCACTTGTGGGTACATACCGAAAAGAAATGAAATCAGAGTGTTGAAGAGAGACTTGTATACCCACATTCATAACAGCATTATTCACAACAACCAAGAGGTAGAAGCAACCCAAGAGACCATCCATGGAAGAATGGAAAAACAAAACGGGTTATATACATACAATGGAAGATTATTTGGCCTTGAAAAGGCAGGAAATTATGACACACTCTACAACCTGGATGGACCTTGAATGCTTTATGCTAAGCGATATAAGCCGGACACAAAAGGATAAATACTGTATGATTCCACTTATATGAGATACCTAGAGTAGTCAAATTCATAGAGACAGAAAGCAGAATTGTGGTTGCCAAGGGCTGGGAGGACGGAGGAATGGGCAATTGTTTAGTGGATGTAGAGTTTCAGTTTTAGAAGATGAAAAGTGTTCTGGAGATTTGTTGCCCAATAATATGAATGCACTTAACACTACCAAATTGTACACTTAAAAATGGTTAAGGTGATAAATTTTCTGTTACGTGTATTTTACTGCCATTTAAAAAATTTTTATTTTTGGTGGATTCCCCTGGACAGATGGGTATAGCATAAGAGAGTAAAGTGATCTCACATTTTGGAAATTATTTGGGAAACCATAATCAAAAAAAGTAAATTAACCTGACACTGCAGCAGAGAGAAGAAAAGTCAAACTTGGAGTGATTGGTTCTGCTAATGAGGGTTCAGAGATGTCGTAACAGGTGCTTGAGAAGAGTGTGGGATCACCTTCCCTCCTCCTTGCTGATACAGAGAATTTCTGCCTAGAGGTCAAGGATGGAAAGCAAAAGGAGAGGGGTTGGGATATAAATGTCTACAGAATGCACGTACAGAAGGGAGGCCAAAATAATCCACATAGCGAGAGCTAACATGTTGGATGCTCAGTAGGTAGCAGTGCAGAACAAGTGTCTGGAGAGCTAACAGTGCATGCGAATATCTGTTATGGGAATATACTAGATGCAGGAGTATGCTAAGTAACATAAGTACTCAAGGATGTGATGTTAGGGGAATCTAAATCCTTCATGCTTCTCATTAGGCTGTGAGTAGGGCCTGAGTTTCCCACGGTTAGAACCAGTACCTTAAGGCCCTCTGATACCAAAAGTACAAATGCAATTTAAGGAAAATTAGCAGGCTCTACACTCCTCCCAGCCTTTGGAACAGCTTGATTATCAGACAAGCATGCAATAAGACTCAAGGAAAAGGAATCTGGGACACATTCAGAAGCTGTGGCTAAAAATTCTGGAATGAGGATTGCTGACTGAGGAAAAATTACCTTGGGGAGGCACTGCTGCTTGGGGGCTGGGGAAGAGAAGCCCTCAGGAAGAAAAGGGGATCAACAGGGGTAGAAAGACTAGGGAAACAAGAGCACTACCTAGGTGTTACCATAGAGTGGATTCATGGCGGGCAGTACAGAGCCTTCTTAGGATATTGGAGGGGCTGCTCTCTTTCCACATTGCTACTCACAGATACTCCCCAAATCTCGGGGGGGGGGGGGCAGGCCTTCTCAGCTGGGGCACAAAACAGATAAGAGAGAGAAAGTGACCACAGCACAGTAAGAGGAGTTATTTCTGGAGTAGCAGCAAGTTTCTGGCACTTGTCTTGTATGATGACCCTAGTTAGATGTGAACTTTGAAGAGCAATGGGCAGACAGAACGCTCTCCAGTTATTTCTAAATTGTTGGTACAAAGAATTAGCATTCTGGCACAGACCTGTGTGATGATAGGAAAATGAGTGCTCAATCAAGACGATAGGAAAAAAAAAAAGGAGATGGTCCTTTTCCCTAGCTATAATCAGCAAAGGGCTTGGTAATTTTTTTTTTAATGAATAGAATTGGAAATCTAGAAAATCCAGCACTAGAAACACACCGAGTGTTACTAGTATACTGTATATTCATGTTTAAGTTAACTGTTTTGCAAATTGCATTTAGTTATTCCATTGTGTAAACTTATGTGTTCACAATTCCTGTTGTTTTTACAAATGCTGAGTTAAATAATTCTCTTAGGTATAATTTTAAAAGATCTGTAAGTCAGAGCGACCCAACTATAATCACAGGTAAGATATCGGTAGTCAGAATGGACAAAATAAGTAACTCAATCCCCTCTACAGACCAGTCTTTACCCAGGCCCTTCCCAATCTACATATGTCACACATCACATTCATAGTTCCCTTAAATAGATTCGCAACTTGTAGGAAAATGTTTTTTTCTATAAGTAAATATCGCTCTTCCTGTCATCCCATCCTTCATCCGGAGCCTTGTTGCTGTGAGGAAATTGGATTTACTGAAACAAAGCAAGGAGGTCTGCTATCATCATTAAAAATTAACACTCTGCTGTACAGTCTTACCAATGCAATAAGACATGACACTGAAACAAGAGGCATAATTACTAAAAAGGAGAAAAACAATACATGGTGGTAGATAACATGCTAGCTTACCTTAAAAACAAAAAAAATGAATCAACTAAAAAACTCCTGGAATTAATAAGCAAGTTAAAGAAAATGGCTAAACCCAAGATAAACATTCAAAACTCAATTAACTTTCTAATAGACCAGAAATAATCAGTTGGAATATATAATGGAAAATCTGTACTATAAATAATCTTAGGAAATCCAAAAAACCTACAGGAAAAAAATTTTTAAACTAAAAAACAAGATGCTGAAGAAAAGACCAGAAAAATTGGAGGGATTTCAGAGTAGTTTTAATTAAAATTTTAATGGCTTTTTTTTTTTTTTGATCTTGACAAGATGTTTCTAAAGTTTTTCTAAAAGAATAAATGAAAATGCTTTCCATTTTTACATTGCAGTGAGCAAAGACCTGCCTGGTTGGACACTAAAAGTACTGTAACGTAGAAGTATAATAATTTTTAAAAATTTAAAACAAGCAAAAAAAGACAAACTGAACGAGTACAATATCTCTGAAGAATATGACTTTGGATATATAAAAACTTAATATAAGCTAAAGGAAGCATTCCAGTCAACAAATGAGGGGGTCATTCAATGAATACTGTTAGGAAAAAAGGGTATATTGAATATACAGAATTACAGCAATAGAAATTCTATATAGATTAAAGAGTTACATGTAAATAATAATAAATGAATTGGTATTTTAGGTGGCTAGTTTATATTTCTCAAAGAACTTTCTTAACAGCAGCAAACTTAAATCTGACCATATGCATTAAATGTACTGTAGAGAAGGGAAAAAGTAAAAACTAAATTTAAATAAAATTGTCTTTGCCTTGTGTGTCCACCAGATGGGGCCTCTTACTCCATAAACCGAAAGCTCAGTATTGGAAGTAGCCAGACTATGCCAAGCTCCCCTCACCGCCACCAAAGTCCGGTCCAGTCCAAGACGGCTTAAGGATGTTCAGAAGGGATTGTGGGAGGAGAGGGAGGGGAAGGAATTGGGGGGCGGGGTAGGCGTTTCACTTACACAGCTGGAGGTCTCATTCCGCAGCAGGCAGATACCTTGAGTCAATTTCACGTCTTTGACGGTTAAACATTTGATTTCTCCCTGTATTAAAACAAAAACAAAGTAAATAAGCCAGTGTCTTTGCTCCTCATTTCTCCTCCGCCTCTTTTTCAGTTTGATTTCTGTAAGCTACTCTTCTAAGAGGTTTTAGAGAAAAGAAAATTTAAAATTTGTTAGGGGACTAGAAGTTTATAATAATCACGCTCTGTTCCTCCATCTCATCCTCTATCCCTCTCAGATACTTGAAACTTTTGTTACTAGCCTGGACCTATAGGCAAGTAGCTATTTGCAATCTTGGTAAACGTTGGCTTGGATGATGCAGAAGTGGAAAAGAGGAGGATCTTTACCCATTTGGGCTGTTTTCCCTCCAGTGAATTATAAACTTGCAGTAAGGCTATACAGGCAAATAGATAATGAGATGGCCAGGCAGATGCCGGTGACATTCATTTTCCTCCTGGCCCCTAGGATATTCCAGATCCTATTCTGGCTCTTATAAAAACAGAAACCAGGCAGCTCCCCCCGCCCCCACCATGCCTGCCCCCAGCTTCCATGCCTTCTTCGTGTTTGTTGAAAGCTCTTGACAGCCACAGGCCCCAAGGCTGAGAAGTGCAGGTTGACCTCACCTCCCTGGTCTACTCAGTTCCTCACTGCCTCTCTATGCCTGGCACAACTGCCAAACCCTCTCACATAGAGGAAATGGTATTTATCTTAAATATTTTGGGAAAAGTAGCCCCATTAAGTGGAGGATGGTTTCCAAATATGCCCAAAGAAGAATGACTCTAATCAAAGCCCAGACCAAGAGGTGCTAGAAAGAACCACAGAGGATTGGATGGATCTCCAAGGATCTCTTTTACTATCCACTCCCTAGAAATGCAATACCCATGGCACAGATCAGCCTTGCCACCTGACTCCTCCTCCCCTTTCTATCCCTTCCAGCAATATTAAACTACATATTTTCCATGCTAATTCCACCATGATCCAAATCTCATTGGTTGGGATGAAGAGAGGTTGAGGGGAAGACAGAGCTTGAATACATATGAAATGAGGGGGCAATCTGCCATTTTTGGCCCAATTCACCCACCTTGATTTTGGTTTGGGTAGGAGAAAATGATGTAGAGGGTTTAGTGGAGTATGTCACGGGGCTGGTGCTATTGTCTAGGGGATCTGAAACATTTCCAGGTGACATGCTGGTCTTTGACGTCATCACTGAAGTTGAAAAGGTGAATGGAGTGGAAGACACTGTGATGGTTAAAGAGCTCTGTGACTGGATCGAAGAGGTCATGGTTTCAGGGACTGAAGTGATCGCAGAGGTAGATGTGAAGTTGACTGTTGACTCTGGAATAGACCAAAACACAAGTGTGCATGTGTGCACGTTTGCATAAACACACATACACACACACATCTCAGTTCACTGTCTTGAATGAAGACCTTATAAATAATGACACAGGCATGGACTTCAAGCCAGAAAAGGGAATTTGGGGTAGTAAGAGTTACTTCATGTCCTAACCCTTATCAAACTCACTTCAAGCCAGCTGTTGGAACCATTGCTATAATCTAGAATGTATTAGAGGTGCCCTCAAGATTTCAAGACTGAGCTGGATGCTGGTCTGCACTAGAGAAGTCGAAGAACCTCAATTAGAACCCATGCGCAACCTCCTTCACTTAGAATAGATCAGAGATCTCTAGAGAGTCCTCATATGATCCTTATTTTATTACTAAGCTGAACTCAGCATGAGAGCAGAGGACAAGGAGTATTACTGATCAGGATCAGCTGCCATGGCGTTTGGCCTGAGGAAGCTGTCACTATAGGGGGAATTATCTAGAACTTACTTCAGGGTACCCTAAGCATGATGCCATTAATACAAGGGGCTCGTATGTTTCCATCTTTGGGGGAAGTGAGGGGTAGTAGTCTGCAAACATCCTAATGCTCTCCCCAAGCACCAGCAACATCCTTCTGGGGCCTGAGACAAACACTCTACCTGAGATGGCTGCTGTGGTCCCATTGCTGTCCTGAGAGGAAGGGTGGACACTTGTACTTCCAAGAGTACTTGTTGTTATGGTTTCCTGGGTGGATGCATTCGTATGAACAACTGAAATAGCAGGTGACCTTGTGGCAACAGCAGTCGAGTTTTCCTCTGTGAATCCAGAGGCTATAGGGAAACAAGGAGGGAAAGTCAGAACCTAAATTGTCCTGGAGTCTCATGACATCACCTGATTCAATTTCTTGACTTCAGGCAGAATCCATCTGGAACAATCCCTTGCTGCCCCTGGCAATGTAGCAGCAAAAAGAACATCCTTGTGTGCAGACGACTAATTTCCCACTACTAGATTTTTCCTAGGGAAATAGAGAAGGAAAAGCTTGTATGCACCAAGTATCTGGTATAGTATTATTTATAGGAGGGATAACTTGGAGCAACTAAATGAACTACAGTAGGATAAATGTCATATGCACTTAACGCACCATAATCATTACAAATAAAAAACTATGAAAACTATAGCAACATGAGAATATGAGACAATGTTCATAATATGTTAAGTAAAACATTAAAATATAAAACTACACCTGAATAAATATTGCAAAGATCTAAAATGTGAGGGAGGATCAGCCTCTATTTCCTTTTTAATGTACCCTTTCTCTCTTTTTGTCACTCTCCATCCAATATATTCACTCTTGGAATCATTGCTAGATTCACGCCATCTCTATGTAGTCTCCTTAAAAATCTTGTATCCTTCCCAGAGTTCCCCATTCTCAAACTCCCCTCATTCTTTCCCTCATGGCCTTCAAATCAATTCTCCCTTCCTCTGGCTGAGGAACTGTAGCAAACAACCCCAAGATTTCTTTTAGGAAGCTCTGACCTAGGAATCCAACTGGTGGACTAAAGAACATGAGGCCTGGTTTCTCGCCAAATGTAGCAGGAAGATAGAGAGCTTAGTTCTGGCTCTGCCACAACTCTGTAATTTAATGTGTGTGTGTGTGTGTGTCAGTTTACTAATCTCTAAAGTGAAGGTCTTTCCTATTTACCTTACATGGATTGTTGGGAGAATCAAGGAGATGAGAAATGCTAAATTGCTATAGTATAATGTTACTGGATCTCTGAAGATCTTCCTGAGGGTCCTCGCCCTTCCATGTTTCCTGGGATTCCCAGCAGTGCCATCCTTAGACCCAGGGAGGAGAAGCTTCCTGTCTGGACCCTGCGCTTCAGAGCCCACACTGTGTTCCTTCTCCTGCCCTGCCCTTCCCCAAACCTTGAGGAGTCCATGGGGCCAAAAGGGATATACCTTCTCTTCTAGATCATACTTTGGAGACCAGAAGTCCTAGAACTTGCACAAATGACTCTTTCCTCACTTGAGGACCCGCATGGGCCTTTTCTCCCAGTCCATCCTTATGAGGGTGAATGACAACACCAGGGTGTGCACCTCTAAGCCCTAACAGTGGTCAAAGGGTGGCTGTTTGTAGGGAGAAGGGTTAGAACTTAAGCATGGCGGGGGCGGTGGGCTGTCCCTTACATGCATGCAAGATTCCCTACAGTGTGGGCCAGTTCATGGGTAAGACAGGACGGGTGGGCTGGGACCAAGGGCTGTCTCTTCTTGCTTAGCCACATTGTGGCACTGAATTCCAAGACTATCAGAATCTCAAATTCACACCTGGCTTTCTAGGTGGCCATGAAGGTATGATCTTCAAGGTAAGAGGATAGAAGATATTTTATTTATCAGTTAGTTGGCCTCATTTATAACTCTGAAGTATTTAGACATATAGTATGTGGATGTCTATCATGCTCCTGGCTTGGGTCCTATAAATGTTAGACCCAGGCCACCCTAAAGCTTATCTATAAATTGTCCTGATTGAAATATAGCTCTGTATTTTTCAAAGATTTCCAGGTAAACAGCAATGTAGAATGACACCTCTTCTTTCATTCAGCATCAAGAGGGAAGTTAGGCTTTAGTTTCAAGGCAATTAACCTGGGCCAGGAATGTCTCCCTTGAAGGTAGTGACAAGTCTCACTCTCCCACATCTGTCTCCCTCCCTAACCTCTGCAAGTAGACTGATGTTAATGGTGAGCACAACAATCATATCTTAATATTATGTGGCAAATGAGCAGGAGGAAAAAGTGATATTACTATCTCCCTTTGAGAGATGAGAACTTGAATTACCAAGGTTTTGGCCAAGAGGGAAGGCCATAGTTCATGTGAGGGCAAGAAGCAATGAGGTCACTGAGGTTGAGCAGACTCTTGTGTAAAAGTAGCAAAAGTGGGGCTGGCCCGGTGGCGTAGTGGTTAAGTTCGCACATTCCGCTTCAGCAGCACGGGGTTCACTGCTGCCGATCCTGGGGGCGGACATGGCATCACTTGGCAAGCCATGCTGTGACAGGCGTCCCACGTATAAAGCAGAGGAAGACGGGCATGGATGTTAGCTCAGGGCCAGTCTTCCTCAACAAAGGAGAGGAGGATTGGCGGCAGATGTTAGCTCAGGGCTAATCATTCTCAAAAAAAAAAAAAAAGTAGCGAAAGGGTTAGGGGGTCTAAACTGCTAAGGATCAGGATGCAATCTCCACACCTCTGCAGAGAAAAGGATGCACTCCTGTCTGGCTTAGGTGGGGGGTGCATTTATCAAAATAAAATAGATGGGGAAGCATATCTAGTCTTTTTGTGTGCTTAAATAGGCCCCTCTGAGCAATCTGGCCCTAAGGTATGAGTTCATTGTAGGGGGCAGGTGGCAGGAACATTTCGATACTGACATGAAGGATCAATCCTCTCAAGGTACCGTTCCAAAGTGCCACTGGAACTCCCCCTTGGCATCGCTCTTCCTGCCCATCCTTTCCTGTTCTTCCCCCAATAAACCAACTTCTGGGAATCCCATCTGGCTTAACCTAGCCTAGCCCTTTTCTCTCCGCAAAGGAAACTGGGCCTGGCTGAGGTGATGTCATGCTTTTGAACCCCCTCCCCAAGAGCCTCCTTCACCCAGACAAACAGTTTTGAACTTTTCCAGATGTGAAGAGAGACCTGCTGCTAGTTCTGAGAAAAGAGGTGCCTGTGCCAGATGAATGAAGCAACCCTGGACCCAGGCCAGCTACCGACCCACTGAGACTGGGCTCCTGGCTGCAGCAGCCCCCTCCCACCCACCACTGGGCCAAGCACTGAGGAACAGGTAGCAGGGTCCATCTGCAAATGAGGATGGGACCCCAACCTCAGATTCACATCCCTGAACCTAGGGTGGGCAGGGAAGCCTCTGAGACCCTGGAGAAACAGGACAAAGAGGGAGGGCAGAAAGGCAAGGCTGAGCAATGGGGTATGATGAGCCACCATAGAGCAAGGGACACC
The DNA here is from genome assembly GCF_041296265.1 of Equus caballus. Classification (NCBI taxonomy): domain Eukaryota; kingdom Metazoa; phylum Chordata; class Mammalia; order Perissodactyla; family Equidae; genus Equus; species Equus caballus. Next base: position 27,414,473 of record NC_091688.1, on the reverse strand, counting down.
TCGGGAGGACCCTGGGTGCCAATCCTAACCTAGGTGCTGCAGTGCAGGGACCATCAGTGAGGGAGTCTCAGTGTCACAGGCTCTAGGGCTCCCTTTATGGGGCTCCCATGAAGAGACTGGGTCTTGGAGGAAGGACATTTGTAAGAATCAAGACTGACCACATGTCTCTTTTTATCCTGTCTTCCCACACACATAGCCATGGCATTAAACCATCAAATGCTGACCTTTCTTTATCGGAGCTTCTGATCCCCAACTCTGTATGGGAGTAATAGCAGCTTACCAGTCAGATTCTGAGACAATAAATGAAGCCTCCACTGCATTCCACTCTAGACTGAAGGAATAGTCCTTACACCCAACCCAGCAGAGGATTATAGTGCAATTTAAAACAGACTGAAAGGCTGTCTTCTGTTGTTTACTTCTCATTCCATCTTTATTAACTGTCTCCCTAATTACCCTATTTGACCCTAGGTTTCTATTTAATCTCAACTCAAGAACTGGGAACAAGGGGAGGAGACAAGGTGTTAGGAAATTAGCGAAATGAAGATTCTGAGAAGCCAAATAGATGTCACAGAATTCATGTAGTAAAAGTCATGCATTTAACTTACAGGAACTTATTCAGAGGCAATTATTCTTGTTTTATACACAATTCTAACAAGCTTGGTTATCTGATATCCTAGCTAAAGCTAAAAATTAGAAAGAGACTATTAGAAGCAAAAAATAAGGAGAAACAACAGCTAAAAATGAAGAAACAAATAAATGAGAAAGAGACATAAGTATCAAAACCCACACTAGTCTGGAATCATTTATGGTAGGAGTAAATAAATATATACATCTTAATAAGCGTTAACAATGTCACTTAGTTGCACCATAACCAAATTATTTTCATGATACAGCTGAATCCATGAAGGTTAAGTCCTCTTTTTTGGTACACTAAGGAAGCAGAGGCCTATATAACACATTCAAAAAAGATTTCTACCTACAATTAGTAAGTTGAAGATTCTGTTAGTCTTTAAAGGGAGGTTACAAATTCTCAGAGATCCAGAAAGCTCTGCTACCTAAATAACTAAATTCTCGTACTTTAGGAGACTGTGTTTTCCTGTACTTGGTATTGTTTTTCACAGACCCTCTTAGTTTCAGGTTTTTGCTGGTGCTCTTTCCTGATCTCCTAGCCGGCCAGCCCCATTCTGCCCAACCTTTCAAATTCTAGCACCTGGCCCAAGAGGAGTTTCTTGGAGGAGTTCCTGCATGTTTCAGCCCATCGAGATACAGTACTAGGAGGAAGGGACACGCTGGCCTCTGCTGGAGCTCACAGCCTGCATTGATGAGAAGACAGCAGAGCCTCAAAACCAAGAGCTTGGGCTCTGCCATCAGACCATGCTCGAAGGTTTCTCTATCATGTTCTAGCTGTGTGGCCTGGGGACACTTTGTCAACTCTCTAAACCTCATCTGTAAAATGGGGATAAAAATGGTCCCTAACTCCTAGTTGTTTGGAGGAAGAAAGGACATAAGAAATTTAAAGCAGTTAGCCTGTCTGGTAAATGCTCAAGAAACAGTGGTTATCTTTAGTATAGGCCCCCTTCCTTCTGCTTCTCGGAGACCTTAAGATACGTATTTCCATCACTTATCTGGCACAAAATCACACACACTGTTTCCTGAGTACAGCTCTTGTCACCTCAGTTACATTATAAATGCCTTGAATGCCAGAGCCATCTCTCATACTCATTTGTTTTACTCAGAATGCTTAGCATAATTGCCTGAGGTCAGAGTAAGCACCAACGTGTCAGGCGGGTTCACACCAACCACCTCCAGGTGGATGGTCTCATTCAATGCTATATTTTAAAAGGGAATTTATTACATTAGGAGTGTCTATGGGAGGAAAATCAGAATTAGGAGAGTTCTAGAAACCAAGTCGTATGGTTGAGGACCTAGTATTATTTCATCTAGATTAAGGGTTGTCAACTACAGCTGGTGAACCAAATCCCACCCATGGGCTGTTTGTTGTATGGCCACTGAGCTAAGAATGGCTTTTACATGTTTAAACTGTTGTAAAATAAAACACAGTAGAATATGTATCAGAGACCACATATGGCCTCCAGAGCCTAAAATATTTACTATCTGGCCCTTTACAGTAAAAGCTTGCTGACCTCTGACGCAGAAAAGAACTTGGGGGAGGGAAAATAAATGACTTTCTTCAAGATTCATTTCACTTATTTATGCATTCTTATTTTTCACAAGCACTAGTGATGTGCAAAGTATGGTGCTCAGCGCTGTGCGGACTACAAGAGAAGAGAAGATTCCTTAGGTGTTAGTGTCATCTGAATTTCAATAAATCCCTGTCCTCCAGGAGTTTATAATCTAGCGGGGCTGACTAGAAAGGTCATTAAGAATTGTTCAGGAAGAATGATCAGATTAACTCTGTGACAGCTCAAAGAATAGAATTAGAATTAATGATGAGAAGTTACAGGAAGGCTAATTTCACAGCATTACAAACAAAGTTTAGAATAATGGAGTTTTTTTTTTTAATGGAATGAACTATTCTGCGAGATAGTGAACCACCCAACTTTCCTGGGAGCATTCAGGAAGCATCCTTGTTATGGGTCGCCGTGAGTGTGGGCCCTGCTGGACTAGAACAAAGAACTAGGCTGATGCTTTCCCACGCTTCAGAGGCTCAGCTGAGGTGTGAGCACAAACCAGGTGTCTGTGGCCTGAGAGTTCCCCGCGTACTGACACTTCCCTTTCATACTCAAACAGCACCACTTATGGCGAACCCCAGTATCCTGATCTTTCTCTGGGGGCCTGCGTTTCTCCCAGTCACCTCTTCCTTCCATTTTCCTAATTGCCACTGACTCCTGTTTCGCAGCTCTGTGCCTCCCTGTCCTCAGGCTGCAGCAGTTCTCATTTTGCACTACTTCACCCTGGGCTAGCCAGGCCCCCGTTCCTTTATCCCCACCAGAGCACCACTAACATAAGGCTAGCCTGTGTTTACTGCAGGTTTGAGAACATGGAATGAGATTACAGCACGTCCCAGAAAAGACATCAGCATAACCTTGAATTCTAGACATTACTGTGCTAAACATCATGCCGTACCACAAGGAATGTCTCCTAGCCACGTCTTGTCCACCCTCCACTCACCACTGTTCCTCTATTGCTCCAGATACCTTCCCTCCTCTCTCCAGACTCTTTCTAGGCTCTGGAGTCCTTTAGCCTTTTGTTTCTTGGGCCCATCAAATATAAAGTTTCACTTTGTTTTATCATGCTCGGGAATTCACCCTCCTCTCTGCCTCTGCACAGCTGAGGCTTGTCCAGGGGTCTAGGCTTTCTCACCCAAAGACTCATCAAGGCCTTTTTGTAAACAATGGAACAAGCTACCTAAAGATGCCCCTCCCCTAGAAGGTACCAGTTGTGGGTTCCCAGGTTGGTTTTTTTCCCCCTTGAATCAGGAAGGAACAGACTTCCCAATCAAGCTAAAAGGCCTTTTCCTTTAGTCCAAAGGGAAGTGATTCATTCCCTGGTGGGCTCCGGAGTGTAGGTCCTGGCAAGTACACCTGATAGACATCCTCATCCGTTTGTATCTCCTTCTCCCAAGAAGCAAGCATCCTCCTCCTGAGCAAAGTCAGCAGCCCTTGGGACTAAAAATCACAGATAATATGTTTTTACTTCTTAGCTGAGAAGGGAAGAGATTGTTCTCAATAGAGAAGTCAAAGCCCAGAAAAATAGGGAAATTCTGCTCTGGCAACTCTGAACACTTTCTTTTGGAGGGCGGTGTTTTAGTTTGTTTTCCATACCTTCACATTTTCTCCACACTCGGGGCTATTTAATTAGATCAAGCAAATGCAAGGAGAAGGGGAGGCCGGGCACCCTGAGGGTGGAGCTGGGTAACCAATGCAGCCCTGAAACTAAGCCCAGGCACTCCAGCCCAGGGTCTAAAGGAAATCGGGCAGTGAGACCTTAAGAAGTGGAATCGGTTCCTCCTTTTTGTTTTTGTAAGACTCTGCGCCTGGGTTTATCTGCTGCAGTTTGGCACTTCTTGCCCTCAGCTTTTGGAGACAAAGACTCAGAAGGAAGGAGGACAAGTGAATGAGGAGGCCCAGGAGGTGGAGCCAAAGGGATAAGAAAAAGACGCCCAGGCGTGTTTGTGTTTTATCAGTCAAACAGGAATGCTGCTGAAGGCTTGCATTTGCAAAGGTTGTGCCAGCTGGGTAGGCCTTACAAGGGGGAGCACTGGGGACCACTGAATTAGTCAGAGGTCCCCAAGGCTGCTCCTCCTCGGTCGCCATGTGGCAGAGATTCAAAGGGTGGAGTCCTCTGTCCTCTGGAAAATATCTGATAAAATTCTTTTCCCTTTTCTATTTTATTTTCCCCTCTTATATGGAGCCCCAGACAGGATATGGGTGTGGGGTCAGCAGGCACGAAGGACCCAAAGGAAGAAGAGGAATGTGAAGAGGCGGGACTAGGGGGCGTTGCCATGGAGAGCGCAAGGACAGGCAAGGGAGAGCTTGGAAGAAACAGATACCCTGGGCCTGACAAATGGGGTTCCCTAATGACCTCGAAGGCTTCTCTTCCCAGCTGGTGGTGTGGCAGTGCTCCCTGATGACCTCTTAGCCCCCACCCTGACTCTGGTCACCACCCAAAGCCACTCCATCTCCAACAAAGAGAGTCAACTTCTGGTTGGCTGCTGTGCCCACCCCCGTGACAACTTCTCACAGGGACAGAAAAAGGACCTTCCCAGAACAAAGCTCTTTGTCGGGGTAAGTGATGAGAGAACCATGGAATCCCCCTCTGCCCTAAATTTTCACAGTAACAATAGCACAGAATTTCTGCAAAGTCCCTTTGTTAGCATTTCAAGATACGGTCACTCATTTCATTTATCCCACAGTGTATTGCAGGACAGAAAATGACTCCTAATATTAAAAACCAAAACAAAAAACAAAAACCCTAGAAACCTCTCAGGGAAGGCATAAAGCTACAAATTGGCCCACGTAGTCTGGCAAGATTGAGAATAGGGACCCATGCTCCACCCCTCACCCCCAAAGCTGAGACACTGACATTCTCAGCCTATCAGCCCAAGGTTTTGCAGAGGTTAAGTTGCTTCCCTCACCCCCAGTACTGCAGCCAAGGCGAGACTGAGACTGGCCAGCTAAGGAAATAAGAAAAGGGTGGGCCTCACTGGGCCCAGGACCAGGTCATCACCAAGTTGTGTAGCCAAAGGAGAGTGGAGCATCTGATGGAAATCTGAGCCGCTGGGCAACTCACCCCTGTTATGAGGGTGCAATCTAGCACCCAGGGGAGTTTTCTAGACTAGGGCTTCAACACCTCAGCAACAGCTTTTTCCCTGCCTCCAAGGGCATGTCTGGGGTCGCCAAACAGGTCAATCCAGAGCCTAACTTAGAGCTTCCTCCAGCTGGGGGTCCCTCTCCAACTGGGTGGCCCCAAAGTGGGATAGCAGAGGAGACTGAGAGCAAAGAGGCCAAGCTGGCTGACTCAGGTCACTTTGTGGGGCCATGGTGGGTGGCCTTTAGGACGTAGTAAGAGCAAGGATTTGGGAGCCCTAGAGCTGGAAGCAGAATTTTGAGCAAAAGGGAGAACAACTTACAATGTCTGAAACCTTCTAACTGCAATGAAATGAGATGGAGAATGTTATACCCAAATGAAAGCAATTAAGAATAAATATTTATTGAATGCCTTTTTTTTTTTTTTTTTTTTACCAAAGTGAGAGCAAGAGCTTAAGAAGTAAGGGCATGTGCAGATGAGTGGAGGAGAGTCCACTAGTCTGCTGACCTGTCTACTAGTTTTAGAACTTGGACAGGGGTAGGGGAAGAAAACTCCCAAATGTAACAAGTTTGAGTTTGTGCGAGGGTGAGGGGCTGTGGTGGGGAATGGGAGGCAGGGCGCAGAGCGAACTGCATCTACCACCACTTTCTCTCCAGTGGAATGAGTGTGGATGTCGGAAGAGGGAGATGTAACTTAGCTTTCCCATCTTAAATGAAATAACTTTTTCACGGACTGTTCTTCAGTCTAAACTCCCCTGGTCACCTGACTCAGCCGGCCTCCTGGGCATTGGACCTGGGGCCCTGTCCCAGGTTGGCTTCACTCTCATTTCTTAAATGTCCAGTTCTGGCTCCCCCTGTCTTGGTGGTCGGTGGGCGCCTGTGCTCTTTTCCCAGCAACCCTTCAGGCCACAGCTTTCTGAATCAACCATCAGCCGCAAAACTTTCCTGCTTCTCTCCTCTCCTCTCTCCTGGTTCAAACTCCAACTTTGCGCTCCGCACCTTTGGCAACGCGAAGAGACACTGGCATCTTCAAAGCACTTTATTTTAGAAACAACTCGAGCGAGTCGCCCTGTCCGACTCTGGGAAGCCGAAGTCGCGCTGCCTGGCTGACACCACGGCTGGCTCCCTCTCACAGCGTGGTCGCCTTCCCGTTCCGTCCCACCCCCACCGATTCCCAGGTGAGGCGCTGGTCCCAGTTGGGCTCGGTTCAAACGGCCCTCGTCCCACCAAAGCCAGGAGCAGTCGTGGGCGTGGGGGCGTGGGTTGGGGCAGGGGTCCCTTCCCTCCGCGTAATTCTGCTCTGCGCGCTCCGTCTCGGGGAGAGCGTCGACCCTCCCCGCTGCCGGTGGGGCGGGCCGCGACGCGCGGCCGATACTCACGCAGCAAACTCAGCAAGCAGAGCGCGGTCCAGCCCCGCGGCATCCCGCGCCCCACGCGCGCGCCCCTGCGGACCAGCATCCTTCTCGAGCTGCTCCCGAAGAGATGCACAAGCCCAAGACTCTGCTCCGCCCGAGCGGGACGCGCTGCTCCCGCCCCTCCGCCCGGGAGCAGGGTGGGCGATTCTTGCTTTTTCCCCACCCCTCCCTCTCTAGTCCTGGCAAGGCCGGCCCCTCTTCTTGGCTGCGACTAACGTGAGCTTCCCCGTTTAGTCCCAAAGGCGGAGGACGTTCGGAGGGAGGCTGGGGTTGCCGCCGTCGAGGCCAAAAAAGGTGGAGGTTTGTGCGGTCCCAGACATCTTGTTCAACTTTATAATTGAGGCCCCATCTTACTTCTTCGAGTTCAACTTCCACTTAACTTTTAACCTCTTTGTGTCAGCCTTGCTGGTCGCCAAGGCAGGGGCAAGATTCCTCTGATTTTTTTTTTCCCTGTCCTTTCCTTTTTGTTTTTCTTGATTTTTAAGTTTGAAACAGAAATCTACCGTGAGGACCTGAGTTTACAAGTGTGAGCATTTTGCTACTCAGGTGAAACTTACCACGTGTCCAATCGGATGCATTTAATTCGAGTCATACAGAGACTGTGCTGCATGTTAATGAAGCATAAAGAGTGAGCAGGACACATAAATGGCTGCAATTATTCATTTCACCCGTCCTAAGCATCCTTGTCGATTTTTCTTTTCACCTTTTTTCTGGCAAGATCTGTCAATTTGTGTTAATTTGGAGGGGTTTTTCCTGTGACCATCCCCATTTTCCCACATAGTTTGATCCTAGTTGTCACCATCATCATAAGACAAAGGACTCCCCCAGCTCCTGGGATGCCTTCTCACCAGCCATGCTCTCTCCAGCCCTGAATCTGAGATTCTCAGGGCTTCATCTTGCACCCCCCCCCCCCACCAGAAAAAGGGCTTCGCCTGACTCCACCCTGGACTACCTGATGGATCCTGGAACTCCTAGTCCTCACCGGTTGTTCTGGATGTTGGTAAACTGACTGCAGAGATTCTGAGCTGGGCAGTCAGCCTGCTCACAGACTGAATTGGGGAGGTAGAGACTGGAGGAGAGAGGAGCCAGGAGGAGACGATGACGGCACCAGGGAGGCGATAAGATAAGGTGCAATCTGGGAGAACATGCACTGAGATCTTCGGTGGAATCACAGGATGGCGAATACCCAGGCCCAGCTCTTCCATGACGTCTGTGCCACGTAGCTCAGAGAGGGAGAGGAAGGTCAGACCAGCACCCTCTGATCCTTTCTGATTTACTTCTCTGCAGACCCTCTAGCATTATGAATATAGGTGTATCTTTATGGCCCTTCTCTGACCTACTGTAAGTTTGGTTTGCACAGGAGAAGGGTGTGCAGGTCTAAAAACAAACCCCCAAACTCCCTCTTCTGATCTTGTTGTCTAACTTTCCTTTAAATAGGAAACAAAGCCTTTCATCACATAATAAAACCAAAGGCTTAAGATGCAAATTTGATAAAACACACTGTATGGTATGAATCTGTTCCAAAGTGCAAATGGTGATTGATCTGACCACACTGTGATCTCAAGGGCCTGCAGCTGAGGACAGAAAGGGCTACAAAATACATATTTAAATCAGGCTTTTGTCTTTGGGACTCCCAATTAACAAAGGAGATAGCTCCTCCCACCTCCACCCCAACTCTCTCAGCTCCAGGAGCTGGGTCTGCTTCACACCCGGTGAGAGGCTGTGAACAAAATGTGGGGTTGCAATCCTTGCTAGATACGAGAACCAATTTGACCCACTTGGCTCTTCCTTCCCAATAATTTCTTCCGGTTACTTCAAATGCCATTTGTCTCCCTTAGCTGGACCATGGAAACAAGAAAGAATTTGTCTCTAGCACCTGAACTTCTTAACTAGCTTTGGGGCCGGAGGGGAGAGGGAATAATTCTATGGAGCAGAGCTTCTCAAAGCATGGTCTACATGGAATCATGGGTGCTTTCTACTTTTAATAGGCATTCTCTGTGACTCTTATACACACTAAAGTTTAAGAAACCCCAGTTTGGAGAGAAGACATGCTAGGTACAAAGTGGATGTCAGACTGCAGGGAGGGAAGATAGGACTAGGGGGCATGGGAGGCTGACAAATTGCTTCCTCTGAGAAACCAGAGCTGTTTCTTCTCTGGCCTGCAAGGCTGTAGATGGTACCAGAACTATGATACTAGATGATAACCAGCTGCTCTCCCTATGTTCCAGGGTCACTGAGACTCACTCCAAGCGCACACAAGCTTGCCCCATCCACCTACAAACTCAGGTTCTGGCCACTGAACACACGTACACCCTGGGACCTCAGCTCTGTGTTTCTTCACAGCCCGTATAGAGTTGAGTTATCAAGTCTCTTCAAAGCTCTAGCTTTCCTTCACTGCTCTTCAGCATCCCTGCTCCCCTACTGCATCACATAAGCTGTTGCTAGAAGAGGATGTTCACTATACTGTACATAGTGGAGCGTGCAACAGAAATAGAGGGAGAGGCTCTGTCAGGCCCTTTTTAGACTTCTAGGTCATGACCACCCTTACCATTGAACATCCCCCTACTCCAGCCCCAAAACACACACATGTCATACCACTCAATTTAAAACAGTCCCTCGTGCCACGTTAAATATAACTTCTTTGATGTAAAAAAAAAAAAAAAGGAAATGGTTTTAAAATTTTTTGCTTTAAAACATATTCTTCATTTTGTTCTTATAATTCAAACCTTATTACATTTCTATAAAACTGTTGAATTGCAGTTTACATGACTGTTTACCTTTTATAACTATTTAATAATAAATAATAAAACTTTTGTCCATTTTGATTTTCCAATTTCATATTTTGGAACTGAGGCTTTTTCTCCCATGGTGCACACTTGTTTTGGGTCTTTGAAGACTCTCAAGGTTTGGGTCCCAGTTTGGAAGGAAGGGATCCTTGGTGGTGGAGGTGTTCAGATGCTAGAGAGAGACGACGAGAACCTAAAGTTAGAAGTGAGTCTCTTCTTTCCTCTTCCTGCCTTCCAATCTTGGCAGAATCTAACCAGAAATCAGCTGACAAGGGAGCCTGGGAAATGTGGCCTGTAGATTCCCGGCCCCAGTGCCCCACAGTGTCCTGTGGGAAATTAGCTCCATGCAGTGGTAGCCTTCAAGTACACTATAGGCAGGCTACAGGGGCCACAGATGAAGAAGGCTCAGACCAAATTCTGATGAACAAATCTCAGAGGTTATTGAATCTATTTCAAACATTCAGCCAGAACCAAGAGGAAAGAGCTGGGGTAGGTTAACCCACTTGGGACAGGGTGCAAGCAGGGTGAAAGGACCACACTCTCTGAATATTGTGTTATACTCTGATAGTGTAGTTATGGGGACCAGAACTGAGGTTAAGTAAAGGATCAGTAGATGGAAGATGCTTGGAATCAATGTATACTGGCTCTGTTCAGAGATGCAAGGGCAAGCAGGCCTGGCCACAGGTTTACTTACACTACTCGTTAATGTTCTGGGCAGCCGTCCCTTTTGTCAGCATTTCTGGGGAAGAGTCAACAGAGGCCAGGATGGGGTCGCTAATAGGTAGACAACTCAGGGATGACCTGGCTGTCAGCCCCAAGGTGGCATCCTCTATACCTACTGACTGATGACTTTACCTTTTTGTCTGTAAGCAACACTCTTGTTTGTTCCATTCTTTTTATAATATATTCCATTCATTCTATTTTTACATGTCTTACAGATTACAAACTTGCTACCTATTTTTAGCATATCTGAGTTCTGCCTATGTCTCCCAAGCTACTTGCTTACTTACTTAATGCGTCTGATGATTATCACCCATCCTGTTTTCTTTTCTTGTCCTCTGTAGCTGAACTGAATATTCTCACATAATAGAGCAAAAGACACATTATACCTAGCATTAAAGAGAAGGGTACAGAAGCATGGGGTCGGGACTGAGAGAGGCAGGGTAAATCACTGGTATTAATCTGGTTTCACATATTTTTCACACAGATGACCACTTTCCTAGCTCTGTTTGCTGAGTAGTCTCTCCTTTCCCTACTGATCTCAAATACCGTTTCTGTCATAGGCCAATATTTCGTGTATGTTGGGCCTGTTTCAGAGCTCTCTGTCCGTTGGTCACCATGTGTATCCCAGGGCCTTATTTACTTCAGCTTCAAATAAGTCCTGATATGGGCGGGCCAAGTAAAGACTCTAACTTTCTTCAGAAAAGTGGCCTGACTATTCTTAGCTCTTCTGTCTTCAGTATATACTAGAATCTTCTTATCAGCTTCCTCCCCAAAATAGCCTTTTGGATTTTGATCAAAATTTCTCTGTAGATTAATTTGGAGAGAATTAAATCTTTCATTCAGTGAACTTGGCATAGCTCTCCATTATTTGGGTCTTCTTGAAAGTTTATGGTTTTCCCTGTAGTGGTTTTAATTCACCTTGTATTAGATTTATTCCTAGGTAATTGGTGTCCTCTAATACTATGGTAAACGGTATCTTCTTTTTAATTATTTTTGTTGCTGGTGTATGATAATACAGGTTATTGTTTTATATTAATTTTCTATGAGCTACTTTGTTAAATTGTCTTATTATTTCTAAGTGTTTGTAGATTCTTTTGGATTTTCTATGTAAATGATCATGTCAACTACACAATAGTGATAATTTTGTTTTTTCTTTCCAATCCTTCTCCCTTTGAATTGTTTTTTTTAAGTTAATGTACTGGCAAGAACATCCACTACAAGGATGAAAGATGTGGAGAGCGTTGCCTCATTCTGGATTTTAAAGGGTAATGTTATAATATTTCCCCATTTAGGACCACATTTGCTTAATTTTTTTATATGTGCTTTTTATCATGCTAAAGAAATTCTGTTTTATTCCTAATTTACTAAAAGATTTCTTTCTTTAATAATGAACTTATAATGAGTTTTAAAATGTCGTATCTATACCTATTGAAATGATATATGGTTTTTGTCTTTTAATATGGCAGTGTAGTGAATTACGTTTATGATTTTTCTAACATTAAACCAACTTTGCATTAAACTCGACTTTGTCATTTTTTTATCATTTTTATACACTGTAGAATTTAATTTGCTAATACAATCTTCTATTTGTCATTTTTGCTTCTATATTCATAGATGAAATGAGCCTGTATTTTTTCCTTCATCATTATGTCACTGTCTGATTTTAGTATTGGGGTTATGAAGTCCTTATAAAATGAGTTGGAGAGTGTTTCCTTTTTTTCTGTTCTCAACAAGAGTTTTTATAAGATTGGGATGATCACTTCCTTAAAGATTTGTTAGGACTTGCCTGTGAATCATTTGGGTTTAGTATTTAGTGTGGGACTATTTTAAAATACTGTTTTCCACTTCTGTAATTGTTAAGAGTTCACAGTTTAAAAAAAATTTCCTCTTGTGTATTTCGTTATTTTCCTAGGAAATTATGTACTTATCAAAGTTTTCAAATTGTTGTTAACATTCCTTTAATCTCATTAATCTGTGTTTTATCTGGAGTATGTCCCTTTTTTCGTCCATATCATTACTTGTTTGTGAATAATTTGTCTTAATTTGTTACAAATATTTGTTACGAAAGTTTTCAAATTTCTTATAGATATATATGTATATATACATATATTAAAATAGACATGTATAGACATCAGGTGGGTTGGAGATTATTCATGTGTTGGGATGACATCCCTTTCTTGCGCTTGAGTGGGTGGGGCTGTTCCTTAGAAAGGAGTGAACTTGGGCTGATAACCAGAGCAGACGCCAGAGATAATCTGTTGGCATCTTTCATAGGCCCCTGGAGATATCATTAAAAGAAAAATGTAACAATTTTCAGAAAACAGGCGTAAAATGCAATGCCTCATTTACCTCCTCCCTTGCAAGCATTGGCCTAGGGCTCCCATCCCAGTTTTGCCTCCGAAGGGACAAGCTTCTGAGTAAGAGAGAAGGATGTGGCGTTTCAGCTAGACGTACACATAATCCACAGCTTTTCTGTGCATTGCTACAGCTATTAAGAGCTAGTGCTATGACATGTAAGTGGGAAAAAAGCATGTCACAGTTGATGCTATTTTGTTGTGGGAGGGGGAAAAGGCGGACGCGTGAAGTGATAATATGCATCAGATACATACATGATTATTATCTCTGGGTGGTGGTGTTATGGGTAAATTTCATTTTCTTCACTTTTTTTAATAAACATCTTTTTGTTTTCGGTGAGGGAGATTGCCCCTGAGCTAACATCTGTTGCCAATCTTCTTCTTTTTTTTTTCTTCTCCCCAAAGCCCCAGTACCTAGTTGTATATTCTAAGTTGTAGGTCATTCTGGTTCTTCCATGTGGGAATGCTGCCATAGCATGGCTTGATGAGGGGTGTGTAGATCTGTGCCTAGGATCCGAACTGGTGAACTCCAGACTGCCAAAGTGGAGCGGGCAAACGTCACCACTCGGCTGCGGGGCCGGCTCCTCTTCTTTACTTCTATATGCAGCATCTACATTTGTTCTTTATAATAACTGTGTGTCACTTTTACAAACAGAAATAATAAATAGAGCTATTTTCATTTTGAAAAGGAATAAGGTGCAGTGATTATTAATTATTATAGTTCTTTTCTTTGGATTTGTCAGGACTTGGGTTGTCTATAGGAGCAGCTATATGATTGCTAAAAATAGCTTGGCTAAATATGTCAGTGATGAGGGCAACTTGGGTAAAGAACCTTTAAGCCCTGGGAAGTGGCTCTCTGAGAATAGGTCAGAAATTCATTGTTTGTGAACATGAGTGTGTCTGTACTTTGGACACTGTCTCTGCTCATTTCCCTTGTGTCTTTACTAGGCTTTCCATAAATCTTCCTGATGGCACAGGCGTATCTCAGCATTGCTTATGAGTGCTACCAGACAGCATATATATTTCCATTAAAGCCAGACTATCAAAGGGGGCCAGGTTACCCTGGGGGAGAGGGGTGTAACTGACTCAAGAAAATTCCAAGATGAAGGATTTATTCAGAGAAACAAAAGTGGAACTACTTGGCAAACTGTCCTTCCTCACTTGGAAATTCTTGGTCTGGTGCTGTCTAAAGGTAGGTGTTAGGGAAGTGATTTCCCTCACTAGAGGGTCCAGGAATCCACCTTACGGAGCTAGATCATCTTGCACCCAATCCGACATCTAGTTCATGGGCCAACAGGCTGTAAAATCCAGGGGCCTATCAGTCTTTGTCTCTGGAAACCCAAAGGGAGTGCTTTAATGACATACATTTTATGGAAGCCAAAGCAAAGAGAGTAGCTATTTTTAACTTGGGGTAGGAAAACGTGGCTGGAAAGGAAACATCTGTCCCAAGCTATTGACTCTTGCACTTTATATATACAGAGGTATTTTCTGTCATGAAACCATCAAAAATAAAGGAAGGTGGTTGATCCAGGCCTGGTTCTGGAAGGAAAAGGAAAAGCATTCCTCACTTCTCACTTCTACTTCTCATCTTCTGAGTTAGGCCTACAGCCTGGAAGAGACCACCTCGGAGGCAGAGGGTGGGAGAATGGCTCAAGGACAGCCCAAGACGTATGAAGTTTTTGGACCCCTCCTCGTTTAGCATCTTCATCCAAGATGGCCCCGCCCTTTGTGGTTCTAATTTTGCAGACTCTCCACTTGGGGGTCGCCAGAGATCTCATGCTGGAAGAATAAGACCCTTGAGTGCTAGAACGCTTTCCTTGGCCGTTTTGGCTGCTGGTCTCTGAGCAGAGAAGTCCTTCTTTCTTTTAGGGACAGCAAGAAATTCCCTTTCCTACAAGACATGCTGGTCTCCTACGTGTCTGGCTGGAAAAAAAAGGGGGCAAGTGTGAGCCTGCAAAGTTTCAGAGACATCTTTTTGCCTTAGAAGAAGCATTCTCCATACTCTCCAACCATACAGAGTGAGGCTGAATTTCCCTCAGAGGCTCAAGATGGATTAACTGATGGAGGCGGCAGGGTTGCAGCAGATTGTGCTCAGGCTGTGCACTGCACAGATCCAGGAGCACCATTCACACAGCCTTTGGGGATGTAAATAGATCTCTCTGGAGTGGCTACAGGTGGAGAAGAGGAGGAGGAGCAAGACAGAATGTGTAGTTGGTTGAGGGGCTCCCAGTCTTTGTCTTGGAAAACTCACTGGAATAGTTCTGTGTTCTTTTTTCCTCTTATTTCTCTCCCTCCCTTTCTCTCTCTGCATATTTCTTAACTCCTTCCTGCTTTCAGCCAAAGATTGGGCCAGAAGAGAAACAATTTTTGTTTTCCAGATTGAGTAGAGAGTTGCCAGGAGAAATGACAAGGAAAGAAGAATAAAAGAGCCTGCATGCATCCACTCATTCCTTCTCCTGGTGCGGTTCCGGCAGAGCAGTGTCAGAGCTGCAGGGTTTGGAGGGTGTGAAACAAAGTTGCCAAATTGCATGAGTCTCTAAAAAGATCCATATGTCTGGGCTGCACCAAACTTCTGAGCTCAGGGAGGGGGCCGATAACATCATCTGTTGGATGGGAGTACAGATCTCTTTCTTTGGGGAGGAGTAGATGTCAGCTGGAGTAGATGCTATTAGATTCATGATGATTCAGGATGGGAGCTCGGGGTGCAAGTGTTTGGGGTGTAGAGGAAGAGAGAGGGGCAGGGAGTAGAGTAACTGGGAAAGATGAGGCTGCTAAGCTAGAGTCTGTGAAACATTTAGTAGGGGAGGAGTTTGGAAATCCCAGAACACTGAATTCTTTTGAAAATTTTCCCCATGCCAGGAGAGTTTTGGGGGAGCCACCGTGCAGATGGATGCCACGCCATTTGCCTACTTCGTGGGAAGTCTAGACTCCTTATTCCCATAACTCACCCTCCGGAGCCAAGGAAGAGTTGCTCTCTTCCCCCTCACTTCTTTAACCTTCAAACTACAGCTTCTTTTGGGGTAGAGGGTAGCAGATGGTACACAGCTGTGGGACACATCTGCTCTTGCAAGGATCAGAGGAAGCCACAAAGGCCAGTTGAAATCCCAGTGGGTACCCTGGAGGCATGTCTCCAAAGATTTGGGGTGGTGCCCCTAACATTCTACCCAGATCCCATCTTGGACAGACTTCATGTTTTTCCTTAGTCCTCCACGCCTCCTCTCCACTCCAGCTTCAATTGGATTAGTTGGAGATGATTTTGTGAGAGTGGCCAGGCAGCTGCTTCCCAGATGTGTGTTTTCTCCAGAGATGGCCACATCCAAACCAGGGAGCTTTAGAAGGATTGACTGGGGACAGTAGGGACAGGGCCTGGGAGATTCCTCTGATGATGTATTGACCTAGGGAAGCAGAGCAAGCACGGTGATCATCTGAAGACCCCAGAGTAAAGCCAGAGGTGTAGAACTGGAGAGGGAGTAGGAAGCTCCTGGAATGTTCTCAGCTCTTCTCTCCAAAAACCAGTGTCCAAACAAATGACTTTACTACATTTGCCAGAGAACCTGACTCATTTCGTGTGTGTGTGTGTTTGCTTGACAAGTAGAACATAGCTTTCTCCAGGGAGGTTGACTCCACCCCTCCCCTGCATCTCCACTGCTCTGTGCCTGCATTTTTCACCTGGCATCAGTGGCCTCTAATCTGGTCTCCCTATGACCATTCTTGAGGTTCTCCTTTTCATTCTTCTCACAGCAGGCAGAGATAATGTATTTCAAGTTACAACTGGGCCACTCCATTCCCCTGCTGAAAACCCTTCGATGACTTCCCTTTCTATCACAATAAAATCCAAACTCCTCGCCATGGCCCACACGACCTGAAGGGGCTGGACTCCAGCTGGCCTCTCGACCTTCTCTCTTAGACTCGCCTCCCTGCCCAGTCTCTCCACCATGCTGGCTGTTTGAGGTTCCCAAGACTTGCCCAGGTCTTTTACAACCTCAGGTCTTTCCTCAAGCTGGCCCTTTGCCTGACTCCTCTTCTCCCCTGCTCACTTTCTGTAAACTGGCTCCTCCTGGTCTGGTCTTCCCCCAGTCCCTTCTGTTCTGTCTCACAGCACCCGCCTTGGAAAAACTCATTCATGGCGCAGATCACACTTTACAGCCATACATTCATTTGTTTGTTACCTTGTCGTTTTCCTTTGGCTGTAAGTAACTTGAGGACAGAAGCTGTGTCTTTTGTGCCCGGGCACAGTGCAGGCCAATAATAGACACTCTGAATATTTACTGAATGAAGCCATGAACTGTGTCTTTATTTTCTTTTGAGGATTCACCATTCTGTTGGTTCCTTTTATTTTTTTATTTTTCACTCATCAGTAAAAGAAAATGTTTTAATGTTAGGGATTGACATAGGATTATCATATACTATTGTAGCAATTTCACAGAAACAAGGAGATTTTTACAACCTTAGGGTAAGAAGAGCATAAACTCAGAAGAAAGCAATTTCCACAAAAGCACAATTGGAGAGCTCCTAATTCTCTTCATTTTACTGAGGACTTGTGAAAAGGTGGCCAGAGGTAGCCCGTGTCCTCTCACTGGCTCTTGGAAACCTTAGCCCCGTCTTACAGCTCCTGTAATCTATGAGCCCACCCTGCACTGGTTAGAGTTCTGAGTCAGACCCTAACCATCCTGGTGGACCTAGACAGATCCCCTGCCCTCTCTGGGGTTCCGTCCTTGTGTCTATAGAATGATAGGCTTCTAGGAAGAAGCTGAGACGGTTGCTAAGGTGACTCCCAGCTCTAACTGCACCTACAAACTGATATGTAAGAGGAAGGCAGAGCCCTGCTTACTGCCGAGGGGACCGAGGGGGTAGCCCATGGTCTGAGCCATAAGCTGCTGCTGGGTCAGGGGAGTGTGGTGGTCATTTCCTCGTGTGAGGAGCAGCCAAGGGAGAGAGGGGAAGCAGCCAGAGTGGGTGGCCAATTCCCGTCTCTGACCCTTGGGGCAGTGCCTGCAGCTTCTGCCAGGCTCCCACATCTTGGCTAAGAATAACTCAGCTCCTTCCTGCTGGCCTGCAGTCCTCCAGAGCCCAGAGGAAAGAGAGCTGGACTGTCTAACCTCTGGCTGGGCTGGCCCTTCCGGCGATTCTCTCCTCCGCTCTGGGGATCAAAGGGCCACCAGGGATGGCAGTTCTGGTTTCTGGCGCTACCGCTAATAATAGCGCTGCGGTGTGTGGGGAAGGGTGGCATTCAGGCCCCCGCTGAAAGGTAGTGGGAAGCTGGAGGCCTGGAAACTGAAAACTAACGATTCTGGGTGCCAAGGGTTGGAAGGATGTGTGCTTGGGGGAAGAGAAGGTTACCAGGGCTCTTCAAAGTAAGCTAAGGTTACAGCTGAGAGTGTCAGAGTAAGGCCTTGAGGGAAAAGAAGCTCCTGGTTCTGATGGGGTAGGAGCAAGGTGGGGCGTGAGCACCCGCGTGGTTACCTGCCCCGCGCCACAGCTGCCTGAAGCAGTGGACCTTAAGAAACAAGAGATGATGGATGATTTAGCAGTGCAGAAGGTAGATCCTTGCAGGCGACTGGCCCCATTCTGGCTCCTGAGGTGGCTTTAGGACTATCACTAGGCCCCAGTGACTAGGGTGACCATATAATTATCGTCCAAATGGATGTTTTTGACAGTGAAAGAGGACATCGTTAATAACGATGCCAGGGCAGCAGGCGTAAACGGAGATTGTCTCGGGAAAATCAGGACGTCTGGTTGTTCTAAACATTTAGTATTGCTGGGTGTCCAGGTTTCTCTCTCCCTAGATTTCTCAAAAAGAAGAGATGAGGGGCTGGCCCCGTGGCTGAGTGGTTCAGTTCCCGCATTTGGCTTCGGTGGCCCAGGGATTCACTGGTTGGGATCCTGGGCACGCACCTAGCACCGCTCATCAGGCCATGCTGAGGCAGTGCCCCACGTAACACAACCAGAAGGACCTACAACTAGAATATACAACTATGTACTGGGGGGCTCTGGGGAGAAGAAGAAGAAGAAAAAAGATTGGCAATGGATGCTAGCTCAGGGCCAATCTTCAAAAAAAGGAAAAACAAAGCACCTTGTTGCTTCTGTTTGAAAGAAAAAAAGAAGAGATAAGATGTGATAGATAAAAACGAGCTTTAGAAATTGAGGCACTACAGAAATCTGGGGATTATGATTAAGCTGCCCTGCGTTTCACAGGTCCTGTCCATAAATCGAATGGAGGTTAATTATAGCCACAGAAGCGTTGTGCTCCAGGGCTGGGAAAGAAAGGAGAACTTTCTCAGGAAGTTCCTTTGCTTGTCTGGGGTGTGGGGGCTGCCTGGATGGAGAGATAAGCTGCGCTGACAAGCCAAGAGCAGCAGCTTCGTTTCATTGGTTTTCTGCAGCTGGAATCCTGGGCTTGTTGCAAACCCCAGAGAGTAACCCCTGTACCTTCTTTTATTGCAAAATAACATCAGCTCCCAGTTAACTGTCCACAATCTATACAGCTTGCTTGAACAAAGAGGTCCATTGTTGATTCATGAATGAGCATGTAAGGAACAGATAGTATGTTACGGTGCCAGCTTCTGTGTTAATTTCTGGAGATGTGAAAACAAATGGGGCAACGGTCCCACCTCTTCAGCAACTCTCAGTCTAGCAGGGGAAACAGACTAAACAATTTGCGGAGTGATGGAGCAATGCTGCTTTGGCGGAGAAACCTGTTCCGGGGCCTCATTTTCCAGAATCATTGAAGGCTTTCACAACCTCCCTTTAAACAGAAGACAGTTGTCCATACAGCAAAACCCTTGCTAAAATGATGATGAAATTTACTGAGAGGCATTTTGGACTATTTGTTAGGAGTGTAGGTTTTGGAATCAGTCAGACCTGGATTTGGATCCTGGCTCTGTGAACTCACAAATTGTGCATTCTTCAGCAAATTTCTTAAGGCAGATAGTCATAGTGCCTACTTCGTAAAGCAGTATGTCTAAAATTTAATGTGCACACGAATCACCTGGGCATCTTGTTAAAATGCAGATTCTGATTCAAGACGTCTGGGCTGGGGCCCAAAATTCTGCATTTTTAAAATCTCCCAGATGATGTTCATGCTGCTGGTCTGAGGACCACACTTTGAGTAACAAGGGGACAGCATGTTAAAAGATCAAATTAGTGCTGATCACCCTGCTGACACATGGTGAGTCAAGTGCTCAATAAATGTACCCTGTTGCTATTTAAACAAAATATTAAAACTATCATTTAATTATCTCCCCATATATTACTATCATAATGTAAGAGAAAACTTTTAAGTCAGAGAAACACTCCTTGTTACATCTCTTGGGTACCACACGAGGCCATTCCTTTTCAAAGTCCATGACAATGGGAAAATTCCAGAACAGAGGAATGGAAAAGTTAGAACATGTTTCTAATACCACCCAAAAATCCTCCTGATGTGATGTGTGATGGGACGTCTTGTTGAAATGTCACGTCTCTCCCGCAGAGTATGTCTAACTAAAGATCCCATGAAGGCATCGCTCTCAGACCCAATGCTAACAGTAAAGAGAGAAACAAGGGTGCAGCTATCAAAAACATGATGAAAGTCTAGATATTTTTATAAACTTTGGTGGTTTTAAGATATGGTCCCAAATTTGTCGATACCCCTACAATTGAGAAGCAGGCTGTATCTCCCTTCCCCTTAAATCTGAGCTAGGTTGTGACTGCCTTGACTAACAGAGTATGACAGAAGTGCTGCTGTGTGACTTCAGAGACTAGATCAGAAGAGGCCTTGCAGCTTCCTCCTGTTTTTCTTGGAATGCTTACTCTCCTGACGTGCCCCGTCTCTTGGAACCCAGCTGCCACATGGAGAGGCCCCACTAGGCACTTGGTTGACAGCCTCAGCCGAGCCCAGCCTTTTAGTCATCCCAGATCAGGCACCAGGCATCAAGTGAAGGGGCCTCCAGCCATTACAGTTTTCCAGCTGAGGTCCCAGACGTGGGGGAGCAGACAAGCCCTTCCTGCTGGGCCCTGATGCACAGAATTCATGAAACGCTTGTTGTTTTATGCCAATACGTTCCGGGCAATTTGTTACTCAGCAATAAATAATTCAAACATAAGCAACATTTTTAATTTAGAATAAGAAAATATGGATATGGTACCTCAAAAATTAAAATTTATCTTGAACCCTTATTTACAGATAGTCAATATCATTTGTTATAAAGTTAATAATCCATTAGGCTCTAAAAAGTAAACAGCAAATCTCTAGCAAATTAAATTTAAATTAAATTTAAATTTAACAAACTAAAATTAAATTTAAATGATTAAATATTATATCTTTAGAAGAAGAAGAGTAAATGGTGAAAAAAAAAATCAGGCTTTGGAATCACAGACCCAGGTTTGAATTCCAACTTTAAAACTTACCAGTTGTGTGAAAGGCAAGTAGGTTTACTTTTCTATATCTCAGTTTTCTAATCTATTAAATGAGATAATAATATCTACTGAATAGGGGCCATCGAGGCATTGAATAAAAATAATTATGCCACATAAATAATAGTTATTGTTATTATTTCTGAAAAGATCTCTGGAGAAAAATGTGCACCGAGAATTACAAGTGCATATAAAATGGCTGTGGTGGGGAAGATGGGAAAGTTTCTGAAGAAGGTATCCACTAAGTTCATCTTCTAAATGAGTGAGAAGAGGGGCCAGGCGGGTGGCACAGTGGTTAAGTTCGCACGTTCCGTTTCTTGGAGGCCTGGGATTCCCCAGTTCGGATCCCGGGTGTGGACACGGACGGTACCACTTGGCAAAAGCCATGCTGTGGCAGGCGTCCCGTGTATAAAGGTAGAGGGAGATGGGCATGGATGTTAGCTCAGGGCCAGTCTTCCTCAGCAAAAAAGGAAAGATTGGCAGTCGTTAGCTCAGGGCTAATCTTCCTCAAAAAAAAAAAAAAAAAAAGAGTGAGAATAACTAGGTTAGATATTCTCAGACTGTAGAATTTCAAAAATTTCCAAAAAATTTTGGGGACAGATCTAAGGGGGAAAAAAGACTTCAAAAAACCAATTTTGTAAAATGTATATGTAAATTCAAAGAGCCAATAATAGCCAAGACAATCTTGAAGAGAAACAAAGCTGGTGATCTTATCTTATTCTATATCAAGATTAATTATAAAAATATAGTAATTAAGATAGTGTAGTTTTGGAACAAGGATAGACAAACTGATGACCAGGACAGAATAGAAAGTTCAGAAATACACCCACCTGCATTAGGTCACCTGATTTATGACAAAGGTGACAACTCAGAGATTGTGGAGACTACAGAAGACGAATAGTAGAGGAGTGTGAGGAGAACAAGGAAGGAAGAGTACCATAGAACCAAGGGACTGAAGAGCTTCAGGGAGGCGGGCAAGACCAACAGCATCAAATATAGCAGATGTCTATTAAACAGAAAAGTTACTTTGAATTTGACTTTCAAGTGGTCGTTGAGACCTAAGTGTGAGCTCTTCCGGCAGAGTAGACAGGAACCAGATTGTAGTGGTTTACAGAATAAGGGGAAGTGATGGGTTAGAGGTGGAAAGTAGGGGCTGCTCCCCCGAGAACTCTGGGCGAGGGGGGAGGCAAGGAATTCACAGCAGGTATAAGCAGCAGGAGTTCCTTACTTATTTATTAGACATAGTAGAGACTTGCGTGTGTTTATAAGCTGGGGAGATGGTGAAAGTTGAGAGGAAACAGTAGAACATACATGCCGTTGAAGATATATTATATTGCTAGCCCAGAGGAAATTCAGTGTATTCCAGAGGAGAAAGGAAGATTAAGAGTCAAGAAAAACACGTGGATAAACTGTATTTTATGAGTCTTCAAATGTCTCCAGAAACTATTATATTAACATTTCAGTTTAAAATAGCTCAACTCTTGGACATCCTCAGTTCCATTGCAAAGGGCTTTCAGCTGCTTAAAAAATATATTTTGAAACATTTCAGGCATAAAAAAAAGATTATAAAGTGTAATGTAAGAAACTTGTGAGCCTTCTACTCACCTTAGGAAACACAACACTATCGATACAGCTGAAGACCCCTTTGTACCCCCTTTCTGATCACAATTCCTCCCCTCCCTGCTCCCTCCAAAGGAAATCGTCATCCTGGGCTTGCTGTTTACTATTGTTGAGAATTTCTTCATACTTACAATGCACCTGTACTGAGTTCTAAGTAATATATATTGTTTTACACACTTGTATGTTTTAAATAAATGGCATCACACCACATGTATTCTGTAATTTGATTTTATCCCTCAATATTTTTGTGAGATTTGTGTTGATATATGTGGCTCCAGGTTATTAACTTTTAGTGATGCAGGGCATTCCATTATATGGATGTATCATAATTTATTTCTCCTCTCTGCTATTGATGAATATTTTTGGTATTTTCCAAATACAAACACTGACATAATAAACATTCTTGTACATGTTAACTTGTACACATGTGCAAGAAATTATTTATGGTACGTACATACCTAGGGGTAAGATTACTGGATTATTGGGAAACGAATACGCTCAATTTTAGTAAATATTGACAAAATTTTTTCTACTGTGGTTGTTCTTATTAGTCAGTTCTGGGAAGCTCTCAGCTATTATCTCTTCAAATGTGTCCTCTGCCTCAAATGGTCAGTTCTTTCTTTCTGGAGCTTTGATTAGATACTTATCAGAACTTCTCAATCTATCCTCTATATCTCTTAATTTCTCTTTCATATTTTCTACCTCTCTGAGCATCTGAGCTGCATTTTAGATAATTTCTTCATTTGTATTTTACCATTCAACTAATTTCGCTAATTTTCTCTTTAGTTGCATCTTATTTTAAATCCTATAGATATGGATTTATATATTAAAATTAAAATTATATATATAAAATTATATAGATTTGTACATTTGAAAATTTCAATCTTTTATTTTTATGTTGTAAAATACAGAACTATTGGATTGCTTCCAGAGATCTTTATTTTTCAGGATATTAAATATTTATTACTTATATGTTGTAGTATCTTCTCCCAGTCTGTGACTTGTCTTTTTTTTTTAATAGTTTCTTTTGTTGTATAGAAGTTTTAATTTTAATGTAGTTGAACATATCTATCTTTTCCTTTATGATTTGTGCCTTTTATACCTTATATAAGAAATTCTTCCTTCCATTATAGCCTTAAAGAAATCTTTCTATGACCTTGTCCAAAAGTCTTGTTTTACTTTTCAAATTGAGTCTTTAATCCAATTGGAATTGATATTGGCATTGGAGTGATATTGGGATCCAGTATTGTTATTTTGCATGAGGTTGACTGATCCAGAATTAATCAATTAATAGTCTTATCTTTTCCTCACCAATTTTAAATGCCATTTCAATCTCAGATATATTTTCCATGTATGTATAAGTGTATTTCTGTGCTCTCAATCAATCCCATTCGCTTATATTTCTATCCTTGTGCCACTACCTTAATTACCTAATTACTGCCTCAATTACTATAGCTTCAAAATAAATTTTGATATAGAGATGGTAGGGCTAATCCTCTTCAGCTCATTCTTTTTCTTAAAAAACATCTTGACTATTATTGAACTTTCATTCTTCCATATGAATTTTAGAATCAGCTTATCCAGAAAAACCCTTTGGGGTTTTTTATTATATATATTTTTTTATATAAACAATCATATCAACTGTGAATATGACAGTTTTAGCTCTTTCTTTAAATTTCTTATAATATTTAATTCTTTTTCTTTCCTTGCTATGCAGGCCAGAACAGGAAGTACAATGTTCAACAGAAGCAGTGATACTGGACATCTTGGTTCTGTTTCTGATTTTAAAGGAAATACTTCTGACATTTCACGAGTAAGAATCATTTTCTTTACGTTTAGATCAATGGTTCTCAACCTTGAGTGTGTTTCAGAATTGCCTGGAGCAATTATAGTAATCACAGATTGCTGGGCCCCATCCCCAGCGTTTCTGATTCCGGCGGCCTGGGGTGGCATCTGAGCATCTGCATTTCTAACAAGTTCCCAGGTGATACTGATGCTGCTGTCCAGGGACGGCATTGAGAATCACTGGTTTAGACATAATTTTTGTCGGAGATTGCTATTTTCGACCCTGTCATTTTTTCCCCCTCTTTCTCCTTAGTAACAGAACTCTGATTTTTAGTTGTGAACATTGCAGCCCAGCCAAAAGACTACAATTCCCAGAGTTCCTTAAAGCTAGGCGTGGCCATGTGACTAAGTTTGGGCCAACGAGTGTAAAGCCAAGCGTTGTGTGAGATGTCTGGGAAGACTCTTTAAAAGAGAGGTGTTCAGGTTATATATTGCTGTGAAGCAACCCACACAAATGTAGTGGGTTAATGCAAACATTTTATTTTGTTCACAATTTTGGGGTCAGGAATTCAGGAAGAGTGTGGCTGGGTGGTTTTCCTAGCTAGAGCTGGAGAGTTCACTTTCAAAATGGCGGCTTCACTCGTATGTCTGGTATCTCTGTGCTCCTTGGTCTCTCTTCACATGGCGTCTCTTCCTCCAGGGCGTTTCTACATGGCTTGGGACTATCATAGCATAGTGGTCTCAGAAAAGAGGCAGGAAGCAGCAGTCGCCAGTTCTGTTAATGGATATGCCTGGAACTGGCAGTGTTATTTCTGCCATATTCTCTAGGTCAAAGCAGTACTAGGACCCTTCTGTTTTCAAGAGGGTGGAGAAATAACTTCACTCTTTGGTGTTGGAGGGATGGGTAAGGGGGGTGGGTGGAAAGGTCATATTGCAAAAGAGCATCTGCGATTGCTGTGGCCATCTTAGGAATATACAAAATGCGACAGGAGGGATGCAAAGCAGATGTAATGGCAGAACCATGGTGGTCACATTGGACCATGAAGTTGAAGCCAAGCACTGTGATGGCAAAGCAGAAAGAAGCCTAGGTCCCTTGTGACCCCATAGAGCTGCCATACCGTCAGTAGTGTGTGTCTCTGAATGTCATCTACATAAGAGAGAAATTATCTTCTCTCTTGATATTTTGGCAGGTTTGCGTTATGTGCAGATGATTCTAATCCTAATTAATACAATGCTCTTTTTTAGATTGAGAACATTCACATCTTTTTTTATCATGCACCTGTATTGACTTTTATTAAATTATGTATGGCATCTATTGAGGTGATCATATTGGTTTTTTTTCTTTAATTGTTTAATATAGAAAATGATGTTAATAGATTTTTTCTGTGTGTATGTGTGTGTGAGTGTGTTTTAATACATTGCTGGCTTTGGTTTGCTAGTATTTTGTCTTGAATTTTATACTTCTATTTATTAATAGGTTGATATGTATTTTTATTTCTCTTGCTATCTTAATGTACTTTTGCTTTAAAGTTATATTAGCTTGGTAAAGTTGAGTTGGTTAGTATTTCCTCTTTGTCTGTTATCTGGAAGTGTTGGTATAAAATTGGAATTATTTGTTCCTTGACTGTTTTACAGAACTAACTGCTAGAAAGTCTGAGTCTTGGGTGAGAGTGAGTATGTGTGTGGGTCAATTTTTAACTACTCATTCAATTTTTTTCATAGTTATAGTAATATTCAGATTTTCTACTTCTTCCTGAGTCAGTTTTGGTGTGTAATATTTTCCCTTTCTTCTAAATTTTTTAATTTAAAGGTATACAATTGTTCATACTATTCTCTTAATATTTAAAAATATCTCCTATATCTAGAGTTATGAATGATTTTTAAATCCTAATATTATTTTCCTTCTTTCTTTTTAAAAAAATCAATCTAGTCAAAGATATCAGTTTTAAGATTTTCAAAACGTCAACTTTTGGCTTTGTTCTTTGTGTGCATTCTGTTGTTCTTTCTGTAATTTTTTAAAGACATTTACCTTATTAATTTCCATTCTTCTTATTTTCTGACATAAACACTTAAGTCTGTAAAATTCCCACTAATATCACCTTTGTTCTTCACACATATTTTGATAGTACTATTTTATTATCCTTCAGGTTTATGTATTTTCCAATTTCTACCTTGATTGATTAATTGATCAATTGATTGATTGATGTATTCTTTTTTTTTTGCTGAGGAAGATTCTCCCTGAGTTAACATCAGTGTCAATTTTCCTCTATTTGTATGTGGGTCATCACCACAGCATGGCTGCCACTGAGTGGTGTAGGTATGCACCCAGGAACTGAACCCAGGCTACTGAAGTGGAGCATGCCAAACTTAACCACTAGGCCATGGAACTGGCCCTCTTGATTTATTTTTTGATCCACGGGTTTTCTAGAAGTATGTTTTAAAATTTTCAAACCTATTGGGTTCGTTATGTTATTTTAAAAAAACATAATTCCATTTTGGTCAGAAAAGACAGTTCTATGATGTGACAGCTTTCCCACTTACAGAGACTTGCTTAATGGCCTAATAACACACGTTTCATTTTCATAAGAGTTCCATGTGTGCTTGAGCACAATGTGTACTTGCCAATTGTTGCTTTCAGAGTTCCATATACAGCCACTGGAATAAGTATGTTAATTATGTCATTCAGATCTTCTATTTCCAGCTAATTTTTTGCCTGCTTGATCTATCATATTTGGAGGGAATTATATTAAAGTCTTCCACTGACTAGGTGGATTTTGCTATTTTCTTTTTGTAGTTCTATCAATTTTTGCTTTATATGTTTGAAACTGTATTAGTAGATATGGAAAAATAATTGTTATATTTTCACAGTGAATGAAAACTTATCAATATTTAATGATATTTTCAATCTTTAGTAATGCCTTTGTGCTAAAGAGTATTTTGTTTCACATTAATATAGTTACATGACCTTTCTTTCTATTAGTATTTGCCTGAAATATCATTTTTCATCCTCTTACTTTTGACATTTCTGTGTGCTTACATTTAAGGTGGATCTTTTGTAAACAGTATAAAGCTGAATTTTCTAAAATCCATTTTAATAATCTCTGTCCTTTAATTAATAAGTTTTCAGTCCATTTGCATTTACTGTGATTACTTATCCATTTGGATTTGTTTCTACCATCTAATTTCACATTTTCTTTTGGTCCTACGTTGTGTATTCTTTTTCCTTTTTTAAAAATTCTTTTAGATAGGTCATTTTTCATGACTCATAATTTTTTTCTTATACTAATTTGGAAGTTTTACATTCTATTTCAATTATTTTAGAGGTTAACCTTAAACTTTTAACAAGTATATTAATTTTGACAAAGTCTACATACAAGGATTTCCCCTTTTGTCTTACATGTTATTATAGTCCACTAATTTAATTCTATCTTCGTACATTTATCCATTCACTCAGCAAATTTTTATTGAGTGCTTAATATGTGACAACAGTGTGCTAGTAGTGTGGGATACATCAGTAAGCAAAATCTTCCAAAATAAGAATTCTTATCTCACACCTTTATGAAGACAGGCCTGTAGTTAAGAGTTCTAGGGGACCTTTATTTTGGTCCCTCCTACCTCCACCCCTACAAGACCCAAAGTCCAGGCAAAAATAATAAAATTCCACTTATGATTTACCTTTGTATATAAGCTGATAGAAATAGAAGTCGAAATAGATCAGTTATACTGAACACACATACACAAATTTATAAATATACGTATATAATATATGTATATACAAACACACACAGATATTATCAAAATACGTCTCAACATAGTTTAAAGATTCCTGTTATTTCATAGGGCTTATTGACAGAAAAGAAAAAAGAACAAAAAGAACAAAAAAGGCATACCTTTTCTCTTATTTCCCCTCTCCAGATCAGCCACTTTCCTCTCTTTTAGCTAATTCTTTTGGTATTTACCTCCATACTTCTAAGTGACATGTTTACGTTACTACCTCCAGATTTTTCATTTAAGTCATCACACATAAATTCCCGAGGTTGGCAGGTGACGCGGTTATCTTTCCCGTCACCTCCTCCATCATTCCATTCACTCTCAGTGTCCCCACAAGGTGAACTCCAGGAAAGACAGTAAGTGGCTCATTTTGCATAGTTATATCCTAGTGTTGGCCTATATGATCTATATTCTGCGCTAGCTATTTTGTAACTATACAAACTCTATTTATAGGTGAACCAAATAACTTTTAAATTATTTTCCTTTCCTATCTTTTTATCTTCCCTGGAAATAGCCATAGTCTTAAGTTTTATTTACTTAGGTTCCTGTGCATTCATCACGGATTCAGTCTTAAACTCTCCAAGACATTCGGATACACCAGTCATTCTATCAATTTCATCTTTTTAAAGAAATATCTTAGAGCCTTCGAACCTGCTCCAGTCTGGACAAGCTGCCCTCTATGCCTGAAGCACAGTTCTCACCCTGGGCTCCCCCTTTACCCTCATCCCAGGGATTTTCTTTGTTTCTCTCCTGTGTTGGATTCCCTGTTTCCTGTACTCAGTCTTCCTCTTTCTTAGCTTACTCCCTCACTTGCGACAAGTACATCCTTCACTGGCTTTCTGAGGATCAATGTTCGAGAGGCAAACTTTTTCGCACCTTATATGTTTGAAATTGTCTTTATTCCACTCTCACACTTAGTACAGCTAAGAATAGAATTCTTGATTATAAACTAATTGCTTTTATAATTTTGAAAGCATTGCTCCATTGCCTTTTAGGGCCTACTGTTGCTCTTAGGAGGTCCAAAGCTATTCTAATTCCTGATCTTTGGATGTGATATGTTTGCCTCTCTCTGGAAACCTGTAGGATATTTCCTTTGTACCTCCGTATTCGGAGAAGCCGTTATGTGCCTTGGTGTGGGTTATGCTCATCTGTAACTGCTGGGCACTCAATAAGTTCTTTCTCTCTGGAAACACGTATCTGCCCATTTAGGGAAAATATCTTGAGTTATTTTGTTGTTTGGATGTTGGACTTTCTGAACTCGTCCTCTGGCTTGATCTTTTCAATAATGTTATCCAGCTTGTGTTTCTATTCCATTCTGGGTGATTTTTGACTCTTTTATTGCATTTTTAATTTCTACTAGAATATTTTTTATTTCCAGAGTGCTTGTTAATTTGTTTTCTAAATGTTAAGTTGTTTCTTTTCTGTATTTTTTTGGCATTCTGTTTTTGTTTTATGTCCTTGATATCTTCCCTTATCTCTCTGAGGATATTGGTAGTTATTCTTCCTTTTTTAAAAAAAATTTTCTTCTTCCTGTACAGTCTCCATTTCGTCAATGTTGCTTTCTTTCTTTCTGTTTATTTGCTTTTTTGTTTGGGTCTACGTCTTTCCTGATAGAGGCTTTCTTTGACATCTGATGACTCTCGGTATATATGAGTCGGGCACTAGCAAGCTGAACGGAAGCTCCCAGAGAGAGGGTTTGGCTTGTCAACTGTGGTCTCCACTCTTGGGTGTTCTGGCTGGGATATATCTTTGGGGAGCCCCTGGCATCAGTACGTCTAGATCTTTCCTCTTGTGCTTTCCAGAGGCCCCAGAAGGTTTTCCACTCTCCAGCCTAGAGTGTTTAGTCCTGGTTGCCCGTAACCTGGGAACTAGTGGGAGAAGTGGCCTGGGAATCCTGGCATTCAATTTGTGCCTCTGTTTTCAGAATGAAGCACCTGTCCTAAGCAAGGGCTGTCTGACCGTCTAAAGACTCTTTGTTGTATATCCTTCAGACACGAAGTCTCCAGTCATCTCGCTGTGATTTAGAAGGGGCGGTCACCCATGGATGGGACAAGGGGAGGCAGGGTGAAAATTTGAGGATTAACTGCTTCCACCAAACTGACCTTCAAGCAATCATTTCATTTTTAACCTCAACTTTGCCCCTTGCATTCTCAGGCCAATTCTGAGCTTTTGGGGGAGATTTTGCAGTAAAAATTCTGTTGTTTCTCATCTTTTCCAACTGCACGTTTAGGATTCAGTCTTCTAAGGATCTTCTGAGTCAGTTATCAGTCTTCCGTATGTTTTCAAGCTTCCAATATTTTACCCTTACAAATTCTCTCCTTTACTCTTTGTTCTTGTGGTTTGTTCATTAACAAGTCTCTCTGCTCTGATTTTAGTGGGGCTTCAGAAAGGGCGGCAGTAAATGATGTGTTCATCCTCCACATATATCTGGGAGTACAGTACATTTTTTCTGATCCTCCTTCACCAAGTGAATAGCCTTTATGGTTTCACCAATAGTGTCTCCAGAGGTTTTGGTTCCAGGTCCCACGTGGAATGGGCCTTATTTCTTCTCTTCCGTATGGTCCTTTAACCCAAACCTCTGCTTGACCAGAGGTTGGGAGGCACACAGGTTTATGACTCTGTTTTCTTGTTCCTTTATGGATTTCTCTTACTTTCTTGTGAGCTAAGCTTTGCATTTAAAGAGATGTCAATTATATTTTAGTTTGTTTACAGCAGGACCCATTTCAGGATATCCAGTCCACCCTATGATTAAAGATGGAAGTCTCCTTTGGATTCTTAGTCTCTCAAGACTGGCGATGGTTGCTTAAGCAGATAATGTCATATTCATTCTTTCCTTTAACAAACTTTAGCCTGTGCTTGAAGCTACATGGGAATATGTCTCTGTTGTACTTGTGCCCAAGAGGAGTAGAGAACTGAACAGAACAAAGCGGTTCTGAGCTGTGTCCGTAACTGAGCACAAGAGGGTCTGCCAACCTGGGAGGTTTGGAAGAACCACAAAGGAACATACAAAAGAGGGCAAGCTGACAGAGCAATGCTGACTGTTGAAGGAGGCTGGGTAACGTGGGGAGAACTTGATCACGGGAAGGAGACACTTCCATCTGACACAAAAAGAAATGAGAACCAGAAGCTATTAAGATTCAATAGTGTGTTTCACCAGAGAGAGCTTAGTGCTGACTCCTGGACAGGGAGGGTTAGGGATGACTAGAGAGAAAGAAAACAGCTAGGAACATGGACTGACTATGGCTCCACCCTTAATTTTTTTTTCTTTTTTGGGGCAAGAAGAGTTTACAAGATCTCAAAAATTTCAGTTGTTTTTTTGGTTTTAATTTTGATTTGGGATTCCAGCTTTATTTCAACATCACACGGCTGCTTTGAAGTTCTTGTTAGGAAACATTATCTAGAGTCATATGTTTACCAAATATCTGTAAGTAACATAAAAATATGAAGTTCTTTGTAGTTTAAAGGCCTTTCTAGATATGGAAACTCTAAAACAGATTTGTTCATAACACCACCTAATTCTGCTTTCACTCTGTGACCTCAGGCATCCTGTGTTGTATAAGTCCAATTTATTCCTGAAAATATTTTGGATATTAAAATTTCAAACAGCTTGAGGCATACTTCATTATTTTAAGTGAGAAAAATGAAAAAAGCATTTCTTAAAACCCCAACCAATCTCCCCATACATCACTAAAACCCTCTTAGAAATCCATACAATAATCCTCGGAGGGTTTCTGAGAGGTACAAAGGATTTAAAACACCAATTAATTGCATTGAATGAACTCATTAGTGAGCACAGACAAGAACTCTGTACAACCATGTTGTCCAGTATCCAACACAAATTATGTTGTCCTTTCTACCTGCTTGTGTTTTTTATTCATTTTCCTCTCTCAAAGTGCTTTGTCACTCTCAACTCTCTTTTGAGTGATTGAGTTTTTCTAGGCCTCTTTGGTACTTTTCCACAGGCTTCTACACTTTCTTAGAAGGCATTTTCACTTAACAATGTGAGGAAGATAACGGCAATAACACACACGTTTAAACAATGCAATCAACAGTGCAAGCAAGAGAGAAGCCATCTCGCAGAGGAAATAGCTAAGACAGACAGCAGGGTGCCCTCCATCCTCTTGCCCAGACTTGCGTTCAAATGAAGAATCTTCACTGGCCCCGGCATGCAGATACTTTATAGCAGGATTTCAATTAGTGTAATGCATGTGGGGTAAAAATGGTTCCAAGTCATTACAGGGAATATTTGGAGAGAGAGAATTCAGGTAGTAAATTCAATATCTATATTGTGGTGTCCTGTGTATCCCTGTCTTCTCTCTAAAAAAAAAAAAAAAAAAAAAAAACTGGAAAAACATTTGTATCATTAGCAAAAATAAATACAAAAACACACAAAATAAAACCAACTATATTTAATTTCTTGTGGTTTGCATTCCATCTTCTGATTAGACAACAAATCTCTGTGTGGAAATGACCTCATTTTACAATTCAATCCAATAAATGATGCTGGCCGCCTACGTGGTGGCAGGCACTGCGCCAGGCAGAGAGCTGCTTATGACACAGACCGAGCACCTCAGCTGGGTTTGTAAGCTTGCTCCAGAAAGTGTTTGTTTCTTCCCAGTTTCCATGTCTGGATTCCATGTATCTGCCACCAGGTAAATGGGTTATATCTCCATAGCACCCCACCTCCTCAAACAAACAAAACCTTTCCATAACCAACACCAGCAAGCCAAGGTACCAGACGATCCAATTGTTGATACTGATATTCCTTCAAAATGTGATTATTAAAGTAAGAGCATGAATTATTAGATCATGATTAGTTCCTAACCATTGTGTGTGATTCTTGTATGTTTTAGAGAAAAAAATAGAAAGAAATGAAAATACATGAGGGCAAATTAAATCTTTCTCCTGTTAGACTTCTACTTTTAGCCCCAATCACTTCTTCCTTAACTCTGCTTTTCTTATTTTGTAAAAACAACCTTTTACTTTCTTAGATGAAGTTTCCCGTGTCAAAATATCCTAGCCCTTCCAAAGGTTCCAGTAGCTCAGAGTTTCTCCATTTCTCTGCCTCAGGGCTTCTGATGGTTCTGGGGTCAAAAGCCTGTAGTTATTTACTTAGACTTACTAGAGAAAGGGCATTCTATTTCACTCTTTGGTTCTCTGAGTAGACTCTGATGTATTTTAACCAGCCAGCTAGACGTCCAGAGGAAATCTGGCTTTAAGCTTCCAGAAGTGACCTTCCTCTTTCTTTTCTTTCTGTGGTTAGAAGAGGAAAGAGCAGGAAGACAATGGCAAGCACTGACAAACACTTACATACCCAACAGGGCAAAAAGTTCTCTGTCACTCACCCAGGCTGACTTCCTCCCCTCCTTGCTCTTCAAAGCACCTAAGTGCAGAATTTATTGAGGAGGCAGTTTGCACAGACTACCTCCCCCTGCATCCCCACCCTGGGCCAGCATTGTCTGATAGAAATATATTGTAAGTCACTTAAGTCATTTAAAACTCTGTTGCAGCCACATTAAGAAAATAAATAGGTATATTAATTTTAATAATATACTTTATATAATATAATGCACTCAAAATATTATCTTTCAACATAAACCAATACAAAAAATATTAATGAGATATTTTAGGTTCTTTTCTTCTTACTATTACACTTAACAGCACACCAAATTCGGATGCTCAGTTTTTATGGGGGAATAGTTGAAGTGTATGATTTTATATAAATTACAGTTGCAAAAGTGTATTTACATACCTAAGGTGCTCCCAACATACCTAAAAGGTTTCACATAACTAAAAAATCATTCTCCTTTAATCTCTGCTTCCTCATTGACAAAACTGACTCATCTTTTTAAAAATAATTGCTTAAACTTTAAAGCAAAAGATGTTAGTTTCCAATCTACATCTGTCTAAGTAAATTTATTAACTCTTGTGTGAACTCAGTATTATTTACATTTAACTTAATGTGGTATTGGCAGATTGAAAAGCTTTATCAGTCTTTATCAATCTTCACATTAGCATTTTCTTGTAGTTTTTGCAGCCACTTTACATAATGCTATCAATTACAATTAAAATTTTCCGCATATTGACTCATGTAAGAATACTGTAAAAATCATTATTGCTGAATATATTATGAAAAGGTTCAGTTTCAACTTAAAATCTTGTATCTGTCTAACTAGGTCCCTGATAAGCTTTTCCTTTCCTTGGAGCTTCAAATTTAGCTCATTCATATGAAGTGTGATATTGTTGTGAAAATGTAAACCACACTGCCATTTTTTGGTCTTTGACTATTGGATATTTGGAAAATATTCTTTTATTTTCAAGAAAATCTTGGATTGGAGTTAACAGTACAGTAAATCTTTGTAAAACCCTTCCATAATTTAACCAAAGAGCATTGGCAAAGTAGTCATGAGGCCATTAAATTCACTGTCTTCTATTGCTTTCAACAGTTTTATTCATTTGTGATGATTCACTGCATTTGCGTGTGTACTCTGAAAGATTTTAACAACTGTATCCAGGACAAATTTCATGGAGTCTGCTTCAGAAAACTGAGTATAAATATTTGTAAGATGTATCATACAGTGAAACAAAAATATAAAGGAAACATAGCTTCCTTTTAAAAACTTCCAGTTTTTAATCTGGGTTTTCAACCTAACATAGCTGGAAAACTGTTTGTTGTGTTAGAAACTAATTTTTTAAATATCTAGCCAAAATTCTTTTCTGACAGATATAAAATATTGAAAAATACCTCTGCCACAATTTTGATATTTTAAGCCATGAATGGGCAATATTTCTCCGTAAATTAAGAAGTCTTTGGAGTCAAAACATAAAGCACTAATTGGGCAGCGTCTTTTATATCTTGTGACTCATTTAAAGCCAAAAAGCCCCCAAAAAACAAAAAAAAGAGCCTTGCCATTTTTCAGATTTTGAATCAATTGATCTTTGACATTGTGAAAAAAATATCTTGTATTTTATAAGTGATTGTTTGGTCACTTAATTGAAGTTCTTATTTTTTGTGAAATATCTTTCTTTTAGTATTTTCCTCATAATTTTCTAACAAAATTTCTATAGCTGAGATAATAGTTTCTTTTACCATCTCTCCATTTATAAACACATGTGTCTGTGTTTGTATGTGAGAATCAAAGCAATTTTATATCTGGCCAAAGTGACAAACTCAGATCCTATTAAAAGTCTTGACATTTTTTGACAACATGGGTGGACCTAGAGGACGTTATGTTGAGTGAAATAAGTCAGTCATATAAGGGCAACTGCTGCATGACTCCACTTATATGATGTATCTAAACGAGTCAAACTTACAGAAGCAGAAAGTAGAATGTCTGTTGCTAGAGGGTGGGGGGGAGAGGGAAAATGGGGAGTTGTTCAATGGGTATAAAGTTACAGTTATACCAGATGAATAAGTTCTAAAGATCCACTGCACCATATAGTGCTTATAGTTAACCATATTGTATGGTGCACTTAGAAAATTGTTAAGGGAGCTGGCCCGGTGGCAGAGTGGTTAAGTTGGTGCGCTCAGCTTCAGAAGCCCAGGGTTTGCAGGTTCGGATCCTGGGTGCAGACCTGGCACTTCTCGTCAAGCCATGCTGAGGCGGCACCCTGCATAAAATAGAGGAAGATTGGCACAGACGTTAGCTCAGGGCCAATCTTCCTCACAAACACACACAAAATTGTTAAGAGGGTAGGTCTCATGTTAAGTGTTTTTAACACACACACGCCCACACACACACATAGAGCAAAGGGATACAAGGAAACTTTTGGAGGTGATATATATGTTTACTACCTTGACTGTAGTGTTAGTATCACAGGTGTATGCATATGTCTAAACTCATCAAAGTGTACACATTATGTGCGGCTTCTAAAGTTTCAATTGTACTTCAATAAAGCTTTGAAAAAGAAAATAGATTGTCTGCAAAGGGGAAAAAGCCTTTTTTTTTAAGATATTTAATTCTGATTTGAGGTAACTAATTTCATCAATTCTTCTTTGAGCATTGAGAGGAAATTTATCAAATTCACAATGCATTTGCTGAAAATGTCTCTTAATATTGTACACTTTATCTTTAAAAACTTTTTATACAACAAGCAGCTTCCTGATTTTGCTCCACTTCAGCAAATTGCAATTGCCATTCATGTGAAATTTACAACGTCTTTTCCAATCTCCGTCTTTTAGTGTTCCCATCACTGTACTAGCTTTTGCGCCTGTACACAATTCTGTATCAATAGTATGCCTTCATTTTGAATTTAAAAATTTGTCCAGCGGCCAGCGCTGGGGCGCAGTGGTTAAGTTCCCACGTTCCGCTTTTCGGCGGCCCAGGGTTCGCCGGTTCGGGTCCCGGGTGCAGACACGGCACTGCTTGGCAAAAGCCATGCTGTGGTAGGCGTCCCACGTATAAAGTAGAGGATGGGCATGGATGTTAGCTCGGGGCCAGGCTTCCTCAGCAAAAAGAGGAGGATTGGCAGTAGTTAGCTCAGGGCTAATCTTCCTCAATAAGAAAAAATAAAAATTTGTCCATATTCATTTTTTTAAACTATAAAAATAATTTAATTGTGTTGTAATTAAAACAATAATTTTAATTACCAATTATGATTTATATAGCTATCATTGTAACTCTATAAAATATTCAAATAAACACATTATAATGTTATATTGGTGTATAGAAAAAAATCATTTGAACTGAATCAATATTTGGCCATCAACTAGATCAGTTTACACGTAATACTAGAAATAGTGTACATGCTTGACAAGTATACCATAATACAATACAGTGAGAAATGGCTAAGGTGAAGTGTAGTCCTAACTGAATGATCAAGTTGTGTTATTGGAAAAATATTTTACATTACTTTGGTTTTTAAATGTAAATTATTACAATTCAGTAAAATAAAAAATGCAGTACCACAGTAGCACTAGCCACATTTCAAGTGCTCAGTGGCCACATGTGGCTCCAGGTTACTGTTTTGAATAGTGCAGCCTCAGATTAGGTAGTAAGTAGACCCGGTAGACACCTAGCTGAATCTAAAAACCTCCATAAAGGGATTTTTGATTCCCTCTCCTTAAGTGAATATTTAAAAACACATTCACAGATATTTTAAAAATATGATTATGCTACAATTCATTGTGACTCTTCTAAATAAGGACATAATGAAATAAAAATATAAATTAAGAATAAAAAAATCTCAACTTTCAGAAATCTAGCTTTCACATGTTCCACATTTTTCTTAATTACATATTATATTAAATAGGATATTCCATGTAAACTATTTAACACAATTTCTGGAGCATAATAAGTGACACCCTTGGTTTTTTTTTCCCTGAGTCATCTGATTGCTGATGATTTTGAGCCCAAGGAGTTTGGTGCTGTTGTCCATTTGCTGCTGCTGCTGGGGGTGGGGGCAGGGCCAAGGGTGATGGTTGGATGCTGTGGCTGGGCTTCTAAGGGAGCAGCTGTCCTCACACCATCCCCTTCCCCAACTGGTGACCCCATCCCTGACAGCCAGGATGTG
This sequence comes from Equus caballus, assembly GCF_041296265.1. NCBI lineage: Eukaryota > Metazoa > Chordata > Mammalia > Perissodactyla > Equidae > Equus > Equus caballus. The sequence continues at coordinate 27,376,842 of NC_091688.1, read as the reverse complement.
GACCTTGCTCACCACATGAACTCGTCATCTCAAGCTAGTATCTTGCTAGGCTCCCTCCTCTCTGACCACCTGTACAGGGATGGCTGGCTGTGAGTGGAGGACCTGATTCAAAGATGGGCTTGTGGGACACAGCAGACCAAGCTTTCATTCAGCTATTGTTTTGGAAGCAAGGAAAGACATCTCCCTTCCCCCACCCTGGTCCTTGTGTATCCTGAATGTCCTGCAGAGGGGTCAAGGATGGGGCTGCCTGGCTTTACTGTGCTGGTCCTATGGGTTACCAAGCCTTGAGCCCCCCTCCCACAGTCACAGCTGCTTCTGCCCTGGCCAGTTGTGCCTGTTAAAGGTTTTCATAAGTCCTAGATTACTGGAGTCTGAGTGAGGCAATGTCTCCGGGAAGCAAAATTAAGGACTTTCCAATCTTTAGCATTTTAGGGACATATCCCATCTGGCCTTAAAACATGTAAGCTTCTGAATATTGGACTTTCAAACATTGTCAGGAATGTTGTTATCATAAATTAGAAAAGAGGAGTTGTAAGAGGAAAAGCTAGTATTTATCGAGAGCTTGCCATATCCTAAGTATTTCATTAATCTTCCAAGCAACATTAGTTGGAACTGTTTTTACCTGCAAATTTGAGATGACGAACTTGGGGCAATGAGATGATAAATAACTGGCACAAGAACATAAAGCTGGTAACAGGTGAAGCTAGGATTCAAACCTAGAGAGTCTGACTCCAGAATTTGACATCTTTGCACACACACACACATATATATAATATGTTTCTATATAAAAATATATATGATACATATGACATATATATGATGTGTCTATATCTATGATATATATCTATATATATGATATGTATCTATATAAAACATCCCTAATGTTTTGTTTTTTTTTTTACTTATCACTTCTATTTAATCCTTTTGGAACAGAATCTTAAATATCTATATGTGATTTACTCACATTTCCTTATAATACCTACCCAGTATTTTTGCTGGTATTGCTATTGTTGAATTGGATGAACTATTTAATTTTTTTCATTTAAGGTTGAATATTGTACTGCCTTTTATTTCAGAAAGGACTCTAAGATTAAAAAATAGTGCAAAACAAGATAACTAACAGTAAAGTCCTGCAGAGTACACTTGAGGGAGGCAGAGAAAGCAGACAATTAGGCTTTTACATTGATCTGATTGGCACACACAGGCAATAAGCTGGTTATAAGCTTTCTGGCAGCAAAAGCAAAAGCTAAAGACATTAGATGGCATAGTTTTCGTTTCCTTACAGTAAGAAGAATAAAATTCAGCTGCAGACAACTCAAGTAGGAATGAACGTATGAGCCTTGAAATGAAGGGAATTAGGCAGCAACGTGGAAGATATCTAACCTTGGTTTTATGAGACACAGAAGAGTCATTCAGGTAGCTGGTTGTCATATTGTTTTTAAATAAGAGCAGATGCCCTTACCTATTAACCTTTACTTGTTAAAGCATCTCCATAGGCTGAAAAAATGTGATGCTGTGCTTCCTGCAGGGCTAACATAAGATGATTAGAACTCAGAGAATCCCTGATGGGGGATTTATATGCTCTGACTCTCCCCAATACCAGATGCCTAAACAATATCTGGGCACATGCCAACTACCTATAAATAAGGACCACATCCTCTAAACAACATAGATTTTTCTTAACTGTTTATTAAAATGAGAGCTATAACTTTAGACATAAGATGGGAAAGAAAGAAATGTGCCATCCTATGTTGCAATATTCAGAGCTGGACAGGCTCTCAGACAGGCTGCCTGATACTATTATTTACATTCTTCAGATGAGGAAACTGAGGCTCAGAGAAATCAAAGATCAGATATAAGCATCTTTGACTGTGGAAACTCTGCTCTCAGAGTGCAATTCTGATCCAAGAGACTTAAGAACCCTAGTCCATACTACTTGGGAAAACAAGACTTTAGCTTGACAAGTGATTAGGCTGGACGTTATCATTTGTCTACGCCTTCTCAAAACAAACTTCTCTATTATTCTGTACTTTTTTCTGAAGAAGACGTCTATTGGGTGCGACAAATACATAAGAGTGTGAAAAAGCAACGTAAATAGCAGGATGATTCAATTTAACCAGTTGGAGAAGATTGTATAAAATTGCTCTTTTAAATTTTGATGCATGCTTACTTGTTTCTGTGATTTCAATGTGGTGTAATTAATATTGATTAATGTTCCTTCTGGCTGAAGCTAAACTGCGAATTCAATTGCTGCTCAAGACCTTTCCCAGTCAAAGACAATAAAACAATGCCATTGGTTCGAAGGAGAAAGGCTAGACTTCCTGTTTCCTATGGCAGAGAGATATGCACCTAATTTTCCTAGTATTATAAAGAGTGAAAAAGGAGCAGTCTAGGTCATTGCCCCATTTGACGCCATTTAAAACTGGTACTGTATCTGCCATGAGAATCTAACTATTTTAATAGTGCTGTTTTTTTAGAGGTGCTAGAGAAGCAGAGGTTAGCCTGAAGTTTGTGGTATGTACTAAAGGATGTTGAGTTGCCCAGGTGTCCTTGATGATTTCACCGTGTGGAGGAAAACTTATTCTTTAATAGAGCTTTGTTCTTCTATAAAGCATTTTTTATAGTCATAATAGGACTGGGAAAGTGGGAGTAGAAGGAAGGTCGAATTGGTAGACTGAGGGACTGTAGAGATTTAAGAGGCTATGAGTCAAAGATAACAAGGATTTTAAGTTTTAGTAGCTCAGAAGATGGTGCCACCATCAGCAGAAGTAGGAAAGTTAAGAACCAGGTAGCTTTGGATGGTAAAGGGACAGGGATCACACATAGAAATCTATTGGAAGTTGGATGGTCAGGGCCAGTGAAGGTTCTAAAAAACTAATAGTCAATCCACCTCCCTTGTTTGGGACCTGCGCTGTCACTTACTCGTTCCCATTAATACTGATACAATGTCAAGGGTCCATAACAGTCTGGTAAAGGTCTGAAAGAGGCAAAAGACATATAGGACCTGACGTTGCCGTCTTACAACCCGATGCATTTTATAGAACCAATGTCAGGTCATCCATCTATTCTTCCATTCACTCAAGTTCATTCATGTATTCAACTAGCAAGTGTTTCTAAGAGCCCAGCACTGTATGCACTGTGTTTGGTACTAGGGATGAAAAGGTTAATAGCACGGGAAGCTTATAGTCTTACTGGAGAGGCAATAAGAAAAAAGGCAATAACATCAGAATGAGTATGCAATGGCAGGAGTAGAGGAAAGAGCATTATGTGAGCTCACAGGAGAAGCATCTAATTCAACCTTGGTGAGTCAGAGAAACTCGCCTGGAAGAGATGATGTCCAAGTGTAGACCAGAAGGATGGGGAGGAGAGTCAGGTGAGGTGGTGAGGTGGGGAGCAATTGGGCAGAGCTGTAAGCAGATCAACATGGTTGGAACATAAGGGTGAGGTGAGGTATGGTGAGAGTTGAGAAAGAGGAATTAAATGGGCTAGACTGTGAGGCACCTTGTAAGCCTTATTCAAGAGTTTCCACTGGATTCTAAGAGTAGTGAGGTGCTATTATCGAAGGGTTAGAACAAGCTCTCTGCCTAAAGTGGGAAGGAAAGAGCAGGCTTGAAGCAGAGCTTCAAGGAGGACTTTGTTGTCTTCCGATCGTCGTGGGGATGAGAGCCAAGGGCAGCGAGCCCTTCAGTTCCCACCTCAATGGGGAGCATCTTGGGAAATCAGAATCGAGGGCGTCAAGAGCTTCTGCCCCAGCACCACTGGGCACTCCCCTCTCTGACTCTCTCTACCTTCCGCCACCACTTTAGTGGTGCTTCTCAAGGAATAATAAGAACTTCTATTTCTTAAACACCTTCTTCAGACAAGGCACTATGTAAGCACGTCACAGTTTCCTCATTAACAACCCTATGAGGTAAGGATTATTTTTATCTCCATTATACAGATGAGGAAACTGAAGTTCAAAAAATTTGAGTACTTTGCCCCAGATGGCACAGGTGGTAAGTGACAGAAGGAGGATTCGAACCCAGGCAAAGTGACTCTAGAGCCCACGTTCATGACTATAAGGAATATGAAAATGCAGGTGGCATTCACTTCTCTCATTTGGATGTTACTATATCACAGGAGAAGATTCTAAAAGATAGAACCATACTGTTTTGTGGGAACAATATTTATATAACATAAAATATGCCACTTTACCTTTTTTTTTAAAGATTTTATTTTATTTTTCCCTTTTTCTCCCCAAAGCCCCCTGGCATATAGTTGTATATTCTTCGTTGTGGGTTCTTCTAGTTGTAGCATGTGGGATGCTGCCTCAGCGTGGCTTGATGAGCAGAGCCATGTCCGTGCCCAGGATTCGAACCAACGAAACACTGGGCCGCCTGCAGCAGAGTGCGCGAACTTGACCACTCGGCCACGGGGCCCACCCCGCCACTTTACCACTTTTAAGTGTACAGTTCAGTGGCATCAATTACATTTCATACTGTTGTGCAACCATTACCACGATCTTTTTCCAAAACATTTCCATCATCCCAGTAGAAACTCAGTACTCTTTAAGCAATAACTCGTCCTTCTCCTTTCCCCCAGCCAAAGGTAATCTCTACTTTCTGTCGCCATGAAATTTTCTGTTCTATATATTTTAAATAAATGGAATCATAGAATATTTGTGCTTTTTGTGCCTGGCTTATTTCACCTAACACAAGATCTTTGTTTCATCCATGTTGTAACATGTATCAGAACTTCATTCCTTTTTGTGGCTGAATAATATTCTATTGTATATACACAACACATTTTATCCACTCATTTGCTGATGGACACTTGAGTTGTTTCCATCTTTTGGCTACTGTAAATAATGCTGTAATGAATGTTGGTGTACAAGTATCTGTTTAAGTTCCCACTTCCAATTTCTTTCGAGTAAATACCTGGGAGTGGAACTGCTGGGTTGCATGATGATTCTGTATTTAGCTATTTGAACTCCCAAACTATTTTCCACAGTGACTGCACTATTTTATATTCCCACCAACAGTGTACAATGGTAGTATCCTTAAGACTTTTAAGGTGGACAGCATCCCCAAGTGTATTTAGTTAGCTCCCTTCCTTTACAGCTGGGGAGACATTAGTAGTTTAAAAATTAGTTACCATTTTTGAGCACTGACTAGGTGCCAGCCAGTTTATATATATCATTCCATCTAGCCCTCTCCAAACCCCTATAAACTGTTTATTATCTTAGTTTTACAGATAAGAAACTAATGCTCAGATAGGCTAAATAATATGCTCAGCATCTCACAAATGATACATGGTAGAGCTGAGCTTTGAACTCAAGATCCTAAACATGGATCTTCTCTGTGGCGTGGGGTTACCTGGATTTACTTCCTGGAAATGGTTCTCAGCTTTGTCCATCTGTCAACTGAGTATAAAATTTTGTGTGCCTGTGAAAGCTTTTAATTACTTCTTTAAATTTATCAGGCATTTACGGTTTTTGTGTGGTTTTTTCATAGGCGGCTTCATTGTCAATGAACAATGGAAGAGGCAGGAAACAAAACACTCTGTTGTTATTGTTGGGTAAATATAGCTTTTCCTTTTCCAAATCTTCTCCAAAGTGTTTCTCTGGAAGACTACTGTAATCTGACCCTCAGTAAACATTCTGCTGATTGGATGCTGTGAGTCCCTGGGAGAACTCATCTGATTTCACATCTGTCTTTTTGTCCTTCTTGGGCGTGCTTATCACCCATCTCTTGTCTGATTTTCCTTCTTACAGATTGAATTTCCACGTGCTGCTGCACAGTGCTGGTAGCCTTTCTTTCCAGCAATCTCTTTCCTGTGTTAGATGTTTCGCACACCATTGTTAAGCACAGGCGTGTTCTGGCTTTAGCCAATGATAACATTTCCTCCAAGAAATTTCCTTCTGCTTCTCCTCTGCTTTACAGGTCTTTGATTTCATTCATTTGTTCTGTTTAATATCCTCATTACATAATGTATTGCAGCGTAGCTTCCTTTTTTCTTTAGCTCTCTAAGCAACTTGGTTGGCCATTTTTGGGGTCATATTCCTTTTTTTCTACCTAGGATTTTAAACCCTATTCTTGGTGATACTGAGAATTAGGCTAGTGTGTTTCTCAGTCTGCTGTTTTTACTTGCGTAATGAAAGCACGCTCAAGAGGAGAAATAGCCCTTGTAGCTATGCCCCAACGCCTTTTCCAAGGGGCTCTCCTTATTAATTTTCTCCTCTCTGTTAGGTTTCTAGATTTTCCAGCTGGGACTCTCTCTGTCGCTGGCACATCTGGCTGCCCCAGGCAGGCTGCTGGTTGTTCTGGCTTCATAAAAATAGTAGCTCACATTTGTATACAGTTTTATGTTTCATAAAGCACATTGGAATACATTATGTGACTTAACGGCAATAAGTAAGCACTATAACCCCTATTATATAGATGAGAAACTAAGATGTAAGAAGGTTAAGAAACTTTCCCCAAGCCACACAAACTAAGGGGCAGAAGCAGGATGCAGACTTTACATTTTTCTCATATTTTTAAAATATTTTATCAGTCCTTAGGTATAGTCAAATTCTTTGTGGTTCCTAGTAATCGGATTGTGAATTTTCAAAAAAAAAAAAAAATCATAAAGAAGCTAATGGAAAACAAAAAAGAAAGAAAGATGGGAAGAACCAAAGTATAAATCAGATGAAGATGGACACGGTTCTAAGTCCTAAGTCTGAACCACACATCTCTTCACTGGTCTGTATTAGTTTTCTATCGCTTCATAAGAAATCATCACACATTTAGCAGCTTACAGCATCCACTTACTATCTCACAATTCAGGTCGTGAATCTGGTGAGTGGCTAGGTTTGCGTTCAGGGTATTACAAGGCCAAAATCAAGGTGGTGACCAGGCTGGGCTTTTATCTGGAGGTTCTTGTGAAGAATCTAGAGGCCACCCAAATTTTATAACAAGTGGCCCCCTCCATCTTCTAGCCGGCAATGTTGCCTCGAATCCTTTTCCTGCTTCATATCCCCGTCTTCCTCTCTGGCACCAGCTGGAGGAAGCTCTTTGCTTTGAAAAGCCTCATCTGATTAGGTTGGGCCCATCTGGATAATCTTCCTATCTTAAGGCCAACTGTGCCGTTTAACACAACCTAATGACGGCAGTAAAATCCATCCTCTTCACAGTTCTGAGGATGATGCAGGATGCGTACACCAAGGGGATAAAAAATCTTAGAATCCTGCTTTCTGGAAAAAATATTGTTTTCCAAGCACACAGGCCCTGTTCCTCCCCACCATCTTAAATAACACCACAGTCTGGGTGGTACTCCTGTTGTGAGGCCTTTGGGGATCCCTAAAACGTCTCCAACACTAATTGTTGATTTCTTTTCCTAGTGTGGCCTCAGGCAGCTAGACCTGACTTCTGAGTGCCCTCAGATGTTTAATAGCGCTTCCCAGACTCTAGTCCCAAGAATTCCTAAATACCTTTACCACCTCCCTGTGGTTCCCAAATCCTGAAAATCCCATTTTCATTCCTGACCCATCTCTTTGTGCCCTGGGTGGCTTGCGTCAGCATCATTCACTGACTGATAACAGTGCCTCCGAGCTTCTTACCCCAGGGTCACAGCCAGTATCAGGCCTGAGTCCTATTCCACTCCTCATGTAGCATAAAATGATGAGTTACACCTGGGCTCAGCTCTGGAAGCTACTCTGGCTTCCTCTCCATTTCCTAGTGAGATTAACATTCATGATAATGTCTTCTTGCCAATATCCCACCACCCACTTGGCACCTTTCAGCCATTTCTCATTTCTGATCTGATGACCAGATTGAATTTCAAGCTCATTTGTTGAGCTGGGTGACAACACCACAGGACCCAGTCAATACCACGGTCTGGAGCTTCAGACTACCATTCTTCCAGAATAATCTGATAGCCCACTTGCCCCAGGGAAGGGGTCTTTTAGAATGACAGCTCTTAAATGTTATAATATTATGTGCTCAGCATTTTCTCAGGTGCCTTACTGTATATAAGGATTACAGCAATCCTACAAGGCAAGTACTATTAGACACATTTTACCAGTGAAGACAGTGAGGCTCGGGAAGTTCAAACAATTTGCCTAAGGGAACAGAACGAATAAGTGACAGAAACACCTCAGGTTGCACCTCCTCCACTGCTGTGATTCCTTGTTCTTAAGGAAAGAATAACACACGTGTGATCAGAATGCCACGACACAGTGGAAGCCGTGTCGCTTTCTCACACTTCGGCTCCTCTTGCTTGTATCACACTTGTTTTCTCAAGCTTTCATTTAGGAAACATTCTGCTGCGGTCGGTGCCGTCACGGCTGCTTCCAGTTCCGTCAGGGTGGCTGCTGCTCGCACACCCCAGCACAATGCTCTGCCGTGAAGGGCTTCACAGTGACTGAAACAACAAAACAACTCTTTAAACAGCAGCCATTAAGGTGCCATATGGAAAAATCATGTGTGCTGTGAGCATTTTGGACAGCAGCCAGCCGTGAGTCTGCTTCCTGTGTGGACACATGGGTGGGTGCTCCTGGGTGGTGATATTTTCTGAGCAGTAAGACTGGGTGTTTGGGGCAATCTAGGCACCCAGGCACACATGCTGGCCGAGCACCCCTCACTCTCGGGTGTGTGACAGATCTACAGCAGAGAGGGAGTGCGATGGGAGTGGGTTCCTTTGCTCTGATCCTGGGTGGCTCAGCACCCATGGGTGGCCATGAAGGCCATGCTGGCAAGTCAGTCTCGGTACCTGGCAAGAGCATTGTTTCCTTCTAAGGGAGTGTGCCCAGCCCACGACCTCTCCTCAGTCTGAGTGAGGCTGGCCATGTTCTGTATCCACCCTCCTTAGCATGGCTGATTAGACAAGGACAGCCAATCCATAGACTGACCAGCCACCCATGAGGTGGCCTGGCCTGAGGAGCTCTTCCCTATCAGAAGCTGTGGGAGTTAACTAGGCCAATCAGGTTCTCATTCCTGAAAACTTGAACTGGAAGTTACAGAGAGTACCAGCTAGTTGGTAGAAAGAGAAAACAGCAGACACAGAAAAGGAGCAGACAGGAAGAGAGAAACAAAGCCACAGTAGTGGTGGAACTGGGAACTCCCGAGACAGATGTGGGAGACAAGATAATCCAACTCTTGGAATTGTTGGATTCCAAATGGCCTCCTTTTGACTCCCCCTGATGCCCAAGTGGACTTTTGTTTCTGCTTGCGTATTCCAGTGAGAGTCTAGTCTCATTACAGTCATGTGCTGCATAATGATGTTTGCGTCAACGATGGACTACGCATGTGATGGTGGTCCCATAAAACTAGTGTCATAAAGCCTAGGTGTGTAGGCTGTACCATCTGGGTTGGTGTAAGTATACTCTATGATGTTCACACAGTAACAAAATTGCCTAATGACATGTCTCTCAGAACGTATTCGTGTTATTGAATGATGTACGACTGTCACTGACTGATAGTTTAGGCTGCAACAGAAAACCCAACTTAAAGTGGTCCAAATAAGAAAACTAATTCATCTCACTTAACAAGAAAATCCCAAGTGTTTCCCCTTACCTACCACTCCAGGTTAATTAATTTACTGGCTCAACAATGTCATGAAGATTCCAAGTGTTTCCTGACTTTCTCCCCTGTCACCCTCAACCCTTGTCCTTCTAGCCCAATTTCTTTCATTGTCTAGAAAGACTGTAGCAGTTCCAGCCAATGACATCCAGAGACAAAAAAAAAAAAAAAAAGAAAAAAAAAAGGAATGTGTTTTTCTTGTGCTCCTTTTAAAGAGGGAAGAAAATTCTCCATCGACTCCCCAGCAAGCTTCCCTCGTGTCTCGTTGGTCAGAACCACACCTGATGCCCATTCCTAAATCAATCATGGCGCCAGCAGCGGGGAAGGCAGCCTCCCTGAGGCACAGGCTGGCTCTATATTTTAACCCAGGGAGCGTGAGCTTTCTGTTGGCCAGGGAGAAGGAAACAGCAGTGTCTGCTCCACTTATTATCTCATACCTAACAATAAAGCTCCATTTCACGAGATGACCTGATTGCATCTGTTTGTTTCAACTCAAAGAGTCAGCTAATATCCAGATCATCCTTAGCAAGTTGAAGGACTGGTCCACCGCAGGGACGCTTAGAGAGTGTTTGAGAGTTGAATGGCTATGTAAATATATTATATGGGTCCCTAAAAGTCTCCATTACTTTCCAATATTTTATGGGCCCCCAAGGGTTTACACACACACACACACACATACACACACACACACACACAGAGTTAACAGAGACTCCGAAGAAAGTACCTATCACACTGCTGCTAACCACTGGATTTCCCAGTTCATTTCTTGCTTTCTTGGGCCTCCTACGCAGCCAGCATTTAGGATGCAAGGGCTGCCTCCAGCCTATACAGAGACTTTTCTAGAACAGCTGTTCTTAAAACTTTGGTGTGCCTCGCAGAATCAGCTGGGGGCCTCCTTAAAACAAAAATTCTTGGGCTGCACCTCCAGAGTGTCTGATTCATTAGGTCTGGGGTGGAGCAGATATTGAGCATTGTCTACAAGTTCCCAGGTGATGTTCGCGTTGCTAGTCTGGGGACAAGACTGAGAATGACTGCTCTAGGGCAAGGCGGGCTGTTCTTCCTCCCAACTGCAAGGGAAGCATCTAAGGAGGTAACTCACGTAATTTCTCCTGCAATAAGGAGAAGCTGCTTCCTTGTCACTTGCTATCCCCACCTCTCTAGGTAGTGGTGACTGGATGGCCTAATTTCCAGAGAAATAGAGGCCACTCCTCTACGGGAATGTTGGAAGGTGGAAACTTGGCTTCTGGCCCAGAGAGAAAAGAGAAGGGCCGTAACCTTTGGTTGGCAGAGCTTAGCTAGGCAAAGGGGCACCGAATCTCAGCCTTTCCCACCCCTGTGCTTTCTCATCTGTAAAATGAATAGGTAGGCCCCGTCTGCTTCACGCAGCGGGGCTATACCGATAAAGAGGAAAGACGGGTTAGAATGGACCGGTAAAATGCGAAGCTTTTTGTGAGTTACTGTCTTAATCACAATAAGGGGAATAAGTAAGGGCTGTGTAAAGGCCCCTTTGGGGGCTCAGTAAGGTCAGTGTCTGGGTTCCCTGTGCTTGTCATCCTCCCAAAGCAGGTGCTCGCTCTCCGGAGGTTCTGCGCCCCTCCTCCCTGCGCACCCCGACCCTCAGCGCCCTTCTCCAGGGCCGCCTGCCCCGGGAGCGTGCGTGTGCGCGTGCGGGTTTCTGCTCAGGGATCCCAGTCCCGCGCCCGGGCGGTGGACCCCCGAGGCGATGAATCGGGGGAGACAGCCCGTGTTTCCCGCCCTCTGGTGCCGGCGCCGCGGGGGCAGGGCCCCGGGACGCGGAGCTTTCGCAGCCGCTCGAGGACGCGGCGCGGGGCCCTGGGCAGCGTCGCCGAGGGAGGCCCGCCCGCCCCTCCAGCGCGTCTTCGCGGAGCCCCGGGGCTGCGCCGGCTCGTCCAAACATTATTCAGCACCGCGCGTCAGCCTTGGCTCCGGCCCCTGGCGCGAGCCGTCCGGGTTTTGGCCGCCTTGGCCCCGTCTGAACCCTACGGGCCGTGGGCCAGGGCGGGCCGCGAGCCGCCGCGCCAGGCCCCTCTCCCGACGCCGCCCGGCCGCCCGGGGCGTCGTCGCGGGGCCTCCCGGGCCCGCACCAGCCTCCTCCCGCCCGGCCCTCGCCAATCGTCCACGCTTGCAAAGCGAGGGCTTTGCTTCGGGGTTCGCAGACGTGTGTGCGCCCAGGGCATGCTGTGCGCCTGTTCCTCGGAGCCGCCTTGGCTGGAAGCGCCCGCGCGCGAGTGGAGGTCCGCGGGAACTGTGCCCAGCGCCGCCCAGGAGTCTGCTCTGACCGCCGGCTCAGCGCCCCTCTGCGCCCGGGCGCGAGTCCGGGGCAGCGCAGGAGGGAGGAGACGCACGCGGCCGCCCTGCCGTCTCCCCGCTCTGAGGTTTCGAGTTCGGGAGCGCCCCTCGGGGCTCCGGCCGGGCGGGGTTCCAGATGTGTGCAGCTGTGCAGCGCGCGGCTTCCAGCGGCATCTGGGTGGGGGCAGCTCGCAGGAGCAGCCTGTGCTCTGCTCTCTCTCTGGGTGAGCCGGGTGGGGAAGCTTTGCCTTGGAGGGCCCAGGCCTGGCCGCAGAAGGTTCTGGGGAGTGAAGGGCCTTTGGGGGAGAAACTGAAGACTTGGGTTGAGGACGGGGTCTTGGTTCCACCATTTACCAGGGGCCCGACTTGAGAAATCCACTCTGCCTCTCTGTTTTCTTGATTATAAATAATACAGCTATCATTTGAGTGCTTCTTATTTTCCACATATTATTTTTATCTTCCCAACGATTTGCAGGGTAGGTGTTTTCCACATTCTGCAGATGAAGTGGGATCTCATCCAGGCCAAGTGACTTGCCAAGGTTACACCCCGGCTAAGTGGGGACCTATGACTTGAAACTGTCTCTAACTCCAGAGACTGTGCTGTCTCTGTACGTGAGAAATGTTAACGGGATGTGAAGAATTTTTTAAAATGTAAAATAGTGATGGAGACCCTCCTCTTCTGACCTGTCCTCAGGCCAGGTCCTGAAGTCCAGGCGGGAACATGATCACTCCTCCTCCCTACTTCCACAGCACAGCTTTCCTAGGACAGTTGGAGAAGAGATTGGGGCTCAGACTGAGGACCCCCGACAGTAAGCCTTGCTGACCTCCAGCACCCGGAGCCCGAGGCTGACTTCCTTTTCCCCAACTACATCTCTCAATGTCCTTGAGAAGTGGGATGGGTTTCTCTTCTGTTGTGGAGTTTTTTCTCCATCACCAGTTGGGCAAAAGGATTTTCTCCTGTGTTCAGAGGGAAGAAGACACCCAAAGTGGTTCACAAAGTAACTCTGGACCCCCCAGAGCCCAGACTCGGGACCCTTGGGAGGCCAGCGGTGCCTCAACTTCCTCATCTGTGGTCTAGCACTCACTTTGCAGATAAAATGGATGGAATCTTGGGGAGGGAAGGGCCTGAGTGTCAGGGAAATTTGGGTGCTAGAGTTTGGTCAAATGAAGAATATTACTAATAATATTCCTGTTCTTGCCTGACCCCACGAGAGTTGTGGTAAGACTCAAAATGGATTATGGCCACACCAGGGCTCTGGGAAGTGTGAAATGCCTCACAAAAGCAAGGTGGTATTATTTATCCAGGGCCCTGGAAACAAAAGGAATATAAAGATGTGTGCCATCTTGGTATCTTTCAGACCAGCAGGGGAAATAAAAATGCTATACAAACAGTTTAAATATAAGACTGTGTGTGCAAGAGCTACACCACACATATCCTGTGGTGCCGACTTACACCCTTTTTGGAATAACAAAGAATATATATATATGTCAGGATAGCCTCTAATATTCCTCCTCCTACTGCAGGAGCTCCTTCTCCTCACAATAGCCACAGCCCAATTGTCTCATTTCTCCAGTTAACCCCCTTCTTTCCATTCAAGTGGGTCTATGGCAGAAACTGGTTTTCCTTTGTTGGGGGGGGGGGTTTAGTTTCCCATTGCCGCTGTAACAAATTATCACAAATTTAGTGGCTTAAAGTAACACAAACTTATCATCTTACAGTTCTGGAGGCCAAAAACCCAAAATGTGTCTCCCTGGGCCGAAATCAAGGTGTCAGCAGGATTATGTCCCTTATGGAGGCTCTAAGGGAGAATCCGTTTCCTGGCCTTTTTCTGCCTTTTAGAGGCCACCTGCATTCCTTGGCTCATGGCCCCTTCCTTCATCTTTAAAGCCACCAGCGTTCAGCTGAACCCTTCTCAGATTGCATCACTTCAAGCTCTGCTTCTATTGACATGTCTCCTTTTCTGACTCTGAGCCTCTTACCTCCCACTTAGAAGGATCTTTGTGATGACACCAGGCCCACGTGGATAATCCAGGATAATCTCCTTGTTTTAAGATCCTTAACATAATCCCATCTGTAAAGTTCCTCTTGCCAAGTAAGGTAACATATTCACAGGTTCCAGGGACTAAGACCTGGACATCTTTGGGGGTGGGGGGGTGGGGGGGACATTTAAAGAAAAAATAATTTAGAGCCTCAAACAAAAAAATTTTAAAAAAGAGAAATACAAAATATTCAACTCTCTTCTTCAATTGAGTAACAGCAACTTTTTCTATAAATGTGACAAATTCTGAAATTCAGTTCCTTACTGTATCCGTTAAACATCAGATCCCTGCTGTCAGGGAAGAAGAAACAATGGAGACCATCAAACACAGATCCCACATAAAAGGGAGGGAGAAAAGCTCAGTAGGTTGCAAGTTGTATTATGTGCTTCCCTGGGAACGCAGGCTATAGCCCACTGAAATGATTAACTGTTAACAATTGTTCACAGCTCTTCAGCTGCTCTGCTCGACAATCCTTTGGCACTGTTGACTTCAAAATATTCTTAAAGCATTAATAGAAACCTTGGCTCTTTCTCTTTTCCACAAGAAATACCTAAGTAAAAAATAAAAATGGTGCTGTTCTGATTGAGTGGGCACGTGGAGCCCCTGAAACACTGCTGTTCAGTTCTAGGAAAGTGGTTTGAAATCTGTTTTGTGACGTTAGTGCTCTGAGTGAAATAACAAGAATAACTTACGTTAGAAATTACCATTCGGAGTACAGTCACAGGGAGAACGCCATGTTGGAAATGGTACAGAAACAAGGAACGTAATATTCTTCCAAGAATTGCCTTTCATGGTCAGACTTGGTTTTCCTACCTCTGCCATATAGCATAGGCTCTTCTGTACCATAAATCTGCTTATTTTAGTTACAAGAGTAACAGGGCCAGTGGGCAATATGGTGAAAAGTACACAGGCCCAGTAATTGGAGCCTAGATGGGCTTGCTCTGACCCGTTCACTCACTCACCACGTATTCAGAGTCCTTATCCTGAGCCCAGGACTGGTTTAGATGCCAGGGACATATTAACCAGGACCTAGTGTGGCCTTTCATAGTCTGAGGGGAAAAGGGGGCTAGAGGAGTGTTCTCTGTGGACCACCAGGAACGCCTTGTTGGATAGGGTTCTGTGTGAGGGGCACGGGGAAGGCCTGGAGAGCTTTCTAGAGCAAATGGTATGTACGCCAAGACCTAAAGATGAACAGAAGTTAGCCAGCCAGCAGAAGCTGGGGCTGGCTCAAGCGGGGATCATGGAGCCGGATGTGCAAGACCAAGAGCCTGCAGGAGAGCGGGAGTAGAGAGGAGCTGTGTCGGAGAGTAAGCGGGGGCAGATGATGCTGGAGGGCCCTGAGGCCATTTTAAGAAGCTCTGACTTTCTCCCAAAAGCTAGGGAAGCCATTGCAGGGTCCTAAGTGGGGACTGACATGGTCTGATCTGCTCCTCACTAGCAAACGCCGTGACCTTGGACCATGCACTTCCCCTATTTTCTCATGGGTGCCTAGCTGATCCCTGAAGTCCTTTCCTGCTCTGGCCTTTAAACTCCAAGCAGAGGAAGCGCACGCGGCCGCAGCCCGTTCTGGGGCGCTCTGCAAACTGCACGTTCCCAGGGGCCCTTCCCCGCGCCCCGGGGCCTCCTGGTCAACGCGACTTCTGAATAAGAGATCTTGCGACCTTGCTCCAAGTGGACCAGATGGACGAAGGGTGGTCCCGCGGAGGGGCGTGGGGAGGTCAGCACGTGAGCGCGGCCGCCGCGTTGCCCCCGGTTGGGGGGGGGGGGATTTGAAATTAGGCCTAAACCCCTGGTCACAGCCGCAACTCACTGCCTCTTATCGCATCTCTGGGGCCTCAAAGGAAGGCTGCCCGGCCCGGACGGCTGAAATCCGCCCATTGTTCCCTCCCGGGACCGCAGAACTGCTGCTCAAATCGGCAGGCCATCAGCAGCCTCCGCCGCCCGCGCCGCCGGAAGCACAGGCGGGGCGCCGGGCCCGGGCGGCCTTGGATGTGCGCAGGCGCAGGCCAAGCCTGTTGGGGGAAAACAGGGGCGGTCGGAGGTTCTGCGGCCCGCGGCTGCCCTCTCGTGGCACTTGGGCGCTACGGCATGGGCGCTTCCACCCAACCCCGGGAGCCCAGCCAAGCGCTGTGTTTTTCCAGGTCCGCGCAGGGCCAGGGGAACCCTGCGTGTTTGTTTGATGGGAATGGATTACTGGAAAGCTAGACGGAAGGTACCCTGTAAACCGGCAGGTACTGTATTGTTTGGGAAGCAACAGCCTGTAAAGTAAATGCCAGGTGACAGCACTGCTGGGAACCGCCACCCCCTCCTCCTGGCCTTGGCTTCTCCCTGACCTTGAGCGAGGCGCTGAAGGCAAACAGCTCTGCTGCTGGGGAGGAGGGGGAGGAAGCGGCAGGGGAGGCAAGACTTGGAAATCAGAGCTAGCGCGCCCAGCCCACAAATTCCACCCCCGGGTCTCTAAACAGATGAATACCACCCCTTTGCCCACCCTACAAAGACATAATATATATGGATTAGCGACACTTCCAGGGAGAAGAGCTTTCTGCAAGGCGTGGGTGAGGGCGGAGGGGTCGCGGGAGACCCACCGGGTGGTAACAGAGCCTGAAGGTTTAGCTGAGGAGAGTGAATCCGCACTGTGGAATGACAATTATGTGCGCTAGTCCGCTTAGGGAAGCACACCACATACAGTTCTCTTTCAATTCTCTTTGCCAGCTGGATGTGCTGAGCCCTCCCCTAATTCCTGATTCTGAGTCCTTGATCTTCTTGGGGTCCACCCTGTTCCTATCTCAAGCAGTCACTGTGGAATGTGTTTCCTCTGCTCTGAGATTTAAAGATGAGTCATGAAGGTCGTCACTCGCCTCTGCCCCTGCTCAACCCCACCTGTATTTCTAGGGCTGTCTGCGGGGGAATGGCTTCTTTAGGGCTTCTCCTTTTTTTCGTCCTCTCCCAGCTCCCAACTCCATCCCATTGATGGATATCATCCAGTGCCACCAGAGGGGCTGTGAGTGCCTGGATTTTTGGTGGGAGGACAACAACTTCAGGAACAGGAACCAACAAAGGTCTCCCACTTTTGCAGAAGTCATGCATTGCGTTAGAGGCTATTTCCTTTCTCTAGGCTCTGAACATTTGCCCAGGCTGCAGATGCTGGGAGTTTGCTCTATGACCCCACCACACTTGTTCTGCTTAGGGTATCAAAGCTCTTTGTGACCGAGGTTACCGTAAAGATTTCCTGTGGAGGGAGACACCAGGGACAGAGCATGCATCTGGAAATCTCACAGCGTGGACTCTGTGTGGTGACACTGAAGTTCCATGTTCTTCAAGAAATGTCTAGACTGGATGACCTCATTGGAGATCTTCTGGCACAAAGCCCTTTTCACACAGCAAACTGAGACCCAGAGAGGGGAAGTGACTGGCCCAGGTCACTCAGCAAGTTGGTGGCCGAGCTGGAATTAGATCTCAGGTCTCCTGACATCCGGTTCTGTCATTAATTACACACAGTTGTTGAGGACCTACTATATGCCAGGCACTCTGCTGGGCACTGGGATACAGCTGTGAACAAAATGAAGAGCCTGCATACAGCTTAGATGCTCTGGTGTTTATGTGGGGAGATGGTGGGTAAGCAAATAAACAAATGTATCCCATAATGCCATGTAGTTAGGATCACTAGGAAGCTCTGTGCTCCTCGTCCTCTGTCTTTGGAAGGAAGGGGTTAGAGGCTTGGGAGATGCTCCCTTACGTGTTCACTCATTAAGTAAATATCAGTGAGGCCCCACTGTGTGTTGGGTGCTGTGGCGACACACACGCATAAGAGCAGGATCTGCTTTCAAAAGCGTGCCGCTCAGTGGGCAGATGGGGCATGCCTCTTAGCATCGTCTTTACATGTACGGCTATTGTTTTTATGCTCCTTGTTGTTCTCTCCTGGTCTCTTCCCAAGAGGAGGCTTGTAGAAAACTCTGATCCTGAAGTGGTGTAAATCCCTTCCCCAAAAGGCTTCTGGAATCCAATTGCTGCTACTGACTTATTGATGGACATCATCCAGTGACCTGGGGAGGCGGTGGGCAGCCCAGCCACAGCCTGTGATAAGGAGAGAAAACCCAGCATCCGCCCTGCAGTGAATAATAGAACAAAAAGCTGCCGGCGCCTGCAGGATCAAAGTGCAGGGGTGGTGGTGTCTCTGGGTTAAATACATCAGCAGAGGGGGCTGGAGCAGGTGGTGGACGCAGCTGGGAGGGAAGTCTGGGGTGTGGAGGAACCTTCAGCGGGAGAAAGGATTTCTGTGCCTTACAAGAAGGTCTCCTGTGGCTCTCTTCTGTACCTTCCCTGGAGACCGAGGACTCTTCCCTCCACCCTCCCTCTCCACCACCCCCACCCCCACAGCCTAAAGAGATGGAACGGCTGAGGCAGGAGGCGAGGGGGAAAAGCATGCTGTACTAGGAGGCAGGAGACACTGGACCCCTGAGCTTAGGCGTCGCTGAATTATTTCCTAGGACACAGTCCCCTGTTCTGTAAAACGAGGAGGTTGAAACATGGTCTAGAACTTTCTTCCTGCTTTCATAAACTGTATTTTTCCGAAAAGAGGCAAAGAAGATCTATTACTTAGGGTCCCTGTCCAGTTACTTCTAGGCCAGGCAGAGAGATCGCCATAGCTGTCCTGGGCTCCTCCTCAAACTCAGTCTGTACGCCCCCATTTCTCCAGGGGGCGGGAGGGACCCGTAGGAGGGCATGTGGAGGGACTGTATTATTTATTCCCTCATTCCACATGCTCCCACTTGCCATTGGAGAAACCAGAAGCTGCCTTAGAGTAATTTTTTTTGGATGAATGATTCCTGGGATTTTTACCTTAAAAGAATATTTTAAGACGTTAATGTTAGTATTGGTGTCTTTAAATATATACGCAGTTCTAGAGTGGAAGACCCGGGTGGTATGCGATGTTCTGGGGATCTTTGCAGATGTTTATCTCAGTCAAGAAGATGCCCAGGGTTCTTAACACACTTTGAGAACCACACCCTGACCGTTCCTTGTGAACGTGTGTGTGTGTGTGTGTGTGCACGTGCAGGTGAGTGTCCATACATGTGTGTGTGTGTATGTCTGTGTGTGTGTGCCTGTGCCCTGAGTCAGCCTGAGTCCTGGGCCTTTTGTCTTTCCTCCTGAATATGCCAAAGGAGGAGGTCAGTGTATAATTAGAGGAAGAAATGTGTCAGTCAGGAAATAACCCATTTTACTAGTGGAAAGTTATTGAAAGCCCGTCCTTTTGTGTGTGAGCATCGGGGCCTGTAGGCAGATGAGGAATCTCAGAACAGAGTGGGAAGATAAACCAGACCAATATTAAAGGCAAAAACTCCCATGTTTGATATAAACCCAAGATTCACGCATGGAACCCAATGCAGGTCCACCCAGACAGAGCACGTAGGGTGCACACACATGCACAGCTCCACACGGGCACTGCACAGACAGACCTGTGGGATGGCACCCCTGCACACGCATGTACACTGAACATCCTCACAGATACATTCAGTATAGGGGAGGGACCCAGGGTTATGGGTTGAACTGTGTCCCCCAAAATATGCTCAAGTCCTAACCCCTGGTACCAGTGAATGTGACCTTATTTGGAAGTTGGGTCTCTGCAGTGTAAACAGGTTTAGATGCGGTCATACTGGAGTGGAATGGGCCCTGATCCAATGTGATTGGTGTCCTTACATAAAGAGGAAAATTTGGATGTAGACAGAGGGAGGATGGAGTCAGAGACTGGAGTGATGCTGCCACAAGCCAAGGAAGGCCTTGGGCTCCCAGAAGCTGGAAGAAGCGAGAAGAGATCCTTCTCTAGGGATGGACGCTGGAGGGACCATGGTCCTGCAGTGCCTTGATTTGCACTTCTAGCTCCAGAACTGTGAGAGAATAAATCTCTGTTGTTTTAAGCCCCTCAGTCTGTGGTGCTGTGTCCCGGAAGATGAAGACAACAGATACATAGACTATGTGTTGCATGTCTACACCCAGGATGCACAGGACCTTTGGCACAGGCAGCAAGAGATACTCAAGTCATATAGACTTCCCCTGCTCCTCTGCTCCCTCCCGGCAGCCTCAGCCTTCTTTCTTCTTGACCTCATTCCCCACAGTGGCCTGAGATCACCCCCACCGTCACCACAGCAGCCAACATTTATTGTGCACTTTCCTCTCTGCTGAGCACTAGTCTAAACGCTTAAGGTTAGTTAACCGAATCTTCACAACAACTCTAGGTGTTGTCCCCATTCACGGATGAGGAAACTGAGGCACAGAGAAGTTGAATAACTTGCCCAAGTAAGTGGGGGCAGAGAACTTGGAATTTGGTGTAGATCCTGCTTGTGTCTGCCACACCAGGGAAACGACTCTTTTCTCGGGATTCTGTTAAGGACTGTGTTCCAAGTAATACCTGGGGTGTCAGTCGCCTGCTTTATGGGTCCTGGGCTGTGATGTCCACAGGTAGACCTCTGACACAAAGGTCTCCTCTCCACCTCCACCTCAGCCTGTCAGACCTGCGATGAGCTGTTTGAAGCAGTAGGAGCGGGGGAGGGGGGGGACAACATGGGCTCAGAGCATCCATCCCCCTCCTCCTTGACTTCTTGTTTTGATTGAGGAATATTTTCATACCATAAGATGCGCACATTTGAAGTGTACAGTTGGATGAGATTTAGGAATATAACCACCACTCCGATTACAAAAGACCATTTCTGTCACCACAGAAAGTTCCCTTGTGCCCCTTCAAAGTCGATTGCCATCTCCACCCCAGGCGACACTTGATCCCATTTCTACCACTGTAGATTAACTTTGCGTGTTCTCTAACTTCACATACGTGGAAATACATAATACGTACTTTTTTACGTATGTGGCTCCTTTTACTCAGCATGATGTTTTTGAGATTGAGGCTTGTAGTTACATATGCCAATAGTTATTCTTTTCTTTGTTGCTGAGTAGTATTCCATTGAATGGATGTACTCCCATTTGTTTATCCATCCACGTGTTGATAGACATTTAGGTCATTTGCCGCCTTGGCTATTACAAATAAAGTTACTGTGAACATCTGGATATAAGTCTTTGTGTGAACATGTGCTTTCATTTCTCTTGGGTAAATACCTAATAGTTGAATGGCTGTTGTATGTTTAACTTTCTCAGAACTGCAAAACTCTTTCCCAAAGTGGTTGTACTATTTTACGCTCCCACCAGCCGTGTAGGAGCATTCCAGTTGCTCCACACTCTCACCAGGACTCGGTATTGTATTTTTAATAACTTAGTTGTTCTATTGGCTATGAAGTGGTTTTAATTTGTATTTCCATGACAACTGAAGATGCTGGCCATCTTTTAATGTGCTTATTGGACATTTCTAGACCTTCTTTTGTGATTTAAGTCTTTTTCCAATTTTAAAATTGAATTCTTTGTTTTCTTATGACTGAGTCGTAAGTGTTCTTTATATATTCTGGATATAAGTCTTGTGTCAGATATATAAATTGTGAATGTTGTTTCCCAGGCTGTGGCTTGCCTTTTCACTTTTTAAAGTTTAATTTAATTTAATTTATTATTTATTTATTTTTTAATATTGGCACCTGAGCTAACATCTGTTGCCAATCTTTTTTTTCTTTCTTCTTCTTCTCCCCAAAGCCCCCCAGTACGTAGTTGTATATTCTAGTTCTAAGGCCTTCTGGTTGTGCTATGTGGGACGCCGCCTCAGCATGGCCTGATGAGCGGTGCTGGGTCTGCCCCCAAGATCTCAACCGGCGAAGCCCCAGGCCGCCAAAGCAGAGTGCGTGAACCTAACCACTCAGCCACAGCCCTCCTTTCACTTTTTTAAGACAATGATTTTGAATTCTTTGTCAGGCAGTTTGTAATTTCTTCAGGGTTGGTTACTGAGCTTTATTTTGTTCCTTTGGTCGAGTCATGTTTCTCTGATTCTTTTTGGTCCTTGTAGCCTTGCATTGGTGTCTGTGCATTTGAAGAAGTCGTCACCTCTTCTGGTCTTTGCAGATTGGCTTCATCAGGGAAGGCCCTTCACTAGTCAGCCCAGCCAGAGACTCTGGGCAGGCCAGTTGGCGAGGACACAGTTGGTGAAGTGGGCCTGCTTTTGGGGTCCCCAAGCAGGCCTGGTGCCAGGGCAGGACACACAATTAAGGAAGTAAACACCACATTGACGTCATCTTTGTCTGTATCTCAACAACCATAGTTGTAAGCTCCCTTGGTCCTCTTTTGGTAGAAGATGGGGTCTGAATAAATGATAACATAAAGCCAGATGAAGTTACTGAGCAGAACTCTCAGACTCTGCAAACTCAAGGAGTCCTGTTTGCTCAGATCTCTATTCTCTCTCTCTTCCTGTAATCTGCAGCCTCTATGCTATTTTGGCAGTCCCTCCACCTGCAGTCCTCCTTAAACTCAAGAATACACTCAGATACACACAAACACGCAGATAACCTCAAGCCACCAGGCCCTGTATCAGACACTTGGGAACCTTGAACCAGAAATTGGTGGACACAAAGAAGACCTAGAAGTGGTTGCCCTCCCTATCCCCAGGGAGTTTGTGATGAATGATGGAGACAAAGGTCTTTAGGAAGTGGGTAGGAGAAACTTTACAAAACCGGTACAGAGAAACACATCTGTTAACATGTGTACTACTAATAATAGGGAAGAGGGGCTTTAATAGAAGAGGGGCATCTGGAGACTGGAAGGGGCCCACAAAGCTGTAAACTCAGCTCCTGTTGAGATTCAGGAGGTCATCCCAGCTCCCCATCCTTTCTTGACAAACATCTTGAATTTGTGAGATAAAGTTTGACGATGGGGAGGAGGTGCTATTTGTAGCCTATATTAATGAGGTTTTGTATGACAGGAACACAGCTCATAGTACCCAGCGAAAAGGGAATATTTTGGCCCATATGACTGAAAATCTAGAGGGTGTGTCTGTGGCCGGCATGGCTGGGTTCAGGGACTTCCACGGTGTCATCAGGGTTTAGTCTCTCCATATTGTGGGCAGGCATTCTGGTCATGGTGAGCACAGTGGCCACCAGTAGCCTAAGGCTCACATGCCACCAGATTAGCAACTCCAGGAAGACTAAAGCTTTTTCCCCAATAACTTTGGAAGAAAAGTTCTATGGAAGGATCTGATTGGCTGGGTTTGGGTCACATGACCATCCCTGATCCAATACTGTGGCCAAGGGCATAAAGTATTCTGATTGGCCAGGCCAGAGTCTTGTGCACACCCCTGAAGAAAGGCACTGATAGTCCCATCCAAACCACTTGGAATGGATTCCCCACAGAAGAGAGTTCTTTTATCAGAAGAAGTGGGGAGGTGGGTTCTGGACAGGGAATACAATAGCAGCCCACTACACAGTCCAAACCCTAACTCCATGTATGACTATATAAAGCAAATTACTTGACCTAGTTATGCATCAGTTTCCAAAGGAGAAATAACATTCCTGATCTATGTAATAATTACACATGGATGACATGAGGCTAATGGTCACGAATGCACTCCGAGATGAAAGGGGGTATGTATTCTGCTCAACTGTCGCCATGGCACAGACGTTGTCCATGTGGGAAGCTGCAGAGAGAGTGGCTCCACTCCCTGAGCCTCTTTATCTTGGTAACCAACTGAGGTAGCAGAGAGTTGTCCTTGGAAAGACAAAGGCACAGAGATCGCTAGAAATAACAAGCAAGAAGGGTTCCAATCCCGCCCCTCCTCTCTCCCTGCATGGGATCCCATGACCACAGGCTCGCACCCCAGAACACAGGGACTGCATCAAGTAGGTGGGCCTTGAGGACACACACTGTGTGGCCTTCTTCCCTCCACCCACTCCCACCCCAGCACAAGTGGCAAATAAGATTACAGAAGCCATGGAAGGCAGCATTCGGAAATTTAAAAGATAAACGCTCACGGGATAATTGAATAGCATTCTGCTGAAAAATGAGCTCTCAGAGCTGGTAATCAAGACTCTGCCGTTACCACAGGGGCGCTCCCCTGCCTCGCTTTGCAAACCCAGCAGCATTAACCCTTCGGAGGCTCTGCTAGGGGAAGGCAGCTTTTGTCTTTATTTGAAGACTCACTGGAACAGTCTGATGATGGAGGGAGCTCCGTGTCCTCAGGAGTGTTCAAGCGGGGGATGGAGGAGAGGGGTGAACCTTCTGATTGCTAAGGGATCTATCAGCACCGAGATTCTGATTTTTCAGACTTAACCATCAGGTATCTATTGAGAGCATACTATATTATGCAGCACCAGCCTCAGTACTGTGGGATTAAAAACACGAATAAATAATAATAATGCAGCAAATAGTTTATATAGCAGTTAGTACGCACCAAGCATAATTTTAAGTGCTTTTCATATAGGAACTAATTTGATCCTAACAACAACCGTAGGAGTAGGTACCTACTACTGTCCCGATTTTACAGTTGAAGAGACTGAGGCACAGTTGAAGTAACTTACCCAAGTTCACATAGCTAGTGAGGAGAGCATGGGATTCAGATCCAGGCGACAGGAGAAAGAATATAATACACATATTGATCACACAGGCCCCACGTGAATTCACCATCTTGTTGGAGAGAGCAGAGAGTCTGAAGGTTTGAAGATGAGGGGTTGGGGACAATGGGAGAGATGGATGAGATCCGGAGTTGAAGGACCATTTGGGCCCGTTCTGATTCTGTCAATCCTCCACCTCCATGGCCTGGCCTTCTCCAGCCACCCTTGGGCTGAGGATGGATGCTGTCCCCTGGAACCATTACTCACAAAAGTGCTGGCAACCTCGACCCCTCCAATCCCACCTCCCTCTCTCCTTTTTCTCCCTCTCTCTGGTTATTGTAATTATTTGGGAATTTACAGAATAATCCGTCACCAAGTCCTCCAGAACAAATTGAATGTCAGGTTTATAAAACAACCTAATAAAGCAGATGGCATTACCCACTGGTAAATCTCTTCCTCATTTCCTGCCCCACCCCCTCCCCACTTCAGTGTCTCGGAAAGCTGACAGATTATCCATTTACAGGCAGATTAATCCTGAACAGTATAAACATGGGGAGAAAATTACACTTTCTTGTATCCATAATTGATAAGAAGGATGCATTAATCTATAAAACCCAGAGGAAAGCCCATCTGTCTGCCCAGGCAGATGTGGGGGTGTCTGGGAAGGAAGGAGACCCATCCATCTGTCTGTCTGTCTGTCTGCCTGCCTTTTTATCAGAAATCACTTTCCCAGGGGCTGGTCTCCTCTTTCTGGCCCTGGCAGCTGGGTACCTGCAACCTTAGACAGCCCCCATCCCTGTTCATGAGGCAGGCAGGGCTCAAAGTCCAACATTTCAGGATCCAGGCCTGGGGCAGAGGCTCCACCACCACTTTCTTCTTTCCGAAAGCTCCAACAATTGAGAAGTCCATCAGCCTTGCTCTGTGGTGGTTCCATAAATTTGCCTCAGCTGTCCGCTGACTGGCCTTTGAGGGGATTCCAAGAAGAATTTGTTCAATGAGATTGCCATTTAATTTGCTCCCTACTCTCTACTGTTGCTTTAAAACTTTTTGCAAATTTACATACTTCCCTCCCCTCCCTTTCCTCCTCTTCTAGCACCTTCCCTGGTGGAGGCAGCTGTGAGGCATTAATTGTCTCCTTGAGGCCTGTCAGAGCTGTCAGGAAATGTCACACTGGCCAAATCCTCTCTCTGCAGAGGGATGGGGGTGGAGAGAGGGTTTCTGAGCAGACTGCTCCAGAAACAATTGTCCCCCTCCCAAGTAGGAGACAGACAGCGACAGGGACAACAAGCACCCACCCCCTCATCCAGCCCCCAACCCCATTGGAAGAATTTAGGGCCGGATCCTCTGACCTTGCGCCTGGGATGGCTTGAGGTAGGGATGGAGGGAGCATGGTATGTGGGATGGATTTATCTAGAGTGGGAGAGAGGATCCAGGGGAAGTTTTGGCAGATTCCCATTTGACCAGAACGACCCTCTTGGCCAGTTGGACCTCAAATGAGAGAGGGAGGAGATAAAAATGGGGATGGGGAGGGAGACAGGCAGAGGAGACAGCCAGAAAACACTGAGGGACCAGGAGAAAGGCAAGATGGGAGACAGAATAATGGAGAAGTAGAGAAGTCTATGGCAAGAGCTCATAATTCCTGCCTTAAGGATGGGTGGGCCTCTCTTACGATCTGGGAATCTCTGTTCCCTTAGCCTCTACTGCACTGCTTCCCCCAGAGCACAGCGAGGGTGCTGGCCTCCAGACAAGTAGGCACATTCCCAGTGCATCCCCCCAACTTTGTGTGGAGGTGCACTGGGTGCCAAGAGTTTGAAAGAAGGGCAGAAACCTCTCATAGGTGTATTGTACTTCAAAAAACACTTCATACCCAGCCCCTCCACTGCAGACTTCTCCAAAGAGCTGGGCTGTGGAAGAAAGTGCCATGGACTGAAGTGTGGTCCCCCAGGACCACTGTTCTCTGCTGGGTGTTGGTGCTGCTAACAAGTGTTCCAGTCTTTGCCTTTGGACTCGAAGCTCTTAGCACAGATGACACCTACTACTCCTGGCTGGAGTTTGCAGATGGCTATAACCATGGTTTCCCAGAGGGTGTCCCTTTGAGCACCAACGGTACTTGAGCTGTTCTCTGGGTTCCACAGTTAAACACATTTGGGAGATGCTGGGCTAACAAAGTTAAACAATGTCATTTCCTCTATTTTACTTTTGGTATTTTTTGCTTTTCTTCTCTTCTCTACTCTGGCTGATTTTTCTCTACTTCTTTCTGTTTTTTCTTCTTGCCCTCTATGTTATAAAGCACTGATTGTGGGTTTGATACAACCCCAGTGAAAGTGTAAATACTAATTCATTTTGGTTTCATTCTTTCCTTTTTAAAATAAATGATTAGGTTCTACACATATATTTTCAAAATTGACAATTATAATTTTAAAGGAGAAAAAAATTAGTGACTCTGACCCTAGGGTCATGAAAGCCTGGAAGTAATATTATTCCGTTTTCATTTACTAATGTTAATAAAAATCATTGCAACATGAATTGTAAAGTAATGATATGTAAATTATCTAGAGAAACCAACAAAGCACTTAATTTTAGCCCCTTAAATGTAGTAATTAATGCTGGATGAACATCTAAGGTTTGGGTGTTAGTTTTAATAGGTATAAGTTGAGCGATAAAATGAAATTTTTTACTTAGTCTGTTTCTAAGAGTCTCAAACTGCTTCAACCAATTAACTTATTACTGTCTCCAGAGGCAACTTTTGTACCTTTTTAATAGGGAAAACTGAGTTTCTTCGTTTTGCCACTGTATTTTCATAAAGTGACAAACCAGAATCAGTCCCTCACATGCTGACCAAAAAGCAGCCTGTTCTTGTTTTTTTTTCTTCTTTTTGCAAAGCCCTGTGTTAGACATCCTCAGAAAATACAGGAAAAGCAAGAAATGCTATTCCTACCCTTAAAAAGACAAGATGGAGTGGGAAAACATGTCCCTCCTGAAGATGTCATTAAGAACTTCAGAAAACAAAGCCAGGTGGTTTTAAAAAAAAAGGTACCCTCATTCACTGCTTGAGGGAATGTAAAAAGTGGATGTAGCCACTAAGGAAAACAGTATGGAGATTTCTTAAAAAATTAAAAATAGCAATACCATATGACCCAGCTATCCCACTACTGAGTGTTTATCCAAAGTACTTGAAGTCAACAATACAAAGAGACTTATGCACTCCTATGTTCATTGCAGTATTATTCATAATAGCCAAGACGTGGAAGTAACCCAAGGGCCCATCGACTGACGATTGGTTAAGAAGATGTGGTATATATATATACATGGAGTACTACTGAGCCATAAAAAAGACAAAATTGTCCTGTTCACAACCACATGGATGGACCTTGAGGATATTTTGTGAAGCAAAATAAGCCAGACAGAGAAAGACAAACACCATATGCTTTCACTCTTTTGTGGAAGATAAACTTACGGACAAAGAGAGCAATTTAGTGGTTACCAGGGGGAAGAGGGATGGGAGGTGGGCCCAAGGGGTGAAGGGGCACATTTATATGTCTGACAAATAATAATGTACAACTGAAATTTCACAATGTTATCAACTATTATGACGACAGTAATTAAAAAAAGGTTAAGTGAAACAACACTGGAGAATGAAGAGCTAGGTTCTTATGTGTCACCTCTCATGGCTTTGCTCACACTGTCCCCTGTGCCTAGACTGCCTCTCCCACATTCTGTATACTTGCTTAAGTCTGGCATCTCCTTCCATTCACCAACTTGGTAGAATTGACTACTCATCTTCTGAGCCCTCAGTGTATCTGCTCTGTATTTCTGTTAACATCTTACTGAATTTTCACTTTATTCCGTGGTGGCAGATTCAAGAGTCAAGAAGCTTAATGAACCCCAAACAAGATGAATTCAAAGAAAACCATATCTAGACTCATCATAATCAAAATGGTGAAAATTAAAGCAAAGAAAAACTTCTGAAAGCAGCCAGTGGAAAAAGTACACTTTTTTTTGTAATAGAATGACTGGAGATTCCTCATTAGAAATCCTAAGAGTCAGAACACGATGGAACATCATCTTTAAAGTGCTGAAAGAAAAGAACTGTCAACTCAGAATTCTATATCCCTCAAAAATATCCTTTAGGTATGAAGTCAAAATTAAGCGTTTCTCAGATGAAGGAAAAATAAGAGAATTTGTCACTAGAATATTTGTTCTGTAAGAATTGTTGAAGGAAGCTCATCAGACTGGAGGAAAATGACAACAAAATAAAGCTGAGTCTTGGGGAATGAAGGAAGAGAAGCAGAAGTGGTAAATATCTGGGTAAATATGAGACCAATATCTTTTCCCCTTTAAGTTCTTTAAAACACATATGACTATTGAAAGCAAAGATTGTAAAATTATCTGGTGAAATTTTTAATGTATGAGGATATAATACAAATGACAATGATAACATAAAGGTCATTTCAGAGGAATAGGAAAGGGGTTTATATAATTGCAAAGCTTCTAAATTTTACTTGAATATTAAAGTATATGTATTATAATCTCTAGAGCAAATACTACAAAGTAATGCAAAAATGCCAATGATAAATTAAAATAGAATACTAAAACTTATTTTAATAATCTGAATGAAGGCTGGAAATGGAAGATAGCAGTATAGAAATAGAGGGGAAAAAAGAAAACATAATAAAATAGTAGAACTAAATACAACAATATCAATAATTACATTCAATGCTAGTGGTCTAAACCTTTCAATTAAAAGGGAAAGATTGCTGGAGTGGATTAAAAAGCAAGTCCCTGTTCTTTTCTTTTTTTTTTTTAAGGAGATTAGCCCTGAGCTAACTGCTGCCAATCCTCTTTTTGGTGAGGAAGACTGGCCCTGAGCTAACATCCATGCCCAACTTCCTCTACTTTATATGTGGGACACCTACCACAGCGTGGCTTGCCAAGTGGTGCCATGTCTGCACCCGGGATCTGAACCGGCGAACCCCGGGCCGTCAAAGCGGAATGTGTGCACTGAACGGCTGCACCACCAGGCTGGCCCTCAAGTCCCTGTTAAACACTACCTTCAAGGGACACACTTTAAATAAAAAGACACAGATGGATCGAAGGTAAATAGATATCATGCAAATAATAAGCATAAGAAGGCAATAATGGCTATTTTAAAATCAGATAAAATAAGTTTCCAGATAAAGAGTATCACTACAGTTAAAGGACATTTCATACGATAAAAAGGACAGTTCATTAGGAAAACAAAACAATTATAAACTTATATGAACCTAATAACACAGCCACTCCAATCTTAGGAATAAAAACAATAAAGAGGAATGAACTTTGATACACAGCATGGATGAATCTCAAGTCACTATACCAAATGAAAGAAGCCAGGAAAAAAAAGTACATACTATATAGTCCTATATATATATATTTTATAATTATATATATAAATATATATATTATATATATATAAAATTTCAGAAAATGCACACTAATCTATAATGACAGAAAAAAGATCAATGTTTTCATGGAGGTGGAGGGAGGGATGGATGCATGGATGTTGAAGAGAACAAAGAAGCTTTTGGGAGTGATGGAAATGTTTGTTATCTTTACTGTGGTGATGGTTTTATTTGTATGTGCATTTTTCAAAAATAAACAAATTGCACACTTTAAATATGTGCAGCTTAGTGTAATTCAGTTATATTTCAATAAGGTTGGAGAAAAAGGAATCCTTAAAAAAATCACGAACTAACACCTGTAATTCCTATCCAATATACAGGATTCTTCTTCTCCTTTTCCCATTCCTTAATTGTATCTCATTCTTCCACAAAGATTCTCTCCAGCAGCTTCTCCACCTCCCTGGTTTCAACAACATCAATATATTTACCCATTTTCTCATTGGCATAATAAAGACAAAATAATTTTGAAATTGCTATACCCATACCACTACCAAAACAATACTGTTAAAGGTCAAAATTTCTTTGCAGTTCTTATTTTTAGAATATGTCTCAATGAGAATGTAAAGTCCAAATACTATACCCAAAAAGTTAGTTGCATTGATTTTTCTCCTTCTGTATAGTTATCTTATCAATTTGATATACAGATAGCTTCATTTCTTTCTATTTATATTCAATTTTAGGGTCTTTTCCCCATGTTTGAGGATTTAATTTTGTTTTTTGTATGGTAAAATATTTACATGGGTCAAAACTCAAAACTATATAAACAGTGCATTTAGAGAAGTTTCTGTCTCTTAATATTTCTTCCTTGTTTCAACTCACTCCCTGCAGGTAGCCAGTTTCACTAGCTTCTGATTTATCCTTACCATGTTTCTTTTGCAAAAATAAGTATATATTCTCATTTCACCTTCCTTCTTAAAAAAATACAACGTACTATTATGTCTTTTACTTAAACATATCCTGTAAATCACTTTGCTTCAATTTATAGAGGTTTTTCTCATTTTTGTAGGTACATATTATGCCAATCACTTATTCTACCAATGACTATTCTGCTTTGCATATATGCATATAGATTGTTCGCAATATTTTGTTATCATAAGTAATACTACAATGAATAACCTTGTGCATATTTGTTTCATATTTTTGGAGATGAATCTTCAAAGTTAATTAATATAAGTAGGATTATTAGGTGAAAGTTTAAATGTGTATGTAGTTGTGTTAGATATTGCCAGATCCCTTCTGTGTGGTTGTAGCATTTTGCATTCCTACTGGCATTGACTTTGAGTGCCTATTTCCTCATGTTCTTGTCAACAGAATGCTTTATGGGGCTTTTGAAATTTTGCTTATCTTGCGATTGCAAATAGTATCAGCATAGTTTTAATCAGCATTTCTCTTATTCCAATTATCTTTTTACATATTTAAAGACCTGTTGTCTATCTTCTCTTGCTCTCTTGTTTTTTCTTTAGTTTCCTTTTTTTTTTTTTACGTAGATCTTTCAGGATTCTTTTATGGCGGTAACATTAGTTTATAACATTATATAAATTTCAGGTGTACATTGTCATATTTTGATTTCTGTGTAGATTACATCAGGTTCACCACCCAAAGACGAATTACAATCCATCACCACACACATGTGCCTAATCACCCCTTTCGTCCTCCTCCCTCCCACCTCCCCTCTGGTAGGCACCAATACAATCTCTGTTTCTATGTGTTTGTTTGTCATTGCTTATTTTGTTTAGTTTCTGTTTGGACTTTTCCCCCCTGATTGTTATGAGTCGCTTGCGTACTAGGGATACTAGCCCTTTATCTGTGATATGCACTGCAAATATTTTCCAAGTATACAACGTGTCTTTTAACTTCGTTTATGGTGATTTTAGCTATGCAAAAGATTTTTTTACATAGTTGAATTACCTTTTATTGATTTTAGATTGTGAGTCATAATAAGAAAGCCTCTTCCCAATCCCAAATTATAAGGTAGATCCCCTGTTTTCCTCTGACACTTGTATGGTTCCATTGATGCGTCTCTGATCCATTTGCACTTTACTCTTGGGTAGGATGTGAGGTATGATTCCAATTTTATCCTTTTCCAAATGGTTATCCAATTGACTCAACACCATTTATTTAAAATTCCATTTTTCTTCAATGATTTGGGATGCCACCTTTATCACATAATAAATTTTCTTATGCACTTGGGCCTGTTTCTGTACCTTCTAAATTATTTGTCTGCCTACTAGTGTAGAAGTACCATACTGTTTTAATTTTAGAGAGAACCTCTGTGTTTTAACTGGTAAGCCAAATCCGCCTGTGTGTATTGTAATATTACTAAATGGGTTATTTTTGCTGTATTATTTCATATTTTCCATTTACTCTACATTCCTTTTGTTTTCTATTTTTTTCTCCTCTTATTATTTCTATTGCATAGATAAATTTTGTTATGCTTATTTAAAAGTTATATCTTCTATTTTTATTATTATGGTGGTTGCCTTTAATTTCAGACCTATGCTTATGTTTATTTGCTTGATAATGTCTAAACTCTTTGTTTGGAGGCTTTAAATATGCATTTTCTTTTCTAATCTTTAGTTTGCTTTTTTAGACAACAGCAAGCTTTCTTAAGGAATTTGATCATTCTCCCATCAAATTTCTCTTGCAGCACTTTCCTGGATTTATTTCTCTTTTTATTTGAGTGTTCTTCCAAGAGAGTTATCAAAATGGGATTTTGTGTGGTAAAACTCATATACCTGAAAATATCTTAATGGCACTCTTGCATATAAATGACAATTTGGCTGTACATAAAATTCCAGCCTCAATGTTCTTTTCCTTCAATACTTTGAAAATATTTCTGTATGTTTTTCTAAATGAAATACACTGTTAAGAAATCAGATAAAATCTGAGTCTTTATCTTTTTAGATGACTCGTTTTTCTTCCTGGAAACTTTTAGAATTTTTTTTTTGTATTTTTACCTTCTTAATTTCACTAAAATATGTCTAGATGTGGTTTTTCTTTATTATCCTACTTGGCACGGTATAAATACTTTCAATCTGAGATTTTTCATCTTATTTCTTCAAATATTTCCTTTCCTCTGTTTTTTTCTCGCTTTCTTGGAATTCCATTACTTGGATATTAGCACCTCTGTTTACTTAGAATGTCTTAGATTTCTTTAATATTTTCTAATTTTTTAATCTTCTGCTGCTGCCTTCCAGGAGAATTCCTCAATACGATCTTCCAGCTTACATGTTCTGTCTTCAGCTATTTATCCGTCCAGCTATTTATCTCTTCTATTTATTTCAATTATTAATCATTTGCAATATTTCTATTTGTTTACTTTTTATAACTTATTCTACCTACTTCATACTTCGATACTGTCTCTTTTGTTGAGGATATTTATTATGCTTATTATAAAATCTTGGTCCATCTCTCCTGATTATTCTTCTTCATGGGGCACGTAATGTTCAGTGTTGTCTTTCTTTTAAGGTGGTTTTATTCCTTGAGGTCAAATTATTTTGACCTGTAAACTTATGTTCCCTTGGGGATACAGCTATCCTGTCTGTAATGTGTTGTCGGGGAGGGCCTGAAATCCTAGTTTGTTATCTCTTGGTGAATGTAAAGGAGAGAGGAGGGGATGAGCTCCAAGGCAGAGAATGCTGGTTCTGCAGATATCTTGATTTGTCCCAGCAACCTGCTGCCCCCTTCCCAATTTAGGGTCCCTTTTAGATGCTATTCCCTCTCTGTGTAACTCCTCTGTCTGGCATTCTCCTTTGAAAGAAGCCGACTTGAGAGGTAGCCATATCCTTGGTAGATATACCAGCCTTGATGGTTGGGGGTGGGGGGGAGGTAGTGTTGGATGGATGAATGAATGCCCAAGGGCAACTGGAAACACACTTCTGGTCCCATTAGCTCTTATCCCAGGGAGTTTTAGGATTTCTCAAATATTCTTGGAATCCTGGAGGCCTGGGTTGTGGATGCTGCTTGTTCTAGGTAGACAGTGGTTATCTCAAGGTGGCGCTGTGCGTGTACAAGTGTGTGTGGGTGGAGGGGCAGTGCAACACCAGAGCTTTAGCGCCAACCTAACCTCCCACTGAGGCTTCTCCCCCTATATTCCCATCCACCCAGCCACCCATCCCATTCACATATACAACTGTTCTCCGTTTTCGGGAGCCTTCTGTCTCCCAGGGATTTCTCACAGTTTTATGTTTAGATCCTCAGATCCATGACTTATTTTCTTTACTGTACTTTCTCCAAGATTAATTTTGGGGGAGGGAGCTGGCAGCTTATGCGGGTTTGCCATTTTTTCAGGAACTGGTGATTCACTGTTTTTGGGTAAATGCTCAGTCTTGGAGATGTCTTCCTCCTCTCTCTAGTGGCAGAGGGTTTACAAGACCTTGTGCTGCTGTGGGGAGAAGGATGTCTTGGATTCACACAGCATCATTTCAAATTGCCTGCTCTCTCCTGCAGAATGGCTGATCTGGGCTGGTGCCTGGCCGGCTGACCCCTGAGGTCCCGTTGCTGTTTGCGGCATCATGCTGGCATCCACCGTTAGCGTCTATCGTCCAGTATGTCATCCCTGCAGGCCGTAAGCAGACAGAGCATGGACCCATGGGCATGGCGTCAGGCTCATTGATGTAGCAAGCACCCTTCACAATGGCTGCTCTCATGCTCTGTGCCTTGTTGGCTACTTCTGTGCTGGGCTTCTCTTTAGATTTTATTTTATTTTTATTTTTTTATTTTTTATTTTTCCTTCTTCTCCCCAAAGACCCCAAGTATATAGTTGTATATTTTAGTTGTGGGTCTTTCTAGTTGTGCCATGTGGGATGCCACCTCAGCACGATTTGATGAGTGGTGCTAAGTCCCCGCCCAGACTCTGAACCGGCGAAACCCTGGGCTGCCAAAGTGGAGCGCTCGAACTTAACCACTTGTCCCCGGGCCCAGCCCCGTGAGACTTCCAGCCTCCCTAAACCTACTCCCTGGAGATGGAACTAATATTCTTCATCTCCCCACATCTATCTAGATGTTTCCATAGTTCTTCTCTTAACCAGAACCTATAGAGTTTTGTTTAAACTTCTGTTATGACCTCTTTCCCTTTGCATCATAAGTATTTATGTTTCTGTCTTCCCAGCAAGAGCGTGGGCTCCCCTAGGGCTGGTAGTATCTAATATTTTTCCTTGCACTGCTCAGTGTCTGGCTTAGGGCTTGGCATAAAATAAGCACTGGATAAATGTGTGTTGAATCAAATTGAATAATACGAGTTAAAAGTGCTTTAAAAGAGGTGTTTGGGGGAGAAAGACATTTTTCATGGTTGGGAGATATGGAAAAGGTTCTTAAGCAGGTGATGTCTGAGGGTTTTGACTAATGGCAAGAGAATAACACTCGAGGTGCAGGGGAAGTCAGAAGCAAAGGCATAAAGATGGGAAAGTACAGTGTGTTTGTTATTTTTCCTGAGCTGCTTTGCAAACCCCTCGTGCAGCACCTTGGAATAAGTGGTGCTTGAGACTAAAGTGCACTGAGTGGGATAAAATTCTTGTCTCCTTCTACTTTGGTAGGAAGGTGAGCTGGAAGTTGGGGATGCCCAGTGGTCACAGAAGACCGTAGTTCAGAAAGAAGAGGATCTTTCTTTGATATAGACACATCCGAGATTACAATATTTCACACCCGGTATCGACCAGTCAGGGTCATTGTAGGAACCAAATGGCACACCCAGACAATGTGACAGGAGAATTTAAAGCAGGAGCTATTCACAAAGGTGTGGACTGTTAAAGGAAACCAACAAGGGGTGGTCAGGTACCGCGGGGCCAACAAAGGCCCATTCCTAGGCCTTATGGACAAAGGGAGGAGGAGATGCCCTGTGTGAAGGGGCTGTCCAACAAGAGCTCTGCCTCCTCCAGGGGCACTGCCAAACTCTGGGTGTGTACCTGTATGTGTACACATGTGTACATGCGTGTACATGTAGGCGGGTGACAAGCTTTCCAACTGTTTCTCCTCCTGCCCTCTGGCAGTTCCCAACAGTGCTTTCCATTGGCCAAACCCAACCAGAAGCCTCCAGAGGCACAAAAGAAGCTGTGGAAAGATAGAGAGTGGTCTGCAGATGGAGAATATCTAGTATACACCCATTGTCTCATTCAAGTCTCACAACAGCCCGATGAGGATGTTTTTAACTATTAACATCTGTGTATTAGTGTTTAAGAGAATAAGGCCCGAGAGGTTGACTTTTCCAGCATCAAAAAGCTATTCCAAGAAAGACTCAGGTCTTTACTGTCTATAGGAATAATTGTCCTGTGTGTGTGTGTGTGTGTTGGCATGGGTGGGTGGTGAGGACAGGGGACACACAGCAGGTTGGAGCCCTCATAGCCCGCCCTGAAATGGAATCCCCGGATGGGGCCAAGGGAGGCATTATGGATGTGGGGCTGACACTATGAATTAGGAACTGCACCCTGGGGCGTGGATGCAGGAAGAACACCAGGGCCCCAGGGCCAAGGAGAGGTGATAGTGGTGATGGGGAACAGCGAGCTAGAGAGGAATTCTCAAACTTTTTGGTCTCAGGAGTCCTTTACACTCTTAAAAATTATTGGGGACTCTGAAGAGCATCTGTTTATGTGGATTGTATTTCTAATACAATATTTCCTGTATTAGAAGTTAAAATGGAAATTCAAAAATACTTATTTTCAATTTATTTAAAAATAAGAGTAATGGAGCTATTACATGTTAATATAAATAACATATTTTTATGAAAAATATTTTCCAAAACCAAAAATATTTGTGAAAAGAGTGGCTTTGTTTTACATTTTTGCAGATCTCTTTAATGTCTGACTGGATCCCTTCTGCTTCTACAATCAGTCTGTTGGGATATGTTGTTTTGGTTGAAAATGTGAAGCCTCATCCAAATATGTGGTTGGAAAAGGCAGGAGTTTTCGATAATTTCTTCGGATAACTGTGGCTATTCATCTTTGATACTACACTAGAACTCAATAAATGATAGTTTCTTAAAGGTTATTTGCAAGGTAGAATTTGAAACCATACCAATGAATCTATTATACTCTATTGTATGAAAATACCTTGGTGATTTTTCTACTTCCAGTGGCTCTTTTGTCCGTGTATGATCTTGTAGAATGATCCATAGGACGTTTGGAAAAATATTATTTCCTTGAGTTGTGTAGATCCTCCGAATGCTGACACATTTCATTACGCAAAATTTTAAAAAAACACCAGATTTGTTACGTTGCCACTGACCTTATCAGGGAGGATTTTAAATATTGAGAAGCGATCAAGTTCATAGGGGTGATTACAAATTTTGCAAAATCCTCGTTTTCACATGAAAGTCAAATTTAATCATTGGTCACAAATCTGTCAATTGTTTTGAGTGACTGGCTCACTTTGTTCATTTTTGAGAAACTTTCTACCACAGGTCTGAATAGCCATAGCTTGTCGGTTGTTCTTTCAAATAAAAATCGTCTTCCATGAAAGGAGTAACAGTTTAGTTCACGACTCAATCGCACAGGTGCTTTTTGCTTGAGATGAGGGTTGGGTTTCAGAATGCAGCAGGAATGCTTTCTGTGTACTTCTCAGTTAGTCACACAGAATGTTAAAAAGATATGTACTCAAGGGTTGAGGGTTAATAAAATTAGTGATTTCTACTGCTGCATGAAGAACATTCATAAGCAAAATTGGCTTTTTGTTTTTAACCGTGAGTGTGTGGTGAGGAAAAAATAAAGTGACAATTAGTTCAATTTGGTGCTATTATCTTGGTTCACGTGGCTGTCAGCAGTTTTACCTACCATTGCCTTCACGTCATTGTGCAAATGTCAACACAGGAAAAAGATAAATAATGTCTTAATATTATTATAAAAATATTTTGCCCCTGTGGACCCCTGAAAGTGTCTAGGGGACCCCAAGGGTCTGTGGACCACACTTGGAGAAGTGCTGAGCTAGAGAATCAGGAAGAGGTCGTAATGAGGACTGAGAAGGCGTGGCCCCACCTGTTGGAGAAGCTGTTTCCAGCCATTTCCCCACTCCCTTCCCATGGCTGGGCGTTTGCTGCCCACACAGACTGCAGCCTCCAGGGGGCTGGGGGGTGTCTGAGGTGGGGTGGCGTATATGCCAGGGTCTGGGCCACTGCAATCTGAAGCTTAAGTATCTTTTCCAGGTTAGACAGTGCAGCCTCCAGAGAGTGGGGACTGAAAACCAGGCAGAAATTGTGTGGGAGCAGCTGCTAAAAGAGGGAGACCCAGGAGGGCCAAGGGGTGGGCCGTCTTTTTAGAAGACACTCCAAGGAGACACCTGGCTCTAGGTGTGCTGAGATGGCACTGGTCTCTGCCTGCGTGCCTGGTCCCTTATGCCACAGCCTCTTGGAGCCTTTTAGGCTCAAATTTCTTCCTCCTTTAGGTGCGCGTAGAAGGGGAGAGTCTGCAATTGAGGGGAAAATCTCCCAATCTAGGCTCACAGATCTGAGGAGGAGTCAGGAATTAGTTTTGAGTATCTGGATTTGGTTCTATTTTAATTTAAGATCCTACATACATCTTATTGTGTATGAAGCAGAATCCTCAAACATGCAACCCTAATTGATTCCTAGTCTGATGACTCACAGTTCCCCCCTCCAAAATTATGTTTGGTCCATTCTTTTCTGCCTCCTACCAGAAATTCCTGACACTCTCCTCCTCCACCCCCATGTCAATCCACTTCCCTCCTCTGCTTTAAGCTTGGCTCAAAATTCGCCTCCTCCAGAAATCTTTCTCCATTACTCCTGCCCTCCTCTGTAGAAACTTCATTCTGATTTGTTTCTGATTCCCTCAGTGCTCATCATACGCAAAGCTACCTTCTTTGAGCACCAGTATGTGCTAGGTACCATGCTGAGTATCTTGTGTAGGTTGTTTTTAACTCTTAAAAGAGGAATCACTCTTTTGTCTCTGAATCTTCTTTCTGGTTCTACCATCAATTCCATCAGCAGGTCCTGTTGATTTTACCTCTGGGACATACCTTGCATCCATTCTCTTCTCTCCATCTCCACTCCACCGCCCTAATCCAAGACATTGTTGTCTCGTGCCTGCACTACAGCATAGTCTCCTTCTAGTCTTCTTCCAAG
The DNA here is from genome assembly GCF_041296265.1 of Equus caballus. Taxonomy (NCBI): domain Eukaryota; kingdom Metazoa; phylum Chordata; class Mammalia; order Perissodactyla; family Equidae; genus Equus; species Equus caballus. The sequence continues at coordinate 27,337,976 of NC_091688.1, read as the reverse complement.
ACCCCATCCCACTAGAATATAAGTTCTTTGAGGGCAGACCTTGCATGTTGTGTTCAGCAGTCTATTGCCAGTGCCCAGCACGGTGCCTTACATACTATCTGTTCAATATTTACTTTTGAATAAATGAATGAATGGGAGGAGTGGAGAAATGAAGAAATGATAGCCATTTTACAGATGAAGATATTGAGGCTTATTAAACAATGTGCCCACGATCTCATGATCTCACCATGGGAAGGGGCCACAGTGAGATTCCAGCCACGTATGTGGGTCACTAAAGCTTGTGCTCTCTCTACTCTCCCACCGGCCTTGGTAGGAACTCATTTCACACCAGCACGAGATATGCACTGTCCATTTTACCTATGTGTGTTTTTGTTCAGCCTAAATTGATTGTAAACTCCCTGGGGGAAGGAATGATGGCAAAGGTTCTCGTAAGTCTCTGTACCCGAGCATTGCTCTGCTTACCAGTTAGGAGGCTCAGGTCCATCAGTATTAGCTCTGCAAGCCTTTTAACAAGTAATTCCTCTCACGGAACCTAGTCTCCTGATCAGCATATTGGGGATAATAATGTCCTTATCTATCACTCAGTGAAGCCATGGGAAAGCAGAGGGCTATAGCTTGGACTTGGCAATGGAGCTGGAGAGAAGCGCGTGGGCTCTAGATGTGTATTGGAGGCAGCATCAACAAGGCTCACCAACATAAAGGATGGTTATTTTCATCCTGGTTAGGGGACAGAGCACTGAGCTGCAGGCCAGGATGAAACACCCCTTCCATCATTCGCTTTCCTTCCCACACGGGCTGTCACCTCTGTTTCAAGGCATTAGTGTCCCTGATGTGTCCACACTCCTCTTTTTCCATCAATAAAGCCTTGACATCACCTTTTGTCTTCTTTTTGCTCTCTCATCCAGTGTGTTCTCCAAGAGCAGCTGCTGCTTCTGTGCAGCCTGTGCGAGGCCTCTCTTTCCTTCTCATTCTCTAGTTCTTACTCTGTTGCCGACCATCTTCGCCTCTATCTCTGTCGCAGCAATCGCTTCAAGCCAGAAGATTCTGCTGCCACTCCTTGCTCAGCCAAACAAGGGCTCCCCGTTGCCTGTGGATATTTGAACTCAGCACGGCCTCAGCTCCACTGTCCTAGTCTCCTCTCTGGCCTTAGTGACCTCTTTCCTCCTCAAGCCCCTACACTTCAGCCAGGCTCATCGACTCACTTCCATCTTCAAAGAGGCTTTGTTGTCCTTGGAAGTCTTGAAATCTTCCCTCTGGAAGAGACCTGAATGGCATCAAATTCAACCTTTCAATTCAGATATTCTTTCTAGAATCATCGCTAACAATATGGTTTCCTCTGGATTGAAATGGTCTCCACAAGTCCCCTCCTCCAAGGAGGCCCCAGTTTCTCTTGTGCATTTTGTTTAGTGTTTTGTCAACGCCTGCACCCAACTCCTGCCATTCAAGTCTTCCCCTCCCTTCAAGGCCGCATTCACGTCCCACTCCTCCTGCAGCTGGCTTGGCCACTAAGCCCCCAGTGACCTTTCTTCCTTCCCTGCTTCCTTGGCATGGTAGTCAACAACGCGAGTGGTTTTTGGTTTCTGTTTTTGTAATTGTGGTAAAACACACATGACACAAAGTTGACCATCTTTTAAGTGTGCAGTTCAGCAGCATTAAGTACATTCATGGTGTCGCACCGTCATCACCACCATCCATCTCCAGACCTTTTTCCTCTTCCCAAACTGAAACCTGGTACCCATAAAACACTAACTCCCTATCCTCCCAGCCCCTGGTGGCCACGTTCCATTTTTTGTCTTTGTGAATTTGACTACTCTAGGTACCGCATGTAAGAACCGTACAGGATTTGTCCTTTTGTGATTGGCTTATTTCACTTAGCATAATATCCTCAAGGTTCATCTATATTGTGCCATGTGTCATAACTTCCTTCCTTTTTACGACTGAATAATACAGTATTCCATCATATGTATATACTTCATTTTGTTCATCCATTCATCCGTGGGTGGACACTTGAGTTGCTTCCACCTTTTGCTATTGTGAATAAGCAACATGAGTTTTGCATCAGATCGAAGAGATTAAATCTCAATTCTGTTAGCTTTCTAACTAGGGTAAGATGCCTGACCTCCAGGAGCCTCAGATTTCTTAGATGTACAATGCAGTGGTATCATGTGTCTTTTAGGATTTTTATGGGCAAACAATAAGATAAGGGATGTGACATTGTCGGTAAGCATACCTGACAAGTGGTAAGTGCTCAGCGCATGCTCAGAAGCTACTTGTACCACACGTGTCACTTCCCAGTCGTTGCTTTGTGGTGTTAGTTCCTGTTTTAAAATAAAATCTACAAAACAACTCTATCTCCGTAACTCATGATAGAATCTCAGGGGGCAAGAACTTGAACATAATAGTCACGAATTTTTTTGCTGATGGTCTGACTTGGAAGTGGTTGTGAGTGTGAGTGTGAGTATATTTTTGTGTGTGTGTGTGTGCTTGTGCACATGGGCTCACTGGGGAGCACAAGAGAAGGTGTGAGGATGTGTGTTGGTGGTGGGCATATAAATATTGCCCCAGCTGGCAGTGTATGAATCGTGGGACTCGGGAGGCCCAGGTGGGTGTTTGGTGCCCACTTGCCCCCAGCCCCTCGTGGTTCTGCATGCTGCTCCCTCAGCAAGGTTGGGAATGTGTGTGAAGTGCATGAGGGAGCTGGGAGTTGGGGACAAGAAGAGGAGGACCACCAAGGGGTGTGTGCAATTTCAGATTCTTTGTTCTGTCCGATGGTTCCCCTACCCCCGCTCCATACGCACCCGAAAGAGTTGTTTTCTGTGCCAGCCTGGTCTGCCCATTCCCGCAGCCCAACAGAAGGACTGTCCCCACTTGGCTTTTGCTCACCCTGGACGTGTGACAACGCAGTTGCCTTCCCAGCGCCTCCCCCTCCCCTGGCCACTTTGCTTTGGCAGGTGTGAAATATTAATTGCCTCACTGGGGACTGGGTTCTTTCTGTCTGTCATGTCTGACCAGAATATCATTCTCTCCTGCAAATATAATTACCAGGGTTTGTGGTGGGTAAAGTGGGGGGTGGGCTGCAAGGTAGGGAGGGGGAGTGTGTGTGGGAGGGGTGTTGAGAGGGGGCTGGGGCTTTTTTCTTAATCGCCTCTCTCCTGTCTGTTAATTAGGAGCCGTGCTTTGCTACATGCTGAGATATTTTGGTTAATTATGAAAGAGAAAAGGACAAATTTGTCACGTCTTTTGTTTTCGTTCCACCAGTCTCGTAGTGACAGCAGTGTGAAGGCTGATGGACTGCTCAGGCGGCAGTGCCAGATGCTCACACACGCTCCTCCGGGAGAGGTGGGGAGGGGTCTGCAGGGCCAGGAGGCGGGCAGGGGGCGACCAGACAGACGTGGGCTCGGGGCCTGTCTGGGCCAGGTTCATGAGGCTCAAATGGAGGGAGTCAGATTCTTGAATATGAACGTGAAACGGATGCCAGGGAGGAGAGCATGTTTCTGCAGGAGCTGAGAGCCGGCTGAAAGAGGTGGAGGGGAGACACTCTCTGTGCTCTCCAGTCTGGGTGGTTGGCCTTAAGCAAATGCCTGGTGAGTCAAGGCTGAACTCGCTGTTAGCAATCAGAACAGACAGACGGCTTGCCGCCCTTCCTAGGGTCTTGAGTAAGTCAGGTGCATGTTCATGTTGGAGAGTGGGGGTGAGTATGACACGGCGGAAGGCTGTGCTAGTTCTCTCTGCCAAGGTTTACCTGGCTGAGGCCTGTTTCAAGTCTCAGCTTGTACCTTATTCCCCTAGACCTGAATAGGAGCCCCACCTTTGGGATCTACGGCTCACTGACCTGTTACCATGTGATGGTTAATTTTATGTGTCAACTCGGCCAGCCTATGGTGCCCAGTTGTTTGTTCAAACACCAGTCTAGATGTTGTTGCAAAGACACTTTTTAGACGTGGTTAATATATACAACCAGTAGAGTTTAAGTGAAGCCAATTACCTTCCATAACATGGGTGGACCTCATCCAATCCGTTGAAGGCCTTAAGAGCAAAGACTGAGATTTCCTAAAGAACAAGAAATTCTGCCTCAAGACTACAACATGGAAATCTCCCCTGAGTTTCTCACCTAGGAGCTGCCCTACACATTTCAGACTCAAGACTGCATTGACTTTTGTCTGAATTTCCAGCCTGTGGGCCTGGCCCGAAGATTTCAGACTTGCCAGCCCCTACAATCACACGAGCTGGTTCCTTAAAATAATTCTCTCTCTCTTGATTACGTATATAGATATCTATGTATATATGTAGATTTCTCCTGTTGGCTCTGTTTCTCTGGTGAACCCTGACTAACACATACTCCAATGCAGCCCTTACCTGCAACCTAGTCTTGAACTTGCCTGCTTCCTTAGCCATCTTCTCCACTGTCTGTGAGGACAGAAACTAAATTGGGTCCCATAGAATCCCCGGGCCTAGCACAGGGCCTACCTGTAATAGGCCTTAATATGTATTTGTTGCATATTGAATGAGTTCATTTGGGAAACAAGAAAGACCCACATCCCCCAAACCAATCAAATAACCATCCACGGCAGCACAGGCAGTTCCTGATTTATAAATGGGTTGAGTTCCAAAAATTCATTTGAGTTTGTTGTCTGAAGCTTTTTCCCATAACAACAAGGATATCACTGCTGGCAAGGCTCCCGGGCCTGCTGCCAAAAACCTATTTAACCCATAGGATAGATTAAGTACTGTGCATTTGCCATGAAAAATAGTAGAAAACAATACTCCTGCAAGGCTAGTAATTAAAAGAGAAATATGATAGTATTGAATAAAAATAGGGAACATCTTTCATTATGGATATTGGAGTTGGAGGAAGAATGGTTAGAACAGGATGAGCAAGTAGAGAGAGACTTATGGAAAATCTGAATGGAATTTCTGAATATTTTCAGGGAATTTGGAAGTCAGTAGGACAGAGTCTTTATTTGATCTAATTTCTGGGCGAAACTCAGAGTTGTTCCTCCCCTTCCCTGACTGCTGTGTAATGAGGCCAGCTCTTATTGGTCTCAATTAAGGTCATTAATTTGTTCACAAATGTAACAAAAAGAGGGAGTAAAGGAATCCTGGGGTGCTTGGGTGAGAGAGAGAAAGAGAGAGAGAGACAACAAGCATAGAACTGATACAGGCTGTATGTCTATGTGGGAATGAAGTGCCTGTGGTGAGATGCACTGAGCTGTGAGCAGGCATGAAAGAGAAGCAGCAGGATGGGGCAGTGGATGCTCAGCTCTGTGGGGCATGTGGGGAATACGAAGAGATGCCAAGTAGGCAGTTCCCCATATAGTCACCAGGAGGCACTGTTGTCCTGCTCTGGCGGAGGGAACTCCGGCAGCGGGCAGCATTTGAGGAATTTGGTGGGGGAAACCTGGAGGGAGGGAATGTGGTGGGCATTCCACGTTGGGTATCAATCCTGCAAAGGGACTCTCTGGTTACAAAGATCCAAACAAGTGATGCGGACAACAGATGCTCTGAGATCTAAAGGAGGGCGTGTGGACCCTGGGAGAATCCCAGAGAAGGTGAGCCTGGGACTGGCCGTTCAAGGCTGGCACTTTGGGAATGGCAAGAAGGCAGGCGACAGCCTTCGTGGCTAAAAGGGCCACTGCAAGGCAAGAGGGAGCCTGGGGTAGGAAGGAAGGGAAATAATGCCAAGGCATTGACTTTGTGAAACAAAGCCACATAAATGGGGACGTTAGGATGGAGAGTTTTTTGCAGGTGGAGAGGAAAGCGAGACGAGGTCTTTTTTAAAAAGACAAAATCTTTTTTTTTAACTTTTTTTTTTTTTTTGAGGAAGATTAGCCCTGAGCTAACATCTGCTGCCAATCCTCCTCTTTTTTGCTGAGGAAGACTGCCCTGAGCCAACATCCATGCCCATCTTCCTCTACTTTATATGTGGAACGCCTACCACTGCATGGCTTTGCCAAGTGGTGCCATGTCCGCACCTGGGATCTCAACCGGCGAACCCCAGGCCGCCGAAGCAGAACATGTGCACTTAACCGCTGCGCCACTGGGCTGGCCCCAAAGTCTTTTGATTTTGAAATAATTTCAGATTTACAGAAAAGTTGCAAAGAGAGTGCAGAGTTCCATGTACCCTTCACCGAGCTTCCTCTGATGTTAAGATCTTACATAATCACGGTGCATTTCTCAAAACTGAGAAATTAACATTTGCCCAATACCAGTAAGTAAACTATAGACCTTATTCTAACTTCACCAGTTTCTCATGAATGCTATTTTTCTGTTCCAGGGTCCCATTCAAGATACCATGTTACATTTAGTCATCCTTCATCTCCTCCAGTCTGTGACAGTTTCTTGACTTACCCTTATTTTTCATGATCTCGACAGTTCTGAGGAGTACCAGTCAGGCATTTTGTAGACTGTTCCCCAATTTGGGTTTTTCTCCTATGTTCTCATGATTTGAGTGAGGTTATGGGTTTTTAGGGAGACGTCACCGCAGAGGTGATGTGCCCTTCCCATGGGATTCTATCGGGAGGCACAAGATCTCAACATGACTTGTTACTGGGGAAGTCAGTCCTTCAAGGCTCTCTTCTTGGGTAGGTTCCGCCTAATTTTCCGGAATAATCTAGCCTTCCTGCCTATGTGTACCTTATTATCCAGATGAACTAGAGCAGGCTTCCTGCTCCGGAGAAGCTGCGCACTTTATCCACTCTGGGCAATTGCGCATCAGGATTCTCTACTGAAACATCACTATTTTTCCCTTCCTGTACTCTGTTTATTAGAAGTGAGTCACTAAGTCCAGCCCACACTCAAGGGGATGGAAATTAAGTTCCACCTTCTGGAGGAAAGAATAGCAAAGAATTTACGGAGATATGCTAAAATCACCACATAATAATACATATTTGGGAGGAGATGCTCATATTTGGGAGTTCATTCTTGGGAAGTTGATTTTGCTGTAATTACAGGACAGAGGACACATTTAGGTGGGAGACAGACATACGGGACGAGAGCTCTGGGGGGGTCCCTGGGACTGGAGATTTGTGTGTGAGAGCTAGAGAAGTTCATTCTTTTGCCTGTGGTCAGTCACCCAACAACAGACGTGGTCACGGTGATGGTGGAAGTGGAAGTGGTGGGGGTGCAGTGTGGGAGGACAAAGGTGCAATTAGCATGGGTCCCTTGTCATGAATTTTGGGCCATCTTTTGCAGGGGAGGCCTCAGGAGCTCAGTGAGCTGTAAGGATTCGGTCTGTCCCATGGCCTTCCCTGCTTGGCCCTGGGATGGACATGAGCGGAGATGATGTCCCCCAGCTTCTGAGGGTCTTCTGAGCTGTGTGGGGAGCCTGCTTCCCAACCAGCTCAGGAACTGGTGACAGCCTCCTCTTTAGGGCAACAGCCTGACACAGCCCAGCTTGCTGGTCCGCTGATTGTGGTCTGCTGTTGATCAACCTCCCCTACCCCAACTCCCCCCCCCAGATTCGGGGAGTCAGTCTATACCTGGGACTCACTTTAGCTCTGCTGGGATACCGCGAGCAGCAATGCACCATTACAGGAGCTGAGGTCCCAGCACTGGGACTTTTGAGGTTTTGCCCCTTCTGTTTTTTCCTCCCCATCTCAGTTCTAGAGACAGTTGCCCAAATTTGGGAGCTGTTTTTTATGCAGAGCGGGGTTTGGATCAGAAGCAAGGTGTCCCACAGGCTGGTGAGGACCTCCTTTCTCCTTTACTCAGAGTCATCTCTGCCACTGCCCAGTCTGTGAGAGACAGACTGACTTGGTGGGATCCAAAGTGAGTTATCCCAAAATATCTCCTGGGATTGACCAAGCCTGGCTCCAAATGTCCGGGTTTGAGCACCTGTTGCTGAAGACACACAGTCAGTTCTCACCGTGTGTGTATGTGTGTGTACATGTGCTAAATAAACTGTGCTTTGTCTCTCTCAGCATCCTCAGCCTGTCTTTATTTACCTGATTCCATCGATCTGTGACTTGGCTCCATCTCACCTCTTCCAAAAAGCCTTCCTGGATTAAACTTTACATCAACCCCATTTTGATTTGGCTAATCTGACCTCAGTGGCATGCAGTCTGTAAGTGTTACTGAGTGGTTTCGAATGTGAGCGTCCAGACTCCTCATCTAGAGCAGAAGGTCCTTCAGGATCTCTCCTGCCTCCCCAAGTCTGTGCTATTGACAAGTGGACTGAAGGATGAAAATGGAAGGGTTCTTATCTTATATGGTCCCTAGTGACTTGTAGCTCAATTTGTCCTCTGGAATGGTTGAAGATCTGGGTCAGACCTCCGGAATCTAGGGCTGTCCTGTCCGGTCCCGTATGTGTGTGTGGGAATGGGGGTGGGTCGGGGAAATGCCTCTTATCCTAATCTTCTCGCAGGCCTCTTACTGCAGCTTCTCCATTTCCCAAAAGAAATTAGCAGGAGGCAGAATTACTCTCCCTCAAAGGGGCTCGAAGAATCTCCCCTTCTCTGAGGCAACACTGTCTCCCTCCCCAGCCCCTGCGGAGAAAGGGCCTGGTACCTAGAATAATGATCCTGCGGACGGATCTCTCCCATCTGTCAAGAAGGGGAAAAACTCTCTGGTTCTACCCAGGTCTTTAATTTTTTTCCCTGCCTCCTTATTTGCATTCAGTAGGAAGGTGACACATTCTAGAACATAACCTCCCTTTTTCACTCCAGGAATCTAATAGTTATTCCTGTGTTTGTGAAAGATAAAGGATTAGCAAGAATGCTTTGCATGAAGGCGCCATTTGTAAATGCTTTATAATTATTTATGAAATTATCTTGCATTTTATAGCATGGGAAATAATAACTTAAATTGATGTATTAAACATGCACAATCATTATTTTAACAATATTAAATGCACCTCTCTAGAATAATCGCTTCATAAATACGAAGAAAGCATTCAGAAGTGGCACCTTAATTTAAGACCTTACAGGATTCGTGACACCCGAATCCACAACCCTTTCTCTTGAAGACAGATGGAGTTTCTTATCTGGCTGCAGTGTTCCTCTTTATTGAAGTGAAAATGAATTCTTAAATTAAAAAATATATTATCGAGGTAATTTTGGCAATGTGATGAAGCAATGGGAGAGGAGATAAGAAGCAGAATTTCCAGGGACCAGAACAAATTGGACAAAACTTATCTTTGCTGGTCCTTGTCCTCCCCATTCCCGGGGCACTGGAAGAGTCATTTGGTCTCGGGGTACCCTGCCCGTCTCTGGGAAGGAGTTAAAGACTGACTAATGGTGGAGACTGTTACATTACTCCCCTCCAATGCCAGGACTTTGGGGCTGTTTTGAGCAAGAGAAACCCCCAAATGGAAGATCCTTTTTGCACAGCAGTGCGTCTCTGCAATGGTGTGGAGGAAATCCAGGAGAAATGTGAAATTTGGCAAATAGTGAAACAGGGAAGAAAGAAGAGACAGTAAACCCCGATCTCTTATTTGTGTGCAGCTAGTTGGTTTCGCTTATTTTTTAGCCAGGTTTGCAGATCTGAGGCAGGTAAGCCAGTCTCCCCAGCAGCGCGGCTCCACTGCCTTCTGCTGGTGGGGCCCTCTGCTGGTCACTGTCAGAATTTCAACACCACGCGTTTGAAGAGTATGTTAAAAGTCTCCACCAGTGAAGATGCGCCTTCCAGGGTCTATGCCCTGTGCTACGTGTTTTGTGAACACGATCTTATTCACTTCTCACAACATTCATTGGGACGAGGAAACTAAGCCTAAGAGAGTTTAAGCGCAGATCCAACCTCTTAAACACTGGACTATACTGAGTCAGCAGGCTAGAGAGCTGACCTCGGGTGGCCCCTTATCCAACCCCAGGCCCAGAGATGAATGCAAATCTATTCTACATTTAAAGACCATACTCCAGAGTCGTAATGATTCTATTCGGAAGTGCATCTTAGCTGCTAACTTAAATCCAGCAATATAGCAAGCGTGTGTCCTTGGGGTAGGATGGGTCTTTGAAATTTACGTGATTCATTCTAAGATCCGGTCGTGGCCCCTGTGTATTCAAATACTGGACGTCATGCTGACTCTTCTTTTTCTCTCACACCTCATGCCCAATCCCCGTCAGGAAAATCTGTCAGCACCTTCAAAATATATCCAGAATCCAGCTTCTTTTGACCACCTCCATGATCACCACCTTGGTCTAAGGCCCGGGCATCGCCTCTTTGTGTGACTGCAGCAGCCTCCCAACTGGTCTTCCTGCTTCTCCTCTCTCCCCGCACAGTCTCTTCTAAACATAGCCGTCAGAGCGAGTCTATTAGAACATAAATCAGATGGTGTCCTTGCCTTCATCTCGCTCCGGGTAAAAGCCGGCTCGCCTCACAATGAGCTATAGAACCCCACAAAATCTGGCCTCTCTGACCACATCTGCCGCTTCTCTCTCCTTTTCTGACTCTTGGCTCCCTCTGCTCCAGCCCCACGGGCCTCCGTGGAATTCCCCGGGTATGCAAGTCAAGCTCTGCCTCTGAACATTTGTAGGGGCTGAACCCTGTCTGCAGTGCCCTTCCCCCAGATATATTATAACGTACTCCCTCACCTCCTTCAAACTTCTGCTCAAATGCCACTTTCTTCCAGAGGCCTTCCCTGACCATCCTATTTAAAATTACATCCCTCCATCCCCCCATTATCATTCTTCCTTCCGTTTTATTTTCCTCCATGGTGCGTATCCTTTTCTAGTTCATTGTATAATGTACTTATTTATTCTGGTAGTTGTCTGTCTCTCCGCACCCCTGCAATGTAAGCTCCCTGAGGGCAGGTTTTCGTCTGCTTTGTGTTCCTCCTGTTTCCCAGCAATCTGGACAAGCGCCTGGCACGTGGCAGGTCCTTAACAAATACTTGTTGAATTGTTAAATGCACATGCTGCTCCCGTGTCCCCAGCTGGTGGCAGGTACGGTGACTGTTCTGGTTTGCCCAGTACCGGCCTGGTCTTAGCACTGAAAGTCCAGCATCCCAGGAAACCCTAGATTCCAGCAAATTGGGACAGCTGGTCACCCGAGTGACAGGCAAGAAGAAGAAGGGACAGCTGTCCTCAGGGGTAAGTTGGGCCTTTCCCCCAGTCTGGGGGTGGGGAGGAAGTGCCTGGCTTTACCCACATCCTTGGAGGATGGGGTGGGGATGGGAGAATGGCTCCACCTCAGAAAAAGCCTTTTGAGTTATTGAAATTGCAGCTTATTATGACGAAGAAAGTGAGTTTCTATGTCGCTGTAAGTGGCCCAGGAGTAGAAAAATGATAGTGTAATGATGTTCCAGTGGAGCAATTATTTTCCTGAGATGGAGCAACATAAAGTATCACTTTGATTATGCTCTGCCTTCCTGCCCCGCCCGCTCTGGCCGTGTTTAGTGGCCAATAAATCTTCCTGGAGCCTCCCTGACCCGTGGCTGCCATCTCCACGGGGACTCCCAGGCTGGCCCGGTCCTCATCTGCCCAACTGCCCCCGTCTTCTCTTCGCTGTGGTTTAGGATGATTAGTCGGGGCCAGAGCCCAGGGCGGAGGTGAGAGGAGGCTGAGGAGAGGGAGAGAGGGCAGCTCGAAGGCTCGGAGCTTGACCCTGAACCAGAGAAAAGGCCTGCGATGGGGCTGGGCAGGGGCCGTGGTGGAGAAACGGAGAGAGGAGGGGGGATCAAGAAGAGATTTTAAAGGGAGCTCGCTCACTCTTTGAGATCCTTTGGGCCTGAAGGCGAAGCAGAAGGATCCGTTAGAAGGGGAGGATGGGTTTAAAGGAACAGAAAACCACAATGGGGTTTATCTGTGCTGCCAGCTCAGGGGGTAGACGTGGAGAACTTTCTCTATCTTTTTAGCTAATTTCAGTCTTTACTCAGGTTGCTTCATGCCTGAGTCTCTCTATCTTCGGCTCCTCGGGCTGCCCTAACAAAACAGCACAGGCTGGGGGGCTGAAACAACAGAAATTTATTTCTTACAGTTCTGGAGGTTGGAAGTCTAAGATCAAGGTACTGGTTGATTTGATTTCTGCTGAGCGCTCTCTTCTTGGCTTCCAGACGGCCTTCTTGGTGTGTCCTCACCAGGCAGAGAGAGAGGGAGAGGGAGGGAGACAGAGAGAGAAGGAGAAGAGGGAGAGAGCGAATAAGCTGGTGTCTCTTCCTCTTCTTCTAAAGGCGCCAGCCCCATCGGATTAGGGTCCCCCTCCATGACTTCATTTAATCTTTATCACCTCCTCACAGGCCATATCTCCAAATATAGTCACACTGGGGATTAGGGCCTCAACATATGAATTTGGGGGTTGGGGACACAAACATAACATTGCCTAATTGGAATTGGTGTTTCCTTTTGGCCGCTAGGATTGCCCCCAGAGATGCCATCTAAGGAAAGCTTACTTGCAGCCTGAGGTTTATATCTTGTCCCCAGATATTTAAATCAGTAGTTCTCAAAGTGTGGTCTTTGGACCAGCAACATCAGCATCACCAGGAAACTAGACAAGAAATGCAAATTCTCAGGCCAGAACCCGGACTTCGTGAATGAGGGACTCCAGCAATCTGTGTTTTAACAAACCCTCTGGGGCATTCTGATGCGAGGGAGAATTTGAGAACAACTACTGGGGGTAAAAGCATGCTGCCCCTGAGAAGGGAGCTCTGCGATTTTCAAACTTCAGCATCCAAATCACCTGGAGAGTTTATAAAAACAAACACACGTGCAGAGTTTCTGATATGGGGGTCTGAGGTCTGCATTTCTAACACCTTCCCAGGGGCTGCTGTTGCTGCTGGTCCTGGAACCACTGTTTTCAGTGGACTCTCTGGGAGCCTTCCTGGAAAGCTGCCCTTCTGGCTTTGGGCCTTCCCTTTGGACCCAGTTCCAGAGTGTTCTCTGTCTTCTTCACTTCACTGATCCCTGCTTCCTTAGGAGGTGTTGCCTTGGGCTCTCGCTGGGTCCCCCATTGTCTGGCATTGGGGGCTGGGTGCCTCCTGCTCCCGGTTGGAGCTCTTCAGAAGTACCTGCTGCCTGTCAATTCAGGCTCACGCTGGAGGTGGAGAATAGGGACGAGTAACCGAATGACTCTGTCCCTGACCAGGCTTCTTTCACCACTTCTGTTTCTGGACAGGGCACCCGAGCGCACATCTGATCTCGGTGCTGTTCCCACCACTGGTGAAGCCTTGCCTTGACTGTGCTTTGATCCCTTTCCCTAGTACCCAGGTCTCATCCATCACTGGATCCTTGTTTTAATTTCCACTCCTGACCCTGGAGACTCAAGCCAGGGCCCTCCTCCTGACAACCAGCCTTAGTGATCCCCTGCTCCTGCTTCCATAATTTAGTGAATGTGGCCTGCTGGGAGATGATTCCCAGGCACTGAGTTGTCCACGTCTGACTTCCCTTCTCAGTGCATCCTGAGGGCCTGGGCTGCCAACTACTGCCATTCCCTCCACGTACTGCTGTGTCCGCACTAGTGCCAGCACCAGTCCTTACGGGGCTGGCCCACCCCAGTGGGCAGTGCTGGCCCCATTCCTCCCACCATTAGCCTGCCCACCCAGCTGCCGTCCTTCTTCCAGGCTGGACTGTGTCCCGGGATATGACAGGTTCAGGTTGTTCCTGGGGTGATGCTGGCAGTTGGAGATGCAGCATTGCTAAACTCCATGACACTGTGGCCATGGAGGGATGGGCTGAGCTGTTGGCTGGGCTCCCAAGTCCTTAGGATTAAGGACAGGTGGTAGGTTTTTACTGCATTGTTATCAATTATAGGGGTCCTTCAGCAACTGCTGGCTGAGAGTGAGAGGAATGAAGAAGCCTGTGGTTTTTGTCCTAATTTGTTTGGTTTGGGGCTGGACCCCAAGCTCAGGAACCACAGTAATTAGCCCAGCTGCAGAATTGGGCAAATGCAGCTCATGGCTGTCGTTGCTCCAAAGGGCTGGGCTGGCACCAGAGCCATTGGCTCTATCAATGGCTTTTGTCAGCTGGGGGGGCCGTGATTGCAGCAGCGGATGTGGAGGGGGCCAGGGCTTTGAGTTCCCAGCCTCTCCATCCTGCTCCCTCTCCCACCCCTTTTGGCTTGTGGTGCTGCCCAGTTGCTGAGTCTGGGGGTGGGGGTTAGGGAGGAAGGGAGCCCTGGCTTAGGAGGGCAGAGGAGAAGTGGTGGCACAGCCTCTGAGTGGCACGGAGGTTCATTTGATGTAGAGGTTGGGGCTTGGTGCTCCCTGAGCAAGGGAAAGCAGAGAGAAGGGAGCATGGCAGCCACATGCAAATGGAAGCTGTACGTAGGCCCAGAGCTCTGAGGAGAGATCACCTGCAATTTGCCAAGACAACCAGAAAATTGAAAAAGTGGCTCAACATGCATGCTGGAGCACTGGGTGGGAGAAGGGTAGGCAAGAGTCAGAGAAGTGAGGGGCACTGGAACTGCTGAGAGGGGCTCTGTGTCAACTGCTGACAGGGATGGGGCTGGGGGGAGCATCTTCTCACGGTGGAGCTCATCGGTTTCATCTGGAAGTGCATTCACAAGGCCTGTCCCTGGAGCTCCAAGGTACAGGAGACGTATGCCCTGGAATACATCGCAGAGCTTTCATGGGGGCTCCAGGGGCTCTGGGGGAGCCTTCCCCACGCTGGCTTTGAACTGAGGCATCCAGCTAAGATGTGCTCAAATTCCTGATCCACAGAAACTGTGAGATGGAAAATGTTTGTTGCTTTAGGCCACTGCATTCTGGGGTGGATTGTTGCACAGCAATGGATAACTAATACAGCGAGATATGACCAGTTCTTGAGTTCTGGAATTCCCTCAGACTCCTTCCTCTCACCATTGTCCCTACTTCTCGTTCTTCAGCTTCCTGACTCTCTCCCTCACCCCCTGACCTCTTTTTTTTGACTCCATTTCTTCAGCTCCTTCTCTAGCTCCTTGGGTGGATGGTCAGGTCTGGGATCCTATCTTGTGGATTTAATCTTGGTACTTCTCCAGACACAACGTTGTGGATCTGCTTTCTGACTTCACGCTTGATACTCTTATGTAAGAAACAACCTCCTGAGCTCCACCCTGGCCAGGTTTGCCTCTCACCTGCCCCAGGTCTGACCCAGAAGCAGGATCAGAAGACCATCTGACTTGCTAGAGCAGGAAAGCTTAACCAGACACTCTGGGGAGATTTTCAACGAAGGCTGAAACACCGTCCTTATCACGAGAAAATCCACTGCATTGTAGCCTTCACCCCATTCTCTTAGAGTTCCTATCAATCCAGACTTTCCTGCATTTGTTAGCTGATGGATGGCCAATGGCTGGCCCATTACTTTGTGAAAACAAGATGTCGTTTTCAGATATTTTTCTTTCCTCCCTTTCCCTCCCACCCCCCATACACTTAAGAGCTTTCATTCTTTAAGTATAGTCAGTATTTCATTCATTATTATCATTATTTTTGGAATTTAGACATTAAAATAATTGGGTCTGGGTTCCATTATGGGGCTCTGGTGACTTAGGGTAAATATTCTCTGAGACTGAGATAGTATTTGGGTAGGTTTTCTCAGTCACCCTGGTCTCATGATAAATCAGAGTCAATAAATGCTGGTCTCAGAGTAAATCAGAGGCCAACTCAAGGTTGGGCATAGAGCTGGAATTCAATTCATTTTCACTGGATTGCCAATAGACACTGATGACCCAAATTAGATTCAATGTTTCTGTGTAGGTTGGGGGGCATCTAGCCTAGGTTGAAAATTGGACATGACATCCCTCATCTCTCATTACCAAACAAATAATATCCTAATAGATGGAAATGCTTGGTAACAAGAGATGAGTGCCGTGTCTATAGAGGGTGCATGGTAAATGTTTGCTGGAATGACAAACAAAGATTGTTAAGGCCCACTGAGGACCTGTCTGGCCGCTTCGCCCACTCTCCCTGGATGATTTCATCTGTGACCATACTGCAATCATTATCTATGACCTGACCTTTTGGTGAAAACACCCAAAGTATTATCTCCAGGCCATTTTCTCTCCTGAACTCCAGACCCATGTATCTGGCAGCTCAGTAGACAATCACCCTAGAATATGTCTTAGGAGCTAAAGCTCTTCATGTCCAAGGTTGAACTTATTATCTTTCACCCAAAGCTGCTCCTCAGCCTCTCTTTCCCTCTTCTGGAATCCCTCCACTTTGCTCAAGCCAGAACACTGGGGTCACATGTGGCTCTTCCTTCTTGCTCACACTGTACTTGTGGTCAGTCACTGAATTAAATTGGTTCTATCTCTGGCATATCTCTTGGATGGGGACATTTCTCTCCATCTCCATTGTCAACTTCCTGTTTTTCCTGCATTACTCCTAACTGGCGCTTTGCTTCCACGGTGGCCTGTGGCCAGTTCATCTCCACATTCTGACCAGAAAGATGAGCACAAAATGCAGTTCTGTTCACATCATCCCTGGTTATAACAATTCAAAGACCTTTTATTGTCCTTGGGTAAATTGCCCAAGCTGTGAGCATAGAGGTCAAGGCCCCACCTGATCTGATCTGGCCCTGCTTCTTCCTGGAACCTTATCAGTTTTTCACAACACACCTTGGATTTCATGTTTCAGGCACAGTGAATACCTTATGTCTACTCGCTCATGCTGTCAAACACAGGATTTCTTTGCCTAGGAGTCTCCTCTCCCTCGGCTCACCACTTGGCCTGAGTTTCTTCTCCTTGTCCTTCCAAACACAGCTGAGATGCCACCTCCCCTGAGAAATCTTCCCTAGTCCTCAAGTCTGTCTTGGCTATTTCCTGGTGTGCCCCTATGGCACCTTATGTGGCTCTGTCATTATAAATACCTATTTGCCCCCTTGAGAACAGGGACAGCCATTGTGTCCAGTGCCCTGGACAGTTGCCTGAGCCACAGGAGGGGATTAGTAAATAACTCAAAGAAATCTACTGAGGGAAACTTTTCCACCTTCTAGGTATTAGCACATAGTAAAAACCTTCTGCCCACCCAACCCATCCAGCAAGGAAAAGTAGTGGTATAATGCGATGAGCACTAGACTCAGGGTCCTGAGGCTGCAGGTTCGAATCCCACCTCTGCCTCTCATTAGGGGAAGTTACTAAACATCTAAGCCTCAGCTCGCTCAACTGCAAAGCAGGAGCCATAACACATACCAGACAGGGTTGGAGCCAGGAGCACATGAGGCAGCATTTGCTAAGGTGCCCATCTCAGTAAATGGCTGGCTAGGATGGAGTTGTCCCCTCTGTTCCTGCGGAAGCCTGTACCCAGGGCAATGAACTTGCGCTTTCAAGAGCAAGGCTGACAGAGCCGACTTGATAAGGGCCCTGGTTGTCGGATATGATAATAATAGTCTAATTTATTAATATAAAGGCCCGCTAATAGAGGCGGCACTTTTAATTAGCCAACATGGCCACGATATTAATTTTTATCCAGAGTTATTTAAGTCCGGGAGCCTTCCTCCCCTCTTCTGTTAGCACTTAGCTGGAGGGCGATTGAGAACATTTGTAATTGGATTTCTGTGCAGGACTTAATTATAAGGAGACAATAAAGCCCATGAAATGCGGCAGGTTCTACCCCGCTAACTATTATTTTCCAGAGACATGCTCAGGCCAATGAATGCACAGACTTATCTAAATTATAATTTTTAAACTTAACAAAGCTTCCCTCTCACCGCCCCCCAGGACTGAGCGGGATCTGCCGGGAGTACAGATTCGAGGGGTAGGGGGGACACGGAGGCGGAATGCTTCATTCCTGTAATCAAGTCTTCCGCTCCATGGGCCACTGAGCGGCTTCCCCAGGCCCCTTGGGATCTCAGAAGTGTATTTTCTTCCCTTGGCCAAATGGCTTATTAATAGAATTGGCTTATTTATATCTCACCCAGAAAATCCCAAAGTGATACAGCAACAGGGAGATATCGAGCCAATTAGTTGCTGGGCTTGTTGTCATGGGGGGAAATCCAGTTATTAATTTACTGCCCTTCACCAGTGGCGGAATCGATTCTGAGGAAACCAAAAGGAAAAGAAGAAGAAGAAGGAAAAAGCCACGTGTTTCAGACCGTCTGGGAAAACTCAAAGAGACAAGGCTAACCTATTTATATCTTCAGCAAAGCTGTCTGACCTTAGGAGAGTGGGAAGCTTCAGTCCCGTCTGTGGTCAGCAGGTGTGGTGTGAGCACCAGCATTTACTAAGCATCTGCAGTGGCCCTGACAGTTGGCATACATCAGTGCCAGGTTCTGTGCATGGGGTGGTACACAACAAAGCATACAATGTCAGGGTCCATCTACCCTCCTAACTGGGAAACCTCAGAGGAGGAAAAGAGATCACTAACCAGTATGGCTTGGTCTAAAAGAAAAGGATCTACTGAGATGAGGTCATGGGAGAATACTTTTGCTACATTGCAAGAGTGACTGTGGAAGATGAGGCGTTCAGAAGTACAAGTGTTTGTCAAAAAAAAAAAATATTACAAGCATCATTACACTTGTAGAAATTTGGGGTGGAGGTCCCATAAGATGAGTATCATATAACCTAGGTGTGTAGTAGGCTGTACCACCTAGGTTTGTGTGAGTGCACTCTGTGATGTTTGCACAATGACGAAATCTCCTTATGATGCATTTCGCAGAATGTTTCCCCGTCGTTGAGCGACACGTGGCTGTATATGTTTGTCCTTGTTTTTACTTGCTCAAAATCTAAGTGGAATTATTGCAACAAGGAGAATGAATATTTTAGAGACTCTTGAGGCTTATTGCCATATTGCATTCCAGAAATATTGTACCAATTTCTATCATGCTAGCAGTGTGTGAGTGGCCCATCATTGTACCATACTGTCATCAATACTCTGCACTGACTTTTACAAGTATTTGTTAACTTGATAGGGCAAAAAATGTATTTCATTATTGTGTTTTCTTCACATATATTGATTGCTAGTGAGGTTCAACTTTTCTTTGTATGTTTAAACCATTATCTGTATTTCTTCTGCAAACGGCCTGTCCTCGTTCTTTGCACATTTTTCTTTTGGGTTTAGTGGTTTTGTTATGTATAAATGCTATTTTATATTTTAAGAACATTAATTTTTTGATGTTTTTGTTGCAGACATTTTTCTCAGGTTGATTTTGCTGTTTATTTTTACTTCCTATGATATTTTTTATAGAGGTGGTTTGAATTTTTATGCAGCCAAATATATCTACTTTTTCTTTGTGATTTTTCCAATTGCTTTTATGCTTAGAAATTCCATCTCCACACTGAGACAGAAATAGTAATCTATATTTTATTCTAAGTATTTTATGCTTTCATTTTTTTACCTCTGAAATGCATCTTTAATTCATCTGAAATGTCTTGTGTTCTATGTTGTGTGATAAGGATTTAAATGGATTTTCCCCTTAAATAGTTAACTGTTTATCCCAGCAACGTGTTAAAGAATATTTTCTTTCCCCATTGGCTTGGGTCCCACTTTTATCACATGCTAAATTTTTTTTTAATATACAGTAGACTGTTCTGAGCTGTCTTATTCTGTTCAGTTAGTTCTTTCATTATAATCACACTGTTTTAATTATTGTATCTTTATACATTCACGTATTTTAAAATATGACATATTTGTATATGAAATGTAGCATTTTATTATCTGGTAGAATAAATCTCTCGCAATTACTGTTTTTTTTTTAAAAAAATTGGCTATTCTTGTTCATTCTCCAGATGAATTTTAGAATCATGCTGTCTAGTTCCAGAAAAAAAAAAAATCCTATTTGGTACTTTGAAAAGAATTGGATTCAACATATATCTTAATTCATGAACCATTTGCATCTTGAGACCCTTCAGTCTTCCATTAGCAAAAATGACATGTTCTGGGTTTTTTTTCCCTTTCCTTTGTTTTTGCAGGTTTAACTCTTTGATCTAAGTGACATTTTAGTGTATACTACCAGATAAGGATCAAAACTGATTCTTTATCAAACAGCCATTTGTCCCAAATCCCAGTGTTTGCATAACTCACACCTTCTTCAATGATTTACGATGCTCTGTTATCATTTAAGTCCTTATGTATCTATTAGTGTCTGTTTCTAGGCTCTCTAATCCCACTGATTTGTCTTTTTTTGTGCTGATGCCACACTCTTTTGATTGTTGTCTGGTCTTTTCCAGCACTAGTTGAAATGCCACCCCTTCCACATGGCTCTAGGAGTCACTGTCCTCTTTCTCCCAAACCGGGATTCATTTCCTGAATACACAGTCAGCCCCCTTGATCAGAGCCTCTGGGCGGAAACTTTTCAGTGCCCCCAGGGACTCGGATGGAGCAGTCTGATGCCAGGTTTTGGTTTTTAGTTGAGAAAACACCAAGGCTGGTGGAGATTGAGAACTGATCCCTACCCCCGCCCTTCTCTCCGTTCAGCACAGCCAGATGCTGGTTGTGGGAGAGTTCCCGTCTCCAGACTGCCCCAGGGAAGAGTGAAGGAGAGAGAGGGACCAGAACATTTCAGGGAGGTGGTGCAGGATGATAATGCTGGACTAGAAACCTCGTGATTTCTCAAGAACCTGCCACGTGCCAGGCCCACGCTGAGGACATTACATACACCAGTCCAGTTTTCACCAGAACCACCTGAGCAAATACCACATTTTACACGTTAGAAGACGGCTCAGAGGAAGTAAGAAACCCTAATATCACCCAACTACTAAGAGACAGAGCCTATTTTTCACCCCACTTGTGTCTAATTGCAAACCCTGTGATTATTCTGAACTGTGGCTGACTCGGCCAGAACTAAAATTGCAGCCCCTCCCTTCCTCTCACTAGGAAATTTGTCATCCGGAGAAAATGTTTTAGGCTCCATGGGCTTTGAGGGGTCTTAACTCCAGCTCTCACGGTAAGAGAATCTGATGAAATGAGGTCTAGGTATCGGAAGCTGGTAGCCTGAGCCATGGCTCAGTGGTCACCTTTCTACACAGGCTAGTGGGGTCACCCTAGGGTCCAGACATCCTCAGCCGTATCTGAAGCTCTGCCTGCAACTCCTGCCTTCCCCTTGGCTCCCTCTCCCTGGCCTGCCACTGTCCCCTCCTCCCAGCCAGGCAGGCAAGTTGGCGTTTTTACATGCTGACTTTCCAGGTTAAGTGTGTGGACAGGAGACAGCCTGGTACCCAGCGAGGACGGAAGGCAGAGCATTGGGAAAGAAGGAGGGAGGGGTAAGCCCATGACTTAAAAAAAGGATTCTACAGACCTGGTCTCATTCTGTCTGAAACAACGGCTGAGATGGCTAAAACAGCCAGAATTTTAAAATAACTAGCATTCATTTATTGAATTTCTACTAATAAAAGAATACAATCTAACTTTGCCTCTAATCTTCGTCAGTAATCATTGAGCAAATGGTCATTTTTCTACCTGTGCAATCCACTTGTCCTTGTCCTCGGGGGGCCTCCATATTCACATATCCCTGTTTAACATAGTTCCCACATTGAGTTTTCATGGCCTATAGCATTCCATCATGTGGATAATCTGTAATTTAAAAAACTGTATTTTGAATGCTGTCTGGAAGGGTCATACCATGAACAGAAGGATAGCGAAGGATCTGGTCATGGGAAGATAAGGCACATTTGGGTTTGTGGGGGATTTTGCTTTTGCGGGGGGGGCACGGGAAATGTAAGAGTGCCAGCTATTATTCTGAAGCCCTTCCTTTGATGCAGGTAGAGCCCTGGGCTATGAACCTGGGCACCTGGGTTCTGAGCTTGGCTTTTTCTTTTGTTTACTTTGTAAGGTACTTTCTTCTCTGGTTCTCAGATTTTCCTCGCTGTGTTCTGATAGTCACAGAAATCATGAAACCACAGAGATGGAGGGCCATGAGAGATAACTTCATCTAGCCCTCTTATTTGACAGATGAGAAAAAAATGAGCCCTGGAGGTCAAGTGACTTGCCCAAGGTTGCAAAGTCAGCTGCTGCCTTTGCAGATGCCACCTCCACCAGCCTCATGTTCTGGGAATCATGTCAGAGATGGAGGATTTGGCATTCCCTTGAAGAAAGGCGTGGTGAGACCCTTGGTTATTCTTCACGCCAATCCAGCTTTGAACCTTCAGAGTGTTTTCCCATCTGAGTTGTTAACATGTGCCTCCCGGACTTCTGCCTCTCATCCTGGATGCCCAGCAGGGCTGACGACCAGGCTTTATAGGAAGAAGGAGGAAAGAGCCACAAGGCTCCCACCTGAGCCCTGAGGCTGTCCTGTTTCCTTCTGGGACCCCTGCCTCACGTCTCTTGTCTTTTCCATCTGTAGGAGCCATCCTTCAAGCTGCTCTTGGAATGGGCCAAAGCAGTCACGGCTTTGCTCTTCTGTGCTGGCAGCCTGTGAACTGTTTGGCTTGTCATAATTCTCTCACCATCTTGCTATATCTCTGTCTCAGTTCACAGAAAGCTCAAAGTGAACAAAGACACAGGCTCAGGGGACCAGGATAACAGGGGCTGGGTGGGGCTTTGAGTCCCCCGAAATCTGGTCTGATCAGAGAATTCACAGCTAGGACGTCTCAGGTTCCAGTGGAGCCTCCCCTGGGGACACTGTTTTGCTGTGTAGTAGGGACCCCAATGAGACCCCGGGAGCTGGTTTTGTCCATGTAATGTTACCAGTGAACAATACCCCATCAGCAATGTTACTGATGCAGAGATGGAGGAGATCCAGAAGGGATGAGACCAGCTCAGGAATGAGGAGGAGGGAAGCATGGCCATCTGTGGGTCTGTGTCCTTTCCCTCCCATACAGGGACCAGAGGAAGGGGTCTCTGAAAGAAGTGGGCAGCCTGGGGAGAGTGGGGATGGAGCGCAGAGGGAAGAGAGAATCACATCACAGTTTTCCAAGTTCAGAATTTTCTAAAGACTAAGATCAGAGAACATCAGAGGAAGGTTCCTCAAAGGTGATGTTTTAAAACAGGACTCTCTGAGCTGGACATTTTGTCCCATGTCTCCATGGCTGTTTCTTGTGTCTCTAATAAAATACAATTTTAATGCAGTGCAAAGGCACACAGATGGAGAAGGAAAATGGTAATGGGAGTGTAGGAATAGCTAGGGAGCAGAGGAGGATGGGCAGGCTGAGCTGGTGGGAAGGGCTGGCCCCTGGCCTCCCTAACATCTGGAGTCCAGGGCTGTGTGCTGAGTCCTTTCTGCCAAGTCTTCCTGAGATGGTGAGGAGGAGTCATTGTCTCTGGAAGTTCTTCTGTGGCCTGGGTGGACTGAGAGGTGGAAGGGGTAAAAAGAATAGCAAAGGTGCCGAGTTTAATCCCTATGTCCACTTGGCATCATAATAGGTCCTGTGCGTCTTTTTCTCTTTCCTTTCTTTCTTCCCTTTAGAGTAGGGAGTTGGCCTACTCGTCCCTCTTCTCAGCTGTCCTGTCTCCAGGTCAGCTCTGAAATAGGAGCCTGGTTCTTGAGCCAGCACAATCCCTTGTCGGTTTTTTTTTGTTTTTTTTTTTAAGAATGTTTTTTTTTTTTTTAAGATTTTATTTTTTCCTTTTTCTCCCCAAAGCCCCCCAGTACATAGTTGTATATTCTTTGTTGTGGGTCCTTCTAGTTGTGGCATGTGGGACGCTGCCTCAGCGTGGTTTAATGAGCAGTGCCATGTCCGCGCCCAGGATTCGAACCAACGAAACACTGGGCCGCCTGCAGCGGAGCAGGCGAACTTAACCACTCGGCCACGGGGCCAGCCCCTCCCTTGTCGTTTTTAAGATCCTCTCAACTCTTCGCCACATGAAACGGACAGGGTTTACAATATAACAAACCCTGGGGCAGGTAAAGGCTAAGTAAATCTCAAACCGTATTGGGTAATCCTGGTGTTCATTCAGGTGTAAATGGATTAGGTCCACAATCTCGTATTCCGCTTTTCTCCTGCTTCCCCCTCGGCATCCCTCCCATTCACTTTGTCACTCTTTTATCCTGGGGTGGGGCTCCCTCCACATCCAGCACCACCTCCGGGCCTCTTCCTTGTCTCCTAATCTAGCAGAAATCTTGTTGGTCCTCTGTTGGTGGTCCTCTGTTGGTGGAAAACAAGTTCCTCAAGACTCAGGTTACTTTTGTTGTGTTCTTCAGGAACGCTTGAAAAACTCTGACCCCATGCTCTATAGATCATCTCCGGATACGGGGACACTAATGGAGGCTTGAGAGAAAAGAGCTAAGGCTGGCTCTGGGCAAATGGATGCCCAGGGAAGCTCCTTAAAGGAAGGCAGAATAACCCCTCCTGCAGGCTGGACACTGTAGAAAGTGCCTGCAAACTCCACTCAGTGCAGGAATCTTTCCAGGCCACTTGTACTGTTGCCTCCTTGTTACTCCAACTTTACCCTTTCGGATCTCACCACCCCTACATTGCCACTATGTTTGGCCCTTGCACCCCTGATAGTTCTTTGGATCTGAGGCTGGGTTTTGGATTTGGATTCCAGTTTGACTATTGGCACTTCTCTCTACCTGGTCTACATTGCAGCTGTGGGTTGGAGGCACCTGTGTCTGATAGGGAGGGCGGCCCCTAGGTGGGAACTTAGGGAACCACTGGTATTCCTTGGAGCCCTAGGGGTGCTCAGAGGCGCTTCAGGGTGCAACCCAGGGTGGTCATGGTGGGGGAGACCTGGGGCGGGAAGGGGAGGCAGAGCGGGTTGGGGCTTGGCTTCTTGTGTCTGTCTCCACCAGTGCAATCTCACTAGGATGCGGATTCTGTACGAGCATTTCTTTGATAAAAAGCTGAAAACTACTGATCTTTTCTAAGCCCCTTCAATTTATAAAGGAGAAAGCTAAGATTGAACAAGGAGAAAAGATTTGTCAAGGCCACCGGAACTGGTTTAGTGGCAGATTAGGGCTTTAGGAGGAGACAGGCCCAATGGCTGGGATAGATTTCTGAGGACATTGACCCAGTAGCATAACCTATCCCTCCAAGAGTCTTGTTGATCTCGGCATCTTGCCCTAGTGCCGCCTGGGAGACACCCAAAGCCCGGGAAGCTTGAGTGCTGCTGTTGCAGGCTGCTTTGAGCACTGTGTGCCAAACAGGTGAGGTCCTTTCCCTGAGCCCCAAAGAGCAATGGGCCTTTCTCTGAGGCCACCGATGCCACAGCTTGTGAAGATCTGCATTCAAATCCCAATGATGTCGCTAACCTCTGCATGATTTTGAATTTGTTATATAATCTCTCTGAGCCTCAGCTTCCTCATCTCTAAAATGGGAGTAAATAATATTTGCTTCCTCAGGCTTCTACAGGAGTCAATCAGATCATGTGTGAATAGCCCTAACAACAGGAAGTATACAACAGGCACAAAATCTTTGCTACCAGAAGAACATAACAGCCTGGGTAGCTCACAAGATTAGGATGTCCAGTGCCAGATCCAAGTCCTTGACCTTTTTTGGTACTTAGCACAGAGCACAGTATATAGACGGATCTCAACAAGTATTTGATTAAATAGACAAATGAACGGGGACAGGCTTGTCCTGGAGAGGAATCCCCACACAGCTCTCCCATGCATTCACACCCTTCCCACGTTCTACCTTACTCCTTAAGGTTGAAGAAGAACTTAGGGCTTCATCATTTTGGGGGAAATGGCCAAGAGGAGTAACAATGTGTGTTTCTGTTCTCCCTCAGCCTCCTCACTCTTCTAACGGGGAATGGAGCTGCCTCCATTAAGAGCTGCCTCTAAGGCAGAGAGAGAGGAGACGGGTTCCTGTGGTTCTGAAGCTCCAGGTTCACTGCCATCACCTGGGACTTAGCGCTGACAATGGTTTTGTGCCCTTTAAACTCATGGAGGGCTGCCCCAAGTGGAGGTGGAGTGAGGCACCTCGAGCATGGAGAGCTCTCTGTATACCCTCCGTTTCTGACACTTCGGGCTCTTCTGTTGTGTGGCTGGGGCACTTTGAAATGCTGCATCAGAATTCCAGTTTGAGCTTTTCAAAAACAGGTTATCAAAGTTAGGGGCACTTGAGGTGACAATCAGGAACTGAGGAACTGAGAAATGAAGCCAAATGAAGATGGGAGAACCAAGGACAGGTGAGACTGGGGAGATGGATCAGGAAGGTTGGAAATTCACATGATTCTTGGGAATTAGACAAATAATTTTTTTTTACCAGTTTCTGGTGTATGCTTCTTGGGTGGGCCTCTTATAAATGGGCTAGGATAATATAGACATTTATGAATTTGAGAGAAAAACCAGAGGAGGGGTGGTGCCCAGTATTTCCACTCCCTATTACTCTCCATGATAAACAGCATCAGCGCCTCTTCCTGATCTGGAGCCGGAGCCCTCCCTGCTCCTCTATCCTTCGTTCCTGGCCTCGAGAACTTTCTATATGTCATGGATGTCTGTCCATTTTCTTCTTTGGTTAGCTGGCAAAGGTTGGGATTTTTCAAAAGCATTTTCTGCTAGGAAACTAAGGTTGAAAGAAACCAGATGAAAAAGCATCCAAGTGTAGAATGGTGGGTGCCAGGGGCTAAGGGGAGAGGAGAATGGGGAGTTGTTGTATAATGGGTACAGAGTTTCAGTTTTACCAGATGAAAAGGGTTCTGGGGATTGTTGGTGGTGCTGGTGCACAAGAATGTGCATAGATTCAAAAGCACTGAACTATAGATAGTTAAGATGGAATTGTATGTTACATGTATTTTACCACGATAAAAGAAAAGCGTCAAAGTGGATGGATTTGCAGATCACATGCACCAAATTTACCTTCAGTGTTTGACTTGTCTTTTCCTCACTGCGATGGTTAATTTTATGTGCCAACTTGGCTAGGGGATGGCTCCCAGTTGTTTGGTCAAACACCAGTCTAGAGATTGTTGCAAAGGTATGTTTTAGATGTGAGTAACATTTACAATCAGTAGACTTTGAGCAGTGCAGATGACCTTCCAAAATACGGGTGGGCCTCATCTAACAGCTGAAGGCCTTGAGAGCGCAACTGAGGTTTTCCAAAGAAGATATTCTGCCTCCAGACCACCTCTGGACTCAAGACTGCAACGTCTGCTCTTGCCGGAGTTTCCAGCCTGCCAGCTTGCCCTGCAGATGTCAGAATTGCCAGCCTCCACAATCCTGTGAGCCAATTCCACATAGTCTCGCTCTTTCTCTATCTACTCTCCCGTGCACACACATGGACACACACATCCTATTGGTCTGTTGGTTCTGTTTCTCTGGAAACCCTGACTAATACACTGACCTGAAACCAGTTGGGGATGGAGGTACCCAGACTTTTCCCTGAGAGGGACAGGTAAGGTCCCCCCTCCCAGGTCTAGTGAGCTCTCCGTTCCCTTTCCCTTTCCTACTCTGCTTTCCTGGCTTCTTGCTGAGAACCAGCCCTCCTGGGGTCTGCGCCCTCTGCCTCCAGCCCACTTGCCCTTTTTTGTTGTCCCTGCCCTGGGCCTGTGGGCCTGATGTGCCCCTGGCTCTCTGGGTGAACAGCTATCTTTCCTGGTAGGTCACAAACTCTTTTTGGTTCCTGGTCCTGACTAGGCTTTCCAGAAGCCACCTGCTGCCTTAGCCAACTGGGCTCTGTCTGTGGCTTTAGCACATGGAGATAAGGCCTGATCCACTTCTCTCTGCTACTTTCTATTTTCCTGTAGCATACTTACTGCCTGGTTCATAGCTGCTTCTGCCTTTGGGTGAAGCCTTGATTCCTCTCCTATTTCCTTTGGTCAGCATGGATGCCTAGTCTCCTAAGGGCTTAACTCTCAGACACCAACTTTCTTTTCTGAAACCCATGAGCATTAGTTCAGCTTCTTCCCACGGCCAGATAGACAGTCTCATCTCCTCCTGCCTCTAGGTGCTGGTGGACTGCCTATAAAAGAAGGATGTGTGGTTAGTTCTCTCTCTCTTATTTACTTATTGTAATATTTATGGAGTCCATTATATATGTTATCTTAATTTAACTCCTCCAAAACCCCTCTTTAATATATGGCATCCCCATTTTATAGATTTGAAAATTGATACACAGAAAGGTTGTGTAACTTTCCCTAGACACAGCTTGGGAATGGAATTCAACTTTAAGCAATCTGAAGCCAAGGCCTGTGCTCTTAGCCAGGTCTCCATGACACTCAGCAGTTAGAAAGGAGGAGGGAGTGAAGAATAAAGATAAATGAGGCAGAGACCTAAAGCGAAGCCAGGAATAAGATGAATATTATAATAACACTCAGCAGAAAGTCCTGCTCCTGTTGGTGGGCCACAAATTTGGTTCCAACCTTCCAGTGGCCAATGCAAACCCAGGTGGGAGCCCCCTCTGTCCTTCAGCTTGCTTGCTGAGCAGAGAGCTTTGACAGCTCGTCGTGTCACTGTGGTGAAGGACAGGTTACCAGCAGCACCCATGTCCCTTAATTCTCTCGAGTGGCTTATCATACAGGTATTTCCTCAAATTGAGGAGTCCAGCTCTCTGAGACCCCTATTACTGCAGTTTGGCAAAATTATTTTGAACTTGCACTAAAAACAATATCTAATTCCGCTAAGAAAACGGATGAGAATTTCTCCCTTAGACTAATGATTTGGTATTGACACTAGATTGTAAAGTCTTAGAAAGCTGCAACTTTAAGACTTAACTTCCCTCCTTTGTATGTCTAACCATGCCTAGTCCAGTGTTGCGCTCACTGCAAGTGACAAATAGAGAGCAATTGTGCTGAACACATGGGAGCATTAGTGAGTGCTCCCATAGCACCCGCTTGTTACAAGAGGAAGGATCCATTTCTGGGGAAGACCTCCAAGCATTAAATGGTTCTAGAGCTAATGAAAGGCAGTGGAGTGCAGTGGAAAGAGCATGCAATCTGAGCTCTGGGAGAAGCTGTGTGACCTTAAGCTCGCTGAGCCTCAGGCTATAAAAATGGAACATGCCAATCATATGAGATTGACAGTCCTAAAAGAGAGCATGTTCCAGTGCCTGGAATATGGTAAGTGGTTCACAAAATTCATTTATTTGATCATTTATTTATTCAGATCATTCTTATTGGTCATCTGCGCTTGGCCGGGCACTGAATGTGCTCTGCCCTGGGACTATAACAGTGAACAGGACAGACAGGCCCCTGGTAGATTCCCCCCCTGCCTCATCTCCTCCTTCCTTGAGGATGGTAGTTCCTGCAGTAGATATTTAATCATAGAAGTGCCCCAAGTCTGAGTTGCTGAGAGGAGAGACAGGGAGAGGCAAGAAGATCGAGAAGCTCTGGGGTGCAAGGACCGCATACAGAGAAGTGGCCTCCTTCCTCCAGGCCATGTGGTCCTGCGTCTCAGCACAGGCTACTCAAGGGGCCCCACCAGGCACTGACAGAGGCCGATCTGATCTAACCACTCCTGTCCCACGCTATTAACAAGCCAGGAGCTCGCCAGGGCCACGTTATTGCTTTTACTGAGAAACATTATGCCTTTTTGACTGTAGTAGAATAGAGTGCCTCCAATGTTCTAGGTCTGCATTTAAAAGAGAAGCAGAGGCTGGTTTGTGTGCTCACAAACAAGACCTTCCATGCAATTGAGAACGATGCACTAATTAAACGGTGCTCATACGGGCCACAGCAACGTGCTCTTCCCCAGCTCTTCAGGGTGTTGTGTTTGCACTTTTTCCACCCTCAGGACCAGTATTTGCATCTTTCCAGCCTCTCAGGGAACAGTATGTGTGCACGTGTGTGTGTGTGTGTGTGTGTGTGCACAAACACCATAAACTCAGAGGCTGCGAAGTAGGGACTGAAAAACCTTCACAGGAATGGTCTCTTTGACTCTATGATAATTCGACAACTCTAGCACACACTATATTTAGCAACATGCACTTGTTTACATGATTTGTTTTTTGACTTGAGGCCCCATTCTTACATGTGCTGGCCGTCCATATAAGACTGAGCTGTCCTTGAGAGCGGGGTCTGTGTCTCCCCTGTCGGCCTGGAGGCACCCTGAAGGCAGGGACTTTTTCCCCAATCCGACTGGAGCCTTTCCGAGGGCAAGGGCTGCAGCTCATCCTTCAGAAGGCTCTACTCTTCTCTTCTCTTACTGCTGGGTACAAGGCTGAAGGCCCAGAAAACGAGTCTGACCTCATTATCATGAAGGGAGTGATCAGCAATTTCCTGGCACACTCAGTGACGTCAGATGGACAGGTTCTTGACTTGTTCTCATCTACTCCTTTTACCACCTGAGAGTGGAAATGTGACCCACACACTTTGGGATACGAGAAAAAAAGTATATAGAAAAATGGAAGTACAGAAGTGGGGGGGTGCATGATGTTCTCAGATCAATCAATTCCCTCCCTCTAAGTCTCATGGCCTCTGGACTCCAAGTCAGCCCAACAGCCTGTACCCCTAGGCCAGAGCCCCCGCCCACTCCCCCATGCCGCCCTAAAAGCACAGACTATCTGGCATCTTTCCCTTGATTCACCCTTAATCCCTCAGCTGAAAATAAAAGAAAAACAACAAAAACCCCTTCCCATGGCATGCTGAGACATTCCTTTTTCAGAATCCTTCTGATTTTCCCCTTATGATTTTGATGACAACAAGAATCACGCCTTTCTCATTTATTATTTTATATCCCAGGACAGACCACATGCCAGACTATGGTAGATGCTTAATAAATGTTTTGTACAAATGAATGTAACATTCAGGGAGGGCTGGGGGTGGATCTCCTTATTCTTCTGAGACCTCATTCACCCTGGGAAAGGGCCTCAACCCAAGCATCTTTGCACTATCAGCCTCCTGTTGGAGAAAAGCTATATTCTGGGGTCTTGAGGCTAGGGGGCAGTGTTCACCTACTGGTACAAGCCAGGGCAGAGTAGGCGTGCGAGTGCGTGTGTGTGTGTGTGTGTGCGCGCGCGCGCGCGTGTGTGCATGTGTCTGTTGATGATAATGGCTGGACATTAATAAGCTCCGGCTCCAGAGAGAATTCTGGAAGTCCCTCCAAACAACTTAGTTCATCTTCCTGTGAGTACCCTGCTTCTTAAATATGCCCCTGAAATGTTATTCTGCATCTGTGCTGCTGACCAACCAGATTGATTTGAAGATTTAAGATTTTTTTATCCAGTAAACTTTATTTATATATAACAACAGTACAAATTGTGTCCTTGGCTTGCAAAATAGGAGTGTTTCATATTTACAATAGGTACACAATAATATATTAGAATAACAAAAAAACCCCGTTCTATTGGAACCTTTTAAATACTTAATTTTCTTACAATTTTTATTCCACAACACCTGTAAAAACAACAAAACCAGACAACTATCATTGCATTTTCTTAAAAATATATATATGTATAATAGAGATTCCAGTGTGTCAAGAAGAGTGGGTTCGGGTAGGAGAGGTTGGGGGGAGAGGCAGCTGGGCTCAAGGTCCCTAGTCTTAGTATAAAGAGCTTCTCCCTTTCTCCCCAACACACTCAAGAACATCTGCTCTGATTGGGGGGCACTATTTTCCATTACGTTCTTCACCTGTAATCCCAATAAGGAGGGCAAATAAAGCCAAAGTCAGGGCCATGACTGAAATCCAGAAGATGCCTCCCATCTTCCTTGAGGCTAGGACAGGAGAAACAGGATGCGTGGCAGGAAGGATGGAGCCCGGTCTGAAGGTAGAGCCCCTTTAAGGTGAGGAGAACAAGATAGGAGTGTCCAGGAAAGGCTGAGAATCTCCCGTTTCCTAGTTGGGCTGAGGCCCTGTCTGACAAGCAGTGGTCTTGATCATCTCCCAGGACCTCCCTAATACCAAGAGTGAAAATTTATCTTTCATCCATGGGCATTGCTGAGCCCCAGATGCTACAACTTCACTCTTTGGGGAAACCAGGAGAAAGGAAAGCGACAGGGAAGACAGACTTTGGAGTTATGAAGAGGATGCCGTCATTTTCTCAAAGCCTGTTCCTGAGACAAGGCATCAGTGGGCCTGAACTTCATCTCTCAAGTCTCCCCATGGGATCCGCTCCCACAGCCCCATGTCTACGAGGTTGCTTTGCATTTTCTCACCCACAGAGTCCCCCGAGTCTCGGATCTTTCCTGTCCATGGCCAGCCCCCAGGGACCTCACCTATGACACAATGTGGCTGGGAAAAAGCCTCCCCGAGAGCGGCTGCCGGTTCAGTATTTACCGATTGCAGGTTGATGGGGGCAGGTGTGGCAATGGAGTGCACCTGGAGATTTATCAGCCAGAGCCTTTCACACGTCTTCTATTTGTTCTGCCCAGAC
Organism: Equus caballus; assembly: GCF_041296265.1. NCBI lineage: Eukaryota > Metazoa > Chordata > Mammalia > Perissodactyla > Equidae > Equus > Equus caballus. Next base: position 27,306,014 of record NC_091688.1, on the reverse strand, counting down.
CATTTTTAGTCCAGCACATCCATCTATTACTTCTGCTTCAAGCTCGGCAGGGCCAGAGGCCTTGACTGCTATTTCTTGTCCTCATTTGGCGGAATTGAAGGAAGGTCAGGAGCTCACGCAGCAGGGGAGTGCCCTCAGAAGAGATGGGGGCAGTGGAAACGAGAGAAGCTCTCATTGCTGGAGGAATGTCCCCAGAATAAGGTAAGGCAACTGTGTGTCTGGCCTTCTTCCTTCTTCCGGCCCCTACAAAACTCGTGCCCTCTGCGGGTCAGGGAGGAAAACTGTGCCTGGGAAGTTGCTTTCAGGAACCAGCAACCTGAAGAATTAAACTTGCTAGAAGCAGGACCTTCTTGGTCTTGTTCATTGCTGTTTCTCAGCACCTAGAGCTGTCCCTAGCAAACAGTTGCTGCTCCAGAAGGTTCCCCAAATGAATGAACGTAGGAAATAGTTCTCTCCCTCCCGTGACGTTAACAGCTAGTTCATTCTTTTAATGACTGAACTCTGCAAAGGAGGGGGAGCTCTCTGCCAGTGGTGGATCAGAAATGGTTTTGAGAGATGCACTGTGGGGAGAAGTAGGAGAGCGAGCACAGACATCCCTGAACCCATGCTGAGGGCAGGAGGCAGCAGCAGGTGCCAGCTGGAGGGACTTGCTCCACCAGGATGGACATCTGGTCTATTTCCATCTTGTCCATTAGCACTTTCTGTCTTGCCAAGCACATTCTGGGGTCCTTTTCCTTTTCCAGAGAATTGTCTCTTGTGCAGATCAACGAAACAAAGCAAAGCTGGATTGACTTTCGAGAGAGACTTCCCTTCCTTCCTCCCTCCAAGACAGATGGCTTTGTGTGGGGGAGGGGCTGACTTTGATACTTATTCCTTATACAAGGTCAAAATATCTTCAAATTGGATAATAGTGAGGAGAGAGGCCGACCGACTCTCTCTCCTCCCCATTCCACAGGGCATGGACTCCATTGGCTCTTGGTGACCTAAAGTCAAGCGGTGGTAGAGGAGGGACAGGTGGGAAGCCAGAAAGGGGACAAGGCTCTATAACCTTTCACCCTCATGGCCTGGCTTAAGTCCAGTTGAGTTTTCTTTTGTCTTAATTCCTTCCTTAGGGATGCCCCTGTGCCACTTCCTTTGCCAGCCCATGTTCCCCAACTCTCTCATGGAATCTTGAGAAATGTGGCCAAGCCACTCATGCCAGCTCTGGCTCCTCTCCTCTCCACTTCAGTTGGCAATCCCCCCATCATTCTCCACACTCCCCCAAAACCTTCCAGGAAGCATCCCCAGGGGCATTGAATGGTCACCAAAAGTAGGTGCTGAGAAACGCCCGGATAGATGCATAGAGGTAAGGGTTGGTTAAGATGCAGTTGAGATGTCTAACTTCCTTTTACTTCTTGGTAGAGCAAGGCCCTGGATGCCAGTGTGAGGCATCTTCATTCAGATGCTCAGAAGTAAAATGAGGTGGGCTGGAATTTTTTGTGGGTGGCACAAAGTCCCCTGCTCACATTCCTCTTGCCCGTATCTCCTCTCCTTTCATCTCCATAAACTGTGGGCTCTGAGCTGATAAGCTTTGGGTGCTAGGAAGAGCAGACACTTTGGCTTAGTGTAGAAGGCCAGTCATTAGTATTTCTTTCAGGCTATTAATAGGGCCCAGAGAAACTTGAACAGAAGTGGATTATCAGAAGAAAGTGGCCTTGGCATGGCTGGTTGTGAATTCTAATGAAAACAGCGAGTTTCCTGAGTATTTTGCAGAATGCTTTTCTCTTCCCATTTGTCAGCTGCATTCAGGCAAGAAACTGGAACTGAAGAGACCAGGCGATGTCTGCTGTGTGGTTAGCACAGCGACCCAAAGCCACACGCCAGGGATGGAAGCCAGCCCTCAGCACTCCCCCTCCCCCAGTCCTTTCCTGGGAATGCAATGTGGTCAGCAGAGCCTTTGGAAATTGGAATTGCTTGGAGGTAAACCAGGGCACAGAGAAGCTGGGGCCCAGAGTTAATTATAGAGGAAATGACCCTGGTCTGGTCTCTCCGGGAATGGCTGGTCCGGTTTCCCAGCATTGCAGCCCCTTTGAAAGTAGAAGGTGGGAAGGGGAAGTTGGTCCCCTCCTGCCTCCTCCCTTCGCCTTCCTCTTGTCCTTCTCCTCACTCCCATGCTGCTTGCAGAGAAGTTGGAGCTGGCTGCTTGGATCCTTGCCAGCATGGGAGGCCTGAAAACTCTGATGGCTGTCCCGGTCACCAAGGTCCTCTGCCAACAGTCGCCTTCCTCTGGATGACTCCCAGTGGCTTCCACGGGGTCTCAGGACCAGGGCATGGAGCTTTGGTCTCTTTGTTTGGAAACTACCCTCAGGAGAGTTGGTCATCCATGGTTTTAGGTGTCAGCAGGAGAGAGAGAGAAGGAAAGGAGCCCAGTGAGAAGCCACCATTTGTCCTTCAAACTCATAAGGACATGAGAGGCAGAAAGAGAGGCAGAAGACAGTAACGTGGGGATGCTACAGTCATATCGACTGAGGGAAGTGCTCAGACGATCAGGAGCTTCCACATCTGACCGAAGGGTTGTCTCCCCTCTCCCGGCATGAGAGAACAAGAGAGAAAGCATAACAATAAATACTGCAGTGTCTTTAACCTATCCTCTTCAAGTATTGCTTGCTGTAAACAGGGTTTGATTTTGTTCTCTCTTTAATTGCAAGAAACCACTGGAGGATTGGAGTGGAATCCACAGCCAAACACCCATGTCCCTAAATCAACTCCCAAATGGAACCTCCCAGAGGCCTGGGCCACACAATTCCAGGCCCTTTCCCCAGGGTGCCTGGTCTATGACAGTGACTGACATAAGGCAGAGCTGCCCAATGTCCTCAGGAAGGCCAGGTGTCTGGTCTGGGAGAGGCCCACCTCTCCCCACTTCTGGGAGTAACTTTAGGGAAACCAAAAGGAAAAGTACCAAAGATCAGTTTGTCATTTGTTGAGGTTTGGGATTAAATAAAACAAAACAAAAAAACAGTAGCAAAAAGCATTGGTATTCTATAGACACATTATCTCCTCTCAAGAGATGAGAATATACAGGTGTGTGGTATGTAAAGCTCAAGTGCCAGTCAGCCAGGTTGAGCCACTCGATGGCTTTGCAATTTGTGCAAAGTTCTTCAGTTTCCATGTTCTTCCGGCTGCTGGGATAATTCTAGGTTTTACTGGCCTCTATTTTTGCGAAGTGTTTGGTGTGAACTTGTGCTCATTCTTCTTCTCCTCATTTTCTTTCCTTTTGTTTTTAATTTCAAGGGAAAGGAAACAAGCCTTTTCGCTCCAGTTTCTCTCAGCATCTCTTTGTAGGCTTTTTCCTGACATTTGGAAACAGGAGTTACGGGAGGAAGGACGGACGAAGGGGAAGAAAGAAGGAAGGGGGGCAGAAATCAGAATTCAACAAAAGTTGGACGGGATTAACAGGGCAGCTTTTTGCTTTGTTTTATTTCTGGTTTTCCTTTTTCTTAAAAAAAATTAAATAAAGTTCTCATTATTTCCCCAATATACATCAAATGAGTTTTCATGCAAAGCAGCAGTCACAGAGGCAGAACTGGCCCCGCTCGTGCCTCTCAGCTTGAAGAACCACCTTCTCCGCGCCTGCTTCTCTCTCATTCTCGCTGTGGATGGATGACGCGCATGGACTCTCCCTGCAGGAACCGGCTGTGACGAAACTTGGCTGGCGTGGGGAGAGGGGCCCTCCCCTCTCCCCGGCATGGGGTCTCAGGGGACAGCAAGCTCTGGGGGCTGATCCCCGTCACTTGTCCTTCCTTCTGAGACTCCCGGTGTGACAGCTCTCATGGGTCCCTCTTCCCAGGAACTTGAGGCTCCATCTCTCAGCTCTCAATGGACATGGCGTTTATGAGCTGTTCCACCTTGTACGCCAGCCGCTGTCGCCGGGCCTGCTCGTCCTGCTCTAGTGCCCCGATGAGCTGAGGGACAAACACAAAGCAGGGGAAGACTTCAGGACTCAGTACGGAAGATGGCGTTTTCCAAATCCTTCATCCTTCTACCTTTCCATTCCACCCTAATGAACGTAACTTGAAATAATGTAAATGATTATTGAATATATATGTATGTACATGTAATATGTATGTGTGTATGTATATATATGTATGTATATAAAGTATTTAAAACAATATTTGGCATATAGGAAGTGCTATGTAAGTGTTAGCTATTACTATTATTATCAGGAATACTACTTTCAGGTCCAATGCTAATGCACAACTTGTGACTTCTCTGAAGCTGTCCTATTCAACCTCTATGCAGGTGAAGGTCTTGTCTATCAGAAATGTAACTGACAGGATCTGCCCAAGTGCAAAGAATAGCCTGATTCATTGTTTAGGAAAGAGTGAAATTAATCATACAACACTTTGAACTGAAAAACAATTATGTTGTTAAAAGTGTTATTTATTGTGTTAACAATGAGTGAAAGACAATGAAATGTATAAGAAAGCGTTCAATGAATCAGGAGAGGGCAGGCTGCCTTCTCAAGGAATGGTAACGACTTTTGAGCTCATGGGTTTTTGACTCCATGAGTATTTGCCAAATCACCCTCTATTGCTACTATTTGAGGACGGAGCCAGGCCTTCTGTTTAACTGCCTTGCCTGCCGCGTGTTGGTTTCCGTCTCTTCGAGGGCCCTGTCTTACCTCTTCGCTATACTTGCTGACGTAGGAGTAGATCTCATTGAGGGCACTCAGCATGTTGAACTCCACGGCGTGCAGGCGGGACTGCTCAGCGAGGTAGGCGTTCATGTCCTGGTCACTGATGGCGGGGAGCTTGGCGATGTCTGCGTAGTATCTGCCGTAGAGAGGAGGACAGGCTCCTTGATGGGGACTCGGCAAACAGTTGTCTATACCTACCCTGGCCTCAGGCCCCTCGAGAGCACAGAGTGTCCCCAAGTGCTCCTGCCTCCCCATTTCTCTTCTGATGTGGCTTCCTCTGGCCTCCTGCCTCAAGCTGAGGTTAGGGCCTGGAGACTGGCATTCCCCAAAGCCAGAGTTTCTTGAGGAGATTGAATCTAGCTTCGAGCTCCCAGCTGCAGTGACCCCCCAGGATGGTTAAAAAGCCCAGACTCTGACAAGACTCCTTGTATTCAAATCCCAGCTCTGTTACCTGCTAGCTGCATGACCTTGGGCAAGTCACATAGCCTCCCTGTGCTGCAGTTTCCTCATCAGTAAAACAGGGATGATAATAATACCTACTTCACAATTTTGTTGGATATTTTAATGAGATGATACATATGAAATCTTTATCCCAGTGTTGGGTGCTTAGCAGGTCCTCAATAAACAGTAATTAGAATGATAATGATCTGACTTCCAAGGGTATAAAGTTTCCCTTCCTCCCTCAGGAGGGAGGTTTAGACAAGGAAGAAGGAGGGCAGCATGAGGTCCTGAAGGTACCACAAACACGGTATTGAGTCCTCGGTCAGCGAAACCCACAGGCAGGGAATGGAGTAGGCAGACAGGGGCATGGGGCCTGTCCGGAGGATGCTACTGACCTCTCCACCCAGCTCTTGTAGCTGGGGATGTCCTTGGCATAGAGCAGCTTGTTGGAGGGGGAGTCCTTGCCCAGCCGGTGCTCTGACGTTGAGCAAGAGTCCATGAAGGTCTGGGCCACCACGGAGAGGCAGGCATCCGTGATGCTGCCCTTGTGGATGTCAAAAACGAACTGGGGGTTCTTGATCACGTTCACCCAGAAGCGCAGAGGGAGGCTGTAGGAAAAGGCAGAGCCGACCCCGAGGGCTGCACTCAGCCATGCCCCTGATGCTGTCCCCTAATATTCCTCCCCTCCCTGCCAGATGCAAAATTCCCTCTCCAGAGGGCAAGGGGATGAAATCACAGAAGACTGGTCCAGCCAGGACGCTAATTTAGGCTAAGCTGTTCCTGACACTGGGAGAAAAGGAGAGGGGCCATTGTACCCTGAGGGGGCCTGACCCTGTTCTCTAATAACTGAGGGGTGGGCGTGGTGGGTTCTGTTCCCGCCCAGCGGTCTTTTCCAAAGGCCTCCATGTCCCCAGGGAAGCCCAAACATGGAGGACTGCACAATTTCTCAAGCTTCAAACAAAGCCAACAGGCTCCTAGAGTTCCTGCACCGTGCCCATGGCCATTGTCCGGAAGGACGCCTCGGGCAGCCCCAGGCACTGCCTCAGAGTGGGCACAAAGGGCACCACCTGTGCTCTCCGCCCAGCCCGGCTGCCCGAGCTGCTTCCCAGGGCTGGCCTGGCCTGGCTGGGCTGAGGAATGGGCTCCCCTAGGGGCAGTTCTTTCATGACTCTCCCCAGGGCCTTCTTGTATCTGGGCAGGGGCAGATGGAGAAGAGGAGGTCATTGTTGGCAAGCTGGGAATGACTCACTGTGGCCCGGAGTTTTTCCCACCCCAAGAGGAACTGATCAGTCGTTAGGAGAGTTCCTTCTGCAACTCAGGAATTTATAATCGGAGAATGCGTTTTCTCTGCTCCTTAGGCCATAAAGAGGATAAGCCCATTTACTCCCCTTCAAAATCAGAACAGCTGCTGTTTCTGCTGCTTTTTCCAACTCTGCCTTCTCCTCCAGCTGCCTGCAGGGCCTTAACTCTTCGGGCCCCTCTGTGGAGTGAGCTCTGTCACCTCACTTGTCCTTCTGGCCTGAGATGGATGGTGTTCCAGCAATCCAGCCTTCCCCTCCTCTCCCCTTCTTCATCTTCTCTTGACTCTCAAGGACCCCAAACTTTCCCAAAGCCCTCATTCATGCCAAGTCTTGGGAAACATCAGCTTTACCCACTCTAAGCCCTTGCATTATGATTTCCGCTGATCTTTCAAAGTACAGCAGGATCCCTCGCTTTCCTGTAACAGGGGAGGTGCTGCCTCGCTGAGAGGTGACTCATCTCTTCCACCCTCCCCTTCCTTCGGCAGCTTTGGCAAGCTTCTAATATTCTCTCCTTGGACATCAGCTATTTGAGGTCTGGATAATGAGACTCTCCCCACCACGGCTCCAGTGTAGGACATTTCTACGACTTGGGCCTCGCCAGTAACAGAAGGCACAGAGAAGGGGATCATCTAGAACTTTCTCTTGATTTCCCTGAAATTGGCCACTTCCAGTGCTGGACTGGGGAATCCTCCAAAGTGAAGGAGACAGCCATGGCCCTGCCCATGGAATGCAGATGAAAGGCTTGCCCCAGTGAAGAGCACTGTGGGCTCCTCACCCCACGACCACCAGAGTCTCTCCATTTCACTCCACTGTGATCAAAGCTGCAGACTCAGAGGCCCCAGCAACCACAACACCCCGGAGAAGGAAGGAATATTTGGGGTTGGGGTTGGGTTTTTCCAAAGTGTTTTGCTGGTTGCTAGGACTTTTGATTCCCAAATAACAGCCGGGGCCCATCTGTGTCGGCTCTGTTTTCTGAGGAGATCGCTGACTCCAGACAGCTGTGTGGGCTGCCTGCCCAGCCCAAATGCCTGGACCTCCTCTCTCCCCTCACTTTGCTCTTTCCTGAAGGAAGGGTTTTGACTCTGGTTCTTGGTCAGGCCCTGTTTGACCTGGAAGCCAGTCCTTAGCTTGGTCTGTGGTCCAGGTTCAAAACCCAGGAGAGATGGGTTTTGCCAGGGGCCTGTGGGAGCTGCTTCTCCCACTGCTGGGTCTGGCTCTGGAGGTTCCCTTACGGAAGAGTCATGCCTGTGGGACATCCTGCCTGGCTTACTGACAGCCACGGCCCTCGGGGTAATAACTTGGCCTAAAGGGATCAAGTTTGCAATGACAGTTGGCTCAAGTCTACAGCAGGTGTGAGCTCTCTCGCCAGCACTGGCCAACATCCCCAGGGGTCTAACTTTAACTCAGGGCTTCCCCTTCTCAGGAAGTATCTTTGATTCTGTCCTGCTCAGAATGCCGGCACTGCCTGGCTTTGAAGCTCTGCTGCTGGGTTTCAAATGTGGCTCTTTGTGTGGGTTCCCCCAAATCCCTTTCCTGAGAACCAGAGTCTCAGAGTTTGGGAGGAGATGCTTCCTGGGGAAGGGTCTCAACCTGAAAGGGCAGAGCTCAAGCGTGCATCCTGGGGCTGGGCCCTAAGCCAGACAGGCCCCACTTGGCACCGGCAGCCTGGGGACCATGTTGGCTCTGCAGAGCATATGTGCACTATTTGTCCTAGGAGCCTCGGATTGCCCAGCCACAGCAGAGAACAGGCTCCCCATCTCCCTGGTCCCTGCTGGTCCCCACCCCCACAGCTTGTGGCCTCTCCAGGCTGCAGCTCTCCCGGGGCTCCCCAGGGAGTTACCAGTTGCTTTTCCAGGTGTGCCGCACATCTGTGTCGTGGATGCTGTGTCTGTCTGCCTGCTCATCCAGGAAATCAAACATGTACTTGATGGCCAGGGGGAGAGCGCTGCCCCGGTGCACAGTGCTGAACAAGGTCTCAAACAAGTCGTCCACGAACTTCTGCAGGGTGCCCTGGGGGGGTAGTGTGAGAGTATGAGGCGGAGGGTGGGGGAGGCTGGGGGGGGGGGGCGGGCGGCAGGCAGCAGACGGGCAGACCAGATGGTGCCTTGGACCGATCCTGCCTTGGAAATTTCTCTGCGATGCCAGGCTGTACAGACGGTGCGGTGGGGGTGGGGGTGGGGAGGGGACTGTTGGGTTGTTGGGGGAGTGTGGGGGGAGCTGAATAGGCTGCAGATTCCTGGGAAGAATCTCTCCTCCGAACTGCAGCCACATGCCACATTTATGCTTCTGTCCCTCCCAGGCAGGTGTGGGTGCAGGGTGTCTGATAGGAAGATGGCGAGTGCTCCAAGTCCAGGCTTCCCATCGCGAGTGGAGGGGGCAGGCTGGTACAAGAGGGTGTCTGAAGAACAAGGTGGGGGGACTGGGAGCCTCCTGGCGGGAGCCTAGCAGGACTGCGGAGGTGTGACAGGAAGGCGTGAAAAGGCTTACGATATTAGTAGCCTGGGATAAGTGATGTCTGGAGTGGGTGCTGTGGGTGAGGGGTCCAGATCCAAGAACACCCAGGCACAGCTCTCACCCACAGGGCCTTAGAGGGTCTCAAGGGCAGGGACAAGGCTGGGCCTGGGTCCCATAGTTTACAAGTTCAAGGAACACCTCTGAAAGTCAGGAATATGTCTAACCTTTTCTGGTGTCTCTTTGTTAATCTCTTATTAGCATATTAGGCAAAGCAAAATGTGAGACACGTGGTCTGATGTGTGTATTTCTGTGCCACTTTTGGGAGAAGGTCTGGGAGCTGGAATCTGGATGCCACTGTATTAGAATTTCAGTGGCATTTTTGTGGGGTCAGTGGGGAGAGTATTTGAAATCTGGCCTGGCCTGGCAAATGTGGGCTGTGTGGTCGTCATACTTATAGGCATATTTGTGATCTGCTAGGGAAGCTGGAAGCCAGCTTTAGATCGCAGCTTCCAGCACTGCGGCTGCCTCACTTCCATCAGTGTTGGGGTAGATGGGATGGGAAGGGGAAGAGGGAGCCTTCTCTTGGATTATTAGCAGGACCAGGCCTTCATGCTTTCCCTCCCATTGTCAGAAAGTGGGTAGAAAAGGCAGTGATGGTGGAGGATGGCGTATCTCTCTAGCTAACATCAATAAGAAAACCCCAATATCTTCCCAAAGGGTCCGGGGCCCAGAGGTGAGAGAGCCGCTCCTCTGAAGAGTAATGGTGGTCTTGAGGAGTGAGCCAGAAGCAATGATATCATTGTGACTTTTGCCAGAGGGTAGAGAACAGCGGTGGCCTGATCCCCTGGAAAGCCCATCCCAGGACCTGGACCTACTTGTCCGAATGGGTCCCCTTGAAGGACAGATTCCATTACCTCCTCCCTGTGCTGTAGGGGGTGGGACATACCCTCCCTGGGCTGGGCAGAGCAGAAGTTACCTTGGTGGCCAGGAGCCGGGTCAGGTAGATCTCGGACACCATCTTGCTGCCCCGGTCACCCTCCTTCTGGTCCCCATGGTCGTGGTTCTTCACCAGATGCCACACCTTGACCCCACTCTCCAGGTCTGGGGTGATCATGGGTGCCCGGGACCGTAGGCTGTCAGGACTGCCTGTGTACCTGAAGGAGGAGTCTGAGGAGAAGGGGGCAGTGGAGGCTTGTAAGCGACTGATTTCATCATCCTTGCTTGTAAATCCTGCTAGAATCCCTGCCCGCCTGCTGCATTCACTCAGAATAAACCAGTTTCAATTGGAAGGGGACCCTAGGACCTCATATTTGGTGGGTTATTTTAGGGATCCTTGGTTAGCATGAGGACAGTCTGAAACCTTTTTATAAAAAGAGGATTTAGAAATTCTGTGAGCTGGAGAGACCCTCAGGAATTTGGGAGTCTCTCCTCCTCTGATGCTTCCTGCAAAGAATAATGAACAGGTACATTGTCAACCAGATATTTTCATAGGGGCTTTGATAAAAATCCGGATACTAAGGAGCTGTGGAGTTGCAATGCTCCTCTTGTGAGTTAATTGGTCCCTTCTTACTTGGAGCCTAGAATATGGAATTGCCAAGGCCTTTTTGGAGCTGCTGGCCTCAGTCCTGAGGTGTCCTTTAGCTGGACAGCCCAAAGCCTTAGTGCACACGCAAAACCAGAGAAAATGTAATAAGGGAGAGTGAAGCACTGCACCCCATTGCCCAGAAGGCACTGGGGGCGCTAGCACTCCTCAGGGGTGGACAGGCTAGGCTGGCCAATTTATTGCTCAAACTGGGACACTTTTGAGAGTAAAAGGGGGGGCACTATTCATAATGCAGCCCGGACAATATGCATGAACTGGGAGCAGGATATATGAACCTCTCATTCAGTGCCTCCCTGCTTCTGGGCCCCTCAAACTCCTTCAGCAGGCCTAGGCTATCAAAGGAAGGGCACATGGTGCCACCTGTGCCCACAGCTCTGAGGAGACTGGCTGCTCTGGGAAGGACTGGATGAGGGAGGAAGGAAAACAAATGAGCAAAGGCTTTTGACTGGAGGCTGGGAGCAGCTGCAAGGGCTTCCTGCTATGAGAAGGGGACGGTGAGGTGTCCACAGTAGGTCACAGAAGACTCCTCTCTGAGTGGTCCAGATTACCTTCCTGGTCCTCACCGTATCTGCTGATGGACGTCCGGGAGATGCTGGCAGAGGCAGGGATGTTGTAAGAGGAGGTCTGTTTGGGGACCAGAGCCACCACCGATCTGTCTGACACCTGAGAAGGATGTGAAAGGGACAGTGTGGGTGAATGTAGGTGTCTTGGGAAATTGAATAGTCAAGTACTTCTAGAAGGTTATGGAACAGGTGTGGGGTAGAGCACAAGTTATTCAGGAATACTAGGAATAGAAATTCCTGCTGTCTAGCATGGTAGCTACTCACTACCTATGGCTACTGAGCACTTGAAATTCAGTGAGTCCGAACTGAGACGCACAGTAAGTGTCTGAGCGGAGATGTACTATAAATGTACGATATACAATGGGTTTCAATGACTTAGCACGAGTAAAACTAATACAAACTATCTCATTAATAATTTTTATATTGATTACACGTTGAAATGTTATTTTAGGTCAATTGGGTTAAATAAAATATGTTCTCAACACTAATTTCATCGGTTTATTTTTACTTTTAAATGTGGCTAGCAAAAATTTAAAACTACACCTGCGGTTTTTGCATTATATTTCTATTGGACAGCGCTGGCTAGACCCAGACTCCCCTCAACCTTCTGAGTTAAGTATAATTATTCCCATTTTACAGATGAGGACATTGAAGCATTGAGAATCTAAGCAACATCTGCAAGGTCACACAATTAATGCGCGGTGCAGCCAATATTTGAAGCCAGGTCTGTCAGGCTCGAGGGCACATGTTCACCTCATTATATCCTAATTTTGGATTTTACTTCAAGTCACACTGGTCTGAAGCCCACTTTCCCTGTTGGCTCTGATTTCTTTCTGGCTCGGGTCCTAGAATGCCCAGGCCACCTGGGAGTTTCACCAATAAAGCAGCTGCTCCTGGGGAGTCAGAGAGAAAGTTGGTGTCTTGCTCTGTTCTCCGTGAGGGTGCCCAGCACCCAGCCTGGAGGGAGACAGCTGAGAAATGAGGAGCCATATTGAAGACATTTGGGGCTATTTTGATTTAAGATTACCCTCTATCCAATAAAAATGGAGAATCCCCAGAATTGTGGCAATCCAATTAAACCCCTAACGCAGAGGGAATAAAACAGCTATAATAATGTTATGGGCCATAAAACATTCCTATTAAACCATTTTTTATTTTAACAATTTTTATGAACTTTATAAGTTTGATTTATAGCTGTACCAGTCGTAAAACCATCTTTCTGGGTCTTAAATTGTCAGTCCCTCTCTCCCACCAAAAAAGAATTAAATGTGGGGAAGTCAAACTATAAATGAACATTAGCGCTAACGAGATTCCCTGATAGCCAGTTTTAGTAGTGGTATTTAATTTTACCCTCCCCATAAATCTGTGGGAGCCAGGGAAGTTTTTTAACATCTCGTTGTTAATTAAGATTATGCAGATTTTCTCCTGCAGGGGCTCCAAGGACCTTTGACTCCAGGGAAGGTAAGAGAGGGCAATGCTCTGACTTGATAGCACAGAGCCGCAGGGCCCTGTGCTGCCCACATCCAGGTGCCAACGCTGCTCCATGACTTCCCTGGATGGCCAGCAGTTTGCCCCATCAGCACCAGGTCTGGAACCGAGGGGGAAGTCTCCACCTCCGTCTTTTAGGAACTCTTTTGCGACTGGCAGCCCAGAAATGATGCTTTGAAAGCCTGGCAGGAGCAGGGGGTGTACCCTCCCAGAGGGACAGATTAGGTTATCCTTTATGGTTTGTTGTCACCCAAAGGAAGATTCACAAGGTGACTCGAATGATCACAGTTCAACTCAATTCCAGGTCTCGTCACTAAATCTCTCTCATCCTCTGTTCTCAGAATTTCTTTCTCTCCACCAACAGGTGGTGCAAAGCCGTGGTCAAGATGCCCGGCTGGGTTTGCCCGTGGTTCTGCCACTTATTAGCTCCATGGCTTTGGGAAAGTTGCTTAACCGCTGGTGCCTCACTTGTCTCATTTGTCAACGGGGATAATCATCGTGTCTAGGTTTGTTGAGGGGATTAAATGAGCGAGGACACGTAAAGGCTGAGAGCCACCTGGCACCCAGTGAGCATTCAGTAAGAACTGGCATTAGTGTTGCTATTATGAGCATCATCATCATCACCGTCTCCCAAAGGGAAGAACAATCCCTGTTGTCCCCTGTCACTCAGGGCGAGCGTGTGAGAAGTACCGCGCACGCAGTAAAGCTCAGTAAATATTTGAGGAATGAATGAATACATGAATGATAAATGACATCGGGGAATTGCAAGTGCTTTGTCTGATGAGCCCTGTAAGAACAGAATATTCCATCCTTCTGATTGGGACCCACTGGACGGACAGCCCAGTAACAAGTGGTAGGGCATCACAGACAGAGAAGAAAGGCCCCACTCCTGACCTTGAGAAATTTACCATATGGGGACATAATGCTGTCTCTCTTGTGCTTTCTTCTTCAGCTCTAACAGTTCATTACAACTGTTCTACAGGATGCATTAACACCAGGTGAAGTGGGCGTGGGTGTGGGATCCACAGGGAGTGAATACAGCTACAGCAGATGTAAGTATACACCCTAGGTGCCCCACCTGTTGGTTCTAATCCTTCCGACCACCTTCACAAGTTGGGGTTGTTATCTCCATTTTACAGATGAGGAGCCCGAGGTGCAGAGAGATTACAGTCACGCCACCAGGGAGTGGGAAGCAGGGTTTAAATACAGCTCGCAGAGCCTCCTTTCTTCCCACTACACCACACTCACTCGTTCTGCGGCAGGGGTCCACTCAGGGTGTCAGCACAGAGAATGCAAGCCAGAAAGGGGGATGGAGCCCAGAGAGGAGCGTTTCGAGGTTTCCCCAGTGCCCCCCACCAGCTCCCTCTGTGCCTTGGGAGCCTCCCAGCCAGCTCCTATTGGCCTTCAAGGCCCCCAGTGGCCTGGTTGATGGCAACTCGGTGCTGGACAGCCAAGCCTGCCAGCCCCTCTGCGCCCTCCCTGAGTGAGGCACGGACATAGGGGACACAGGAGGAAGTTACTATCAGGCAACCCCATGGGGTCTTGCAGCCTGAGGGGCTTCCCCAGGTTGGTGTCATTTCCCTCAGCATCTCTCACTTCTAGCTTCTATTTTAGTATTTTTCCTGAATCCCAAGCAGCCTGCCTGTGCTTAATCTTACAGAGACCTCCAGCCATGAGTGGTGACGGTGGGAGGGAAAGGGAGCGGGGAACAGACAGCCCCGGGGTCTTCCATTCTTTGGCTGAGATTTTTTTGACTGTTCATTGTGCTAAATACTTTATCTACTGTATTTAATCTCTTTCACACAATTTTATGGGGCAGGGATCACTATTCACCCCATTTTATAGATGAGAAGAAAGAGAGTTTAAGTCATTTCTCCAAGGACAGCAGCTACTCAGTGGCAGAATGTAAGATCCGAAGACGAATCTATCCATTCCCCAGTACCCTGGGGGTGGGAAGTGTAAGCTGCATTAGTAAGATGCCAAAGAGAGAAAGCGGCAGACGCCTGTGGTAGTTGTCCTTGTGGAGGACTTGGCAGTGTGCAATTTTTCTGCAGACATAGAGACATACAGGAGGGAAAGGCCTAGCCTTACCCTAGACTGGTTAAGTCAGTTTCTCAGGGTGAGTCTGGGCATTCCTGTTTTTTTTTTTTTGACCAAGATTAGCCCTGGGCTAACATCTGCTGCCAATTTTCCTCTTTTTGCTGAGGAAGACTGGCTCTGAGCTAACATCTGTGCCCATCTTCCTCTACTTTATATGTGGGACGCCTACCACAGCATGGCTTGCCAAGCGGTGCCATGTCTGCACCCGGGATCCGAACCAGTGAACCCTGGGCCGCGGAAGTGGAACGTGTGAACTTAACCGCTGTGCTACTGACCTGGCCCCACTCCTGTTTTTGATGAATACACTGGGTAATTCTAATTGGCAGCTGTGGCTAAGAATCACTGTTCTAGGCTCAGGGAAGAGGAGGAAAGGCGAGATAAGAAAACCCCATTAAGGCATTTGAGGGCCTTAGAGCAAACATGGGAGGGAAGGGGTCATTCTGGGAGGTCAAAGATCCCAAACGCAAAGCCCCTGCCCAAATGGAGAGGCCCCACCCTCACCTGATAATGCATCAGAGTGTTGAGCCGCTTCCAGTCGCCCTCGATCTTGGTGGTGATGTCCTCGTCTTGCAGCACAACCCGGGCGATCCGGCCTTGACGCCACTCTGGGTGGAGGAAGTGGTACAGGTAGCATTGTGAGGGCTGGGGGCTGTGAGCCAGGATCACCCTGTCGTGCCTCCTCTAGGGACCTGGTAACCCCAGCTTCCTCCAGCTGGTGCAATGATAGCGCTTAAGATATCTGGGGCTCCACGGGGTCAAGGTAGCTGGGGAGAAGCGTGGGCCTCACCAGAGGTGGCCACATCTGAGGAGGCAGTGCCCTGGGAGAAGTATTTCCTGTGGCTCCTCACCTGGGTAGGACCCAGTCACGCCCCCCGGAGGGGCGTATGCAGGGCAGGGCTTCCCATCTTCCCATCCATCCCACAGCCAGAATGCCCCCCTGGAAGCTGCTCGTCCACCCGGTGCCCCCACACTCCAAGGCCAGGCCTCCTACCCAAGTCCATGTCAACGGCCCTCGGCCGCTGGGAGTAGGGCACGTTCTTGTAGACAGCATCGAGGATCTTCTCCTTGACTTGCGTGATGGTGTCACAGTTTAACACCTTCACTGGGATCTCTGGACTGTTCTCGTTGTCGGGGTTGACACAGTTCAGGATCTACAGGTGACAACAGGAGTTGAAGGAGTAGTTTGAAGGAGAGGGAGTGGGGCCTCAAATCTTTTCTTTCCAAGGCTCACCCTCCTTACAGGGGATCTAGGGGTGGCTCTCCATGCCTCAGTTTCTCTCACCTTCCTGCCATCTGCCAAATGACATCGTGAGTTATTATGCCCACCTCTTCTTTCTCAAAGAACCAGGACTCTACTTTTGAGCTCATGAATGGCTTAGGGAGGGTCTCATCCTAGAATGAGGCACTGTAGGGGTTTCAGGATGGTTCCATGTGTATCAAGGGCTGGCCTCCCACTTCCTCTAAGGCTCTATATTAGGAATCAGCAGACTCACATTTTTCCCCATAATACTAATTTTCTCATACCTAATGGTAGGTGATCTTTCTTTTCCCCTCAATATTATCTACGGTAAACTGAGGCAGAGAGAACTCTTTGGGCCCCCTCAAATGAGATGGCGTCGGGGGGGGGGGAACTTAGGTGTGTCTACCTGCCCTTGGCACACTTACCACACCCCTTGGACCTGCCCCCACACTGTTCTCCCAGCCTCTCTATGGACCCCTCAGACCGGCTTTGTGCTCAGAGAGCAGAGTACGCATCAGAGGCAGGAGATCTGCACTGTCCCCCGAGCTTTCAGCCTCCTCACCAGGGTCTTGTACTCAATCTGCTGCCGGATGAGCTTGTCCTCGCTCAGGGAGTAGCGGGCCTCGCCCGTGATGGCGTCGATGGGGCCTTTCTCCATCTGCTGCTTGATGGCACAGTACAGCATGAAGAGCGGCTCCCCCGCACACTCCTGTGGGCACAGGCAGGGCGTGGGGCATGTGGCGGCACCAGGCTCCTTCCTTCCCTCTCCTGACCTTGCTCCTGGGCCTGCTTTGCTTTGGAGCACCCTGGCCAGGTAGCTTCCTGTTCCTGAGGGGGGTCCCCATGCAGCCCTCCCATCTTGCCCTCAACTCCTGGCACTCATCTCACTCCCACTCTCACCTTCAGGAACTTGTGCAGGAGGAAGGCAAACCAATTGGTCAGCATCTTCTCAGCCACAGACTCCGTCCTGGGGAGGCAGAAGGGACGAGGGGCAGTCCTTTACCGAGGGGTCCAAGAGAGGGGCCTGGCTTGTTGTGTGGGTCATGACCCAAGAGACAAGGCATGAAAGAACACAGGGCTGGAAGCCAGGATGCCTGAGTCCTAGCCCAACTCTGCCAGTAGCTGGAAGTGTGACCCTCAGCCAGAGGCCTCTTTCTGGGTCTCAGTCTATCTTAGCTCAGGGCTAATTTTCCTCAGCACAAAAAAAAAAAAACAAAAACAAAAACCAGATGCTGAGCATCCATCCCACAGAGCTGTAAAGAACCACATCTCCCCACTCCCTTCTGGCTTTAAGGTGATAAACCAAGTTTCTCTGCCCTTCTGGGATTTCTTGCATGCCTGAATATTCTATTTTGCATGTCCAGCAGGTCCCTGGTACCTGCCCTTCCAAACATCCACAGTCGGACTGCCTGAGTTCAATCCTGGCTCTGCCATGTACGGGTGGTGTGACCCTGGGCAAGTCGTTTCTCCTCCTGTGAGTTCAGTTTCCCCATCTCTCAGTGGGGACAATAATAATAATAATATCTATCCCACAGAGCTGTTGTCAGGGTTGAATGAGTTAATATACTAATATACGTACAGTGCTAAGAATAGCGCCTGGTACCCAATAGCCGTCATCACTGCTGTCATGTGGGGTCATGGATCCCAGCCCCTCAGGTAGAGAGCAGTGTGGGGAAGTGTTTAGCTGACAGGGGATCGGCTTCTGCAAGCACCGCCCCTCCCCCACCCCCCAACCTGGGCTGCAGATCTGGGGATTTGGGAAGGAACAAAGCGGCTGTGACAGACCCTCAGTGATGGGGATGCTAGAGGGGTGTTTTAACTCCCTGCACGTGGTGCAAATTATACCCTCTGGTTGCAGTAAATCCCAGGCATTTGCCAGGGTGGCTCAGCAATCTGGGCCTGGGAGAGAGTGACAATGGCAGAAGAAATTGTAGCTTTCTCCCCGGGCCCCTCCCAGCACCCTCTCCCTGCATTGTGCCTGAGATTAGCTCCAATTTAAATACAACAGTTCTTAATGAGAGTTTCTAATGCTCAGATCGCAGGATGGGGGCTCAGCACTCAGAAAACAAAGCCGTTCCTTCTCCTTCCTCACCCCACGTGGGACCTGGAAGCCTGAGACCTTGCTCAGAGAAGGCTAAAGAGGAGGCAGTGAAACGGAGATGGCGTATTCCAGGCTCTGCTGCCTGAGGAGCTCCAAAGCTGTGCTCAGCTTCCCGGGGCCTCCAGAGACGGTGGGCTCAGGGGATGGATGCCAAGGTCTCCAACCCTCTCTCCTGCCAGGAAAATGGCAGTAGGGGAGGGGGCATGTGGTGGATGCTGGTGATTCAGATCCAGGAAGCTGGATGCTGAAGGGACAGGCTGCACCAAATCGCTAGTCTGGCGCTGTCCAACAGGACCTCCTGTGATGATGGAGATGCTCCCTATCTGTGCTGTCCAACATGGCGGCCAATATGTGGCACCTGAGCACTTGGAATGTGGCTAGTGCGATGGAGGAACTGAATTTGCCATTTTATTTTATTTTACTTAGTAGCCACATGTGGCTACCCTGTTGGACGGCCCAGCTCTAGAAGCATGGGGAGGGAGGGAGACTGCGAGACAGGTGTTATTAGTGTCATTCTTCCCATGGAGACACTAAACAGCAGAGAGGTCACATCACTGGTCCAAGATCACACAACTAGCATATGGCAGAGCTGGGGTTCAAGCCGAGGACTGTGTTCCTCCATCAGGCTTAGAAGCTGCAGACCTTGCACAGCCTCCTGGGCTGAAAGAAGATCAGACTCTATACTATGGGACATGCAGACATGGGCCTTTCTGGGGAGGGGCACCCTCTCATGCTGCTTAGGGACCTCCTCTAATGAGGCCCCATGTCCCTGTTCAGATGCCCACTTCCTGCCCCACCCCTGGCCATGGGTCAGACCTCCGGAGAAGCAGCTTGGGGTGGTTCTTGTTCTCCAGGTTCTTATCAATGAGGTCAGAGAGCAGCTGCTTGAGGACGTCAGTGGCGTACTCCAGGCGGCCCTGCAGGCCGGTCATGATGAGCGAGGCCACGTTGCCGCGGTCGCGCATGGAGAAGCTGCGCTGGAGCTCCAGGGTGCGGATGAAGGTCAGCAGGAACACCTTGTTGTTGATGAGCTGGGCAAAGAGCTTCAGGGCCTTCTCCACGTGCTGCTGCCCATTGCCCTGCACCTGGGTGGGTGTGATGGGCGCACCCTCAGAGGATGGGTGTCCAGCCTCCCAGCCCGGGCTCTCACTGAGGGCCTTTGCCAGTGATGATACCGGCATTGAGACCCTCTCCACGATGGCTACAACCACCCTCCCCATCCCCCACTCCTCCATGATGATGTAGGAATGGTTGGTCTCTGAAGTCTACAGTCTGCTCTGACCTTCCACTGGGTTGGGAGGGTCGGGCTCCAGGCAGAGCCCTAGGAGGGGATGCTGTCCATCTGATTTTCCCAAGGGCACACTAGGAGATGCCCCATCAGACTCACTCCATTTACTAGTCTCCCTTTAATCTCCTCCGTCCTGATTTATTATCTTTAGTAAAACAAACCAACAAACGAACAAACAAATCTCAGAATCATACGTCTTTCCTTAAGCCACCTTAAATCCATTTGAGAATGAGGCAGAATCTTAGTTAATTAATTCAGTCACTAATTAAAAAATGACAAACAATGAGCCTTCCCCTGGAATCATCCCACAGAGCCTGGGTGCCCCCCTTGGCCCTGATCTTCTAGATCAGGAATATCCCCCTTGTGCTGAGGCTGTTACAAGCTATTTTTCCTCCTCACTCCTGCCTTCCTCCGAGCTGCTGGGCCCCACTGGCATTTCCTAGGAAACCCAGGCCCTGCGTCCCTGCTGGGCGGCTGGTGCCGGAGGCCAGTGTTACCTCCAGCTCCCGCAGGACAGGATGGTCCTCGATGCCAGGGAAAAGGACTCGCATTGCATAGGTACGATAGTCCAGGTAGGGGATTCCTGAGCGGTCCAGGTCGCTGGTCAGCTCATTGATGTCTGTCTGGAGCTCGGCAAAAGCTGTGAAAGTACAGTGGAGACGGGGAGGCTCAAGAGGGGAACTGGGGCAGGGGAGGAGACAGGCGGGAGGAGAAGTTTGTGAAGGAGGAGGGGAGGGCTTGGGGTATAGAGATGAGGAGGGTTATAGGGGTGCATCTCCAGAGGGTGTGAGATATCTCCAGGCTGCCTTTCTTAGGTAGTGGGAATATGGGTGATTTCTATATCTCCTCCTCTATGCTTATCTATAATTTTGAATTTTCCACATATTGTAAGTGTAGTTAAAACAAAGAAAAAGGAACATCATGACTTGGGTCATTCAGTAAAGATGTTGCAGGTGCTGAAAGTAGGTGAGAGACAGTGGCCGCAGAGATCAAGCAAAGACCAGAGCAGGCAGCTCTGCTCCCCTTTTCCAAGCAAGAGAAGAAATCAGGAGGCAAAACCCTTAGGGGACAAGGCAAATCAAAGCTACCATGAGATGCCACTTCATACCCATTAGGATGGCTATGACCAAAAAATGGAAACAAGTGTTGGCGAGGATGTGGAAAAATTGGAACCCTCGTACATCGCTGGTGGGAATGTAAATTGGTGCAGCCGCTCTGGAAAACAACTTCATGGTTTCTTAAAAAATTAAACATAGAATTACCATGCAACTCAACAATTCCACTCCTAGGTATATAACCAAAAGAACGGAAAGCAGGGATCTGAATAGATACTTGTACACTCGTGTTCACAGCAGCATTACTCACAATACCAAAAGGTGGAAACAACCCAAATGTCCACTGCCGGATGGATAAACAGAATGATGTACATATATTCAATGGAATGTTATTCAGCCTTAAAAAGGAATGAAATTCTGACACATGCTACAACATGAATGACACTTGAAGACATTAAGCCAAGTGAAATACGCCAGACAGAAAAGGAGAAATAATGTATGATTCCTCTTATATGAGGTACTTAGAGTAGTCAAATTCACAGAGACAGAAAGTAGCATGGTGGTTGCCAAGGGCTGAGAGAAGGGGGAATGAGGAGTTATTGTTTAATGGGTACAGAGTTTCAGCTAGGGAAGATGAGAAACTTCTGGAGATGGAGTGTGGTGATGTTTGCACAATATCATGAATGTCCTTAATGCCACAGGGCTGGAGGAGGGGAGAGCCCTGTGGTGTAGAGACAGCGAGGGTTAAAATGGTAAACTTTACGTTAGTATACTTTAGCGCACACACACACAAAAGTGAGAACAAAACCAAACCCAGCCTTGGAGTGCCCTGACCATCAGGGCCTCGGTGACAGGGGAGCATCCCCTTGGTGGCAGGCCTGTCTCCTGGTGCCCCCTTTTCCCCAGCCCAGCTCTTCCCTTTCATCCAGCAGAGGGCTTATTTCTGATCTTGACATTTGCAGCAAAAAGAGAAATGTTTTGATTCCTAATTGAGATGTTTACCCAGACAGCCTGCCTGGTCCCCAGCCCGAGGGGATGCCAGGTACACCTGTCACCTCACGGCTGTGGTTGCGTGGGAGATGGAAGAAAACACGTCTCCACTCCCACACACGTCCACGGCCAAGGACGCCAGCAAGCGGTGGCCTTCAGAGAGCTCAGCCTGCAGCACTGATGGAAAACAAGCCCTGGGGGTGGGGATGGAGTGGGAGAGGGGTGAGGTACTCGCCCGCCATTCCTGCTGCTGCTGCTGCTGCTTCCACAGGCTACAAGGGTGAGGGCGGCTATGCAAGAACCAGGAGCCAGACAGTCCCATCTAGGGAATCTAGAGTCTGAGACAACAGAGCCCAGAGGGCTCTGACTGTGGGGAGACTGAGGCCCTGAGAGGGAGAAGAAGGCGGCCAGTCTGTGGGATGAGTCAGGACACAGGGGGAACAGAATAGTATGATCAGGTCTGGGGCCTCGCTGTGGACATCCTTATTAGGACTTCTCTAGCCCTAAGAGTAAAGGAAATTCACAGGAAAACAGAAATCAAAGCGGAGTGTAATGGCTTGGGGCAGGAGGGGTGGAAGTAAAGATGAGAGCTGTCTGTAGGGAGTGAGGTAACATGGCTGGTGAAGGAAGAGGGTCCAGGAAGTGAGGGAGTGCCTCCTCTTACCTTCCTTGCACTCCAGGGCCACACGGGACTCCAGGTTGTCCATCTGCATCTGGAGCCTCTTGAGAGTGAGGTCGTTTTCCCGGGACTTCCGCTTGTAGGCAATGAGGACGATGATGACGATGATGAGTAGGAGGCTGCCGCCTGCCGCGATGCTGACGATGGCTGGCAGGGTCAGCAAGCTGTCTGAGATGACACTCACCGAGCCAGGCGAGAACACCATCCCGCCCACGTGAACCTGTGCATTGCACACACACAGATGCTGTAGAGCCCTGGCATGCTATCGAATGCTTACCGTTTCAGGAAGGACATGCAAGACCACAACCACACAGTGCAGATTTGGATACAGAACAACTTCCTGCTTATTATCTGCCTTTCTTTTCTTGCGCTCTCAACTTCTACCCATTTTAATGCAGGGCATGGAGATGAGGAGCCATGAAGAAGATGGAAGAGAGAGCCTTTCCTTGTGACAGCTCATGCATGCCCAGCAAGGAGGGAAGGAAGTAATAAGAAGCAGCTTCACTCACCATGACCTTGTGCTGCCCCGTGAGGTTGGGAGGCTCACAGAGGAGCTGTGTCTCGGACACAGTGACAGCGCACGGGGTCTCTCCAACCAGCACCGTGTAGTTGAGTTTGGCACCTCCAGAGGCAGGAGGGCAGAGGTTTTTCCCCTGTAGATAACAGCAATCTTAATAGGAGTAACTGACACAGGCGTGCAGAAGTTAATTGCCTATTTAAAAGAGATTAAGGAGACGGGGGACGGGCAGCCATGCAAAGACCAACAGATGACTCCACGGTAAGTTTTTGGAGAGGACTTCTAACAGCCATAATTCAGGGAGACAAAGACAAAACGGAGGGTGGAGAGGATGAAAGGGAGGAGGAGGGTGGGAAAGAGAGGAAGGGGAGACAGAACCCCAAACAAGTGAAAATTCAAGGGAGACGTGGGATATAAATGAAAGTGGCAGAGTAGCAAAACCCTTGGACGGATTGTACAGGGAACCGTGAGCTCATGAAATTGCGTGCAGGTTACGGCGGCCACAGAAGTTGTCAATAAAGGGAAAGGGTTACTTCCAATGCGCCACAGAAATTTTGGTTTCCGAAGCTCACAAGAACAAACAGAAATATTCTAAAGTGTTTCTTGAGAATCCCAAGGCAAGATATGCCGCTCGATGGGTCAATATCTATAAACAATCTCCCTTTACAGGGAGCTGACAGCTTTGCGAGTCCACGTGCGTAGAAAGGACAACAAGATGGGCCCCGGGAGGGGGGCTCTCACCACCACTGCGTGTGGCATGTGCTGCACTCCGCACGCGCCTACCTTCAAAATGATGGGGGATCCCGGCTTTTGATCCAAGACGCCTGTAGGGCTGAGCAGTTCAAAGGTCGGGTTGGGGTAGTAGATGAACTTGGTGTCGTTGTAAATGAGCAAGGACTGGACATTGTTAAAGACGAATCCAAACTCGTCTGGCCGTTCCACAGTGTCCAGGCCGGGCCGGTAGTCCGTGGTCAGAGAGGGGGCCAGGCAGGTTAGGGTGGTGGTGTTCACAACTTTACACACCTGAGAGGCCCAGAGCGCAGCATTCAAACACTGAACGAGGGCGGTTGGGGGTCCGCTGCCGCCCCTCCCCGCTACTTGCCTTAACCAGTCACCCTTGGGTGACTTGTTTGTCTTCATTAGATGCTGAATCCCTTGAGGCAAAGGGCTGTCAAAGTTTTTTGGGGGGTTCATTTCAACTTCATTCATTGATTCATTCATTCATTCATCCACCAACACTATTTGTGGGCCTGCTTTGTGCGAGGCAAGGTGCTAGGAGCTGGGGCTATCTAGTGAAATAGTCCCAGTCTATGGGGGGGGCCCCGATTCAACAAGCAGTACAATAGAGTCCGGGCAGAGGGCCTGGAGCACAGAAGGGGCACAAGCACTGTCAACTGTAGGAATGGATGCGAGAAAGCGCCCTGGCAGGGAAGTACAGGTACTGCGGGAGTGTCAGCGTGTGTGCACAAGCGTGTGTGCATGAGCGTGTGCGCGTGCATGTGCATGCCCTGAAGCAGGGTGAGCGTGACTCAGGGAAGAAATGTATGAAATTTAAGCTGAAGAATGAGTAGGACTTACCTAGACAAGGAGAGGGAGAGGTGGGGGAAAAGTCCCAGGCAGAGGGGACAGCAGCAAAGGCCCGGGGGTGAGGAAACATGGGATGTTTGCGGAGAAGTAGGACAGAAACAGTGTTGGATGTGCGTGAGCGTGTGTGAGCGTGTGTGTGTGAGTGTGTGTGTGTGTGTGTGTGTGGTGAGGAGCAGGAAGTAGTGTGAGATGAGCACTCTGCCAGCAATCGTAGGTGTTCAGTTAATGTTTACCGAATACAAAGACGAATGAGAATTCTCCTTTAACTCTTTAAATATCCTATTCAGCATCTCTCTCTTCTCCAACCAAGGGCCCCTCACTCGCACGGGGGTGTAACCTTGGGATTGACGCTGAGTTCATAACATCCTTTCTTTCTAGTGGACCCTGGTCTCCCAACTAAAATCCCAGCTGGGCTGGCCCCTGCTGAGCATGAGTTGTGCCGTGCTCTCCTCTGGCTGCCCAAGGCAGCAGCTGGACTGAAGAAACCAATACAGGACGCCCTGTGGGTCCTTGGGAAGGAAAGCTGGACCCCTACGCCCTCTCCTCCTGGCTCCTGCTCGGCACGGCTCCATTTCAGCTTTGAGAGCCACGGTGTCCCAGCAACAGCCAAGGGCATCTGTGAGAACTCGGCCTGCTCAAGTACACGCTGTCCTGGCAGGTCCACACATGTTGTGTGTCTGGCCAACATACACACATGGGCTTCATGGTGAGAAAACAAGACTGTGTGTGAAATCGCAAAAAAGCTGACACTTGCACAGAGATTATGTCAGAGCTCCAAGGCCACGTCTTAACCCTCCCTTTCCAGAGGGAGTTTAAGAGTATACAAAACAGCTTGCCGAGGCTTCAGGCTGCACTGGAGGTCACTTCCCATTCCTACCCTTTGCAGCTCCCACTTCAGCAGCTCCTTAGGAACCTAGTGTCCCTTTCATGTTCCAGCTGGGGACACGCTGGCATGAGGAACACTGGGAGTGCCGTCAAACGGGTAGAGTCGAGCCAGGGAACCTCCAGTCCTGGGCTCGGCAGGGCAGCCACCTAGCCTGATTGCGCCTCTTCACTGGCACCCCCGTCTTGCTCCCCGCTCATTCCAGCACCCCTGGTCTGGACTCCTGTGTGAATAAGCAAATCACTCCAGAACAAGCAGCCTCTGTGTGCTTCCTGCCCCGTGCTGCATCGGCACTTTGTCTGCCAAACATTCCTTTGGGTTTTGCGGCCTGCGCTTTGGCCCTTCTCACTTCTCACTGGGGTTGCTTCAAAACCCAAAGGCAAGGGGTAGCCTCAGTGGGCTGAGGACGCCATGGGGCCCAAGCAGGGCTGCAGGGGGCAAAGCGCTTCTTTCCTACCACTCCTGAAGAAAGAGGCATGGGGCCGAATTTACCAGCTTCTTGCTGTGGAGCCAGCTGGAGGGAAAACTGCCCACCCAGGCCTCTCCTCCAGGCCTGCCAGCCTGCAAACTCCAGGCAGGCCACCACAGAAGCTGAGGGCCCCCCACTCGAGAGGGAGGAACTACTTCTTAACTCCTTGAAGCACTGAGGTCGCAGTGCGGGGCTTGGGGAGGTGCTGGAGAGACCCCTGCCCAGGGCTACAAATGCATCCTGGACCTGAGCCTTCTCAGACTGATCTCTGGTATGGGGAAGGCCTTCTCAGTGCTGTCTATTCTTTAAATGGCTTCCTGAGAACTAACGTTGCAGCTTTTGGAAGTTGACCTTGTCAGTCATGTACTCATCCTCCAAAATGCCCTCTGTACTCTATTAACTGTGACTTTTATTTTCTGTATTGTGACCCTTTGACACCAGGGCCTTGCTGACCCTAGAGGGACTGCCCCTCCCCAGGTTAGCCATCCCTAGAGATAGCAAACTTGCCTGCCAGCTAGAGCATGCTTTTCTAATGCAAACCAACCAATCCAGTGCCATTACCCCCAATCACCTCCTTTCACACTCTGGGTGAGGTGTGATCCCTAATCACACCTTCCTTAAACACACCAGGGCCAGGTACCCAACAACAAGGGACAGCCCCTGGCACCTAAAATGATTCAACTTGGCCAGTCCTAAACCTGCTCGCCTTGCCTTGCTAGCTCCTTCCTGTGGAAGCCATAGTAAAGGCTCTTGCCACAGTTTCTCTTTCTCCCTTTGCTTCTTAACCCACCGTGGTGCTTCCCTGTGTGGCCCCCCAAGACATGGTGTGCCCCCTCTCTTGGATGTGTGAGTAACAAACTATCTTTCCAATGGCAGGCATCTCCTGGTCTGTTGGCTTTGCCATACCTGAATAATAATAAAGCTTAAATTTTAAAACATGGACCCAATTTGGGGTTTTTGTATTCCTCCTGAGTGTGAGCTCACCATTCCCGTTTGACTGGAGGTGGAGTGGGGCAGGGGCTCTTTCACCCATGGGTCAAGCTCTACACTTGGCATAAGGAGGCATGTGGTCTTCTAGTCCAAAGAGCTGTGACCATGGTGGGGACCGAAGATGTGATACAAGTGCCCCCATGTCTCTGGCCTGATGGGATGTCAAGCCCACTGGCATGTCATGTGGTCTGGTTATGAAGGGTCCAGATGTTTGGGATCTAGCTTGCCCCTGCCACCAGCCACCTTTATGATTAAGGACAAGTCATCACTCCTTTCTGGCCTTAAGTTTCTCCAGCTATACAATGAGGGGGTTGGACGAGATGACCTCTGAGACTTTTCCAGATCCAGCCTTCTGGCACTGTCATTTTGTCTATTTCTGTTTCCTAAGGAAGCCTCAAGCATGCTGGGAAGGCGTGAGGGATAAGAGGGGAGATACAACGCCATCTTCCCATCTCCCTCTCAGCCTCGTCAATCCCCTGAAGGTCAAAGCACTAATAACAGTAATTTGCATGAAAAATAATAACCATAAGAGCATCTCCTGGACTATAATTACGAATACAAAAATGTTTCAGAAAATATTGGCTGGAAAAAGTGAGATGGAGCCACTAGAACAAACCAAAAGATTTATAACAATAGATCAAACATTGTGCTCTTAGGATCGAGAACTTCTTTAAAATCACAAAAATCCATAATGAAAAAAAATTACTTGGCTCTGCATAGAGGAGTACAGTAAAATGTTCAACCTGATCATCTTAGCAACCGGGATGGAATTATCTGCTCGCAGGGACTAACGTTTATCAAGTGCCACTCTTAGTGCCAGCCAACTGCTGCATGGTACAGATCTGCGAGGTGAATCTTATCATCACCATTTATAGCCACGGAATGGAGGCTCAGAGAGGTTAAATGACTTGATCATGGTTGTACCGCTAATAGATGGCAGTATCCTGCTTCTAATCAGAAACGTCTGAATTTGGAGCCAGAATTTCTTCACCCTCCCACACGTCAGACCTCAAAGTGAACATGGCATAAAACAGGGCCCTTTTCCTCTGTATCTTAAGCTCAGAAGCCAGTACCTTCATACACTCATCATATCACCTCCTGACAAGAAATGATTATACTGTAATTATAAAAACCATTGTAAGGTTCAGGTGTTTGGAGCCACGATTCGGGCTCAGAGTCTTGAGCCAACTTTCTACTCTGGTAGTCAGAGGCTCCAGCACCTGAGACGGAGCTCATGACATTGCCAAACACAGACACACAGCTGTGTTTACTGAGGGCCAGATGGACCAGTGGTTACTCACGTTGACAGATTCTTTGCCATTAAACTTGACTCGGATCCTTGGCTCCTGAATGACATCCAGGTTGAAGCCTGTGATGGTCAGGGGTGTGTGGCCACTGGGAACAAGCAGAGGCTGGGTTAGGTAAAGACCCTCTCAAATGCTACCACCTCAAGCCCTGCGGTCCTCGCAGAGGGATGAAGGGACTATGCCACGTGGCAGCCGGGTGCAGTCCTCCTACCCTCCACCTCACCTGGCAATGCTCCACTCTGGCTCGATGCGCTGCACCCGGGGGTCATCGATGTACTCGAACTGCAGGTTGTTATCCACACGGGCCCGGTCGACGCTCACAGAAACGGGGACTGGGCCCAGGCCGTTGGACGACGGGGGCGAGACGCACACAATCTCATTCATTGACCGCCTGACAGGGAGACAGCAGGAGGGTTGTGAAGAAAGGCACGGGCAATAGGGGGCGCCCTCTGGCTTGAAAAGGGGTTTTCCTCTGTCTGAGGGCGTGACCCAGGAAGTGTTCCTCCATCCTTTACACTCATGTCCCTCATCAGGGTTGATCAGTGCCTCTTTTAACTTGAGATCCAACTCAGGTTGGATTACGGAGCAAATTGCACAAGGGGATTAGAGAATGTGGGGCAGGGCAGTGCTCCATGGGAACTCTTTTGGGATTTTTTAGAAGATGGCTATTTAGCCAGTGCTTAAAGTCTGGTCAGTCAGTTAATAAATATCATTGAGCACCCACTATGCAGAGAAGTGAACACACAATCCTTGCCCTTAGGGAGTTTATGGTCCGAGGAGGAGATCACCAGCCAATACTCTGCAAGCTGGGTTCTCATCCATGGATTCTTTCAGATTTCTCTCAGGATTCTCTACCTCCCCAGGGCTTCATCCGAGTATCTGACACAGTCAGTGGTCAATTTTTTATGCACAAGAGATGTCCTGAGGAAGAGTCTGTGCAATCTCCATGTTTCTCAAGTCACCATAGTGGGCACCTAATGAGAGCTTGATCCTGATGGTGAGTGGAGAGCTCCTGGGAGCCTTCCTCATCAGCAGTTCTCATGGGCCTCATTTCTAATTATTTCTAGAAGTATCTAGCCCCCATGATACAGGAGATAAAAATTGACTAGTGGTATATATTTCTCACAGTGACCAGAACAGTGTTTGGGCCCAGGATGTGGCACATAACATGGAGCTGACGGGGCAGGTCTATGTGTGAACACGCACAGGAACATGTGTGCATAGGCCTCACAGGTACAATCTGCTTGTGCTCCTTCGAGCCCATCTTACCCATAGAACTCGCAGGTCTGGTTGCCCAGGTATACCGCCACGCTGCTCCCAGCCCCCAGGTAATGGCCTGTGATGGTCACCATGGTGCCTCCCGACTCTGGGCCTCGGATGGGGTTGAGTGACAGCACAGAAGGGTTCTTTGGGAGGAAGTAGAGAAATGATCACAGCTCAGGTTTTGCCCAAAGGGACAGATCTATGGTAGACTTAAGGACAGAAGGAGGGACGGTGGCCTTGCTTGGAGTGGAGGTTCTTTTCCTCTTCTTTCTAATCCCAAGCACTCCCTCTGCCTACCCTGTGGCTGAGACTTTTTCTAAGAAGAGGCTCCGGGCATTTCTGGGGAAGGCAGAAGGGCCACGTTTTGGAATTAATTAACTCCCCGGGGAGTCTCATGCTCATAACACTGATGGGGAGGCAGAGGTGACACTGACTAATCTATCAATTAGTTTACAAATTGAGAACAATTTGAAAATGCTTCTCTATCTAGAGCCTGTACTGATTTTTTTGGCACAAAATCGATAGGGCTGAATTAAGCATCCCTGCCTGGACTGGGCCACCAAGAGGCTAAGTCCTCCATTAACGATCCATCGCATGTCCTTCAGTCCCTCCCTAAGCATGTGAAGGGCATGGCATGGTGCCTGGTGCAGAGAGCTGTCTGTAAATGTTAGACATAGCTTCCCCAACCTTCATCAGGAGGATGGCCCATGGTTGGCTGGGACTTTCTAGTGAGCTCACTGAATTGTAAAATTAAGCCTAAGCTTAAAAGAAATGTCTGGCCTAAAATGCATCAGGCAGCTGACCTCACTCAGAAAGGAACTGTTTCTGCCTGGAGGGCAGCAGAGTGGCGTAGAAAGTGCATTTAACTGAGCAACTACATAGGCATGAATTCCGGTCCCCGTTAGCCACTCACTAGTTTCTCGATCACTCCAGGCTTTTGTTTGCTCCTCTGTCAAGTGAGAAGGGTGGGCTAAATTATCTCTAAGGCCCCTTCCAGCTCTGACATTCTACAGTTCTCTCTCCATCTAGTCCTTCTGTAGTTGTTTCTCACACAAGACTCCATCGGTCCTGTGTAGGAGATGGGTGGGTGGCTGCAGGCAGACTGCGGTACTCCCCAATCCGAGAGAGAAGACTAGTGCAAGAAAAAGGCGGAGATGCTGAGCTAAGAAGGCAGAGACTGGAAAACCTAAAACAAGCAGCAAAATGCTTGAGAGAGAATAGAATTTTGTAGCCTAATGATTTTTTCAAAAACTCTTAGCAAGGCTGGTTTGACCCCATCCATGATGTTAACACTTTTTAACGAAGAACTCAAGGTGACGGCATAGGCAAGTGTCAGAAAAGGGACTCCAAGGCCCCAGAAGCAAGTGATTGATTCAGTAAAAATATAGCCCCAGCGGACTCCAGGGCCCCAGAAGCAAGTTATTGATTGAGCAGGAAGACGGTGCCAGCCTTAAAGAAAGCTTTCGTGATTCCACTACCTGTTGCCTGAGTGTGAAGAGATGTTTTCAGTGTGAGTACATGCACATGTGGGTGTAACCACAACAACACACAGAGCAGCTCCCTGTACACCCCACTCCTGAGGTCCTGTGCATAGACACATGTCCCTACAGGATTTCAAGTGATTCCTCTAGCCTTCCACTTACAATATTCTTTGCAGAAAACAAAGCATGTGGATAAATATAGACCTTTTTAATTAGGTCCCTCAGGCGATCTGTCCTCATTAGGCTGGAATTAGACTAAGATATCACACTGGCAGGACAAAGGGCAGCCCCTCCCCACCCTGCGTCTAGGACCCACTTTCTAAGAAAGGCCTGATTTTGCCTTATTTAGAATTCTGACCTGTGGCTCTCTGCGATGTCAAAGTCCTCACAGCTTTGTCAGTCACAAACCCACTCCACCCGAGAAAGACGGGCTTGCAAAGAAGGAAGCCAGAAGTTCCTGTTTCTGGTCTCCTACTCGGCTGAGTCTGCGAGAAGCCTGGAGGTGCCTGGCTTGGGAGGGGGAGTGTGGGAGCATCCCGGGAGAAGGCTGCATGAGAAGTGTGCCCTTGCTGAGAGCCTGTAGCCGGAGGCTGGACCCCATACTCACCACAAAGGTGTACTGCTGATGGGACTTTGTCATGAACTCGGGCTTACACTCGCCAATGCACAGGCGCACAGGCCCCGAGGTGGTTCCCACGAGGGCATGGCCCATCTCACAGACGATCCTAAGGAGAGAGCAAACCTTCCTGTGAGAGGCTTGGCAAGAGCTGGCATCCCTGCCCCCGCTTGCTCACCCGGTCACAGTGAATGACACATCCTAGTCTTGCAATAGTGCTGGACTGTGACCCAGCTTGCTCACATCCAGCTGTGTGACCTTGGGTAAAGTGATTTCCCTCTCTGGGCTTCAGTCTCTCATCAGTACAGTGAGAAGCTGGACAAGATCAGTTCTGAAGCGCTGGGTGCCTCCGAAATACTACGCTGCCTAATTCTCTGAATAAGCCTGTAGTCCCCACTGCCTCATGCAGCGCCTAGCATGGGGTAGCTACCCAGTATTTGTGGAATAAACCTGTTGTCTAACAGAGACTAGGGAAGTAATTTAGCGTTCTTTCCTGTGTGGCAAGCCAACACGGAAACTCTCCCTAAAAGAGGGAGTGAAGGCCTATTTGCCAAACCGATTCAATTGTGGTTTGTTTCCTGCAGTGAGTCTTAAAAAGGGAATAGATAATCTGGCGAGATAGCAAGAGCCCAAAACAGGAGCTGCCAGCACAACGGAGGAGCGGCGTCCATCCTGAGGCAGTAGGCGACGGGGTGGGAGGTGGATGAGTTCATTAGGACAGCAGTCGACACTGGACTCCCACTTAATCAAGGACTGAGGGCACTGAGCTAGTGGGCGAGACAGCGAACCAGCCCTGGGGTTGGAAGTCACGTCTCACATTAACGGGAGAGCTGGAGGGGAGAGGGCTGCGGCATTCTCACTCACGAAGTGCAGATCAATAGCCCCAGTGATGACTTCCCTGGTGCCTGAGATAAGTTACAACAAGCACATGTAGAGACTGGCTGCCTTAGCCACAGCAGCCTTCTAGAAAGGGTGGGCAGCCAGAGGATATGGGAGGGACTGAAGAAATCAGGTTCTTCGGGGTACCTCTTGCCTGGAATTATAAGGCAGGGGGTGGGTGGGAAAGGGCCCCACCAGGCTCAGCAAAAAGGAACCAGGGACAGAGCAAAGGATTTTCCTTTCCTCCCAACACCATTTAAGAGTTCAGAGCGGTCTGGTGCCCCTGGTAAGCTTGCATAGTGGGGAGTCAGAAAAACAGACCCCTCTACACTAATCCTCAGCATTATCCTGGCACGGTGGGAAAGATCTGTGTTTAACCGAGCGATGCTTATCTCAACATTTTCTCTAGGAAGGAAGGTAACTAAACAGAGATTTCATTTCGATGTAATAAAACTTACATTAAACAAATACATCGCATGCTCACACAACGCGGCACGCCACTGAGCTCCATCTCCTTCGTAACAGTTAATCCCAAATAAGTACTTTCACTCCCGGTGAATATTTACTTAACATGCAATAACTGTCTTATTACGTTTAGCATATTAGATTCAACAGGAAAGTACTGAATGCACATAGAAGGATATTCTCCCTTCCCTTTCTCTATGAATAAATAAATAAATTATGAACCCAGAGTAAAGATGATAGTGAGGATCAATTAGTATTTTACACGTAACTGTCTCCTTAAACCTCATTAGCGGAGTATTTGAGCAGCTTAATTTAAGGTGCTGTGTGTGGTTATTTCCCTGCTGCTGCTGGCTTGGAGTAACAACTCTCTCGTCCTGTTTCCTGGGCCCTAGCGCCTGCCTGTTTGGGGTCCCCGCCATCCTGCAAACCATGTCCTGCAATCTCAGGGAGCTTCAGAGGAGAAGCAGTGGTGGGAGAGAAGAACAAGATGAGAAGGGAGCAGAGGAGTCTCTTTCCCTCTCTTCTAGTCGGGGCTTTCCTGTCCCTCACCTGCCCACCTCGGTCCCTCTGCTGGAGCGATCCTGGAGAAGAAAGGGAAGCAGAAATCACGGCAGGCTTGAGCCATGCAAAGAGGAAATACGAGAACATGCTAAGGTCATGGGCATGTCTGTTCCTCCCTGGGCCCCAGGGCCTCTCTAGGAGAGGGGAGGGCCTAGAATGGTCTGTTCAGCTGTCCCGGGAGGGAGTTAACAATGGGCTGTGGCCTCTTGACACGTTCTTTTTTCTGGAACGTTTTCTTGCTCAGGGTCCATGTCCCAAAAGATAAGTTTTACACATCAAGCACCTGGGAGAAGAGGGATGGATGGGAGATGGATGCTGCCCACGTGTCCAAGGCTGAGTGCCTGCAGCTGGCTCTGAATGTCCCGCCTGGAGGGCATGATGCTGGGGACCAGGGGCTGGGCAGCAGTGAGGGCCCAGAGCTGGACCATGGGTTCCCTTCCTCGGAATGCAACTGACCCCTCTCTCCACCTGTGGAACGAGGTTCTCCTTCATCGAGCATGTGGGGAGAGGGGCTGTGGTCAGCAGTGGATTGTAGAAAAGCGTCTGGGTTGGCAGGTCTAGGAAGTGGGTGAGAGTCCTAAGGAATCAGGAGTGGTGTAGAACACCAATGACCTCTGACTCGTCTTCCTTTTCATTCCTGGGACCCAGTGCTTGCTGGGAAGGACGGAAAGGCATCCTTGGGGGTATGTGTTGTAGGCATTTGTTCTCTGAGCTCAGGGAGATGAGGAGTTAAAGGAAGAAGCCAGGGCAGCTGCAGCGAGCGGAAAGAGGAAAGAGGGTGAGGCCAAAGCAGATTCTGCACCTTAATAATAAATAACAATAAGAGTGACAATTTACTGAGCTGTGATGGTGGCAAGCACTGTACAAGACGAGATCTCGTGTCATCCTCAGGCTCTCCTACAGGGTGGGTCTATTATCTCCATTTTATAGATAACGAAACAGGCTCAGAGATGCAAACTGGCTTATCTACAGCCACAGTTCGGTAAAGTGGCAGAACCATGATTCAAATCCGGGTCAGCCTGACTCCAAAGCTCATCCCTTTGACCACTCCACTCTGCCGCTTCTAGAATTAACAGAATGCTCTGTATGTTTTTTGGGGAAGGCACAGGGTGGACATGGCAGTAATGCTGGGGTAGAGTTGAGGTTGTTGGTAGGCCTGGAGGGGACAAGGGGGTAGGAAAGACCTGGCTGGGTCCCTAAGGCTCTGAGAACTAACCACCTGTGCCCTCTACCTTCCTGGTTATAGATGCCCATAAGCAGTAGTGTGTGCATCACTTCCTCCTTCAGGCCTTACAAGTCAGCACAGTTCCTGTGCTTTGATTTCTGGGGACCACCTGCATTCCCTGCCACCTCCCAGTGTCCCTGGTGGCTCTAGGCTCCCTGGTATTATTACTATTATTTTTTTTTTTGAGGAAGGTTAGCTCTGAACTAACTCCTGCCAATCCTCCTCTTTCCCTGAGCTAACATCCGTGCCCATCTTCCTCTACTTTACATGTGGGATGCCTACCACAGCATGGCTTGACAAGTGGTGCCATGTCTGCACCCGGGACCCGAACTGGCAAACCCTGGGCTGCCAAAGCAGAACACGTGCACTTAACTGCTGCGCCACCGGGCCGGCCCTCCTGGTATTATTAGGAGACAATAGCTGGGCATGCCTAAATTTCCTCCTTGTAAAATGAGGAGTTGGACTAAATAACCGTCCAACAGTTATTTAGCTTCAACATTTGAAGGTTTGACTCCTCCTGGTTGACAGGAAGCTTCTGGAGACACATTGGTGTCACCGATAAGCTTTCTAATGGTGGGAGTTGCAGATTCCATAGGGCATACAATTTACTGCTTTTGACATTCTGTGGACCATAGAAATGATGGTAGAGATCATCTATTTCTATACACCCATTTTCCAGGCTGTATGTTCCATGAACGTATTTGATGAAATATTTGAGGTTCAGGGAGCAAAGTGACTTGCCCAAAGTCACCTCGCTCATCAACAGCTGAGCTCCTGGCACCAGCCCAGTGCCTTCGCCCCCACACTGCACCACCTCCTGTAGACTGGCATAGATGGTGCCTTTCTCCCCATGAGTGCGCACCCCTGGGGTGGGGAGCACATGCATCTAAATTCCCTCCAGCCATGGCTGAGTTCACAGGTGCAGAAGATGAGAGGGAGGGGGTCCGAAGACCCAAACTGAGTCCATCTTACACAGAGCCCCTGTCCCAGGAGGGGCTGAGCTGCAGCCTCAACCTGTGTCCCATTGTCTGGAAAACGTCCTGTGATGGAATCATCCAGCCTTCCACAGACCTGTGGGGTGCTGACTGCAGGACTAAGCGGGGTCCTTTAACCAACATTAACCTAATTGCCGAGTGATAGATGGCACGGCACAAGCATATGGTGAGTCATTACTGTGCCCGCTAATCCTGCCCGCGCCTGGGACTCTGCACTAGGCCTGTTTAGCCAAATTCATCTCTCGCAGACATCTGTAACGATTGTGCCTGCTGCTCACTGCCCGGGATGGAGGCTTTAATGATGTTAACAAACTCTGAAACCTCGAGAGCAGTAATGAGGCAGGCGCGGCTGGAAACCAGGGCTGCATCCAGCGGAGCTACGGAGTGTGTGAACCACTTCCTGCCCGAGGAGACGACAGTGGCAGTTTTCTGAGGTGAACACCAGTCTTGGCAGGGACCCCTGGTGACCATTCACCTCCTCAGGCTCCTTTCACATCCTTACTTCTGGTTTCTCTCTCGGCACTTTCTTCCCCGGGGCCCTGGGTGAATGTAGTGCTTTTGATGTCAAAGAAAGAACTGTATTTCCTTACATTTATATGGTATGTTACAGACTCCATTTTCTCATCTTACTGCATTCTCCCCCAAAAGCTGTGCAGTAGGAGTCATGATTTCCATTAGGATGATGAGGGTCTGAGACCCCAAACAGTCTGCAAGGGTTTCAGGGCTGGTCAGTAGAGGAGCCAGCACTTAGAACACCTTTTAATTTCGAATCTTATGAGATTTCCATGTGCAGCTGCCCAAGAGTTTGCACTTCTAAGCTCAAAGTCTTACCCCTTGGTCCCCCCAAACCCTTTTCTTTGGAGTTCTGTGGTATCTTACCAAGTTGGACACTTGGCCTGTGTCTAGAGGCCCAAGGCAGGTCCTTGAGGCCAAGGTGGATTTGGGGTCAGTGAGACTGAGTGTCTGGCCCAGTCTGGCAGGGAGCTGGGCTCTGTGCAGACCATCTGACTGTGAGGACCTCTGCAGGCTGTCCTGGTTCTGGTCCCAACAGCATTTCCCTCCTCCTCTGGCTCAGAAGTGCTACTTATGTCCTTTCTCCCCAGCCCCGCCCCTCATCTCTTTCCTGTAGACCCAGCCAGTGTTTCTTCCAAGATTCACTCCTGGCAGGGATGAGGCTGTCAGTGAAGGATCAGGTCCAAAGGACCAGGTCAGCTCCTTCTTCTCTCTTGCTGAGACTAGCAGCTATCACACTAGCCCTCAAAGTCTGGGAATTCACCCTCCTGAGTCTGACTCTGCTTTGGGCCACAATGGAATCACGGCCCCTGATCCTTGAAACCACATGCTGATGAATCATGGAATTTTCAGGCCACTCTTACCCAGGAATCTTGCCCCATTGCTGGAAAGAGGCCTGGACAAAGAGTCAGGAGACTTAAGTTCTAAATCTGTCTTGGCCACTTCTGCACTGAGTGAACTGGAGATGTCATTTCATTTCTCTGAATTTTGTGCTCTCTCCTGGTTGGTAAAATGGTGATAACAATACCTCTCAGAGTCCTCACCAATTAAAAAGGAGATAATGATGAGAAAGTGCAAGTGCTGATAACAGATAAAGTGATGCCATTT
This sequence comes from Equus caballus, assembly GCF_041296265.1. Lineage (NCBI taxonomy): Eukaryota > Metazoa > Chordata > Mammalia > Perissodactyla > Equidae > Equus > Equus caballus. The sequence goes on along the minus strand of NC_091688.1, from coordinate 27,269,178 downwards.
CTATGGTTCCGACTAAATGCTGGCCCTGGGGAGGTGAAAGGGAAGGCCAGGCTGCAGGGGGTGGAGCTCAGGAGGAGAAGCTCCTCCTCTAAGTTGTGCGCTTGGTCAGGCTCCTAGACCCCCTTGCAAAGCTATGTTCTCAGTGCAATCAAGGTGACTTAACCTGACTTTACATGAGAAATCATGCAGAATGATCTGGCAGCTCCCCTCTTTTTCTTCTTTGGAGGAGAAGCATCCCTCCTTCTACCCTCCTACCCCCAGCTTTGTGCCCGACTCCTGCCCACCAACTCCACAGCGGCCGCCACTGCCAAACGAACACCCCAAAATGGAACATATGTCACTCCTGGAGCCCCGTTCGCCTGTCTGCCACTACATGCCTATTTTCTAATTTCCAGCTGACATTTCCCTTAGTGAAATAAATGAATTTGCTCCGGCGGAGGCCCTGCTTGGATTAAGCTGCTGTCAGAGCCCCATGAGCCAAACAAATTGTTGCCCGCAGCCCACCGTGCAGGATGCATTCCAATGGGGGCTGGTGGGGGAGCGGCCCGGGCTGGCTGGGAAAGTGGCTCCGTCACATCGGCGGGCAGGCGAAGGCTGAATGACGGGCAGCGTTACTTGGGGAGCCCTGATGCCAGAGGAGGCAGGGAACCAGACTGGAACAGAATACGACCCTCTGAGAGTACAGATGGGATAGGAGGTGGCCCTGGGAAGGCTTCTGGGGGCAAGGACCTTGGGAGGATGGAGACGGGAGATGAATCCTGGAGGAGCCCCAGAGAAGGGAGAGGGAGAGTCCCCACCCTGATCTCCCATGGGAGTGGACTGGACTCACTGCTCAGCGATGATGTAATCCCCTGGCAGGGGTGTGCAGGGTACCCCAGCCACCTGCACGTGGTGGGCAATCTCGGAGAAGTCCAGACCCAGGTTCACACCATGGATGGTCACTCGAGTCCCTCCTTCGGGTGGTCCAGACACCGTCAAGATCTGCGGGAGGGAAATGGGATTAGGGAACACGGTCCCACAGGAGTAGAGGCAGCAGTCCCCATACCCCTTTCCCGTTTCCCAAAGACTTTGACCTTGATGGATACTTGGAATCTGGGTGAACTGAGTGTGTCTTCTCCACTTTTTAGCTTACCTAGTATCCTGACATCACCTTGCTTTACATGACTTCCTTGGTTCTTTAGATCATTCATTCATTCATTCATCCATTTATGAAAAAGAAATGATCAGAAAGTACTGGAATTGAGGCAGAAAATGATTGTGTGAGACGCATCTCTAATTCACTGGTGCCTGATTGTGATCAAGTCACATAATCTCCCTGAACCTCAGTTTTCTTTTTTTTTTTTTGGTGAGGAAGTATGTCCCTGAGCTAACATCTGTGCCAATCCTTCTCTACTCTGCATGTGGGCCGCTGCCACAGCATGGCTTGATGAGCAGCGTGTAGGTCCATGCCTGGGATCCAAACCAGTGAATCCTGGGATACCAAAGTGGAGCATGTAAACCCAACAATTACACCACCAGGCCAACCTCTGAACATCAGTTCTTCTCATTTGTGAACGGGGATAATCCTTACTACCAACCTTGCCCTGGGAGCTCCCCAGTAGAGGGTATTTGGGAGCATTTTGTAAACCAGAAAGGGCTTAGTAATGGTGATGTGCTCTTATTGCCACTCCTCTGTGCTAGACTCTGCAGGGGTTACAATGAGGAATACAACAGGAAATTCGCCCTCAAGGAACTTACGGTCAAGAAGGAGGAGACAAAGGAGGCCATAAGGAACGCTGATGCTGGGTACACAGTGATAAGGTAGATTCTGAGGAAAAGCTATGGGAGCCCAGAGGAGTCTGAGATTAGGTACTGCGACAGGGGAGATGACCCAAGACAGAGAGTGTGCTTGACACTGTGCAAAACAATCCTGTGACACATGCTAGGACCAAGGAGAAAGGACTTTAGGATTTTTCCAAATTTTGCTGGCTCCCCATTAGCAAGGACCATTTATTTATTCATTTCTAATTCAGTCTCCAAATGTTGACTATCTCATGTTGCTTTGATCCAGCAGGAAAAGGAACTGTGGAATCAGCTTCTCCCAACGTGTAAACTTCTGACTGGCAATAGATCAGGTTCTTGGAAAAATGCCACTCTTTGGGATCCAACAGATCCCAGTGAGTAAGTTCATACTTTGTGGTCTGTAGTTGTCTGAAAAGGGAGGAACTTAGACGTGAACTCAATCCTAAGCAGCAGAGGAACACAGAATTTCAGAACTGGAAGGGGGCTTAGAGTATCTTATCCTGAGATCCTCATACAACTTGTAGACACAATGGTAAAGAAGTCCAGGGCTCTTTTCACTATATTATAAGAAAGGCAAGACGGAGAGGGAGGGAGAGAGGGAGAGGTGGGTTGGTCCAGGCCAAGAGTCCACCAGAATCCCTCAGATGGGGCCTCTGGGCAGAGCTGCAGCCTTGGGGTCTTCTGTCCTTGGGCTCCCTCTGGGGAGCCTCCCTTAACCCCATACCTGCTGGTGGTGTGTCCAGTGGGCAGCGGAGTCAGTATTCCCCAGGGCACAGATGATAGGTAAGTACAGGTGAAAATTCTGTGGAAGGCTCTGGAGACCCTTTCCACCTCCCAACTCCCCCAAAGGAGCACTGCTCCCTTCCTATGATGTGAGCAACCATGAATTCTGTCACCAGCTTGGCCATAAATCCCCAGGTGAGAGTGGGCAGAGAAGAGATGACGGTAAGGCTGAGAACCGGGGACAGACCTCCTCCCTCACCGTCCAGCTGCCTCCTGGGCTCTCAGGAAGTTGGCTGCACAGACTCGAACTCAGACCTCCCGCCTTCCCCTCCTTTACTGTAGGCCTTCTATGGTGAGGCCTCCTTCCCTCCTTGCCAGCCCAGGCCCTGAACTCTCTCATCTGGGGGCTCATTTCACTCAAGTCACCTTATCTATGGCTCTGACTCCTTTTCCCAGGAATAAAATATCCCACCTTATGAACAAAAATAAACAGGATTCATGAAATGAATCAAGGGAGAGATAGTAGAGGGGCTCAGAGCACCTCTGTGTGGCGGAGTGAGTGGGGGAGGGGCAGGAAGGACAATTTGGAGAGAAAGGAGCTGGCATGAGGAACCAGTAGCCCCACAGCTCTTCTCTCCCTGGGGACTCTAAAATTAAACAATGCCAGATTTTGGCTGTTCCACTCTCCCCTGGCACAGTTTCCTCAGGTACCCAGGCCTCCTGGGCTCTGGGCGATGGACCCTTATTAATAAGGAGAAGGGAAGGAGCGGCTTCCATCTCTCTGCAGGGGATTATGGGTAGGAGAGAATTTGCCTTGAGTGCCCACTTGGTTCTCCTTTGGTCCACTTGGAATGAGCTCCACCAGCCTGGCCCTCCGTCCCTCCCTCCCCCAGCCACCTGGATGCAGGAACCCACCTACCAAAAGGAACTGACAAAACTGTGGTGATTGGTTCGCTCTCCTTCCCCAATTTATTTTAAAAAATACATTCTTTTGCTCGCTGCAGTTAATTACAACCTTTCAGAAAAACTGTGAAATGAAATCTTTCTGGAAAGCCTAAAAATACTACCATCTTGCAGGTAGCATGTGGGGATTGTATTGTGGAGATTCAGTGGTGTTGGCAGCTTCCACGAGGCAGCTTCCTCCTGCTGGTACGTCATTGTAGTGTCCCCTTCTGACACTGAAGGGTCAGGGTCAGAGACATGGTCATGGGCACTGGGGTGCCGTTGTAGCGTCCATTTGTTAGCACAGAGCTGCTCAGCTGCTCAGCAGCATAAGCCAGCTCAGACTGTTTACAGAAGGAAGACCTTTTTTTTTTTTTTTTGATTACTAGCAAGTGTTATAATCTTGGCATGAAGACACATGTCAAAGAGATAGGTAGTTTGGGGTGTAGAGACACCAGGCTGATCCCTTCTAACCCAGCTAACAGCTGCTGGAATCCAAACCTGGGGAATCAGAGTCCTCATGCGTCATTGGAAAGTGCCCAGGGAATGCTGGTCCATGTGGTCTTCTTTCTCACATGGCACACACTATGTGCTGTGCCACCAGCACCTGGGCAGGTGGAGAAGGAGTTTGGGGGTGAAGGCACTCAGCAGCCACTGTGCCCTGGGGCTTACAGAGGACATAGCTTAATCTTCCTTGCTTAAAACAAAAGTGATGTGTTAAAAGTCTGGATTTCCAAAACATAGATGAGGTGGTGAGCGTTTGATTTGCAAGAGGACTCCCAAGGCCTCCATTACTGATGACTTCCACATCTATATCGTTGGCTCAGACCTCTCTCCTGAGCTCCATATCCATATATCCAATTGCTACTGGACATCTCCACTTCCACAGAGACGTCCCTCAGGCACCTCGAATTTCACCACGTCTAAAAATGAGCTCTTAATTTTTCGTCCTTCCACTCCCAATCTGATTATCCACTCAGATTCTTTCTCAAGGTTAATGGAATCACTGTGCACCCAGCCAGGAATCTTGCAAGCATCTTGAACCGGTTTCTTTCCCTCACCTACTGTGTATAATAAATACGGTCAGCAGGCGCTATCAGTTCTTATTCCTAGGTGTCTTTTGAATCTGTGCCCCACTCTGTGTTTCAGAGCAGGTGATAAGCAGGGCTCCACCACCTCTCACTCACACTAACGACAGGGGCCTCCACGTTCCTCCATTCGATCTAACTTCCTCATACTGCCTGCGTGACCTTCATGAACACGTATTTGACCAGGTTACTACTCGCTTGCTCTAAAAACCTTCAATGGCTCCAACCACTGTCAAGGCAAAGTCCCTAATTCCAGCCCTGGCACTTGTCCTTCAGTTTTTGGTCTTTGTAACTTCTTCAGTCACATCTGCCATCCCATATTACGTCCTCATGTTCTAGCCACAGACCAGTGGTTCCTGTATGCACAATACACTTTAAAAATCTCTGTGCCTTTGCACATGCCATTTGCTCTCCCCCAGCTTAAAAATCAGAGAGTCAAGGTGGAGGACTGGGCTCAGAGTGCAAAGGAACAGAGGGAGGTATCCTATAGGACGCATACCCTTCCACCTGAGGGCTTGCAGGTGACTTGGAGAATGAGTATAAGGGCCTTGATGCCTGTGTGGTAGCCTGGGGTGATAAAAACCCAGGCACCCTGCTTTCCTCATTTCTCCCCAGGACCAATAGTGGGCAGAGGCTACAGAGGGGAGGTTTGATGGAAAAGAATTTATTCTCCAGAGAGGCAGTGATCAGGATCCTGCAGGATACCACTTCAGACCAGGCAGCTGCAGGGTCCCAAGCCCACCCTGGAGACTACCCCCAAGGTTGTCTCTTAAAAAGAGAGCCCCAAGGCATTAGATTGCAGGGCACCCAGCATAGCATCCACAAAGCTTCGTTACCTTGAGAACCAAGTCTGGCCTCTCTATGTGGGTCTACAAAGAGGCAAGTTGGTGGAGTCCCCAGCTACTGCTTGTAAAACTCCAAGGAAGACCTTCCAGATCTGGAAGAAATTGTGGGGCTGCAGGGAATGGGAGAGCTAACCTCCTGCAGAGGTGAGGTGAAAGGGCAGGGTGGAGTTATATAGAGTCCCCCATTGACAGAGGGGAGACCAAGTTATGGCCGAGATGGTAGCCACATCCACCTGTCTTGGCTTCCAGTTTCAGATGGCCCTTGGGCTGCTGGCTACGCTGGGGTCAGGGAGAGAGACCATCTGATGCTCAGGCAGTGTCTGCAGCAGGAAGAGAATGACCTCTGCAGTGTAACACACCTGAATTTGAATTCCAGCTCTGACACTTATGATCAATCTCAGTGTCATTATCAGAAAACAGATAACAATGCTTGCCTCCCAGGGATGTTGTGAAGGTAAAGTAAGACAACATTTGGAAAGTCCCTAATATGATGGCGGTTCAGAGAGCAGGTCTTGACAATTGGCAATTTCCTTCCTCATGTTCCCCCTGCACCTGTGCTTTCCCAGATCACAAAAACATGGGATGGAGGTGTTGGTAGGGAGCCTAGAGATGGTGGGAATCTTCCTATTTATCTGGATGGAGGACACATGAAACATGGAGCTCATAACTCAGAGGCTGGGGTGCCCTGGAGTAGAGAGTGCTGCTCATGGGTCGACGGGAGAAAGTCTGAGGGGGGTCCTGCAGTCTGAGCCCAGGCAGGGGTGGCCATGCTGCCCAGGCCAGGGCCTTGGCTGTGGTGGATTCTCGGCCCTGCACAGAAGCACATTCTGAGCCAGACATCATCCTTTCACCCAGAAGAACAGGGGAGGACACTGGCCCTGTCTAAAATGGTCTTCGTTCTCTCCTCCCTCCTTTCTTGTCATTTCCGTTTGCCCTGGCTATTAGCCATTGTGGGGTAGGAGCAGCATTTCACAGCGAACTCAATGAATTCTTTCAGGAAAGTAATTCTGAATGAGACACCCACGCAAACAAATGGTTTGACAGTTTGGAACTGTGTGTGAGTGTGTGTGTGCAAGGGGAGGTGTGGAGAGAGGGGGAAGGGAGCTGAAAACCTGTGAAATCAGCTGGGAAGATCTTTAGATATTGACTAATTTCAGCCCCACACTTTTCATATTATCCTGTGGACCAGAAATCTATCTAAATTGTCCTCTGTGGACCTCAGAAGTGAGAGCCAGAAGTAGGGGATGAGTGAGAGAAGGGCCCAGAAGCAGCTGCTGTTTCTGAGTGGGGTGAAGGGGGTTACTGAGGGTCTCCCCTGTATTCTGTGCTGACCCCCGCTGTGCACTCCCTCCCTTGCCTGCTTGCCCGCCCCGAGCTGTGGTTCAGCTCGCTTATGTACTATGCATGCTTCTGGGTGGCAAGCTAAGGGTCCCTACGACTATAGGGTCTAAAGCCTAGGTACATTTGACATGCCGTTCCCTCCGCCTGTCAGGTATGTCCAATGACAAATGCTTACCCCTCTTCCAGGGCTCTGCTAACAGAGACTTACCTCTGAGCCGCTCAGGCAGACTTAGTGGCACTTTCTCCTACATTCCCACTGCCCTTTGTGAACACCCCAGTAGCCACACTGGACTGTAACTGCTTCTTTCCTCAATAAGACAATAACTATCTTGAGACACAGCCCATCTCGCTTTTGCTTAGCAACCTCATACTTAGCACACTGCCTGGAACAGAGCAGCCGTCACTAAATATCCCGGTTACTGGGAGACGGGTCTCAGCTAGATTCTAGGACAAACTGTGTTCTTTAATGACTAGAAGAATGGAGGTGCCTACACGTTGCTTGGGAGTCATGTCGTATTTTAACATCGGAATCACCCAGAAGTTCTTCTTGTAGTCTCTCTTACTGTAATTTGAGCCAATTTCTGGTGATTCCTCATCAAATGGAGAACTGAACAGCTGCTTCCTCATCAAACATCTTTCAGACACTGAAGACAGCAATTAAGTCACCCCTGGCCTGCGCTTCTGCAATTCTGGTAGCCTTTTGTCAGAAGATCTTGTTTTCTAAACCCTTTGATCATTTCAGATGCTTTTCGTTGGACCCTCAGATTTCCCCGCATCCTCTGAGAGTTTAATGACCCAAAGTAGGCTCGTGGCTTGAGTGAAGGCCTGTCTGATGTGCGGTAAGGAGGGTCTGTGCTGATGACTTCCCATTGCTTGTCACACACGCCATTAACCAGGCTGGCCCTGGGCAAATCTGAGAGGGAGGGTAAGTCCTTAGTATCCTTCCCATGTTCTTTTTTTCCTCCCTGGGGTTCCTTCTATCATTTTAGGCACCTCTCACCCTGTTATTCTCTCCTCCCTAAAGAAACCTTTATTTGCATCTCAAAGGGATGTTAAGTTGTGTTACCTTGCCTTAAGAGTATTGGCTTTTTAACTGGTTGTAGAATAAAAAGTTTGTCTATTTGCAGGATTCAGAAGGAAAATGTGGGAAATACGTTAGGGCAGAGGGGGGCCCTAAACCCAGCCCCAACCATAGTCACTGACCAAGCCCAGGTGTAAAGGGAGCTAGCCCAAGTCCTGGCCAAGGACTTCTTCCTCTGCTCATCTTAGGCCAGTAGGAGGTAGGAGGAGGCTGGCATGTGCCGATGGTAGGGGACCAACTAGGAGACTCCTGTCTCCTGCTGAGTCCTCTCAAAGCCTCCTAGAGTAGCTGCTTTGGGGAGCCACTTGCCATCTACTCAGACCCTACCTGCCAGCAGCACAGCCCAACTGAGCCCGGTCGAATGCTGGAGCACCCCAGCTAGATCTGTATTCCTGCCAGACTGTGTCATCGTTGTTTTCCGCTGTGGGTGCCATGACCTGGAAAACAGCTGCTGTGGTGCTGCACTTGCCCTGATTCTTGCAGCCACTAATTGAACAATTCGGAGGGAACTGTGCCACAAAGCCGCCCAAGGGCGAGAGCAGATGCAGCCGATTAATTACAGCTGGGGAGCTCCGAAGGGCTGCCCCAGGGAGCAGAGTGGGAGGCGCTGAAGGCCCAGGGGCTTGGGGCCCTGGGGAGTGCCGGGCTGGCCATTTCTAGGATTCTGGCAGAGCCTTGGAGGGGTGGAGTTGGGGCCTCCTACAGGTTAGGGGTTAAGGGGTCAGAAGAGGACCCCTTCTTGGTAGGAACCTCACAAAGCCTGGTTCCCATCCTGGAGACTCTGTCTTCCTCTGGTTATATCTCCTGCCTGATAGCCGTGGTGGGAGAGAAGACAGAAACGGGACCTCGGCTCCAGGTTATTAAACATTCTGATAATGATGGCCACTAAGTTTTCATTTATTAGGTACTTACATGAGCCAGGGATGGTGCCAAGCGCTTTACATATTTTATCCCACTTAGGACTTAAGCTACGAGGGAGGCACTCTTATTATTTCCATTTTACAGATGGGGAATAGTGTCCCAGAGAGGTTGTCACCTGCTCAAGGTTACACAGTGAGTGGCAGAGCCCAGCCTGGTCTATCTAACCTGTGCTTTCAGCTTCCACACAACACCACCTGCATGGACCATCCTCCTGCTCTGGGAGAGACTCCTAGGGCATCAGCCATGAGAACTCATGCCCCAGCCTGCTCCTGGGTTCCCTCTGCTCAGGTCCCCCAGCCTCTCTCCCTTGGCTGAGGCCATAACTTGCTGCTTTCAAGAAGCTCTGGAGTTGGCCTTGCCAATCACTGCCATCTCTCTGAGCTTCTCAGCTTCCATCCTCCCCCGTCTCTGCCCCTGCCCCTGTGAATGTCTACACTCCCCCCTGGGCCTCGCCCCTTAGTCATCTCTCCCGGTGCATGTCCAGTCTCCTCAAATGATTCTGGGAGTGGGCACTACTTGCTTTCTTCCCATCTCTGCAGCAGGCTTGATGAAGAGCTTGGTGCCAGCTCCTTTTCCTCCCCCAGTGCTGTGGATTGAGAGTTCTATTTGCCTAAGTGAGCCCAGAAAAGAGATGAAGGATGGTATCCTGGTCAAACGTGGGGGCTCTAGGGTCAAGTAGCTGAGGGTTAACTCCCAATTCTAAAACTTACTAGTAGGTTGGCTTCTAGAAAGTTATCACACCTCACAGTACCTTGGTTTCCTCATCTGTAAAATGAAGCTAATGGTAATAATAGCTTCTACCTCATAAAAGTTGTTGTAAGGTCTAAATGAGATAGCATACATAGGGTGCTCAGTGTGGTGCTAGGTGCCAGGTAAGCATTCAGCCAATGTTAGCTATTATTTTTCTCATTCTCATATTTTATGGTTTAGAAATCTAGGCAGAAGCCAGGCTAGCTGAGGTCCAGAGGAAATGTGGCTCCATTTGTATAAGCATCCTACACAGGTGGAGCCTCTTGGGGTAGTTCTTGGTGGGGACTGAGGGCAGGGGCAGACAGCCGGACTTGTGGAGGGAAAGTGGCTGGTCTGTGGAGATTGCCCAGGATGGCGTTGTCTGCCTCTCTGATGGGCGTGAAGCTCTTGCCATGTCTCCAGCAGGCTGTCAGCACCCTAGACTGGGGTTTTTTTTTAGGAAAATTAGGCCTTAGTTAACATCTGCTGCCAATCCTCCACTTTTTTGCTGAGGAAGACTAGCCCTGAGCTAATATCCATGCCCATCTTCCTCTACTTTATATGTGCCATGCCTGCCACAGCATGGCTTGACAAGCGGTGTGTAGGTCCACACCCAGGATCTGAACCAGTGAACCCCAGGCCACTGAAGCAGAATGTGCAAACTTAACCACTGTGCCACTGGACTGGCCCCCACAGACTGGGTTTCTAAGAGGAGATGAGAGAGACTGATGTCAGAGCCCCCCAGAGCAGTCAAGGAAGGGGCTCCCAGAGAAGTCGCTCCAGGATGGAGCATCCCCAACTGATGGTCACGCTTTGTTCTGAAAGCTCCTGTGTCTGAGACTGGGATCAGGATGGTTCTGCCCTGAGCAGCCCCCTAATCAGGACAAGGCAGTGAGGACACGCTGTGGGTGTGTAGACAGCTAATCCTCTCCTGACTAATCCACTTACTCCTTTCCTGTTGCTTAGAATTTTCCTGACTTGAGAGGGCAGGGATGCCAACTTTGTGCCTGCAAATTTTGCTCCCATCCTGGCTCCCAAAGATACCTGGATGCTAAACTCATGACGGCAAACTGTCACATTCTTTTCCAACTTGTGGTGTGTGTGTGTGCGTGAGCATGTGTGCACACGCGGGTGTGCACACTCTTCACGGTAGGCTAGAGCCCAGCTGACGGGCTCTGCAGGAATCTATGGCATTGGCGGTGCCAGCTCTCCTACCCGGCGTGAATCCTTGCTGGCTCTGTCTTAGCTGATAGTACATTCAAAACCTAATTGTTATCTCAGCAGAGTAACTCCATTATTCATCCTGACACCATCCCCCGTTAGCTGTTTGTTGCAGTGATGTTATATTAATGAGGCCTGCAAATAAATGAACGGGAGATCAGAGTGCCGACTTGTTTCTCAGGAAAGCTGGCTGACTTATTTATTTATTTCTTGGGAACTTTGCAGCGAGTCATGCTGGCCCTAGGCAGGTCGCTTTTGGCCTTTCCTGCAGAGATTTGGTGCAGCGTTTCAGATAAATGCTTGTAAACGTCCAGCGCTCCAGACAGTTTCACAAATGCATTCGCATCGGAGAGAATCCAGGGGGAAAAATCTACTTTAAATTATTTGGGCCAGGGGAGAGCAGGAGGAAGCAAGAGTGAGGGAGGGATCATCTCAAACTATCATATCAACAATTATTTAAGCTTGATTTTGGAGAGCAAGGTACATGGTTTTCTACAACTAGTTTTCTCTCCCAGTTACATGTACCTAAGATAACGTTAAGGAGAATTTATATTCCCTAAGCATGAACCAGTGAGGTGTTGGGGAGTTACTGAAGCTGAAAAATTTATAAAGTAAAAGCTACAAAGCGGTCAGTGGAGAGACAACTGTGAAACCAGTGCACCTACAGCCCAGCATCAGTGTGGCCTGACCGGGCAATGTGGCAGGTGACTTCAGAAACACACAGGAACATTCTCTGATACTCAAACAGTGTTAGGGTTCCTGGACACTCTCTGACGACCCCACACTGGGAATTCATCCCTTGCATTTCAAGCCTGCTTTGCCCTTACCTCACCCTGATCTCTGTTCCACCTGCAGGCATGAACCACCTGGGCCCCATTCTCTGGGCTCTCCCATCAGGCTGCGAGGCTTGAGAAGTCAGAGCCATCAGGCTAGGGAATTTCCAACTTTCACCATAACCATCACCCCACTGACAGACACAACCAGAAACCAACCACAGCGAGTCTGGAAGCTTTAAGAAACACGTAATTAAAGTAACATCTATCCCAGATAAGCAAGAAGTGATCATCCTAAGCTTAAATGCACTGCAAAATGCTCTTCCTGTCCCTCCCAACCACGCATAGGAATAAGTGTGGACCTGATTATGTTTAGGAAGACAGGTGAAGTTTACTTTAAGGCTCAATACAAAGGGTAGCCAATGTTCCCAGTTTGTCTGGCATCTCGTGGGACCTTCTAAGAGGATTCTGATCCTAGGCACAGATGTTTTTGGTACAGTTAGGGTGAGGTAAGGCGGGGAAGCATATAGCCAGGGACCACTCCTCCAGGCCTCTGACCAAGTATGGCATAATCAGGAGAGTCTGTATTCTGGAGTCAGAAGACTCTGGTTTTGAATTTGTTCTGCCAATAACCAGATGTGTGACTTTGGGCAATTACTTCCCTAAGCACTATTTCTCCACCTCTTCAATGAAGATAATTATAGCCATCTTTCAGGGTTGTTAGGAAGAGTAGGTATGAAAGTACACAGATCCTGGCACACAGTAGAGTCTTGTTAAAGGAAAGCTATTATTATTAAGACTCCCAGAACTAGGATGTGGCTTGTCTGTTCACGTCCCTGGCCTGAGGTTAGTGTCCTCATTAGGTGTGGAGACCCAGGTCCCTGCTGCAGTCCTCTTTCTAAACAGGAGACAATGGCAAAGGGTGTACATCAGTAGTTTCTGTCCTTGGCCCTTTGGAGGCAGCAGAGTGGCCTGCAGGGCAAGCAGTTTCCAGTCTCTTCCAGGTGGCCCATGTTCAAGGACAGGCTGGAGCTCTGCAGGGAGAGGCGGCATTCCCACCCAGGAATAATTTATCCACGTGATAACTTCCAAGCCTAGCACAGTGCATGGCATACAGTAGTTATTTAATATTCATAAATATTCATTTAATGAGTGAATTAATTTCCTTAGAACTGTGGCATCTCCTCCTTTTGCTCAGAATGCCCTGTTATGGGTTGAATTTTATTCCCCCCAAATTCCTAGGTTGAAGCCCTGATTCCCATTACCTCAGAATGCGACCTTATATGGAGATAAGGTCTTTACAGAGGAAATCAAGTTAAAATAGGACATTAGTGTGGGCCCTAATCCAATATGACCGGGATCCTTATTAGAAAAAAAATTGTTCATCTCCCATGCACATAGGGAGAATACTATGTGGACATGAAGGCAGAGATGGGGATGATGCTTTTAAAAGCCAAAGATCGCCAAAGATTGCCACAAACTGTCAGATGCTAGGAGAGAGTCATGGATCAGATTCTCCTCACAGCCCCCAGAAGGAACCAATCCTGCCGATACCTTGATCTTGGGCTTCTAGCCTTCAGGACCGTGAGACAGTAAATTTCTGCTGTTTAAGGTGCCCAGTTGGTGGCGCTTTGTAACTGCAGTCCTAGCAGATGAATACACTCACTTCGAGTGGAGACCTCTGTCACATGAGCTCCAAAGTCCCTTGACCCTTCCCAAATTTCTCTTCCCAAGAACATATGCAGTTTCTTTTCCCTTTCTGCTGGATGCTGGATGCTGCCCACTCACAGCTTCTCAGGAAATGTTTTCTCTGGGCCTTCCTTTCTAGGGGGTGGCTTGTAACGTCCTCCTCTTTGGGGTCCCAGCAGATCCTGATGCACATGATGGGAAGGACAGAAACGTGGTGGGCCAGGCATCTCATGGGCTTTCCAATCCTCTGCATGTCTCCTGTTCCTGGGGTTGAACAGGTGACACGTGCATGGACGCCCGGGATGACAGCTGGAATGGGAGCAGCCTGGGATGCCTCCCACAGGGGACAGAGTCATTATCACACCACGCGCTGGCTGAGAAGGAGCAGACGGTGAGTCCTGAGGGGGTCCTAACCTGAAGTTTATGCAAACTGGGAAATTCGATAGGCTGTAAGACATGTACTACATGAAGTTGCCATAAGAGATGGGTCTCCAGGGGTGGGCTTGGTTGCCATGGAGACACTGGGGTAAGGAGGGGTTAAGGAAGAACAGAGCTGTTCATCTAACTAAGCTTGAGCCCACTCCTTTTCCTAAAGTAGAACTTCTTTGAGGTCATCTCATTGATTTTCCTGCCCCCTGGCAGGATGGTGCCCCTTCCAGTCCTCATTTGTTTCCAGGATTGGAAATTCTGCTGCTTCCAGCAGCCAGGCCATCACAGAATCCTTCTCTCTCACCCCTCAACAAGGATCTTTGTAGTAAATGGCTTTTGTTGGCACGTGAGCTTGCCCTGAAGGGGGTACACATTTTGAACATAAGGGCTGGGGGAGGTACATATAAAAGGGCATCGATCTCATAGAATTCTGATTATTAAGAAAAAGATCTATGGTAATGTCAAGCAATTAGCCAAGAAAGCCGAAGTAAAGGAAATGAGTTGAATCTTCTTAAAAAGTTACTTGTAAGAAATTATACATTTGTGGTTACAAAGGCCATGGAAATGAGGTTGTGCCCTTCTCAGTGCATCCCACAGAGAGGCCCATGAGACTGATTCTTCCCATTCCTGGTGATGTTAACTTTGATCACGTGGTTAAGGTAGTGTCTACCAGATTTCTTTGCTGTAAAGCTAGTATTTTTCTGGTTGCAATTAATAAGTGTCTTGTGGGAAGACAGCTTGAGACTATGTAAATATCCTATTTCTCATCATACTTTCATTCACTAATTTTAGCATTCATTGGCCATTCTTGCCTGAAACAATTATTACTGTGATTTTTGCCAAATGGCGATTTTCTATTTCCCTAAGTCCTTCTACAATTATGAGTTGGAATTCTAGTGTAAAGAAGAGCTTCCTCTCTCCCTGTGAATTATTTGTTTATTTATTTATATCAAGAAGGACTCTAGATTCCTATTTGATTCTGTTGCTTGTAGTCCATTAGTTTCATTATGTATTTTCTTGCTCAAATTGTCCCAGATTTGGCCATTGGGGTCAAATCAAGTTCTGTGCCATTTTGACATGCACGCTACAGTTTTTTTTTAGTACTCTTTGCCAAAAATATATAACCTGAATTGAATCATGAAGAAACATCAGACAAATCCAGACTGAGGGACATTCTACCAAATAACTGGCTGGTACTCTTCAACAGTATCAAGAGCATGAAAAACAAATGAAGATTGAGGGTTAAGAGCACTAGGAGATATGACAATGGAATGTCACATGGGATCCTGGATTGGATTCTGGACCAGAAAAAGGACATCAACGGGACAATTGGCAAAATGTGAATAAGGCATGCATGTTAGATGGCATTATTGTACCATTGTTAATTTGCTGATTTTGATAATTGTACTGTGGTTATGTAAGATGTTAATTTTAGAGGATCTGGGCTAAGGGTATATGAAAGTTCTTTGTACTATTTTTGCATCTTTTTATAAGTCTAAAACTATTTCAAAAATGAAAAGCTAAAAAAATTGAAAATGATTTTTACAGGGAGAGAAGGATAGGTTGGGGGTAGGAGATGCAAAATGGAAGAAAGTATTCCTGACTATAGTGAATAAAATATTCCAGGCCTGGATCCTTCTCCCACATGTCCTGTCCAGAATGATGTCCCCCGAGTGGCCTGAGACACCGCACAAATTTGTCTCTCCCCAAAGATGCTGGTTCGTGTCTCCACAGCCTCTACTTGAAAAACACCAACAGGAGACCCCACTGCTTGGGGCCTCTGACTCCTGCTCCTGTGTTCACTGGGGAAATCAATTACAGCCTAATTACCTCAGGGGGTTAATTAGCCTCGTGTAGCTTGGGTGTCCTCTGTGAACAGAGCAGCCTGTCAGTCCCCGGTCAGTGAGCAGGCGCGTCGGAGGCAGAGCTTTCCCAGGGAGAAGCCTGCCTTCGGGCTGGGAAGGCTTTGCCTGCCCCTAGTTGGGGAGGAGACAGGGCTGGGGCAGGAGCCAGGGTTGGTGAGGTGCTGATGGAAGTGTGTCGCTGCCTGACTTAAGCTCCCCTATACCACAGGCACAGAGACATGGAGACCGACAATTGCCACAGCAAGAACTGCAGAACAGAGCAAGTTCTCAGGCCAACAGTTGCTGGAAATCACTAGAATAAGGAAGAAAGCATGGAGCCCTGGGTGGCTCAGGAAGCTAGCCGTTTGAGGGCAGAGGCTCAGGGAACTAGCTGTCTGAGGGCAGAGGTGGGGCACCACCAGCAGCCCTTGCAAGCACCTTCCCAGCAAGATAAAGACACAAGAGAAAGACAGTAGGCACCATCACTGGCCACGTCCAAGAGTCAAACGGCAACAAAGAAGCCCAATCTTTGAGGGGCAGTGTCTACACTCTCATGACACTGGGATGAATGAGGACCCGGATGTCGATGCTCTCCCACAGCACTGCACTTCCCCTGAGATATGCTGCCACGTGGGTGGATGCATCTCTCTGGTCTGTATCAGCTAGGAAGGCTGGATTTAAGGGAAGGGCAAGCTCCACTTCTCGTTTTTCTTTACTTGGGCAAATCGTAGAGACTTTAAAAATGGTTTCATAATTAAATAAACCTGAGCTTAAATACTGGCTCTGCCACTTATCAACTGTGAACTTGGGCAACTCACTCCACTCCTCTGAGCCTCATTTCCTTCATCTGTAAAATGGAGGTGAGAATATTTACTTCCCACGGTAGTGCTGAGGATTAAATGAGACAGTGCCAAGCACACTAAATAAATATCTGCTCCTTCTTCAAATCTGTAGGTTAACAACACTCATTGAATTTTACTGATCTGGAGCTTTGAAATAATCGTAGAAATTTCCAAAATGCTCCAGAAATTTCCCAATACTCTGTGGCATAGGTGAGAGCCAGAGTTGCTTTCTTTGGCCAGTAGGGAAAACGAGGCAGGAAAAGGGACAGTGTATCTGCTCAGGGAAGAGGCAGAGAAGCAGCAGCCCCTTCCTGCTTCCTTAAATGTGTGGACCACAGTGGTACCTGCCCAGCCCTTTATTCCTAGTCACCATAAGGAATGTGCAATTAGTTTCAAAGCACAAGTGACAGCCAGTGAATAGGGAACAGTGAAGAGTGATGAGCACATAATGTAACCAAAGTTAAATACAACTCTTCCTCTCCCAGGCCATTCAAAACCCCAGCAGCTGCGTGTTCATTCACATCATCTATTCATCTTCCTTTGCAATTTGCTATTCAGGAAACATCATTTTCTTTTCGGGATAATTAATTACCTATTTCTTTCCATTAAAATGCACAAACAAATTGGGACGGAGAGCAAACCCTGAGAAACGGCACGGTGGCTAATGTAGCGCCTGCCTTTACTTTCTTCTTCTGTTGTTTTCAACTTTGCAACTCTGAGCTAATTGCAGCTCCTGAAATCACATTTCTGCTGAGAAAAGCTAAACCTGCTTTCGGAAATGTTCACGCACCATGCAGCCAATTTCTCATCCCCACCTGGCTCAGCCGGCCTGGCAGGGAGGCTGGGCTGGCTCCGCCTCGCTTGTTGTATGCTTGTGCACACAGACATGCACGCACATTCTTGCACAGGCATGAGGACACACTTCCATACACTTGTCACTTACACCTGGACACAGGCCATCGAGACACCCACAAGAGGCTTTATCCAGCTGCACCCTAAATTGCACTCTATGCCAAGAATTCTTCCACAAAGGCTCAACTTGCACTCCTCACCCATGGCCCTAGGGTGGGCTCCTGGCTATCCCATCCCGCTCTGGGAACTTGGGGGACTCACCTCAGTGATTTGGGGGTTGGAGCACTTAACATTGTGGCTGGACCAGTCAAGCCAGGGGCTGGAGGGGCTGGTACAGTGCTGGTGGAGGGTACACCTGCGCTCGCCGCTGCACCAGCCACACTCAAACTTCCGGTCGGCCTTTAGGCAGAGGCCGCAGCTCTCCCGCTGGGCTGCACACTTGTAGAGATGGACTGCAAAGAGAGGGGAGCAGGCACAGATGGGGTTGGAGAGGACTTCTCAAAGTTTACCCTCTTCTTGTAGGCGTGACAGAAGCCATCCCCAACCATGGATAGCACCAATGACCATCATTATCATTGCAAGACTAATTGATGGGGAAGTAATAATAAACTGAGCCTCTTAGCAGTCGTTTATAGGCACTACAGAAAATATTCTTTAAGAGTTCTGGCTCTGGATTGAATCAGATCAGGGCTTTAATTGCGGCTTCCCCACTTCCTAGAAATGTGACAAAAAATTTAACCCCCTTGAACCTTGTTTACCTAATCTATAACATGCAGATAATCATTGTTTTTTGTGAGGTTTGAATGAGATGTTGTAGATTAAGTGCTCAGCACAGTGCCTGTAACATATCTGATGTTCTACACATGCTTATTATCTTTTCTTTGAACTCAAACTGCATTCTTATGCTGCTGCCTCTCTGACATAGGGCCCTTATTGCAAGAGGGAAGGACTAATTTTCCCATTCTAGGTAAAAATGAAACTCAAAGAGAGATAGAACAACTCTTGGAGCTTTCTAAGGTTAGTGCCCCAAGCTGGGGTCTGAAACTCCAACTCTCGGGGCTGCTAGACTGTAGGTCCTGAGAAGAGACAGAGACGCATCTCGCCTGGCATACGAGGAACTGGCTGGGTCTGGGAGACCAGTCAGCTTGAGCTTCCAGGAAGGCAATGGGGGAGGCAGTGGGGGAGGCAGAACTGATAAGGAAAGAGGGTTGACATGGTCCTATTCACGGCCCCTGTGGATGGAGAGGACATCCCCAGAGAGGCCCAATCAGCTACTTAACAGGTCACTTTCAGAGTCTGCACACTCTGCCTCTGCTTTGTCTCTTCCCATCTTAGAAGCCCTAGACAGGCCAATCAGCAGAATTGTGTTTTGTGAGCCTGGGGCTTAGTCATTGCACACTGGTGTTTTGAACTCAGAGTCCTAAGTAGAATTCTCCAGAAGCAGAATACTCCAAAAGTCACTTTTCAACTCTCATGGCCAAGTAGACACAAACTTTCAGGACTGGGCGGCATGCCTCTGCTGGAGGTCAGGTACATGCCCCAGGGGAGGGGTAATTTTATTCTGTAGGTCCTCATCCTGTCCCTCTGCTCTGTCAAACATCCCTCAGTCACAGCTGCAAGGACTATATTTAAACATCCTCATGCTTACGCCTTGTTAAGTTTCAGGGCAGGACATAGGAATCTTAAAAAGAACAACTACACCTTGAGAGTGTATTAATATGCACAGATGGTCCACATCTAATATCTCATTTGATCTTCACGATGACTCTGAGAGGAGGGCATCCTTTCCCCCATTTCACAGATAAGCAAATGGGGATGTGGAGAGGAGCAGTAATTAGTCTGAGTTCACCTAGTTGTAAGTGAAAGAGCCAGGATTTGAGCCTCTGTTTGTTGGTTTCTAGAACCCAAGCCCTTGAACACTATGGCCCTCTCTACCCAACACAGTGTGTAGCTCCGGGAACAGTCGGACTCTGGGAGGGAAACAAAGGTGAAGACGCCACTGCCCGTGTACTCAAGGAGCTGCTTAAAAGTTGTGGAGCGACAAGGGAGGGTTCTGATGTAACAGCTTGGATGTGGCCGTTTTTCTCTAAGCTCCAGGTGCAAAGGCAACCTCTGGGAACTAAGCCCAGATCCTCAGCAGGGGAAATGTCTATCTCTCATCACTGAGAAAATCTGGCCTGGGTATGAGGAGAAAGAGAAAAAAAAATCTCCCTGGCTCAGTTCCTTTCTCCCAGCCTAAGTAGCATCGATTTTCATGGCAGCACTTGGGACAGGGAGCTGCAGCCCCATAGATGCTGAAGCACACGAGGCCCTACTGTGGCCTTGGTCTCCCCCTCTGTGCCCATGGGGTGACCCCCAGGCTGAGGGAGAGGCTGGTAGCCACCCGAGCTACTTGAAATGTGATGAGATATGTGGCTTCTGGTGGGGGGATAGGGTTCTAGGGGGAGGAGGCTTCACATCCCATGGTGGTCTGAGCCAATGGGAGGACAGTGATGTGGTTAAGCACATAAGCTCTGAAATTAGAGCATGTTGGTTCAAATCCTGGCTCTTACTATCTGACTCTTGATCTATTTCTTTCTTTCTTTTTTAGCTTTATTGAGGTATAATTGACACATAAAATTGTAAGATATTTAAAGTGCACATCATGATGATTTGATATATGTATAATAATGAGAGAATTCCTTCCATCTAGTTAGTTAACACATCCGTCTCTCTATATACATACATTTGGTGAGAACATTTAAGTTCTACTCACTCAGCAAATTTCAGTTATACAATTCAATGTTGCCAACTCTAGTCACCACGTTTTACGTCCTCAGACCTTTTTCATCTTACAGCTGAAAGTTTGTATGCTTTTACCAACCTCTATTTGCCCTACCCCCTGGCAATCACTTTTCTATTCTCTGTTTCTATGAGTTTGACTTTTTTTTTTTTGCTTGGAAAGATTCACCCTGAGCTAACATCTCTTGCCAATCTTCCTCTTCTTTTTTTTTCTTCCCCAAAGCCCCACTACAAAGTTGTATATTCTAGTTGTAGGTCCTTCTAGTTCTTTTATGTGAGCTGCCACCACAGCATGGCTACTGACCAATGAGTGGTATGGCTCTGCGCCTAAGAACTGAACCTGGGCCACTGAAGTGGAGCACGCCAAACTTTAACCACTAGGCCATAGGGCTGGCTCTTTTTCTTTTTAGATTTCACCTTTTAGCGATACCATGCAGTATTTGTCTTATAAACATGGAATGCTTTGTGAATGTGCGTGTCATCCTTGCACAGGGCCCATGCTAACCTCTGCATTGTTCCAATTTTAGTACATGCTGCCAAGGCAAGCATTCTTGGTCCATTTCTTAACCTCTTTGGGCCTTGGTTTCCTCATCTATAAAATGAGAATACTAGTACATACCTCTAAGGATTGTTGTGAAGACTAAGGAAAATAATCTCCAATAAATCACTCAGTGAGTGCTAGCCACAGTGAGTGCTCAGCGAACGGGAGTAACTTTTGTCATCCTTGAGAGCAGGATAGAATGTTGGTATTTGCTCTATTGAGGGAAGTGCCTACCTGGCCCATTGGGGGAGCTCCACATGAGTTTGTAGAATGATGAATAAAGGTGGCCCTCAGGAGCGCCCCTCCCACATCAGCCCAGCTCCTTCCTGAACTTTCTTGCAATGGTTGTGTGCTTGCAACACGCTGGTCCCTCCCACCCACCTTAGGACCAGGGGAGCAGCTTTGAAAACCTTCTTTGTGCAGTCACCAGGGCCAAGGACAAGGGAACCAGAACCTGATTAGAAACAATATCTCCATTTCCAGGGAAACTGGCAGGACATTCCTGCCTGCTGCTCTCCTAGGTCAGGTTCCACAGACACTTCAAAGTCTCTGGGAGCCAAAGAAAAACCGCGATGAGCCGGCAGCTGCCTGGCGGATGCTCTGGTTGTAATAAAACAGGGTTCCCAACAGGACTCCTTTGATGGCTCCAAACGTTGCTTTAGGATCCTCTGAAGAGCTCCACTGATAGAAGCAGTGTACTATTCATGGCATCGCGGCTGGCTGGCCGGCTCTGATCCCTCCAGGCCCAGTCCTTCCTGGGGTCACAAAAAGATCAAAACTCTACCCAGATGTAGCCACTTACCTTTCAGGTCCTGAGGGTTGTCGATGATGAAATTGCCATTCCACACCACAGCGAAGTCCACGGCCAGGTTGCTGATGTCCATCCCGTCGTACTGGTACTGCGGGGAGAGGGGCAGAGGCACATGGCCCATGAAGTTCTATATCACAGGGGTCAGGGATGCTGCTGGCATCTCAGGACGACAGGACTACAAAGTAGTCAGGACCAGGACTACAAAGTAAAGAAACCAGGGATCCTGGTTCCCCCTGGACTGAGAACGGAGTAGAGGGAGAATCAGAGGAATCCCATGTGCTGTTCAAATTATCCCTTTGGTGCCCTCCCCCCGACGTCCAGTCACTAATGCCAACAGGACACAGACCAAACCCCTTAGCTTGGCATTCAATGCCTTCCATAATCAAATCCAAACTTACATCTCCAACCTTCTCTTCTACTGCTCTGCTACACAAATCTTTGAATCCACCTGTCTCCAAACACACCCGCCCGAGCCCCACTCCGTGCCTCTGCTCGGTTCACATTTCATAAGGGATGCCTTCCTTTCCCTACAGCCCCCATCCTTCAACGCATCTGTATTCTTTCAGTCCAGCTCAGACTCACCTTCCCCAGTTGTCTTCTCCGACATTGGGGCCAGCCCTCCCTCAGCCTCTCTGTCCCCTGGTGTTGCCAATTTCTGTCTTGAGCCCTGCACTTCCTGGGAGCTGCTCTTCATCTTCCCATGTGCAAGTCTAGTCTCTCTAGAAAGTCCATACACTGCTCTGTAAACCCCACAGAGCCTTGAGCAGAGCATGTGCATAACAAACAGTGGTGGAGCTGTTGGTTGGCCCGGCCCTGGGGTGGTCCTTTCTTTCCGAACATGAGCTTTACTTTGGTCAACAGTCCACCAGGGAAAATAAAGTGCCCACAGCTTTCTGGATACAGATCTGATCAGTGCTATCATAAAAGGCCTCAAGCTGTGGCCAGGAGTCGACTCCCTCTCCCATGCGGATCCCATGAGGACTTTTAAGCCCTTCACACACTTCGGAAGCAGCCCCTCTCGGTGGCCCAGCCCCTGTGCCTCTGTGAAGGAGATCTCTGGGAATCCCCTCCATGGGGACTGCCCCAGCCCTGCCCACTTAGCTCTCAGGGCATGTCACTGTCAGCCCTCTTGCCCCCAGCCCTTCCTGCTGCCTTCCTCTCTTTGTTGTGTTCCATTTCTTTCTCATCCCACCTTCCCCTGGCGCTTGGCGGCCTTCCACCGATTACAAATTCTATCAAGCGCCTGTGACCCGGGAATCTGACAGCTCCCTGATAAGAGGCCCAGATTCTCTTTATCTCTCCCAGGCGAATTAGCTTCCCTCAACACCTTTGTCACGTCACCCCCAGCCCCCATCTCCAGCTGACCCCCCGCAGTCAGAGACAGGGAGTCGGCAGATGAAAAGATCTTCTCTGGGCTAGTATTATAATTAAACACCTCGTGCGTGCGTTGTGTCTAGCATTCCGGATTGGTTTAACCCTTGCTGCTCTTGAAAAGCCCCGCTTCCCCCTCCTCCCTTTCCATCTCCCTTCATCCCATTCCACTTCCTGCTGGTCTCTCGTGCAGCTTTCCTCCTGTGCAGCGCCCTCCAGTTTATCTACTCCCTGAATGGGGCAGGGTTTGCAGTGGAGTTGATTCAATTTGGCTGAAGTTCCACCGAAGGCCAAGAGCTGCTCTTAAACTCAGACAGGGCGCAAAGCTCTCAACTTATGCCATTAGGGTCCTCACAGCATTCCACTTCCTCAGATACCATTAACCTGCTCTGCTCTGGCTGAAGGGCCCCGGGTGCTTGCATGTTCCTTGGGGGATGTGAGGTCAGCTCACGGACTTGGAAGGTTCCGGAAGTGTGGGCAGGCTAGGTGAAGGCCTTGGCATGGGTGTGAGAGAACGCCCTGCTCCAGGCAGGGCCCGAGCCCAAGTCCTCTTACCGAGCTGTTCTGGCACTGGACGCTGGAGCTGTTGAAGCGCAGGGCAGGGACCCGGTGGATGGCCCCCTGGATGTTGAGGACACACTCATAGCCTCGCTGGCCGGACTGAGGCTGTGGCAGGTTTCGAGCCTTAAGGGTGATTGGCTTTACTTCCCCAACTGGTATCAGGATCTCCTCAGTGGGCACCAGCTGGGGACAGTCCTGAGGGAGCAAGCAGAGAGGCTCCATCTGTCCTTGGCTCACACTGTCCTACTCAGCAGAGCCAGGGCAGAGGACAGGGTCCCGATGCTGGGCCACCCTCTTGTATCCAGGCATTTTGTACCCACGCAAGGACGTACCTCATTTAAGGGGCACGTGGAGTCAGCAGGGGAAACGAAATCTATCTCTTAGCTCCCTGGGCTTTGATATTGTCATCCCCATCCCACAAGTTGTCCTATATCTGGCGTGCATGTTACAATTTAGGAATTAATTTTCAAGCACTGGTGTGGCAAGCAGTGGATTTATCTCCTGAGACACAGGATAAAAGAGGCTCCACACATCCCTGTCCCCAACCTGGAACCCCCACCTGTCGGTTTCATCTGTCCCCCAGCTCCAGCTCATCTTCCCTGGCATTGTCCCCACCCGAGGCGTTCTGTTATCGGAGGCCTCAGCTTCCCAGCTCCGACTGAGCACGCCTTTCCAGGAGGTGGATCAAGCCCTCCCAGCAATGCTCTAAACACTTGCTCTGGCTTTTTATCTCATTTCATTACCAGGCCCTGCGTGAATGCCATGTTGCTTTGGAAAACAAAACCGAAAAAAGAAAGTCTTGGTGGGGAGCGGCTGTGGGAAGGGCTGTCAGAGAGAGAGACGAAGCCAGAGAACGAGACTGATTTTCCTCAGTTCTATTCCTAGATGCTGCTTCTCCCCAGGAGGTCAAATTACCACCTGCCCACAGCTCCAATCCCCTGTCCACTTTCTCCCTCTCCAGGGAAGACAGAGCCCAGGAGCCTTTGGCAGTGAGGACGGGGCAGTCACCTCCGCATGCAGTCATTTCCTGTCTCCAGGGATCAAGTAGGGAAATTCTTAAAGGAGGCGCCTCTCTCCCCATCCACTACCCCTCCGCGTTGGTTCTGAGGGAGCATCTGGGAATGTGTGGGGGTTGACGTTGCTACCCTGCAGAGGGTGCTGCTGGCATTTAGTGCAGGGGGCCAGGATTGCTGAGCTTCCTGCAAGGTGTGGGACAGTCACCAATAATAAATTGTCCCTCTCCTAAAGCCGGAGGTGGTCCCTGGTAAGAAGCCTTGTCGAGCAATGGGCAGCCTTAGATGGGGAAGTGGGAGTGCGCTTGGCCTCTTACAGTGTGCTCCTAGGCAGTTGCTTCTTTTCTCTGGGCCTTGTGCAAGTCCTTCAGGATCTGGCCCCACCTACCTCTTGCCCTGTGGTTCTTGTGCATCATTGTCCAGCCAGAAACACTCACTGATACTCCCTTCCCTCCCACTCCATCTTCTTCCCTGGCCCTGTCTCAGTGCTTCTTTGGCTGATTGCCTCTAAATCAGCCTTCGAACTCAGCTCAGCATCTCCTTCTTTGGAAAGCTGTCCCTGAGCCTTTCCCCACACTGGCCTTCACAAGGGGTGATGGGTATCCTCCCATGATGACATTTGGCCCTCAGAATTGCGATTTCTTGTTGACCTGCCTTCTTCATTGGTCTGTGAGCTTTGAGGACTAGGCTTCATCCCGTTCACCTCTGTATCCCCAGTCTTTATCCCAGTTCCCGACATGTAGTGGACACTTGGTCATTGCTTGTGGGAGTGGAAATGGAAAGTAAGAAAACAAAGCAACAGATGAAAAGATCTCAAATTTTCCCTCTAGCTCCAACTTTCTAAATTCTTTAGAGATGAGGGTAAAGTTCTGCCTTTTGGGCATCAAGAGACTTGAGAAGGAGTTTGATTCCCAAAGCTGACTTTGGAAATGGTCATTGTTTCTGGAGTCACAGGATAACTAAATTGGTATGTCCGTATCTATCAAGGAATCCTGAGGATTTAGGAAGAGGTGGGTCCAGGGGAAATTTCCCACAGAAACCAGTATCTAGGAGGGCCTGGATGAACCTCCTGGGTAACTGGTGCCGTCCCTGGCCTGTAGGCCGACCGCATATGAGGGCACCAAGCAGGCAAGGTTTCCACAAGAGACAGGATCAAGAGGCAACCCCCAAACAGATGGGTCCCTGTTTAGAAGCCAGTCACTCAAGCTGCCAACTCATAACTTGCTCTTTACTGCACTTTCACTTTCATTCCCTGCGGGTACTCTTGACAGAGTCTTTCATATATTTATAGCCAAGAAAAAAATGAACACCACTTTAGGGAAACCCAGGCACGTCATGGAAAAAGAGATGCTACTTTCTGTTAGTGGCTAAAAAATCCCCATTGAGTCTAATAAATTGGAATCTTAATTTAGAATAGAAACAAGGCTGAGGTATAATGAGGGGTGTGCGTGTGTGTGCATGTGTACCTGTAAGAGAGAGAACAGATTTTCAGACTCAGAAATGGTTGATATATTATAAATGACGACCAGTGGCTTTACATCTCTAATGAGCTCAGAGAACAAATTCAGATTTCAGTAGCAGAGTCTAAAGATGTGCTTTTGGAAGTATGATGTTTTAGGTTAGTAAACAAGAGTATAGAATCTCTGTAACTTTGGCAAAAAAAAATACATGTATGTGTGTGTATACACACAAACACACATGAACATCACACTCATATCTTTTTGGCTGGGCTAAGTCTGGTCAGCCTGGAGGTTGGAGAATAATAAGTAGACTTTATAAACGCTCTTACGAGTTTTTTTTTTTTAAAGATCTTATTTTTTCCCTTTTTCTCCCCAAAGACCCCCTGGACATAGTTGTATATTCTTCGTTGTGGGTCCTTCTAGTTGTGGCATGTGGGATGCTGCCTCAGTGTGGTTTGATGAGGGGTGCCATGTCTGCCCCAAGGATTTGAACCAACGAAACACTGGGCCGCCTGCAGCAGAGCGCGTGAACTTAACCACTCAGCCACGGGGCCAGCCCTGAGTTTTTTTTTTTTTTTTTTTTTTGAAAGGATTCTAAAATTTTAGAAAAATTTCCCATGATCTGCTGTTTGGGACTAAATTTAAAGACATGATTTTGGGCTTCCCAAATGCCTAAATAGGCTCCAAGATGGACTCAGTAGAAAAGGATGTCTGAGGGTTGATGTTTTTCTGGCTCTTTCTCTCAGACCAGACAGGGCAGAACTCTTTTCTTTCTATTCTGTAGGGCAAAGGAAAGAAGTGGTCAGTGCCCAAGTACACTCTCTTTCCTTCTTGGGAAATAAGGGAAGATACAGACCCTTTGAGTTGAGAGATGGTTCTGATGAATATGTTAACGAGGGAGCAGCGAGTCTTGAGTGGAAACGGCAGTGGTGAGGGCTGAGGGCAGGTGCAGGAGAGCTGGCAGCCCAGAAAATTGCCAAGTTGTTGGAACTTCAATACCTCTGGGGCTTGAGGAAGGTGATGGGTTTCATCAGATACTATAAGGCCACTTCCAACGTGTTTGCTTCTGTGAGTACACACACACACACACACACACACACACACAGAGGCATACACACGTGCGTACACACACATACAGTTCCTGTCCTGAGAATAAGAGAGCAAAGAATCATGCCATGCTGCTTCTGCAGAATATGAAGACTGTTGTGAATGTTGTTAAAATACCCATTGCTCCTGCTGACCCTCCTGTCTTCTGATCAGCTCTTCAGGTCATCTTACTCCTCCCTCTGTCTCCAGGCCAACTGGCAGCAAGATCCCCTCCTCAGCAGCAATGTGAGATTCAATCAAGATGAACAGATGTCCTATTTGGGACTCTCCCAGGGGAAAGTGGAGGCTGGGGAGGAGGGGATGTGGCTGCAGAGAGGGTAGGACCCTGGCACAGGAGCCCTGTTAGTTTTCAGCCACATCGCCCACTCTGTTTGGCTCTGCTTCGCCAGCTTTCAGCGCTGGGGACCCTTCCGCCCTCTGAAATGACTTCTCCCATGTGGAAATGGCATTATCTTCACCCACTGGACTTCAAAGAGAGGGAGCAGCCAGCATCCTGGGAAGCTAATCGGATTTATTTGGTTCTATCTTACCCTTGGGACAGGGCGTAAAGAAGATATTTATGTATCTACATCTCACTAGGCCTGGTTTAGCCATGGAGGGAGATGAGCTTTTAAAGCTGAAAGCCATACATATTCCCGCGCACACCCGCTTGCTAACACCATGTCACAGCTTGATCCGGCCCAGGGAGGCAGAGATTGTGGGGCCCTATTAGAGGTCTGCTGTGCTCTGAGTAGGGGAAAGGTCTGGCTCATTATCTTACAAGAGCTCAAGAGATGATTCAATTGAAATTCAGTTTCCTCATCTATAAAATGGGACCAATAATACCTGACACGACCTTAGATTGCATGAAAGAGGGATATGAAAGTATGTTGTACGTGGTAATAAACTGGATTAACAACGTTAATATTATTACTGCATATTTGTCATGTGTGCATGTGTATGTGAACCCAGGACTGGAGGAGTTCAACTTATTCAGAGCCAGCTTGGGAACATTAAATCATGACTTCTGTATTTATTTGATGATTACAGGAAAATTGTTTAACTTACTAAACCTCAGTTTATTCATCTGTAATAGAATCCACTTTGTAGAGTAGTTAAGATTAAATGAGATAATATATCTATAAAATGTTACATATATAAGTATTCAATAATGCTCACTACTAATATTTTTATTTTGGAATTGCATTCACTCAAGCACAGTGGTTCTTTGTTGTCGGGCCTAAACATGGAATTGGTCCATCAGCCTTCTGGAAAGAAGTAGGCAGGTTTACCCCATGTGCCGGCAATCTTTCTATCTGGAAGTAGCACCACTGACTCATCTTCCATGGGCAGTTTCTCCATCTGTAGAGATGGATTTGTGCTGGTCCTTCCACACCCTGAACCCTCAGGACCAACAGCACAGGGCCCGACTGAGGTCAGGCCAGCATGTGTGACTCTGGCCATGAGACACAAAAGCTACCCGGCCCTGATTTTCTGTAGAAAACACCCTGCACTCAGCTTTTTTGGATGCCTGAGTTCTCCGTAGCCTTGGGCAAAAAACCTAAATTTCCAGCATCCTGGTTACTACATATGTCAAATATGAATTATGTGAAACTGCAGGTCTGTTGTGAGAATCAATTGAGATGCCATATGTCAGTGGTTCTCAATCTTTAGCCTAATCTGGGCTGGGGCCCAAGAATTTGCATTTCTAACAAGTTCCCAGGTGATGCAGATACTGCTGGTCCCCCCTCCCCCCTACACTTAGAGAACTCCTGTCAATGTGAGAGAATTGCAAATGGATGATGCATTAATGTTGCTATATATATCAATGGAGCTAATCAGCTATATGTTGTTTCTAGAAAGTAGATAGACATAAAATTTTGATTCAAAGTTAGGGGGCTCTTAACTGGAAGTGTAAGAGAGATATTCTAGGAACCCCAAAGAGGCCCCTAAGGGATTTCCAGTCCCCAGAAGAACCAGATGGCATCAGGTAGGACTCCTAAGAGACTAAGGGGACCCTCACTCAAGGTGGACACAAGCCCATTTGCTGTTCCCCAAATTTGCAGGAATGGGGCTCCCCGAAAGCAGAGCTTTACACAGAAGAGAGCAGGGCCTGGGAGCTGTTTGCTGAGAAGGGATGTGTGAGTGGCCATGGCTGAGAGCTAAAGTAACATTCCCGGAAGCTGGGGAAGTGGCCCTAGCAGCCTCGCTGGGAACCGGCATCCTATTTCCTTTCCTGAGCAAAGTCAGGAGGCGATGGAGTCTGCGCTTCCCTCACTGCCCTCAGGAGGAAGAGCCCATCCCTGGAGCTGTGCCAGGGGCCAGTGCATACTAGCAGGAGAGCAGCAGTGGGCCCATTCCTACTCAGGGGAGATCGGGAGGTCAGGGAGACAAAGGCACCTCTCTCACCCCAAGGAACAGACCTGAAGGAGCGGAAATGAAACTTAAAGGAGATGGGAAGCCTCTGGGTCAACCCCGGGGCTCTTTCAGTGTTAATTTAATCCTGAGTTGTGGGGCGGCAACAGCTCCTCTCAGGCCCAGCTCTCTGGAACGCTTGAATCTCTCACCCGAGGCCGAGAGGGAACTGTGTTCCAGAGACTTCTCAAGGGGGTGAGGGAGGTGGGCATGTTTCCAATTAGCCTTCTGGGGCTCAGCCCTGCCGGCTTCAACACCGGGCTGAGTTTATTTGTCTTGCTCTGTACACACTCCTCCTGCCCTCACTCCAGCTGCGGATTGGGTGGCCTCCAGGCTTGGCTTCGGGTTTCTCTTTGCGCGAGGGGGAGCCCCTAAGAGAAAATGAAGCAGCTGCTCTTTCTTGTCTAGATCTGCATGTCACCCGCTCTCTCTGTGTTCTGTCGCCCGCCTGGATTTATTTTAGTAAGGAACTTAGAAGTTTAGAAGTGACCAACATGAAGGTCAGCTTCTGAGACTGTTAATCGTGATCTTTCACTGCTGCCCAGCCTTTCACTCTGAGCAGCCCTGCCCGTGGCTTCTGCTCTTCCTGGCCCACCTCGCCGCCCTTCACCATCCTTCTGTTGACTCCTGAGCTGGGCTAACCATCCCCTGTTCCAGATCCTCAGCTCTTTGGCCCTCTTCTCTGAGTGAGAAGGTTGGCTTGAAAACAGTTTCATCCTCTTCCAGAATCCCAGGGCTGGGATTAATTTCCAGTATCCGCTAGGACCAGTGCTTCCAGGTCAGCTACATCAAAGCATACCCACTGGCTCAAGGAAAATCCTTTTCTGAAAGGTTTTCAGGGCACTAGATAACTGGTTCCACCATGCTGAGGCACCTGTGGATGGTCTGTCTTAAACGCTACCTGTGGGCACCATCTATGTTTCTTTTGTAAGACAGGTACATTCCATTTTTCTGGCTGAATATAATACATATTGTTTCAGAAACTAAGAAGAGTTCAAGGCCATGGGTATGTGTTTGGGAAGCCTTTCAAAGCCTACTTTCTTATTTTATTTAAATTTTTAATGTTTTTTATCTTTAGCTTTATTTAGGTATAATTGACAAAATAGTAAGATATTCAAAGCGCACGTTGTGATGATTTGATATATGTACATCAAGGCCTACTTTCTTGTGTTATCCATGGAAGCAATCAGCACTTGTATCAAGATTAGAAGACACAAGAGACTCTATTTCTTGAAATCTTAGACAAGTAACAAGATTTAAGGAACCCCTCCTATTAATGGGCCTTTGGGTAAAGTGGTCATTGGTTCACCCATTCTTTCATGCACGCATTCAACAAACATTCACTGAATAAGGCACAGAGGATTTAAAGATAAGATGTAGCACTTGTCTTGAAGGAGATTGTAGTCTACTGCAAGAGGGAGAAGTGCAAAGAAAGGCTATAGTAGTATATGCAAATATTACACTGTTGCTTATTTACATTTGTGGATTTTCTAGAAGATTGAACAATAGGGGAATGTGTGTATATGCATATGTGCATTTGTATGCATACACAAGGTCTCTACAGTCATTGAAACCCAACCAATTGGCTACCCTGGGCGTAAAAAACATTAGACACAAGAAAGAGAAAGTGACAAGCAGGCTTCATTGTCTTAAGGCATGCTCTGAATATGTAAGAAAGGCAACCTCTATGAAAGATCATTGGGTGGAATATTCAACAGAAAGATAAGCAGTTTGATATTCTACTGTGTTGATAACAAAGGAGAGTCAGGCCTTAGGGACGGAGCATTGACTATACAATAAAATGAGACTTTTAGCAAGGCCTGGTTCTTTCCACCAGCTGAATTTCTCTCTCTTTCTATAAGGCCACCCACCCAGCCAAACACCAGAGTCAAAGAATCATTGAATTTTATACTTGGAAGAGAGGTTGGCATGAAAAAGTGGTTGAGAGTGAATGTTCTATTGAACTAGACTATGTCTGCAGCCAAGCAAAGGGCTTAGACTCAAAGAATAAATGCCATTCACTACCCTCCTCTAGACCATGGAGTCTGTTTGGTTGGATATGTTTCCTTTAAGCTTTCAGTTTCAATTCCCAGTTCCCCTCAAGCTTTTGAATACATAGCATCTTAGGAGTCTAGTAGATAGAGAACAATTCTCTGCCTCTGGCGTATTTGCTGCCACTATTTACAGCTTTATAATAACAGGGTTTACAACATGTAGAACCTTTGGGAAGAGGATCTAGACAGCACAGGGCAGGGAGATGGCCAAGCTGACCATCTGAAAGGGGAGGGCCACTCAGATTTACCGGGAACATTGCCATGCCAAGGTGAGCCCTGCTTACCTCTGAGATATTGATCCGGCCTTCCTGGAAGGAGCAGGTGGTGGGGTCGTGAGTGCAGAGGTTGCGGTACTTGCACCAATGGCAGCGGAAGGCGCTGTTGACACAAGACAGGCACCTGCAAGGACAGAGACAGTAAGAGACAAAGAAGAGGGAGCAGAGAAGGAAGGTCAGGGTGCCAGGTAACCACCCAGGCGTCATGATGGAAGTCTGTTATCCTAGTCTCACTCCCTCGAGGGCAGATTGGTGGGGCATCCTTCAGCACTGAGAATTGTAGATTCTCCATCCAAGACGTCCATGGGACCAAAAAATTGAAAAAACAACAGAGTCCAGAGTGGGAATGATGTAACTTATACAGCAGTGGTATGCTAGAGCTGGCCTATGCCAACTTGGGAGAGCTGATCATATTTTCAGGAATTTTGCAAGTGGGTTGACATCATGTTGGTAGCTTGAAATTGGCCATGGAGGGAAAATTTACACCATCGAAACTGGCAAATGCTACATACTAGGTATTTTCCAATTGCTGGTAGTTAAATCAACATACCACCATTTAAATGACAAAATAGCCAAGAGAGCACAGGGATACAAATTGGACAGATCTCATTCCAGTCTTGCCTCTGCCACTGCTACAGGGATCACCCTGAGTACGTCATTTCACCTTCTAAACCAGAATGTCTTCATCTGTCTGAAATAAAACTTTCCTCTCTACTCCACTTTAGCATCAAACGAGATAATGTATAGGAAATGGTTTTGAAAAGCACAATGCTAAATGTGAGTATTATTTTCAAGTGCTTCAATTACCTGTTATTTCAAGCTCTTAAATTATACTTGAGTGTTAATAATTGGTTCATATCACCTGTCTTACTGGGCTTTGGGGGAGGAAACAGCATTAAATGGCAACTTTGTCCCACCATCCAAGTAGCCAGGCATATGTAGCAATAGGCTATGTGTGTGGCTCATGCTTTTCTTGCCAGGACGAGCGTTTCTTTCCCTCTGGTTTCACCTGGAAAACCAGGTGTGTATTATTTCGGCTCTCTGTGTGTGATCAGATCATTATAATGGAAATGGGTTTTGTAGGTGGGGTTGGTCTTCTTGCTGCTTGCCAGCTCCCCTGGTTTAGCCTCTCACAACTAGATCGACCTGAAAGGGTCAGGGCCAGGTCTGCAATCTGGCGCCACCTAGTGGAGACTCTGATTACCTTTGGGCGGATGGGGCTGGATCCAAGGATCACGGGCTAATTATGCCACAGTGCATCAGCCCATTGACACTTCATCTTTCCCACGCTGATCATTTTTGTTCCCTTCTGGGTATCTCCAAAGTTATTTCATTTCTGAGCTTTGGCCAAATTGATTGGTTCTTGCTAACTTATGATTCAGCAAGTAAGTAATAAAAATAGATTGAGGATGATAAGATGGGGTTCGAGAACTGGCTCTTCCACTGGTTAACTTTGTGACTGTTGTAGCACTTATCTTCTGTGGGCCTCAGTTTACCATATTAAAAAGAGCGGATTCAACTCGATTCTGTGACTTTTAACTATGAATGCCAGAAGTACAGAGGGTAAGATAGATAGTGTTTGGCAATAAAACGGAATTTTTTTCTGCTAAAATCTGCTGCCTATGACAGCATCTCTGTTGCCATAACAATCCATGGTTGAAAGTGGTGACATTACAACAATGGATCCCATCACTACTGTTGGAGTTTGAGAAGGAGGTTGGGAGGTTCTCTCTCCAAGATGCTTGCATTTCCCAAAACAGGGTTCGCTGAGATTAGAATGCAGCGATTAGTGGGCAGTTTTCTCCATTTCAGCTTCAGCCACATATTGCTATGTCCTAGCTCCCTCAGGCCATTTTCACCATTCGTTCTGTATTTCTCAGCACATCTAATGATTTGTCCCAGTGGGGCTCAGCTTTGTCTCCTTCCTTAACTACGGTGGAGACCCAGAACTCCAGCAGATGATGCTAATCATGAAAATCAGGATCAGAGACGGGGAGACTAAGGAATACTGACTCATCTGTCTATTTTAATGGCTAAAGATTCCTTTACAGCTGCAAACAGACCCTCTCCCCACATGGATTACTGAGCCCATTGTGCCCAAAGCCTGGACCCTACAGACTTGATGCCGTTGGAGTTTTGCCTATTACATAAACCTTAGATTGTTCCTATTCTGGACAATGCGAAGGATGGGTCCATAGAATATTCCTGGTTACTGCTCCCTCGGCGATGGAGCTATTGCTTGATCTCCCTCCTTGTGAATGCCTGGGGTCAGAGGTCCTGTGGCCCTCATGTGGCCCTATTATAGAGACTTGCGCTTCCCTCTTTCCCAGTCAAACAGTGCACGAGTTTCCAGATGGGATGGAAGGAGTCTAGGTTTCTCTTCCAGAGAGGATCAGCAGAAACTTAGTATGAGTCTCTCTCACCCCTCCTCTTGGCTCTGCTTGTTACTTGTGAAATGCTCCCAGCTTCCTGCACAGCTGTAGGATCTTACAGCTTGTGGGCACCCATTGGTAAACATTCTGCTGCTGGAGATGGCTGGTGAGGCCAGCTGGGTTGGACTTAAGCCCCTCTGGAGGCTGGTGGTTTGGTCTGGTTTCCCCTTCCTCCTCAAAAAGTTGAAGGCTGGGTTTGGAACATGGCAGAGTTAGGGCCTGATGGTCCCATCCTAGCCTGGTCCTTTCATTGCATGCTGGGTGACGCTCCTACCCCCATCCCTGCCCTCCTCTGGGGGGGAGCTGTGTCCAGAGCTGACTCTCTCATCTCTGAGTCCCTCCTCATTTGGTCATGGATGAGGTGTCTAAACTCCACTCGCTGTCAATCTCTATGTTCAAAGCCACCACCAACTAGTCTAAAATGGAGCACTTTGCTTATGGTTCCTAGGTCATGCCCTTTGTCGTTACTTCAAACCCTCTTTTTACTGTCTTAGCCTAAGAGTTGAGGGTAGGTGTGTTGGGAACGGGTGAGCAAGTCAGACTGAATGGGATCTGAGGCTGTGGAGAATGAATGCCATTCAGTTTAATAAAACTGAGTATATGGAACAGAACCGAAAAGTGACATTCATGAAGAGCTTCCTCTGTTCCAGACCATGTGCCAGGCCCCACAGGGAGACTAAAGTGAAAACAACATGATTCCTGTCCTGAAAGAGCTTAGAGAAACCCCACACCCGCATCCAGACCCAGGGCAGGACTTGCGGATAAGTGCTTACAGTTGGTGGGCGCTACAGTTGTAGAACTTGAACTCGGTGCTGACAAATATCTTCCCCGTCTCTTTGGATCTCAGCTGCAGCTCTAGCCCAAACCAGTCTGGAAACAAGAAGAAAAAAAAGGAGAGGGTGTGACGACCCGGACACCCAGGGGAAAGCCTGACGGT
Organism: Equus caballus; assembly: GCF_041296265.1. Taxonomy (NCBI): domain Eukaryota; kingdom Metazoa; phylum Chordata; class Mammalia; order Perissodactyla; family Equidae; genus Equus; species Equus caballus. The sequence continues at coordinate 27,234,339 of NC_091688.1, read as the reverse complement.
TCTCCACTCCAGCGCTCTCTTGGGGCACAGACGACAGATGGAAACACCCTGAATCCTCTCCTCCCCAGAGAGTCCCTTTTGTTCTGCTGATTGCCAGCCCAGCACTGAGACCCAGACACCCCCATAGCCCCTAGGGAAGAAGTAATGAATCAGATCCCACACAGCCCCTTCCCCTTGTCAGGCATGTTCAGTGATTGAAAGACTTTCAGAAATACTAGGCCAGACCCCTCAAGCCCCCAGTTCTGTGGAGAGGACCCCACTGAAAACCATTGGCTGAAGCCACTGCCATTCCTAGAAGGGAAGAGAAGTCTGGAAAAACTCTTTGCAGCCTTAACCCAAATGGTAGCAAGGGATTTCCTTCCTCCTGAATTTTGCTTTGGGGCGAGATGGTTTGCTTTAAGTTATATAAACCCATATTAGTGTCTGGCATAAGGTGACTTGGTCTGGTAACTTCTGTGCTGGGACTTGCCACCCCCATCTCCTGTGTCCTCTAGTCTTAGCCATCCTGGTAGGGCAGCCCCTAGCATTTGCCTCTCATGGCAGACACTTCTTACCTTGATCCAGAGGGATGATAGGGACATCCTTGGGCCCAGGTGATATGCAGATGACCTGGCTCCCGGACACCTGTCCCTCCACCTCTGTCAGGTTCCCAAAGGCACAGGCGATGCCCGCAGACAGATCGGGAGCATCACTCACAAGCAGGCTGAGCTGTGGGAGGATCAAAGGTTTGATGCTAAAGGAAGAGCCCTCGAGGCTCAGGAGACCTGTGTCTCAGGCCTGGCCCTGCCCTTACCTGCTTGCTCATACATCTTCCCTGACCTCATCTATAAGGAAGGACGTTGATGTAGGTGATCTTCTGGCTTTGACACTGAACCATTACAGTAGTGTTGCCAGGGGTGCGCAGGGTCAATGGTCTTTATTAATATTATTATGAACTTATTTTTCAGTCTTGTCCAGCATCAGAAAGCTCTGGGGGAAAGAGGAGGGGTGCTAGGGGAAATGTACCAAAATCCATCTCAGATCCTGCTCATTTTGACATGAAACCATGCAAACTTGAAAGCAAGTTGTGAGCTGAGCCCTTCACAAATAAGCCTTAGCCTTGGCCCATGGCAGAACAAGTATCACGGCTGCAGGTTTACCAGTTCGCCAGGTTGGTGGAATACAGCTAGCTCTTCACCCTGGCTGTTGTTTAGGGGCTGCTCATCAAGGTGATGGGTTTCCTAGAGTTTCTGCCTCTCCGTCCCTCCCTGGCCCTCTGCTCCTTGACAGCTCCCCTGGAGTAGGGCATTCGCTTCACAGGGCGCCTAAGTGGACACCCATGGCTTGGATGATGTCTGCTGTTACTTATGAGTCCCAGCAATCTAGGCCAGTAGTTTCCAGCCTTTTCAAGTTTGAACACCCTCCTTTGAATGGGAAAAATATCACAGATTGTCAGAAGAATATGTTGATTGAGAAACTATTTAATGGCAAAATGCTGCTCTGAATTCAGTGGAAATGAATTTGTACTCAATTACTACAATACAGCACCTAAGCGGTATTAAAAACTAGAGGTAGGAGATGTGACTGGCTCCCTCTGGCAGTAGGGTGCGCCCAGAAAGGTTGATGGTGACAACACCCCTGTGGCCTCCACATTGGGAGCCATGCTGTAGGTGGGTCTCCCTTTGTCTTCCTACCAACACCTAGTGGTATTTATTGCACTGGCTTTCTCAGTCACAATGGGCATCACCTAGCCTCGCCATACATTTGTTTGCAGCTGAATCTCTGCCCCAGTTTCGTTTCCATGGGGCTGAGAGACTTAGGTACAAACTCCGCTGTTTGTTCCCTCAGCTCCGTGGGAGCCAAAACCTCCCGGTGGGGATGAATGAATGGAAATCTTGGAAGGTTCATTAACTAATTAACATTCGTGAATGCTCATAAAACCTTCAGAATAAAATAATCATGCAGGGCCTGAGGACATGAAATATTTTGGGCTACACCTCGACAGGTGGTTAAAGGCTATTTTATTCTCTTTAATATTCTCTTTAAGCACACATCAACTGTGAATTGTCTCAGTCTCTCTGTCTTTCTCTCTGTCTCTCCGTCTGTCTGCCTCTCTCTCTCACACACACACACAAAGGCAACTCTCAGGTTTCTGTGAGAGCATGTATCAAATGGAGGATTATAAATATAGCATATACCAAAAGACGTGTTATTTGGCATGGGATTGCATTATGTTGCAGATGTTTGTGACTAAATGCAAAACCTAGATTTACAAAACAGGTCAATAGTGAATGAATTTGCAAGGAGTATGGAGAATGACTGTGCCATTTACAGTAGGAGTTACCATAGGTTTTCTACAAATATAAAGTTTCCTTGGAGCATTTAAAGTAGGATCTATCTACAGATAACCTGTGCAAGTGTTAAAGGAACACACTCACACATGTACCACCCCCAGCCCCCCACCATGCCTCTGAGGAGTTACTTACCAGCCGGCTGTGCTCAGACACTGAGATGCTGCTGGGATGCACCTCGAGGCTCATGCACTGGCTGATGCTGGCAGCAAATCGATTAGGTTCCCAGGCCCGTTGGCACTTGTCCCTGCGGGAGCACCTGCCATAAACACAGATTCGCAAGAGGTCAGGCCTCTGAGACCCATCTGTTTGGCTCCATTGTCCCCTTGGGGTAAGTAAGAGGGGTTTGCTGCTTTGAGGCCTGTGGCTTGTTTTCTCATTACGACTTTCACTTATCCCAGAGGGCCTGGGTGACTCTTAGATGGTCTCTACTGCAGTTAAAGACAGACTAAGAGGAAGTGGGATTAACCCCCAATATGAGATGGGAGAGATGTGGTTTAGACATAAAGAATACCTCTTGCTAGATAGAGTCTTTATGGGATGCCCAACGATGGAGGGAGGCAAGTTTGGGGAACCCAAAATAACATACAAGAGGCTAAGAACATGAACTTTGGGGCCAGGCTGCCGGGGTTCTAACCATAGATCTATTGCCTGCTAGCTGTGGCCTCTTGCGCAAGTTGCTTAATCTCGCCATGCCTCAGTTTCCCCGACTGTAAAATGGTGAGCATAATGATAATACTCTACCACATAGGGTTGGTGTAAGGATTAAATGAGTTAGTGCTTAGAAAATGGCCTGTTAGCCTTTAAAATAACAATATTAATGATGACGATTATTAACATTATTATTCTCCTCCAGAGAGATTCAAAAATCTGAACAGCGTCTTAGCTGGGTGGAACAGCGTGCCTGTGATTCTGTGGCTGGATTAATGGCTCTTTGAAGGCAGGGACCATGTTTTATTCATTGAGATATTCTACCTGTCACATGGTATATTTTAAATAAATGTTTGTGGTGTGAAATAATGCCTGGAGACAGAGACAGACAAGGAGTCGCAGCCAGGGTTGCCTCTGTCAGAAAGCTTGTGTGGCCGTTTCTCCTGACAGCTTCATCTCTGGCTCTAGGCTCCTCTGCCCATGGTGGCAGCTGGGCATGGTGACACCTGCATGCGGGAGCGTCTGGTTGCCACCTATGTCACACAGGAACACGCTCCAGGGCCGGTGCTTCTCCAAACCAAATAGCCACCCGACACAACAAGATTGCACAGTCAGGCAGTGATTCCCATCGGGACTCCCCCCAGGCCCCGCCCCCTCTTCCTTTCCAGGCACATAATGGATCTAAATATGAATGCTGTCAAAGGAAAGAATTATTGAGGTTTAAGTGAATCCTTAAGATAGCTCTAAAGTGAGCTCTTGACTGGAGCCTTTATCTCATTGACTCACTGAAATGGCTCTTTTTTATCATACTATTTATGGCAACAGCCCTAACAGAGATAAATAGCCTTGGAGACAATAACACACTTGCAAGAGCAAGGCATACAGAAGAGACAGGAAGGTTTCAAATCCCCCCAGACCCACAGGCTCTTTAGCAATCTCCCTCAGCCCTCTGCTTCCATTAAAGTCCAGCATGTGGGCCCAGGAGCCGGAGGTGAGCCCATCAATTCAGTCCCCTTACCAAGGGGAGCTGGTGGTGGCAGGTGGGCAGGCATTGTGGGAGGGGCTGGTGAAGAAGAGAATGGCCAGAAGAGGAGAAACCTCCGGGTAGAGACAGGAGAAAGCTTGTTCCTCAGGCATTCTTGGCAGGCAGAGTAGCTAGAAGGAGAGGTGTGCCCTGGTAGGTAGGAGGGATTCTCTGACGATAGGGGAGGAGTTCAGAGGACACAGGACATCTGAGACTATCCTGGTGTGGCTCTGTCATTCTAGGAGCCACAGCTGACCCAGACCAGGAGGACGACAGGAGTGGTCTAGGGCCACCAGGAGACCTGGGGCATTGTGGGTAGATTTGTAGGCACTCACTGGTACAAATTGGGGAATGCGATGTCCTTGCTGTTGAATAAATGATAATCCTCATCTATAATTTTGGTGTGTTCTACATGTGAGAAGTGCCCCTGGCACAGAAGCTGGGAGGCCAGGGTAGGAAGGCGCAGGGGAGGGGGTGGGTGGACATGCCCTCTGCACAGTGAGAGGCAGGTAGCCCAGGACACTGTGCACGGAGCTGGGGGTGGCTGTCAGGTTCTTTGGAGGAAGAAATCCTCTTGAGGAGAGAGCCTGCTGGCTGGCACGTCAGCCTCACTGAAGGGAACCCATTTTTAGGCACCTTTGCCATTCCTGGGGCACCACAGGGGTGGCATCAGCATCTTTACTACTTGTCAGACCTGAATGGTGACTCATGGACGGGGTTTCCGGTTAGAGCATTTTTTTGCAAAACTTTTTGAGGAGTCTCTTACCTCTACACCCAAGCAGAGAACCCAGCATTTGTGGCTCAAATCCAGTCCGGATTTTGCATCTGTGAGGGGCCTGCTTCCCTCCCTCCCTCCATCGCCCTCCCAACACCTGCTGCAGAGGCTGGAAGCCAAGAGCTATTGTGCGGGGACCCTGAACTCTGGCCCTCCGCCTCCGCCTCCACCCCAAACCCGGCACATTTCATGGAGATGCTTTGCTGGCTGGCACGGAGCCATGGAGTTTCCAACTCCATTGGGGAACAGAACTCCTAGCCAGCACCCGCCTTTCGAGTTTTCACCCTTTTCTCTCCCTCTGGGACTCTTCGAATTAGGAAATTTAAGTGTAATTTTGCATTTCTATTGAGCTGGTATTCAATGGCTGGGATGTATCTGAAAAAGGATGTGAGGCCAGTTGGAGTGAGATGCGGACTTCTTGGAAGCATGAATTAATGAGGCCAGAAGGGTCCTCCCAAGGGTTCAGAGTCCATAATAATTATTTTGATTTGTGTAGCCTATTCTGGGCTTCCTTATTGCCAAAGCATTTATTATTTCATTTAATCTTCACAGTTCACCTGCGAGGGAGGCATGATCTCTATTTGGCAATAGGGAAATGGAGGCCCAGAGTCGTTAGTGGACCACCCAGGGTCACACAGCAGCTAACTGGAGCCCCATCCTCCCAACTCTAGTGCACTGCCATCTGCATGCTCGTGGCAGGGTGCACTGAGGAGGTTCCCGGGGAACCTAGAGACTACAGCTTTCTGGTGAGTTCTTCTAACACCGCTACCCTTCCCAGGACTGACAAGGTACAGCCTTCAGAGCAGCTGGGAGGGCAGAATTTGGAAGTGAAATGAGACAGGAGCAAAGGCCCCGCACTTGGAAAGCAGGCCCAGCCATGCCTCTTCCCCTTCCTGCCCTCAGCACTCCCACCTTGATTAGAATTACCGCTCAGAAGAGGGAAATTCCTCTCTCCCTGCAAATCGATGTCATGTCCCTCATCAACACTGCCAGGAAAGTACCTTGTCTTCTGCAGTCCAGGCCCTTTTCCAGAACGTCCCAAACTTACATGTTGTGCAGGGCACACCAGCCACAGTGAGGGTCCCCCGAGCTCAGGCACTCCCCGCAAGTCGTATACTGTTCACACGATTCCACGGGGACCCTGGTGATCTGGTGGAGGGAAGAAAGAGAGCAAGGTTAGACCAGGTAGGGGTGCCTTGCAGATGTGTCTTTGGACTCATCTACATCCACCTACACTTGCACTGTTACCGCCCCTAAAGAGGTGACACTGGGGGTAAAGCGGTGGCCTCAATACTCTCCTCTGTTTGCTTGGCACATGGCAGGGACAACTAAGCAGAATGTGTTTCTGAGGTGCCAGGCCCAAGGCTTCCTGCCTTCAGCAGAGGCGGAAGCAAATCCTCCAGTCTCTCTGCCTGCACCAAAGTCCCCGAGTGCTGGGCATGCTCGGGACAAGGGCTGAAAAATCATTAACACCGTTGAAAGGCTATGGAGTGCCACCGACTCATCTCTGAAGAGCTTTCAGCTGGGCTTGGGCTGAGACAGGCTGCCTGCACAGAAAACATTTAAAAAGGGAGAGAAGGAGAAACTTTTCCTATCAAGTAATATTCATCGTATGCCACAGTCTCTTTACGGCCAACCAAACATACCACCTGGATCCAATTACCCCATTCTCTGATGGCTGCATTCAGTTTCTCTAGTAAATCTCCCATCCTTTGAAAAGTCCGGCTAAATGGGAACATCCACAGGGATGAGCTGTCTGTCTGATTACGTCTTGCTGGGGAAAGAGGGAATTTGCAGATCAAGCCCCTGCCCCCCCAGGGAGTACAGTCCCTGCAAATTCCTCCTGGCTTCCTGGTGGGGCCCTGCGGGGACTTGAGCCTGGCCTGTCTGGACATTACGCACCTCTTTCTGCCCAGCATGTGTGATATTAAGGCCAGGCAAGGGGGTCGAAAGATTGAAGTCTTCCATTTGATATGTCCTAGGTATCTGTGGCTGGCTGGGGCAGGAGGCTGCTGGGCTGCAAAAACATTTGCTGGGCTGGGATTGGGTTCTCATTTGCTAGGGCGTAGAGGTCCCCCACCTACTGTATGTGTGAACTCAAGTGAAAACACAACCTGTGGCCCAGCAGCACAGTGTTCTGCCTTTGGCAGGGGGACAAAGGACCTGATGGAGACGCCTTCACGGCATCCTCCTGAGAGGCTCGGGATGGAGTCTAACACTGCTCATCCAGCAAATGCTTATCAGATGTCACTAGGCGGAGGCTCGGGTGCTACATGATAGAGAAACAGCAGCAAACAAGACACAGATCCTGCCCCTGCAGAGCACACAGTCCAGTGGGAGTTGGTAATTACAAACCGAGAGCTGCTTCACGTTGTGCACAATGCTCCACACTGTGCTGATGGGATGGGTATGTGCCTGGGGGGCCTTGGGAGCTTAGAGGAAGGATGCCCAATACAACCAGCCTGGAGGAAGGGGTCAGCAGAGTAAGGGTGGGTCAGGGTAAGAGTGGACCTGATGCAGAGACCCGGAAGGGCATTCCAAGCTGAGAGATTACCATGAGCAAAAGTAAGTACGGATAATGGGGCTGGCCCCGTGGCCGAGTGGTTAAGTTCGCGCGCTCCGCTGCAGGCGGCCCAGTGTTTCGTTGGTTCCAATCCTGGGCGCGGACATGGCACTGCTCATCAAACCACGCTGAGGCAGCGTCCCACATGCCACAACTAGAAGGACCCACAACGAAGAATATAAAACTATGTACTGGGGGGCTTTGGGGAGAAAAAGGAAAAAAAAAATAAAAATCTTTAAAAAAAAAAAAAAAGTAAGTACGGATAAGTTCAGTATGACTCAAGTGTAGGGTGTACACTGGGTGAGGTGAGGTGGGATATAAGCAAGGGCCAGATGATGAAAGGTCTGCGTACCAGCCAGGAGCCTTCCTTTTCTCTATTGGGTGCCCCTTCCCCATTCTTAGCACCTCATAACTCTTAACATTCCCTAGTAGAGGGCTTTTCTATAGGTAAGTGACATGATGAGCTTGAAGCATCCCTAACTTCCCTTTAATCATAAAAATATGAAATGCAGGAAGGATAAGTGTAAAATCTTGCAATGCGTAATAGAGCCAAGGGTTTGAGTGGACTCTATGTCTGATGTGACCTGACAGAGTGAGGTAATAGCTAAAGGGCTGCACAAATAGACATAACGTCAGGATGGAGAGAGGCTACCCACACTGGGGAGTTCCCAGCTCAGGTCTCTGCAACCTGCCCCGAGAGGGGTGTTCAACTAGAGATTCTCTCCAGAAGGGTGGTCGCAATGGGGTGGGACCAAGATGTGGCATCTGAGGTACAGCTGATGGACTTGGGATGTTTATTTAGCTCAAAGAAGACGAATCTGGAGGTAGCCACGGAGGTTGTTTTCCAATGTTCGAAGGTCAGCAGCGTGGCTGCAATAAGACTCATGGGTGGAAAGTTTCAGGGAAGCTCAACAGAAATAAGTCAAGGTTGTCCAATAATGCAACAGACCTCGCTTCCGGACGGAACCCCCATCAGCGGGATGCATAAGCAGAGTCAAAGTGACATGTGTCTGGGAGGCTCTGGCAGGTCTTTCTGCCCTCAGAAGAAGCCTGCATTTGTCCTTTTAGTTCTGACCTTCAGGATTCTATTTCCCACAGTTTACCTAACTCCTCCCTGAGCCTGTGTATGATTGCTGTCCTGAACAACTAGTACAGTTGAAAGATAACATCCAGCCATCACCACCAGCCATTGCTATCACATCGCCTTAGGAACAACTCCTGACCCCTGACTCATGGCCTGTGGGCACCTTTCTGACAGGTGCCTGCCAGACACTCACCTAGTGTGCCTCTCCTGGGCCTGGGCCTCTCAGCCCTTCAGGATATCTGTGACCCCGGCCAACGGGTTGGCTTCCGCTGGCCCCCTCCAACCCACCCTCCGAGGCCGGAGAGCAGCGGCCCAGTGCCCGGTCTCCCTTTCTTGGGTTTCGGGCTCCCTGTGAGTGATGTCTGCATCTGGCTGGAAATTAAAACAACTGTCTGCATTGCATTCGGCCCGTCTGTCAAAACACAGCCCGGCTCTCAGCAGCTGGGAAAGGGGGCCCTGAATGGGAGCAGTGTCTCCAGCAACAAAGCCCACTTTCACGCCAAGTGCCACGGAGATAGTGAGAACCCTGTTCTTCTCCAAACATGAAACCAATAGCACAACTATTTTTCCTGTTTCCTGGGCCCTCCTGGTGGGAATTTTTTTTTTTTTTTTTTAACGCACAGAGTTGAAGAGCAAAGTGAAACAGGAAACTTATGGGGGGGGGTGGTCTAAAACTTGAATTATTCTCTCTTCAAAAATCGAATAGCCATATACAAACCAGAGGAAAGAAATGTCACAGGGACTGGGAGCAGACCTTCAAGGTCAGCTGCTTCCATGGGCCCTCTGTCTTTCCTATATTCATTCATCAACCAATATTCATTGATCACATCCCACACACAGGCCAGCGTTAGGCACTTCAGGAGAATAAAAACAACAGTGGCATTAGAACAGCCATCACCTTCAAGTTGGAAACAGACCGACAATAAAAACAAGAAAGTGACGTGTGCTCTAAGAGAGGTATTGAAAGAGGGCCGAGGGAATTCAGAGCAACCAGAAAATACTTTTACGTCTGCACTGTTCAGGGTGATCGCCACCAGCCCTTGTGGCCATGAGCATTTGCAATGTGGCTAGTCCCAACTGAGATGTGCTGTAAGGACACAGTACACACTGGATTTTGAAGATTTAGGATGGAGAAAAAGAATGTAAAATATCACAGTAATAATTCTTTATTGATACGTTGAAAAGATAAAAATCTAGCAAATATTAGGTTAAGTAAAATCTCTTATTAATTTCAATGTTTTCTTCTTACTTTTTACAATATGGCTGCTAGAAAAGGTAAAATTACTCATGTAGCCCGCATTTGCGGCTCACGTTTTCTTTCTATGAGAGAGCCCTGCTCTAGATGGGAGCAAGAAGAAGGCTTTGTGAGAGATATGGCATGTGTCTCGGTCTTCAAGGGTGAATAATATTTACACAGATGAAGAGCATTCCGGGTGGAAAGAACCACATGAGCAAACAGAAGAAAGCAGAGTTTCTTTAGAAAACTTTGCATGAAGGCAAGGGAGTGATGGCTATAAATCTAGAAAGGCAGGTTTGGCTTAACTCGTGAAGGATCAAGACCATAGAGCTGGAATATGTGAAATCTCTAAGCTCTCCAGGCTGTCACTCTTTGGCCAAAAGAATGTCCTTCATAAACAGTGGCCCTGTGGTTCTCAAGGAGCAATGGCTCTCAAAGCATGGTCCTCAAACCAGCACCCTTGGCAGTACCAGTGAGCTTATGAGACATGAAAATCCAGAGTCCACTGAGTCAGAAACTCTGGGATGGGGCCCTGGAAATGGTTCTACCAAGCTCTCCAGCTGATTCTGAGGCGCATTTGAGAACCAGTGATACAGACGACCTCCTTGGGAAGTCTTTTTAAAAGTCAGGTCCTAGGACCAGGAAGAAATGGAATAAAATTTCTGCCTTGGGGCTATGGAAGGAACTAGACTGACTTTGGGGGAGGAGAGTAGGGGGACATACTTTGGGGACTGCTTTATGCCCAGGAGAAATTGGTTCTAATAATTCTGAGTCTATGAAGGCATGAAAGGACCACATTCAAGTCTCCAGAGTCAGGTGCCATATGACTCTGCACCCCAGGTGACAGGCGGGCCCTTGCTCTAGGACCTGGTGGGGTGGAGTGGGATGGGGTGGGGATGAGAGCTGTCTTGGGAAGCTGGAGAAGGAAAAAGAGCTTTCTCCTGGAGAGTGTCCACCGCGTCAGGCAGCACTCTGTCAGGGCTGACTCAGAGTTTAATGGGACACTCCATGGCGCTTTAATTAGAGTTGTTTATTACGATTGCATTTTAATTATGCCTGAGGCTCTCCCACCCCCTCCACTCTGAGTGCTGGGATCTGAGGGTGGCTGGGTTGGCAAACGAGTGTGGTGATGAGAAGTCAACAGTCGCGGATGCCCTGCTCCTGCCTCCCTCCACGGCCTTCTCCCTAGGACCATGGAGCTGCTACGGACTAGATTCCACCCTCATGCTCTGCATTCTTTTCTGCTTGGTCTTATGTCTTGTAATTATGCATCTAATGAATATAACTGTCCTATTAAGTCATTTACTAAGGAATACTCTTAATTAAAGGTGACTCATACTGCCTTCTTGGCTCCTCTGTCCCCGGGGCCCCGCGTCTCTAGTGCCTTCCTTGGCCTGATTCAGTGGAGTTGGAGATTTACGTGGGAAGGGCTCAGCAGGGGTGTGCAGAGTTTGAGGAGGTTCTCCCCTCCACCCACTCTCTCTTCTTTCAGCACATAGGGTAGCCCACAGGGCATGAGTCCCAGCACAGTGAGGGACAGGATATCAAGTTATTCTTGGTTGTGGGTACAAGACCACATTCCTGAAGATCTTGAAGAACACAGCAGTCCTGTAGGGTTTTGGCCATCCAGAGTGAGGCCAGGAAAGGCTCTGTGGCCCTGGTAGTTACTATTATCCTGGACAGTGGCCCTGGACAGTTACTATCATCAGATGCAAACCCATCACTCTCCAGACAGAAGAGTTCCCCAATGGTGGAGTGAGGAACAGGAGTCCTTTGGCAAGTGAACTTGGGGGCAGAGAATCAATGATACATCTCTGCTACTCTGTGTGGACACCTGGCAGGAGCAATATGGTTCTGAGAACCTGGAGGGGTCTACCAGAGAAACACTTGAGTTGCAAGCAGAACAAACATAGGATTCTGACAATGGATTGTGTCTGGGTCCCATGCAGTCCTTAAACATTTACTGAGCATTTACGTTGTGTTAAGCTCTCTATTAGGCATTGGGGTACATTCTCTGCCCTCTTGGAGCCCATGATTTGGTTGAGGACAAAACCAAGGAAAGAGGTTATGTCAATACAGTGGGATGGATGCCACAGTAGAGGTATAATCAAGAGACAGTCGTGGCTGAAAGGACAGAGAGCACAGGTTCGCCTCAGGGGGCTTCAAGGGGTCTGTAGGATTCCTTTGCAATTGTGCAAGAGACAGACACAGAGAGAGGGAAGGAATAAGGGAAAGCTGTTCCCCAGACTGGCGGGGTCCCTCAGGGACTGAGCATTTAATCCCCTGCTTCCCTGGAATCTACTCCCCCCCTGCCAGATGGTACACCTGTCCCCACACGTGTCCCTTGCCTCCTGACACAAGGAAAGATACAGAGGCCTTCTCAGTGGCTGAGAGCCAGGTGGCGGGGGGTGGGAGGTGACACACACAGCCCGGTTGGAGCATGCAGTTGGCCTGATCAACAGCCTTCTGGTTCCCAGGGCCTGGGGCAAAGCACACAGCAGCTGAAACACAGCTGGCTCCCCAAACCTCTTTCCTCTCCTTTACACCTTCTCTTGGTGGTCTCTCTCTACCAGCCCACCTTGGAGTCTGTAGGGTCTCAGACCCACTTTCTCCTCTTTCCTCCAGTCCAAACCTCTTCTCAAGGAAAGCTCTGACACTCATTTACAAACATAGCTAAGGACAGACTGAAGGGAGGCCCTGCTGGGGCTGGTGTGTGGACTGAGATCCGTGGCACAATCACAATACTGAGAGGGCTTTAGCATTTTCCAAGTGCTTTCACACACGTTATCACATTTGGCCTGCACAACTCCTCAGGGAGAAGGAGAGGATAGATATTGTTATTTATTATGAGTTCCATTTGATCCACCAGAAATAATGGCCCCCAAAGGGCTGACTTAACCCTGGGCTTGGTCTCCCAGTGAGCAGTGAAATGGCCAGCTGAAGGAGAGTCCTCCATTGCCCGTGATGGGGACATACTTTTCAGGGATCTTTCTGAGGGTGAGGAGAGAGAGGAGGTTCAGGGGGTAGTCCAGGAGACAGAGGCTGAGGCCAGACCAGAGCAGGGTTCAGGAGGCAGGAAGCAACCTGAGGGCAGGTGAGGTTTTTGTTTCTCTGACTCCACAGCTCTTAGGAGCTTGCTGGTACCCAGCAGTTACTGGAGGCAACGGATGGATGGGTGGAGTCTCTCTTCACAGGCTTACCCCAAATCTTATCAGCCCTGTGGTGAACAGGTGCAGTCAGTTTTGAGAAGTCTGAGAGATTAGGGCTCTGTCCTTCCCTTTACACTCGATGGAGCCGGGGTTCAGAGTCCTCACAGGAAGAGGAACACGGGCAGATGGACACGGAGGCCAAGTCCAGCCCCAGCCCTGGTCTGAATCTCTCAGGCACTGAAGCCAAAGTGGACCCTCCAGGGACGTGCCAGGCTCCCCTGGCTCCTGACATGCCTTGTACTATATCCCCTTTGGCTCAGCAAATCTCCATGGAAAAATACCCACATTCTCTCTTCTGTCCTTTACAGGGAAAGAGCTGATGGACTACTGGACACCTGAAGCAGCACGTTAATCTAAATCTCTCTTGCTATGAATGGGTAGGGGTTGAGGCAGTGATGAGATCTCCTTCTTGGATCTGCTCCCCAGGGATTGAAGGGGAGGGCGAGTGATGGGGACGAGGTCTCCTGCTGATGGCTGGTATGTTCCAGGCTGGCACTACCTCACTCTGAGCTGGGCAGTTGACTGAGTTTGTTGAACAGAATGGAGCAGAAGGAACACTAATAATAATAGCGGCCATCTATCTAGCACCTTCTGGTGCTTTGTATATACTTGTGTATATTACAATATACTTTGTGTATATTCCCTCATTTAATCCCTAGGCCAACCTTGCAGGGGAGGTATTTTTAGGCCCACTTTACTTATTAGAAAGCTGAATCTCAGGTTAAATAACCTGCCCAAGGTCACATGCATTACAGGTGGCAGAAACAGAACGGAAGTCCAGGTTTGTCGGACTCCCAGGTTGAGGTGGTGAGGTGGAGACAGAGGGAGCACTGAAGAAGGAAGGCCCCCGCTCCTGGGGGGGTCAGGGTCACCTTTCTTTCTGCTAGACACCAGGTGCCAGCCGCAGTGCCTGGGCAGCTGTTGGACCCTGAAACTATGTTCAGCTGCCTGACCAGTGCCTACCTCTCACCTAATTTACTCTCTTGTTTACTCATGGCGATTCAGCTGGTGAATCCGGAGCCAGACAACAAAAGGGCTGACAGCAGAGGGGCAAGAGGGAGAAGGTTGGTCAGGGTGGAAGACCCCCTGCCAGACTTTTTTTAAGCCAGCCAGGACCAGAACACAGTGGAAGCGGCTCCGAGCAGGTTCCACAGTTTCCATCCTGAGCCTCCAGGATGTCATGGAGCCCTCAGTGAGCACAGCTGGGATAGTGGAGGGGCACTGGCTTTGTGTCCTGGTCTTGCCAGTTGTGAGCTGTGCAGCCTTGGGCAAGCCGGTTAACCCCTTCAAGCCTCCATTTTTTTAATCTTTAAAATAGAGACAACAATACCTGTCTCACTCATCTCACCTGCTAATTAGGGAGCAGAGCACCTCCGAGCTCACATTTTCATCTTCGGTCTTCCCTAAGAATCAACTTCCCAGTAATTAATGTGAAGAACTCATTATTGTTTGTTCCCAGTGTTAGATCCAGTTCTTTAAAAATCAATAGGGGTGTGTGAGATCCGCTTAAATGCTCATAAAGTAAACACCAACCCAGCCCCCTGCCCATCTTCTGAGCAGTGAAAGTCACATGATCGATATCATTAAGAAAAGGGAGGCACAACCCCCCAGAAAACCAGCTGGAGGTTCTGGAGCCTGTGACTGCAACTAAAGCAACATGCCACCTCCTGACCAGAAGTTGACCCTGGGGCTGTCTCCTAAAGAAGTCCTGACTAACTGGGGACCTGAGGGCAGACTGGAGTTCAAAGAGAAAATCTATTTTTAATGACTTGGGGGAGAACAGTGGAGTGGCGGAGTAATTCGGAGTAATTAAAGCTATCTATCACTCAAAGAGTGGAATCCAAAGTTGGTGGAACTTTTCAATGACATTTTTTCCTCCTCATTCAGAAAACCCAGCAGAGGGTCAAGCAGGAGTCAGAGGAGAGAGGACAACGGGAAAAGAAACTTCTGGCCCCAAACAGTGGAATTCATCCTGCTGATGAATGCTATGACAATGGCTCCTCCTGAATTCTTTTTTCAGGTAGAGGCCACATTTTGGACTGGTTAAGAACGTGGACTTGGAAGGAGACAGTCCTCAGTTTCAAATCCAGCCCCTATGCTTATCAGCTATGCTACCTTTCGTAAGTTGTCAGACCTCTTTGAGCTTCAGTTTCCTCCTCTGTAAAAAGGTGACAACAATGATATCAACTTCACAAGGTTGTTTTGAGGCTTCAGTGACATCTGTACACAAAGAACCTTGCACACAGTTGGTGCTTAATAGTGGTAGCTGTCATGCTCTGTCTCTTTATGCGGACCCCACTGAAGGTGGCAGTGTTTGCACGGGAAAGCTGCAGAGGGCCCTTGCCCAGGCTCTGCGCTTGTGTGTTGGGTGACCTTGAGCAAGCCACCTAGCCTCTTTGGGCTGAGACTGCTGATCTATCATACAGGGAGAATTATGTCTGCCCTGTTCATGAAGAGGAGCACGGCTGCTCAAACTATTGTCCTTAGTAATGACATAATCCCTCCTGGAGGCCGAAGTGCCCTGAAACTCGGGGTCCTTGGCTGAAAGAAACCAAATTAAGCTTAGTCTCCTAAGGATGAAGGTAAAACTTCAGTAAGGAAAAAGTATAAAGAGGATAGGAAACCGAATAGGCAACGCAGATATTCTAAATACCATACCAGATTTTCTCAGACAGGACTCCTGTGCCAGAAATGCTAGAGAGGTTGAAGTAGGGCCCTTTCTAGTTCTGTTTTTTGGAAGGATCTACAAAGAAGCAGAGATGCTGATACTATGTTGTCTCCATGACAACCGTGGATTTATTCAGTTAGGGAAAGCAGGTGGGATAGGAAATGGGGGATGAGAGGATTTGGGAAATAGGGCCTAAGAAATAACTCAAACAGACCTCTCACCTGGGAACCAGATGCATGGGATTAGCCAGGTCCCACAAAGCTCCCTATAGAGTCAACATCCAGTCTTCTGCCCAGGAGGGGGAAAGTGATGATGCAGGGGATGGAGCAACAAGGCAGCGAAGTCCCTTTACCCACCATTCCCATTCATTCATTCCACACTTCCATCTTCCAGTGAGGCTCCTGGATGCACAGAGCCCAAATCTAGCCTTACCACATGGAGCTTGGTTTTATCCAAGAGCTGAGTATCTGCCCAATAGATCTTGATCTCTGGGCCCTACCCCTTCAACTTCTGGTCCCCTGAGCTTCCACTCACCAGGAGAGCTTGGAGGTCCAGTTAATCCCAAATTCTCTTTGAAGCATCCATGGCCCATAAGCTTAGGAAGGTGAGGTTTGGGGTAGGAATCATCAGGGCCTAAGGAGAGGCTGGTCAGAGATCTGGGGTAAGAACACCTTTGTTGCTGTCTAGGTAGAAGCTGGAGGTTAACTTTAGTGTTGTTTGAGATGAGGACTCAGGGCATCCTTCTATAAGAGGGAAAGTGGGGCCTTAGGACACCACTGTTCCTGAAGGGAACCACAGGGGCAGAGTTCCTGGTATGGCCTCCCAACTAAGCTCAGGTTTCGGCTTCCTGGTGCCAGACTGCACTTCACACTCTGATGTTGGCACTCACAGTTATTGATATAAGCTTGGAGGTTCTCAGGGGCTCCTTGTGTGCGAATTTTCCATGTTTGATACCTTCCCTGGAATCTGCTTCTGGGGTTATAAAGGGTTGACGTCCTCAGGTCATCTTGCTATAGGGAGAGCAATCCTACCAAATGATACAAGATGCAACTGGATTTGGTCAAGGCCAACAGCCCAAGTCCTTCTTCAGTGCACCCCAGTAAACAGCTGTGTGCCTAAGAAAGAACTGAGCCGGCTCAGCTTTGAAATAGGCACTAGATCTGAGATGGGCCTCCACCTCTGTGCCTAAGCTGTCATATAATCTGGAGTAGGCAAGAAGCCACTGGAGCCTCATGTTGTGAAACAGAATTTTGGTTTCCAGTGGACCCCATGGAGTGCATCTTCTCAACCATCACTCAACTTTCCTTTCTAACCATCTGAGACAGGGCCATCTTGTCCTTGACACATTGGAGCTGAAAATATTCTCTCTTATTTTTCTTAGTATGCTAACTGGGTAACCCTTGTGAAGGACTGAGCAGTTTCTGGTCACCTACAGCTTCCTAGGACAAGTTCGTAGGTGAGTGGATGAGAGTGTGTGTCTGTGTGTGTGTTTGTAAGAGAGGGAGAGAGAGAGTATATAAAACTATGTGTTAAATCTCTGCCTAAGGGAAAAAAGAGAGTCTCCTACACTTACATTAAAAATTTTTAATTCCCTTTTTATATAGAGCTCATTTATTCATTCATGTCATTCATTCATTCATGCAGCCTTGGCAAGGTGGTGATGTGCAAGGCAGGAAGGCTCCCATGCTTGGCGGTCCTGTACCTCTGCACTGCTTTGGGAACCTGTGTAGACTGGTCAATTGGAAAAAGAGGTTGCCACCTTCCTTGGGGTCTGCATAAAGAGACGGAGCATGAGAGCTACCACTATTAAGCACCAACTGTGTGCAAGGTTCTTTGTGTACAGATGCCACTGAAGCCTCAAAACAACCTTGTGAAGTTGATATCATTGTTTTCACCTTTTTACAGAGGAGGGAACTGAAGCTCAAAGAGGTCTGACAACTTACTAAATGTAGTTTAGCTGAGGCAGGAATGACTGCACAGCCACAGTACTCTGGACCCGGGGGGCTAGTCAGTATGGGCTGATTGGCCCAGCTTTGTGAATCTGCATTGATGTAGACTTGATTTATAACTGAGTAGACCTGAATATGGTTGAAACACACTTTGTACACATAATTTGTTCATTTGTTTGTTTATTCATTCATTCACTCATTCATCAGTCCATCCAGGTATGAATCCTTCATTCATTCATCTATTCACTTACTCAACAGACCAGGTATGAAGTCTTGTCCTGTGGTGGCCCAAATGGTGTTAGTCCCAGTCCTACAGCACCCCCAAGAAGCATACCCTCTCGTGGGTAAGCTAGCAAGTGAAAAATGTCACACAACAGTTTCCAAGCTGGGACGATTACTTCTAGCTGAGGGGACCAGCAAAGTGTCATCGTTGTGGCAGGCCTTGAAAATTTGGTGACATTTTGATCAGGAGGCACGGAGGAAGGACATTCTGTGAGGGGAGAAGGACAGGAGCACAGAACAGTGTGAGCAGGAGCAGAGAGAATTCCAGAATGGGCATGGACCAGGGCAGGTTTTCTGAGAAGAAAAGTGGTTTGAGGGTACATCACCGAAGGCCAGGGTGCTGGAAACAGAACAGAACGGAGGAAAAGGAGAAGTTCTGCATCTCTTCTTTCATGATGCGCCCCAAGTCTGTCCCCATCATTGTACTCCTGCGGCCCCCCTCCGCCTGCCCCAGCTGTAAGCATGTCCTCACAGCAGGATGGTGGCTGATGGCCTCACTGGGCTCCCTTCTAGTCTTTCCACACTAGATGTGTTCTGCACACCCTCATTCTTCCTTTTCTGCAGGAAGGTTGAAGGCGTAAGGGCGAGGGCATGGGCCCAGAGTCAGACTTCCTGGGTCAAACCCCAGCCCCTTGGCTTATGAAATGTGTGACCTTGGGCATGCTCCTCAGTTCTAAGCCTCATTTGCTGATTTGCAGATGACGATAATAGCACATGCTTATATGAGACTTCCTATCTGCAGATGAGGAAGAAACAGAGGCACAGAAGTCTCAGTGAATCGTTGAAAGTCACACAGCCAGTAAGTCATAGAGCTGGGATTCGGACCTAGACAGGTTGGCTGCAGAACTCAGAACTCAGGCTCTTAAGTTCTACACAAAATTGCCTTTTAGGCATGAGGGATGGCACGGGGTTAGAAAATGCTTAGCTTAGTGCCTGGAATGTAGCTGTTAGTTATTATTAATAAATATGGTTAAGCACCTGCTACATATTCTGCACAGGCATGAAGTCCAAAGGGTGAACAGACATGAACAGACATGGCCCTGATCCCAAAGTACTCATAGTGTTGTCAGGAAGACAGACAAACTTCCCAGATTCTAATGAAATATTAGTGCTATGGTTGAGACGTGGTACAGCTATAAGAGCAAAGGGGAAGGGCAGATCAGGGAAGGCTTCCAAGAGGCAGTGTTTAGCAATGATGGCCTCAGCCAAAAAGCCAAAGTAACACCACCCCCCACCCCCACTGAAAAACAAGAAGAAAAAAACTGCCTCTGGATGAAGTCTATAATCTAAACGCCCCAGTCTGATGCTTCCCCATCCAGGCTGACATTTCCACTCTAGACTCCTCCTGTTTGCATGTACCCTGCTCACGGCAGGCCGGCCCGCACCATGCTCTGCACAGTCCTGCCTCCTTGGCTTTGCTGGCACATTCCTGCTGATGAGAACATCCTCACCTATCCTGCCTGAGTGCAAATCCTGGGGCTCTCCTTCCTCCGTGAACCCTTCCTTGACCAACCTCTGTGACCCCTCTCTCCAAATCTAGAATCCGACCCCCCCGCCCAATCGCCAGGACTCTAACACACTTTTAAAAGTCTTCTTAGGTCTCTATCTTAGGTTACTCACACAGCTCTGCTTTTTATTTCTTCATATGAGATATCCCAGTATGCTCCAACTTCAGTTTCTTACACAAAATAGGTCTATAAATACCTGCTGAGAAGCTAATCGCACTTGCCCAGTGATCCAGGTTTTATTTTAAGCTCCTTAAGTAAATGTACTAAGAACGATGCGAAGAAGTTTCTCGAGGTGTGGCTGAGGCCCCTGGCATTCTGCTGGGATCCATGAGGTGACGTGAGGGATTTTTGCTTTTTTTTTTTTTTTTAAAACAATGTTGATAACTCGGCAGAAGTGCATGGTATCACAGAAAGGACACAACTGTTCATGTCAGGTGAACTTGGCTCAGCCTCACCAAGCACTCAACTGTGCTGGGTAAACCACTTAACCTCTCTGAGCCTCAGTTTCCACATTTGTAAACATTATTGGATGTCAAAATTAAAGAAACCACGAGGCACCAAGATACAATGAATGCTGCATGCTAAAGCGAGGTGGTGGACTATCATGCAAGTTTTCAGAGCAGATTCTCTCTCTTTTTTTTTTTTTGAGGAAGATTAGCCCTGAGCTAACATCTGCCTCCAATCCTGTTTTTGCTGAGGAAGACTGGCCCTGAGGTAACATTTGTGCCTGTCTTCCTCTACTTTATATGTGGGATACCTGCCACAGCATGGCTTGACAAGCAGTGTGTAGGTCCGCACCCAGGATCCAAACCAGCGAACCCTGGGCCGCCAAAGCAGAATGTGCGAACTTAACTGCTGCACCACCAGGCTGACCCCCAGAGCAGATATTAAGATCATGATTCTTCTGCCCTTTACTCTGGGTCCCCTGACCCAGATCAATGCAATGAAAGGGGTGAAGGAATGAAAAGGAGGGGATTTGGTGAGATGTTTGTAGGAAGCCCTTGGAGCACTGTAACCTAGCCCCCCTTCAACAGGACCACTTGGAAAGCTTGAGATGCATGCCCTGGACTGTAGGGGACAGAGACAGGAAAATCCAGAAGGCAGGAAATCCAGAGGGTAGGCTGGCCAGCTCTTAGGGGACAGAGTGAAGGCAGAGCCTTGGAAAGTCACTAAGCCCCTCCGTGTGATGGTGGCAGGCCGAGGATGTATGAGTGCTTCCTTGCATCAGATCCAGATGTGGACACCTCAGCAAGGATAGCTGGCCTGGCAGCATTTTAAGACCTCTCTGACAGGACCCCCTGGAGGTGAGATTGGGACCCTACTGTGAGTGTCTATGGGAGGGAAGTGCTGGATATCGGGGCCGAGGGGAGAGTGACAGGACAAGAGGAAGCACTGCCTGCCTGATGGGACCTGCAGCGAGAGAAGCTGGGACCTGCAGAGGCCCACAGAGGGCCCAGCCCTGAAAGAGTCAGAAACGGCAACTAGCTCAGAGAGCATGAGGCCATCTTGTGACGATTCCAGTTCAAGTGAGAAAGGACCTCTCTGACCCTTTCTCTGAAGGGGTCAGTTGTTACAGCTCGAGTGGAGGAAGATAAGCGAGAAAAGAGAAGAACCATGCCTCCCTCCCCTCATCGCTGTAGGTGGGGAGCGTGCAGCAGGCCCAGGCGGGGAGGGGAAAGGTCTGAGCTTCAGTTGGACGCAGAGTTTTACTTCTGGTCCAGAACTGGACACTGTAATTTTGAATTGAGACTGCGTTTGAGACTTGAGACTTTTATCACGCAAGAGTAAGCTGTTGAGCTACACAGCCTGCTGGAGACGTGGGCCAAGGGACAGCGGGAGATGAAATAAAGCTGCATATTGATTCTACCTCCCAGCACACTAGTGGCTTCCTAACTCACGTGCTGTCATGAGGGTCCCATGAAGTGAGAGCCACAGCGTTGCATAGTTCAGGACCAGGTTTATTGCACAAACCTGGGGCGGGGAGGGGGTGGGGAGGGATGATTGGTGTTACTTCTGGGGACAGATTGATAACTTACTGATCAGCTGATTTTTTGAAAAAACGAAACTCTGGAAGTCAACTCTCAGATGGTTCAGCAGACCACTCTTTCTGAAATCCTGGTGTCCCTCTACAGAGTGAACAGGTGTGAGGTCTCTTTTTCAACTCACCTGGCTCATGGGTCAAAAGAACTTGGGGAGTGCCACCTTGGGAAGCCTCTTGACCCTTTTGCCTCTGTCTTCCAGGAGATGCAAGCGCAGTCATTAAATATGACATCCAGAGCTGGGCTAACGAAGCCAAGGGAGTTGTAAGGAACTGGCTCCTGGGTGGAAGTCCTCTGGGGGTCCTGCCTCTCCCAGCCCTGCCTGAGCAAGAGAGGACTGGAGCTCTGCAGCCTCCCCTCGCCTGGAGGGTGGTGGCAGTGACTCCTCAAATCTTTACCTTCCTCCCTGCTTTCTAGTCTCGGCCTCCTTCAATGGCAGCCTCAAATGTACCCAGTGTCACGGAGCCTCTGGGGATAGACGGGGTAGAGGGGAATGTGGGGAGACGGAAGAGAGACAAAAGATTCTTTTCCTTTTTTTTTTCCTTTTTTCCTTTTTTTTAACAGGTGTTTAGGAAATCAATTAGAGCAAATAATCAGCGAGCTGTCTCAGTCTCTATTTTATTTGGTGCATGCCAGGTCTGCTGGAAAAGAGGGGAATTTTAAATAATTTTGGACTTATAACTGATGTAATTAGGTGCTCAGTGAACACTTAGCATCGAGCTGTGCTTATTAAAATTACTGTTTTAATCAGACCGTTGCTGGAGAATCATTAATAATACAATGGCTTGGTTCCCTGGAACTCTAATTAGACCTGGACTTCTACGCACCTGAGCGTAATCTGGCTCCGTCTGGAACCGCACCACGGGTGATACATTACCATTTCAGGGCATGTGGGGATGGAGCATCAATACCGCTATTTAGAGACTGCCTGAATGCTTTATTTTGGAATGTGAGAGTTTGTTAGGGGGGCACCGATGCTGAATGGTGGAGATGGAAGTAAAGGGGGTCAGCCAAGGGCATGGGGTTGGAGGTCTTCAGGAAGGAAAGGCAGAACATACTTTTCCGGCTGCTGCAGGCTAGACCTGCCTTATGCATTGTTCTGCAGGGCAAGAACCAAGCCAGAATGTCACAGACCCAGCTAACGGCCGTGTCCTGGGATGCTCTGCCTTCACATGGGCTGGCCCCCCATCCAAACCAAACATATGTCCTGAGGGGGACAGCTTTAGTCCCTGCCAAGCCACTGCACATCAGAAACCTAATGGATCGTTCCCTAAGCAACAACTAAAGGTTAGTCTGGTGAAGGGCAAGGGACACTTCTTAATTTTCTTGTCCTGCACTTTGTGCCACCCTAGAGAGAGACCATGAGATGGGCTGAGTTTTTCCAGAACTTTCTAATCCTCAGAGACATTTTTGTGGGTCACTAGGTCCTGAGCTGAAGGGAGGCTGAGTGGCTGTGTTTGGATCCCACAAGACGCCTAGCTGAGCTGGTGTTTGGGGAGAGCGGTCAGTGTCCCGGCTCATGGCCCTGAGCACAGAACTCTGGTTTCTCTGCTCCTTCAGCTGGTGGCTCAGGGTGTCAACAGCACCGATTTGGCCCCACTGGGGGCAGAATCCTCAGATAGATGTCACAGGGGTGGCCCAAAGCAAAGGAGATGGAAACACGACGCTCCCTGCTAGAGTTTGCTAACTAGTTGGAAGGACATGACAAAGATGAGAAAAAAAGATTTAGGACACTTAAAAGGCAGATACCGAGAAGTGAAAATTGAGCTGGAGGCAGACGAGGGCACGTGGAGTTAAGTGGTGATGGGATTCATCAGAGACAGGGTACAGGCCTCTGAAGGAAGACACTGGGGGCCAGACTTCATCTGCTGAGGCGTGGGGAAGGGGAGGCTACAGTCTTTGTGTCCCTCATTAAGCATTCTTCTGGCTGCTACCAGAGGCCTCGAGACAACAGGATCAAGCTCTCTGAGGCTCCCTTTCTGGGCCACCTCCAGCCAATAGAGCACTTTGTTGCAATTTGAAAAAGGGCCCCCTCCAGGCGCATGGCTTGGTAAGATGAGGGAGGACTCGGTTTCAGCTTCCACTTGGCCTTTAGTCAGATGCCTTTGTGCAGTACACAACCTGAACCACCATATCTGGTGGCCCTGATGCCCAAAGTTTCTAGGGAAATAGGGAGTTTAAATGTGTAGTGTGGGTCCACTGGAGTTCTAGCCTAGCTGAGCCAGAGACAGAATATTTTTAAGTGCTAAACATTGTGCCTCTTGTAAGCCCTGTAGGGGGTTAGGGGGTACAGAGAAGGTGGGAGTTGAGTGTGGGTTCAGGAGCAGGGGAGGCTCCACGGAGAGGGTGGGACCTGAGGAGGGGCAGGGTGAAGTGCCCTGGGCAAGGAAACGTAAGCCAAAGCAGAGAGAATGAGCTTTGGGGTGTGCTCTGCGGACAGCGAAAGACACAGTAAGGGATGTCCCCACTCAGATTTCTTTTCCTAGTGATTCCTTGAGAGTAGGCATTTTAAATAAGAATCAAAAAAGGAAACAACTCTGGGCCTCCTTCAAGGAAGCATAGCCCAGTGGAAGAATCTGTCTACAAACCAACAACTCTGGGAGAGAGGGAGATTTCCATCACAGGGGGACTCCAAGCAGAGGCTCAGGGTCCACGATGAGTGACAGGAGCCCCTCTAACTTCAGATCGTCTCAGGAGAGAGACCTGGCAGGCTCCTCACGCCTTCCTGGACTCTCTAGAACCTCTCATCCCAGGGGGATCGATACATATAGAAGGGGGGCGGGTGGGGAAGACCCCTCGTACTTTGGAAACAAATGGCTAGGCCTCAACTCAAGAATTCTCGTTCTTCTGAAAAAAGAATACTATGAGTGATAGCCCCCTGACACACACATGCCCCATCACTCCACAAGCACATGCTCCTACCCAAACACAGCCATGAACACAAACACACACTCATACCATACACTCACATTCCACACCAACACGCTGACACCACACACACTTCACACGTACTCAAATCACACGCTCACACTGATAGTCCATACATGTCACACACACTCATAAGACGCAGACGCTGCTAACACACTCATCGCTTCCTCCAGCCCCCTGCCTGCACATAATTGTGAGAAGAAAAGAGCCATCAGGAGCTGTCTCCCTCTGACTTGTAGTGAAGAAGGATTAGGGCTGCCCAAGATTAAACAGAGGAGTTAAAAATGACAAACAGACTTCCAAACAGGATTAGAGTCTTAATGAAAACCATAATGAATGGAAGAGCCACACAGATATCACCCATAAATGGCCATAAATATCAGGCCAACAGATGAGATCTTAGATATTGCCGTTTTGAACCCCATCAAATTACTTCTATTATAATTCATCAATAAATAACCAAGCCCAGCCTCATATTTAAGGTCTTATCATGCTTTGGAGAATAGGCTCTGAGGCCAGACAGACCTGGGTTTGAATTCTGGTTCTGCCCATGACAAGCTGGGGCAGGTTCATGAGAAGAGTCTCAGTTTCTTCATCTTTAAAATGTGGATAATTATCCCCCTAATAGAGATGTTGTGGAGATTAAATTAAGCCCTGGACAGCTCTAATAACAATTTATAATAATTTTAATAATTTATTATTACAGTTATGATTGATTTTCACTAGCTCTTGTTCCCTCCCTTTTCAGCTTCCTGGGGTCCAGGAAAGCCCAATGGCTAGTGGGATCAGTAGAGAGAGAAGGAAAAAATAGAAGGGAGATAGAAGCAATAGGAAACAGCAGGAGAGGGGCCGGCCCGGTGGCGCAGCGGTTAAGTGCGCACGTTCCGCTTCGGCAGCCTGGGATTCGCCGGTCCGCATCCCGGGTGTGGACATGGCACCGCTTGGCATGACATACTGTGGCAGGCGTCCCACATATAAAGTAGAGGAAGATGGGCATGGATGTTAGCTCAGGGCCAGTCTTCCTCAGCAAAAAGAGGAGGATTGGCAGCAGTTAGCTCATGGCTAATTTTCCTCAAAAAAAAAAAAAAAAAAAGGGAAGAGCAGGGAGAAGACAGGAAAAGGAAGAGAAAATGAAAAGAAGGGGAGCAGGTCCCCTCAGATGCCACACACTGGCCTCCTCCCTCGTGGGACGCCTGTGCCTTCTTGGGTGGTGGTCACCGGGGAAGGAGAGGTTATGGAGTAGCCGCACAATTATCGCCCAGCCTTCCTAAGATTTGTTTTTAAATAAGAGCTTTTTTGAGATATACTTCACATATCATAAAATTCACCCACTTAAAGTGTAAAATTCAATAGTTTTTAGTATATTCACAGACTTGTGCAACCATTGCCACAATTAATTTCAGAACATTTTCTTCACCCCAAAAAGAAACCCCACATCCATTATCAGTCACTTCCCATTCCCCCCGGCCACCCACTATGCCCTGCCAACTGCTCCAGCCCTAGGCAATGACCAATCGACCCTCTGTCTCTATGGATTTGCCTATTCTGGACATTTCATACAAACGGAAGCATACAATATGTGGTCGGTCTTCTGCGGTTGGCTTCTTTCACTTAGCATTATGTTTCCAAGGTTCATCCATGTTGTAGCACATATTAGTAACTTCCTAAACGTCTTAATTCAAAGCCAAGAAGGTGAAGGAACAGAACTTAACATACTCACACATAAGCAAGCATCATAATGGAAACTGGCCAATTGTTTGCCCCCAGAAATCTCACTGAAACAAGGTTAGTCACCAAGTTATAGATCTAGAGATCAGGCAGATGAAATCTTCATTTTGGGGGAAACCAAAATGCAGTAAAACGATGCGTTTTTCAAGTGTGTGCTTTTTGAACCCTCCACACACTTCTCATGAACAAAGGAAAACAAAACAGGTTCCCAATGTAAAAGTCTCCCGTCTATGGTTTTATAATTTAGATTTAATGGTAAGAGACAAATGAGAGTCTCTTGGTATTCTGTCCATATGTCTCTCTCTTACCTCTTAAAAGTGACAATTCCCAACTCTATTTTTACAATGTAAAAGGATGACTCTGCTCTAATGGTTAGCTGTCATTGTTTATGTTTAAGGTAATTTTATATGTTAAGACTGTAGCCTTAGGATGCAGGAAAGCGACACCGCTGGGCCAAAGGCAGTCCCTGAAGTAGGAGGGGTTTACAATCTGGACTGAAAAGGACCAGGCTCTTCATTGGACTCAGGAACCGTCAATCACCTTAGTTCTATGACTAAAGTGAGATGTGTCCCTTAGGGCAGGCCCCGAGAGCTTCAGGAGTGACACGGTATCTATTCTGTCCAGTTGACCCCAGAGAGAGAAAATATTTAAAGACTACGCTGTGTGTGCAGCTTCACTGTCTGTACTGATGCCGACCGCCGTTACCCATGGCCACTAGATGTTAGTCTAGGGCCACAGGTAAGGAAATTGCACTTCATGCAAAATAGAACCAGACATACCACTGACTGATATTGATGCTTCAGGCAAGTTCAACTAAAGACGGCTATGTGAGGCCGTCTTTCTTTCCTATAAATTCCAATATTGATTTAGCTTGAATCAGAGGGAGAGGAAACTGTCCACAGCCAGGCCAAGATAGTGCCGCAAGCTACATTGTCCTTAGATGCCAGGTATGGTGGCTGTGGCAGTGGCCACGGCTAAAGAACCAGGGAAGGACTCCGATAATGAGGAGTGACCGTGAAGTTCTGGGTACGATTCCCGGTCACTTCTTCTCTGGGCTATTCAGGGACCAGCATCTCCAGTGATCTTAACAGATACTGTGAGAGTCGCAGAACCAAATTCATTTTTAGAACTAAATTCATCTGAAAAGGAACAATAACTATACCAAATGGCCTGTCGTGTAGGGCCCTAGTCCATGAAACAAAACGATACAATGTTGCCACTCGAAAAAGGTCAAGCATTGTTTATGAACAATGACCAAAGAATCTCATTAAGTCCTGGCGCAGGAGGACGGTGCAAACAAATCTCACACATGTGAAATGCTCTGCATACCAGTGAGGTCTACCCTGGGAGCAGACTAACATTTTGGGTCTCCTGTGCCTACTCTGAGAAGTCCCCATGCTCCTTGGAGGGTTACTGTTCACTGTCTCTAGCATAAAGGACACGCTGGTCAGATTGACCCAGTGCTACAGTTCCTTCCTCTGTTGGAATTTACCCCTTCGTGCATCCTTGGCAAACTAATAGGTGATCCCAGGTGAGGGAAATAGGATTCTGGAAGAAGTGAGGTGACGAGCATTTTCTCCATTAATCTGGGCATGCTCCAATTTGCACTATGAGCATAAATTTGCATGCTGAATTCCAGAGGCTCCAACTCTAAGAATATTAGATAAAATAAAATTAATTCTTGTAATCCTCTGTGATCATTCAAACCCAATATTCTCAGTTTGGCACACAGAATACGTTTGCCTGCCTGCTTTTTTCTGTGCTTTCCTATTAAAATTATTTTCTCAGACACTGATTGAGTTCTGGCTGTACAATCGGCACTGGGAGGGGACGGGGTACCTCTGACCCACATCCGGTCCCCTAGTAGCTTAGAGCCTAATGGGGGAGGCACCAAATAGACAGACATTCACCATAAATGTGGTTTTTACCATAAAGTTAAAGAAGCTCAGAGAGCTTACCTCGTTCTGATTGGGATGATTTTAAGTCCTGTTGGGGGCATGCGGAGCAAGGACACATGCAGGCGGCAGCAAGCAGATGCTCTTGTCTTTCTACAAGTTCAAACTACCTGTATGGTTCTTTAACCTGTAATCTGTTTCCTCTCCTTCTAGGAAGGTTGTTAATGAGAGAGACAGCTCCTTGAGATGAGAGGGCTGAAGGCTGAGCCCAGCAGGCCTTGGAAACTTGGGAAAGGCCCAGAATTAACTGCCAGGTGGGCCTGGGACGGTGAGCGTGGCCAGGTCACGGCAGAGAGCAGGATGCCAGCTTAGCCTGCACAAATCTACTGGGCCCTGGGAAGCCATCTTGACACCAGGCGGTGGCTAGGTTCTTTCTGGCTCGTCCATGAGCTGATGCTTTTCCTGTGGTCCTGGAGACGGGATCAATCATGGAATACGTGGGCTTCCTATGCTTGGAGAAATCAAACAGACTCCCTGTGTACCTCTCTCTAGCGGTTAGTGAGTTAACGACCGCCAGGGCTCGTCCAGGACAATTAAAGATCTTTCTAAAAAGCTACTGTTTATCGAGTGTTTGCTGTGTGCTGGGCACCGTGCTCGGTGCTCTCCAGACATTACTTCGTTTAAACCCTGCAACAACCTGATGATGAAGTAGAGTCGATTATTATCAACAATTTTTCTAAGAGGAAACTGAGGGCTTAATGAGGTTAGATAATTTGGCGAAGGTCAATTTAGTAGACGGTGGAGCCAGGATCCCAGTGGCACTTAATAGAGCCCGCCCTTGCCCCATGCTGGCGGGCCTCCCACCAGCAAGCACGTCTCATGAGCCGGTCAGAGGCTGTGGCGTCCCCTGTGTGCGGTGCTGGGGGAGGCTCTGCTTTCCCTCTCTCCTCTGCTCCTCCCCTCCACTCCCCACCTCCACAGCACTCCTGGAAGGAAGCTCATGAGAAGAGATGAAGGCACACTGTGTCCTGGGCCCGGGGACAGGTGACCTTTCCAATTCAGCACCTTTATAAATCTTACCTAATGAAGTTAAGGGGAAAAAAGAATTAATGAATAAATGAAGGTTAAATCACTCCCTGCAGAAAATTGATGCTGACAGCGAGGGCCAAGAAGAGAGCTTGGAAAGAAAGGAGCTGACTTGTCCAAGAGGCTTTTAAAATTCCATTCCCCAAATTCAAGGGAGCTGGGAGGCTGGCCGATTCAGAGATGGGCCACGAAGGCTTTGGGAGGTCCAAGGCAGATGGCCTGAAGGCGATGGAGTAAGAAGCCATACTCTACCTTGGATAATGTTTTTTGGAAGCTGATTTGTGTATGATACACGTATGTGTGCATGAGCACACACTCACACACACACACACACACAGACATGCTGCATATACAATTAACTCCTGCACCCAATCAAGACACAGGTAGTATGGGCCTGCCTGGCTCATTCCTGGCCTCTTGGGACCTCTGTGGTATGTCTTCTTGTCAGCGCCTACTTGTTAGCCATCTCTGTCTCCTTGTCACCACTATGGTTGTCACTGCCCCCAACTGCTACCCCCACGCCCCCCGGGGCTGCACACCTCAGCCCAATTGGCTCAGAGAAGCTGTCGGTGAAGGCATGGCTGGGCTCAGGGAGGAAAGAGAAGAAAAGCAGAAATAGCTGCTGGCCATGGCAGGCTGGCCAGGCCAGGAGCTGGTGCAGCGAGTGGCAGAGGTTGAGGGGAAATGGAAGAAACTCCCAGGGGCAAACTCTGGAACAAGGGGCTGGTAGAAACACATGCTCTTCTGGGCAATGCTGCTGACTCAGTGAGTGACTCTGGGGCAGGTCAGTTGCTGGCTGAAATCTCACTTTAGCTCCTCAGTGAAATGGGCGCAGAAGAAGAGGCCCACAGAAGAGGATGAGCAGCAAAAACCCTCCCTGGCAGGAGCATCGAGCAAGAAAGATCAATAATGCTGGCTCTCTCTCCTCTCTGTGCCCACAGGTTTTTAAGAGTCTGATCATGAAGATAAGGAGGCTCAGAGGGCCCATCGTG
This sequence comes from Equus caballus, assembly GCF_041296265.1. NCBI lineage: Eukaryota > Metazoa > Chordata > Mammalia > Perissodactyla > Equidae > Equus > Equus caballus. Next base: position 27,204,391 of record NC_091688.1, on the reverse strand, counting down.
TAGTGTGATGGGGCGTGGGAGGCAGGGAGCCAGTGCTGGGCTGGTGGAGGGGTGGGGATGATGTGGGTGGGCTGGAGAGGAGGGAGGCAGAGAGACCCGGAGCAAAGAGCTGACTAGATCAACCAGTAAATAAAAGGTCACAATGATTTTTCCAGGCACCCAGGGAGAAGCAGACAGAGAGCTCTGCTGACAGCAGGAGCTGACAATTGGCAAATGAGCCTCTGCAGTTATCTGTTTCCCTTCCTTATTCTTGTCTCATAAGACAGAGACTAGAAATAGATGCAACTGGCAGATGACTTAAGGATGAAAAATGAGCAACACGTTCGTGGTTGGGGGCTCAGTGGCAGTGCAACAGGGAGCTCCTGAGAGAACAGAGAGGAGGAACAGGGCTTAGCGGGAGCCATGTCTGGGGTCTGGCTCTCGCTCTGTCCCAGGCACTTTGCAGGGATTAGTCATTTAGTCATCTCAGCAACCCTATAAGGCAGGATTACTGTTATCCCCACTTTACAGAACAGAAAACTGAGGCTTTAGAGAGGACAAGCCAGGCACTACTGAAGAGTGGCAGAGCCAAGATTTGAATACGGGCTTAACTGCCTCCAACGATGAGCTCCTCATGCTATCCCACGATGCCTCCTTTCCAACCGTTCTCCTTTCTCGTCACCCTCCTTCCCTTCCCTGAGCTCCTAGTAAGGGCCAAACACTGTACGATCTCTTGGGGAGACAGAGGCAGCCCAGATAGCCATGGTCTCTGCTACCAATAAATGTTGAAATGACCAAATGAATGAACAAAACGGGTTCACCCTCTTTCTTTTCCTCTTCCTATAAACCTGAGCTGGGTGGAGGTTTTCCTTGCTGTACAGAGAAGTGGCCGTCCTGAAGGCAACTGGCCTGATCACAAGGGGCCTCGGAGGTGGGCTCTGCCTGGCCCTGGCATCCTTTTTCTTGACTGTGCTGCTTAGATCCATGGCCTGTCCAAGGGACCTGCTGGGGGGCTTGTGCCAGAGAAGGGGAAGCATCAGGAGCTGGGGGCAGGTTTGCTTTCTCCCAGGTTCTATGCTGCAGCCGCAGGAGCCCGGGGAGCCTGAAGCCCCTTCTTTCTGGGCCAAGGCTCCTCCCATCCTTGTAAGGGCAGGTGGGTTGAGCCCCCGTGAAGGCTGCTCCCCTGTGTGCTATGGATATTCTCCAAAGATTGATCCTTCCGAACTCTTGCTTTCAGCTCCAACATCAAATTTGTTGATAAATTAGGGAAGATTCCCTAAATATGCTGAACTCTTCATGCCTCCATGCCTTCCTTCACTTGAGAAATACTCCTTTGCTTTTTATTCCACTTGGTGAACCCTTCCCCTTTCATGAATTCACCTAGAGCATCGCCTCCTCCAGGAAGCCTTCCTTGACTCACCGTCTCTTTTGGGTAGCATCCTCTCATGCATCCCCAGCACTCTGCATACTGTATTGTAATACCGTTTTCCTGGTGTATGTGTGATTTTGTGAGGATGAGCTCTGTGCACACAATAGGTCCTCAAAGGTCGTTTGATGGATTACTCAGTGGCTGAGTGGTTCCATAAGACATTTTCTTGGCTCTGTCCATTTTTCTCTTTCCAATCTTCCTTCCGCCTGACTCTCATCTCTGCCCATCTCCCTTTCCTCATCATTAAACATTACTTGAGGGACAGAGGCTGAACCCAGACTGTTTGCTAAGCCACCAGCAGCTGATGACACAGCCAGTTCTCCCTCCACCCGGTGCAAATTTCAAACCCCAACCTGTTTGCAGAGGTGGGGAGTGGGGATGACCCGGAGCGGGAGTGAGGAAGGTTACTCCACGCAGAGTGGCAAAGGCTCGGGGAATTTAACTGTGCGGCATGTGGCATGCAAACTATGAAGTGGAGACTGGCTGACCTGCTGGGTCCCTGAGCCGGGCAGGCCACAGAAAGATCAAAGGGCCAGCTGGAAAAATGCAGCCAAGCGGGACTCTGAAAACAGAGCAAGCTGTGAGGAGAAGGAGCCGGGCCCTGCTTTTCCCCCAGTGAGCACAGCCCTGCCCTGTGGCATGAAAGAGCTGTGTTACAGTAGACGTCCTTCTACACCCCCAGAACACACAGGAACGCTTGCTCTCCTCTCACTCGCCCCCCTACAACCCTGTTCTCACAGGCGCACGCACACCCAGACCCAGGTCAGCCTCCAGGTTCTGTGCACACAGCCACTGCTCGAAACATATTCATGGCCAGAAGGAAGGCACCAAATGTCACGGCCACAGGGGGCACTCAAATACATTTTATCGATGGGGAAACTGAGGCTCCTGTTGGCCTTCACTCAAATGCACTGAGGAGCCTATCTGATGACTAACCAATGGCAGAATCCTAACTTAGCACTCCCCCACCACTCTCTTACCACCCCCCCACCCCGTCATCCCTCCGCTTCCCTCCCCTCCCCAGCTCCCTGGCAGCTCAAAGTTGGATTCTCAGTTTCATCCCTTGGACCAGTCCCCAGAGAGAAACTTTGTCCGAGGGCAGCAGGTGGGAGCAGCTGGCCAGAATTCACAGGCACGGAGGAAAAGCCCCCCAGTATTTCTGCAAACCAGCACAGCTGGTCGCTCCTGGCTGAGGAGCTCAGAGGACTTTCTCTGGAGAAGGCGGTCGGTGGTGAGCTTCCCACCTCATGGGAACCCTGCGTTCCCGGAGCTTCTCCTGGATAAAAGGCCTGAGCCGTTCGTGTGAGAAACCAGCTGAAGTGGAGACCAGCTCCTTTCCCGTCCTGCATGGGCACCCAGGACCCCGACCCACACAGGAAGGAGCCTCCTCAAGTTGCCTAATGCCCAGTGCCCACCTCCCACCCTCTCTGGGGGAAACGAGGTAGCACAGCCCCTCAGGACTTCTAACCGTGCTTCTTTCTTAGGGTCCACTGACTGCCCCGTTCTCCCTCCCCCTTCCCTGCCGCCTGGTGCATCTCTCGGCACCTCTGAAGCTGTATCTTCACATCAGAGCAACTGTCCCAGTCATCAGTGGATGGAGATAACTTTTCATGACGGCTCCTCTGATGTTGCCATCTTTTGTGTTGATCAAAACAACAAAACGAATCAGTCTCTCGGCTTCTGATTGAAGCCTAATTGGAAATCCAAAGTGGCACTAACCATTATGGTCTAAATAAAACACATTCAATTACAGACACTCAACGCAGGGAGCTTGAGGGAGAGCTCCGGAAAGGCGTTACAAAGCAGGCTGCAGAGTTCTGGGGCGCCAACACGGGGCCCCTGCATTTGGCTGGATAAGACTCAAGATGGCAAGTCCAGAAAGCGTTCTAGAGCCTAAGAACCCCTGGTTAAGGGCCAGCGATTGAGCCAGCACCGGTTTGCCTGGTTCACACTTGGAGTTGCACCAGGAAGGCTGAACCGCACACCTCTCACGTGCTCCGCGCTTGCCCTCCTTGCAAAGGTTTTCCTTCACCAGACAGGCCGCGTTGTGGATGGGGGTGGAGATGTGCCGAGGAGTCATGACATCACCCACTGGGGTCCCGGAACAGGCCTCCTCGGTGGTGGAGGGAAGGCGGGCGGGGCAGGAGCTTTGCCACCACACGGACCTGCGCCTCAATCCCAGCCCTGTCTCCCAGGAGTCCTATGAACGGCCTGCCTTGGGTCTCCTAAGCTTGCTGAGCCTTCCTCACATGTCAAATGGGTTGTGCTAGGGAGTCAAGATAAGGCTCGGGAGGCCCCGGCCTGCTGCACAGGATGAATAGCTGTAGTAACTTCCCGGGGCTCTGTGCTCTCTCTCCTTCCACTCTGACCACCCCAGACATTTCCTGGGGCTGCTCACGTAGGCCCAGGGCGGTGCTCACCACCCTTTATCGGTATTCTAAACAAACTGCGCATTGCTCCAGTCTCTTTGGGAGTGTTAACTGAAGAGCCATGAGTCTGTGCTGGTCCCCTGGAGCCTTGAAAGCCGCCTCTGAGCCCTGTCCTGAATCTGGAGCCCAGAGGAGAGGGAGCAGCGGGGGAGGTACCCTCTGCACCACGCGGCCGCCAGGGGGCGCCGTGTCAAGAAGCCTGAGGGGTGGATTCCACTTCAGAAGTGTGGGGTCAAGTCCCAGCCCTGCGGTTTGCCAGCCTGGTGGCCCTGGGCAAATTACTTAGCTGGACTGAATTCAGTTTTCTTATCTGTAAAAAAGGCAGGGACAATACTACTTATCTCACGGTTTGTGGGATTAGCTGAGGTCATGTTTGTAAACTAAAAGAAGAAAAACACAAACTAAGTGTTAGATTTCAACACTTAAAGTAAATCGGAGAGGAAGGCAGGGGAGTTAAATTTCTTTTTTAGGTGTGGCTCTATGCAGAGCACAATCTGCAGGGCGTGGCCTGGTGATTATGAATGGAGGCACAGCCGTGAAAATATAATTACTATGACTAACATTTACTAAGCAGGTAATAATATGTGCCAGAGACTTTTCAGCATGCTTTTTATGTATTAATTCATTTAATTTAATCCTCAAGCAGATGTCATAATTATGCCCATTTTACAGATAAGGAAACTGAAGCACAGAGAGGTAAAGCAACTTGCCCAAGGTCACGCAGCAATAAATGGTGTTGTCAGGGCTTGAACCTAGGCAGGCAGAGTCTAGAGCTCATGTTCTTCATGGGGCAGAAAACTGTCTATCACCGTCAATCATTATCTGCTTCTTCACACTCTGGCTTGGAAGATCCTCCCTTCTGCCTCAGGTCTCCTGTCATCTATAAAATAAAGGTCTACTCTTCACCAGATTATCTCTAAGGTTCAACCAGCTCTGGGTTGCTATGTCAGGGACAGGGTGAGTCCTCTGAGTGAGCCCAAGTATGGAGCGACAAGGACAGGTCTCTCCCTGGTTGGTACGAGTTACTTCAATCATCAAGCACATTGTGTATCTCTGCTACAACACCGCTCAATTTATATTGTAATTTATCTACACATTATTCTTTCCCTCCCGAATGTGACCTCCCTGAGGGCAGGGGTTCTATTTTCTTTATCTCTGCATAAAAGCACATTTAGCAGTGCTGTTGTTGCATTGAAAGGAGCAGAAGGAAATCAAAAGGTAGCTACCATCAGGGCAGCCCTATTTCTAAGATGTTTGCTGGAATATTAGTTAGATAGACTGCCCTATCTACATCTGCATATGCAAATGACTTGTCAGTGGACAGCTCGATGCATTATACATGGTAGACACTTAACGGTCTGTTGAATGAATGAGTGGATGTATGCAAATGATATGCAAATCTTTCCCTGTTTTAATTTGACCCTTGGGAACATCTTCAGGGACTCTCTTGGGCCCAGGTTGTTTTTAACTTTTTTTAATTGAAAGTCTTTACACACAACTAGTTTTCTTTCTTGCCTGTGCTGCTTGAAGCTGTTGTCAAGTTGGGAAAAGAATGCCGGGCTGGATCAGGTTCATTAGGATTAATTCTGGTTCTTCTGGTAGTTCAGAGGACGACCAGGGCACGTGACTCCCCTCTCTGGGCGTCAGTTTCCTGATCTTTAAAATAAGGGGAGAGTCTCCTTCTGGGACTGGGGCACTGTGATTCCCATCTCTCAGTCACAGGATCTTCATTCTGGGCAGTCAGAGTCAGCATTCAGTAATACCTCCTAGACGGAGAAATCAAATCCCTGGCCAAGGATTAGAGAACAAGTCTCTAGCCCTCTGCCCATTTGGAGAAATGAGTTTTTTTGGCACCAGTTCTCCCAGCCTGGGCATTATGTTCAATCACCTCTTTCCAAACCAAAGGATTTTAAAATAAGAGGCTGGAGTTTTCTCTCTTAAATACAACAAGCCAAGCGTCTGATTAATATGGTGGGTTTGCATTTCCTTTCCGTCATGTGAAAATATTTATAAAAAATGCTCCAATGAGAATGTTAATAGCCAGGGAATCAGTTCTGTGTCAGCCTCTTTGTTCCCTGACATTTGAAATGGGGGGGAAGAAAAAGAAGGAAAAAATCAAAACTCAGGCTTGGGCTGGTCACAGTTCCAGTGCCTCCTCCCCCAGGAGGCAGGATTCCGCCCCTCCCTGGGGAAAGGCACTGAGTTGAGCCCTCAGCTCCTGGGCCACACTGGGGTCTCCCGTCCTTAACCAGAAACACATGTGCATCAAAGGCTTGGATTGAAAGTGACACGTTTGAAAACAAAAGTACAGCAGAAATTCGCTTATCCTCACTTTCCTAATCTGCAAACTCTGTAATTCTTCCCAAAAGTCCCTCAGGCTCTGCTCCAGCCCCTGCCTCTCACATTCCCTCCTCCCCCACCGTGGCTCAGCCCAGGCCTCCCAGCCCAGGCAGAAGGGAGGGCTCCTGTTACTGCGACTTCCACCGCCTTGTAAAAATACACCTTGGCACGCTCTGCCTGCGCCCTGGGAAGCCTTATCGCCTGGACTAAACAAATGTGCACAATCAAAATAATAGTCTGAGATGTCAAAATAAATGAGCAGAGGACATCTGGAAGTGTGGTTCCCCACGTTTTTTTCTTCCCTTCTCCAAGTCTTTAGATGCCTTAGGGGCTTGGCACTTCAGTGGCTTTGGCCACAGGCAGGAGGCTTAATATTCTCGCATCACAATTGGCCCTTTGAAAATGCTTCTTATTTTTGCTTCTAGATTCAGGTTTGCCATTGACGGGCCTTCCCCCAAACCAAAGAAATTAACATTAGTTCTCTGGTAAAGCCGGGGGGACACGGCTGGGATGGCATGCTAGAGGGGTCTGGTCTGTCCTTCCATCCTTCCTACCCACCTGCACAGGGTCTTAAACCAACGCAAGGAGCTGGGGAGTGGAGGTGTCTCTCCTGCACGTGAGACCTTCAGAGAAGGGTAGCTACACAATCTTTCCAAATAATTTTTGTTTCTAATAACTCCAGGCCCAAGTTCTTCTTGCCCCAACTCTCTTAAATTACTTCAGGCAGGGGTGGTTAAAAAGTCAGTTTCCTATAATCCATCGGGGTGAAGTCCCATTGTCCTGCATCCTGAAGGTGGACCACGAGCAGGACCCCCTTGTGAGCGGCCTGATGCAATATTGCCACAGAGAGACTGCCCAAGAGAATGCTTTAAAGCCACAAGCCACTGTCTGGGCACTTCCTGGGCTGTGTGATCCTGGTCCTGATGGATTCCCTTAAAGGCTTCTTAGAAGCATTTTCAGAGCTCACAGACATTTGATGTGGGCCTCATTTAGGACTCAACGTGCCTTTAGCAAATCCGCAGCAAGCTTTAAAGCTACTGGCATTTCCTGTGAGTTTTGGAAAACCACACCACTTCTGATGACTCTGGACTTGGGCGTTGGGTGTTGCACAATGCTGAAAGGGCAGCCAACCTGCCTGATGCTCTGTGAGCCTCATATTTCCCATCTGGGGTCAGCATGGATGATCTCTGAGGTCCTTACCAGCTCTGATGCTCTTTGGTTCATGACCCTGGGAGATAGGAAACCATGTATTTATCTTCCCTGAGCCTTGTTTCTCAAAGTGTTCTCATGGGCCACACGCATCAGAATTGCCTGGGGTGACTGGCAGTAGAGAAGTGAAGAGGCAGGTAAAAGAGAGAACCATGCGACTTCTAAGGCTAAGTCATAAAAAAGGCAATAACATTTTTACCTTATTTGTGGGAATACTCACCTCTTGGACCCCTGAGCTGTCATGTCTGCCATGAGCTGCCATGTTCAAGAAGTCTGAGCTTTTTTTTTTTTTTTTTTTGAGGAAGATTAGCTCTGAGCTAACTGCTGCCAATCCTCCTCTTTTTGCTGAGGAAGACTGGCCCTGAGCTAACATCCATGCCCATCTTCCTTTACTTTATATGTGGGATGCCTTCCACAGCATGGTGTGCCAAGCGGTGCCATGTCTGCACCTGGGATCCGAACCAGCAAACCCCAGGCCGCTGAGAAGCGGAATGTGCGAACTTAACCGCTGCGCCACCGGGCCAGCTCCAAGTCTGACTTTCTTGAGGCTACCATGTTGTGAGGAAGCCCAAGACACACGGAAAGGCCTTGTCTAAGGCACTCTGGTCAACAGTCCCAGCCGATCCCAGCCTTCTAGTTCCCAGGTGCTAGACATGTGAGAGGAGAAGTGTCCAGATGATTGTAGCCCCTAGTCACTCTAGTCACCTCAAGCCATTCATGTTATCCCAGCAGAGGCTCCAGATGTTGTAGAGAAGAGAGAAGCCCTCTTTGGTGCACCCTGTCTGAATTCCTGACTTACAAAGTTGGTGAGCATAATAAAATGGTTGTTTTATGCCCCTCAATTTTGAAGTGCTTTGTTACATAGCAATAAATGACTGGAATAGCGTGCTGACTACTGTCACATATAAGGGCATTCAGAACTGGGGTCTGAGTGTCCACTACAAGGCCCTTTCCAGCCCGCACTGGGAGGATGGGAGCCCCGTCTTTTGCAATGAGCTTGAGGCTTGGTTTACTCACCTGGAGAGGCCAGAAATGAAAAGCCCCATGGATAGACCCCTTCTGGCCAAGCGTCCACCCACGCAGCCAGATAGGGTCCTTGACGCCTGGAGGATGACCAGGGTTCAGGGTCCCCCTCCCTTCTCTCCACAGATGCCTGCAATACCAGCCTCCTGGGCCTCACGCACAGGCCCAGGGCTGCCTCCACATGTATCCAGGGGAGCAAGACTGTTTAGTCTGCTGGGCACATTCCTCGATTTTAAAAATAAATAGCAGATTATGAGCAACTCAGCCTGATGCTGTCATTCAGCCAGGCCAGAGGCTTCTGAGGTGTCCCGTGGGAGGGAACAGCAGGAATTGCAGGTTGGAGGTGTTTCCCTGAGACCGGGATCTCTGTCTCAGCCATAATTTATAATGGAGATGCTTCTAGTTCTCTCTGGTCAGAAGTTGTAATACTAATAACACTATGATAATGATAATAATCACTACCACTTATTGAAAGCACTATGTGTCAGACACAGCACTAGGTAATGTATGTATGCTCTCTCAATCCTCACAATAGTTAGCATTATTAATCCCATTATACAGATGAAGAAACTGAGGTTTAGAGAAGAGAATTAACTTTCTCAAAGCCATATGCCTAGTAAGTGGCTATGGATTGAGTGGAGGTCAGTCTGACTCCCATGCTCCAGCTCTTATCCACTAGGCTATATTGCCTCTCCAGGCCTGGAAATAGACAGCAGCATCCCATGCTCCCCACTGCGCCCCACCCGCCCCACCAGCCTTTTTGCTGTTCCCAAGGCCCTTTCCAGCCTGCACGGAGCCATTCTCCACTGTGACTCCCTTTTTCCATTTCACCCTTCGCTGGATCATTTTATGCCTCTATTCCCTCTGCTAATTCAAACTAATTAAAGTATAAAATAGACTAATTGCTTCCATCCCCTTACTCTTTTCCCATCTACCCTGAGTACAGCGTTATATTCCCTTTCTGGGAGTGGCCAGCCTGACAAGTTGGGTGGAAACTGGGGCTATCAAGTTTCTTTTCATCTTGTTGCTTGGCTTTTCACTTGGCTCATAGCCTGACTTTCCCGGACTCGCTGTCTGACTTCCATTAGACACCGAGGATATGGGAGCGACTTGTATTAACGCCCATAACATCTGTCGGTCGACTCGCTGTTGAGGAAGCTGGGGCAGGCTTTCTAGGGAAGAGCCAGGCATCTTATCAGTGGTGCACCTGGGCAATTAGCAGGATTGGGGAACCAGTTCCCAAATTTTCCCCTGGGACTGGCTGGCCTGAGATCTATTAACAGTATATTAACATCGACTTGTTAGGCAGTGGCACTAACGACCCGACACTTCTTACTAGTCCTATTTCTTAATTACATTTAATTAACTGAGAGAGAGAGAGAGAGCGAGAGAGCACACATGAGTTACACTGGATTGGTCTAGCTCTGTGGGGAGATGAAAACCTCTCTAGGCAGAACTTGAGACCAGAGCCTTGCCTCTGCTCTGCTGTCACGTGGCATCAAGGACACAGCAGGTGCCATGATTTGGGAGAGGGTGAGGGGGACAGAGAGACGAGAGTGGGGGATGAGGTGAAGGCAGGGATGAGAGTAGGAGGCCTAGAGATTTATTGTCAAGTGATGGGAAGCCCCATTGCCATGAGGTCTTATATGGTCTTAGCTCTTTTAGAGGACTCCAAAGTCTGAAATCACTGCCTCCAAACAAGAATACATGTATCCATAACCAGCCAGCATGTCTACCTTCTCTGCAGTGTTCACCTTCAGGGAAGAAGTTTGTATGAGCACACACAGCTTCATAAAACTCTCATTCAGAAAGTTCCTCTTTTAGTCTAACCTCAAGCCTGTGTACTGTGCTCCTGGAGATGGAGAAAAGTCTTGATCCCAAGACCTTAGACAAGTCTCTTTAAGAGCCAAAAGAGAATCTAGACTTAGATTTATTACCTCCATCTTTAAAGGGGAGGAAACTGAGTCTCTGAGAAGCTAAGGGTCTAGGTCCCCCAGCTAGTTACTGGGGGGCCAGGACTAGAACATAGGCCCCCTGGCTCAGCCTGAGGCCCCCAGGCTGTGCCACACGGCCGCTTATCTTCCTTCTAATTACAACTCATAGCTGCCACTCTCCCGAGTGATGGAATCGTTAAGAGCTGGAAGGGGCCACAGAGAATCTGAACAATGAGTATCTGTGCAGAGTATAAGGCAGCATAAAAGAAATTACTCAATGATTGCCTCAGCCAAGCCTCACGTTGACCCTTATGAGACACACGGAGGTGAAGTGACTTGTCTGAGGCCATCTGGCTGTAAGATGTTGAGATGGGATCTGAGTCAGGACTTCGGACTGCAAAGACAACCCTCTTACCTCATGCAACATCTCTATTTTATAAGAGAGGAAATGGAAGCTGTGAGAGGGCCATACTTCCGGTTATAGCAAAAGCTGGACTAGAACCCAGGTCATCTGACGTCATTTTCATTGATTGTTCTCTTGCTACACATTCAACTGTTTCCTTAAGGAGGTCTGAGTTGTCTGTGAAGACTCTGTACTCATAGCTGCTTGGCCTCAGACAGATGGCCCTCCTGAGCTGTCCTTGGCCTTCATCTCTGGACCCAGCCCCTGGTGAAATCACCTGGCTACGTATTTCTACAGGATTTATGGCTCTCCAGGTGACAGGCCTCAGAGCTCCCCCACAAATCCCCCTTAGACTTTGCCGGCTGATCACAGATCCACTTGGCACAGAGAGCTCCCTTAACTAAGATCTTACCTTGATTACTATCTCGAGACAGCCCTGTGTCATTAAACCCAAATTCTTCCTATATCTGCTCAGCATGACTGGCTACTCCTGAACCCTTCTGTTTGGCGCAGATGTTCAAGAACTGGGCAGCCGACGTAGAAGATAAGGACGAAGGAGAGGATATTGAGATATAAGCTATGTGCACACTTGGTTAGTCAGAGCTGATGCTCTCAGAGGCGGCATCAGATACGGTTTCAAGAGGTCATTATATTCTCTGAAGGCCACTCATCAGCCTCCAGTCCTGACCCACCTTTCCCTTGGCTGCATTTTGAATGCAATTTCAGAAAGCATCCCATTTGGGGAAAAAACACGCAGCCAAAATATGTGCCTGAGCATCTTCTCAGTTCCACTGAGGTCTCACTGGTCAGTTCTATTTGCTGTTTCTGCTTTTCCACTTCACTGGGTGCAGAGAAGCCAGGAAAGAGCTCTTACCCAGCTCCCTGCTTGGTCCTCAGCCACACATCATCTCTTTTGAAAATATCATGTGTAATGTGTGTCTATCTGATCCCTCTGACCATTCGTCTATCCACCTATCGAGGTTGCCATCTATCCATCTATCCTACCTGTATATATTCCTGCAGAAGTGTCTGGAATGATGCTCACCAAATGTTCACATGGTGTTACATTTTAGGTAGTGGGGTTTGTAGACTTGTTTCCATTTTCTTTTCTGTATGTAGTCTTTGAATCTGTATGCTCAGCATCTACCATTTTTGTTTAAAAAATAACCTTTGTCTATAAACAAAGGAAAATAAGAAGAAAAACCAGAGCACTTATAGACTTCAATGTGACGATACAGATACCCAGGTATGCACTGGATTGTAAGCAACCTAAGGGTAGTGACCAAGTCCCATTCATTTGATGTTTTCCCAGTACGTTGTTCCCAATAAGTATGTGCCCAGAAATGTGTGTTTTTAGGACCCAGCGACTGTTTCATCAGAATGATAGGTCAGTGTTTATTTCCAAGACTGTCTTGCCCACTCTAGGTTAGGCAAAGCCTCCTCCAGCTCTACCAAATTCCCATCTGGACCTGTTTATGCCTCAACCGCAGGGGCCACAGGGGAGAAGGTAAAAAGAAAGGTGGGTTCAAGAGGATCTGGATGCAATTTGCATGCAATTAGCATATGATTTGTGTCATCTCTTCTCGAGAAGTAATTTTCATGTTAGAGCTGCATCACTGCTTCCCTTATGCTGTCATGTGCCCACTCACCTTTTCCTTCCTCCCTCCACTCATCCCTCATCCCTGGATTCAGAATCCTTCATTCAGAAAGAAAGGAGGGAAAGAGACCTCTGGGCAGGGTGATGCTGATCAAGGACACCTGGAATCTTCACAGAGTATTTGGAGAATGACACACGAGGTGGGAGGCACCTTGTGAAAGCTCGCTAGTCCTCCAGCCCAGCATCCTTGTCTAGCCTAAGTCTGTGTCCTCAGCACCAAGACAGATTCACAATCATTTTTCTCCTTCTTTGCTCTTTATCTTACTTACCATGTTGAGGTCAATGCCAAGACCACCGCTCCTGCTGAACAACTGGTGACCCCCTGACTGAATGGAAGGAACTAGCCTTTCCTAAGGTCTTTGCTTTGCTTTCTGCATCTCCATTGATTTGGTGAATGCTGTCTTCCCTGCTTCTTTCTCTTCTCCTTTACCATGGATCTCCCTGCATTTGCCTTCTCTCTGCTCACACATATTCAAAGCAAATACAATCCGGCAGAATAACTCTCCATCTGAGAGGGTGGGGGACCTGCTCAGTTGCTATCCAGCAGAGGGTAGAAGTCTATTTCTCGGGGCTCCTCACGTCTGCAGGCAGAGCTGCAGGTTCCCAGAGCTGGCCAGCTTCTACCCTGCATCAGTCTAAGACTCAGGCCAAGATTTTTATCTCCTTCCGGGGCCTTATCTTGGGCCTGTCTCTCCCAGGATCGGGCCCAGCCTGGAGGCCTGGATTATTTACACCTCTTTGGCTCCCTTGAGCAGCAGACTCTGTGGGCCCAGGAGCAGTAAATCTAACTTCTAATCACACCAAGCCGCTCCGTGCAGTCTGGCCCATTCTTGCGGGGCTGTTCATCACGCATCGAGACAGGGGCTGTGGCCCAGAGAGAGGCCTCCGGGAAGTGGCTGGCCCCAGTTACTTCTCTCTGGCTCCCCCAAAAGCCTCCAGGGATTCTGCCCGTCCCAAGATGCCTGAGCAGCAAGCCCAGAGGTCCCTCTTGTTAGATGGAACAGATTCTGAAGAAAGGTCACAGGTTATCAGTTCCTCCTGGGCTTTGCAAAGGAGGGATAGGTGTCAGCACTTACCTGTCTCTCAGACATGATGTACAGGTAGCGCTGATCAATGGAGAAGGCCATGTCCCGGAGGATTGGGCTCCCGTCCTTGAGCACGGAGACCATCTCATACTGAACCCCGCCATGGGGGGGACCATCGGCTCGAATCTGCGAAAGAAACAAGAGTGTCCTCAGCATCTGTACTCAGCAGTCCACTGCAGGTTAGCTGCCTCAGCCTAGAGCAGATAATTTACAGAACATAATCCCTCCACCCTACCCCCATTGCTACCCTGAAGCAGGCTAGGTTGCAAGGAAGATAGAGGTGCTCCTAAATTCAGACAGCCCAGTTTCCACCATGAGGAATCCTTTCCCAAGCGGTCTGCGTGTGCCGAGTTTTAGATTTCTGATAGTAGGTTTATCTGAGTGTACATATATGTATGCCCTTAGGTGTGATTTTGAATATCCCTACCTGGTTATTCTTGTGTGTGTGTATATATATTTATAGCACTGTGTGATGAGTGTATGTGCAAGTGAGTGTGTGCTTGTGCATACTTATTTATCTTTGGGGTAGGAGAGTCAACATTTACACACAGTGTTTCTGCCTCAGGCAGGTAAGGGAGAATGGTGGGACAATCACATAAACAAGCAAAAAGCTGGTCAGCAAAAGAGTCAAGATTTTAGGATCTCAGGAAGGTCTTTCTGCCCCCAAACGTTTTCCCCTGAATGTGTTCAAATCCACCTGGTGATTTTAGTGAGCCAGGAATCCCGGCTTAGTCTCTCAGAGCCCATCCCAGGATATTAAGTCAGAAAGGACTTGATGTCATCTAGTCCAGTGCTTCCCAGCCCTGGCTGCACATCAGAATCATCTGAGAAGTTAAAAAAAAAATGGATGCCAGGGCTTGCTCCATTCATCAGCATCGCTGTGGGTGGGGCCTAGGCATCTTCTTTGGGTACTGAACCTCCCCAGGGGAATCTAATGAGTGACCAGGCTCTAGAAGAACTGATGTGGTCCAGTGGTTCTCAAACCAGCGTGCCCTGAGATCACTTGGGGGGCCTGGTAAACGACATGGCTGAGCACACCCTCAGAGTTTCCGGTTCAGCGGGAATGAGGCCTCAGAATTTTCATTTCTAACAAATTCCCAGGTGATGCGGATGCTGCTAGTCTGGGGGTTTGAGAAATGCTAATCTAATCTAAGCTCTATATACAATACTGAGACTCTGTAGAGAGAAGTTCCTAAGGTCATACAAAAATTTGGTGGTCAGGAGCCCTTGATTTGAATGTGCTCCCACCCCTAGGCTTCTTGTTCCAACACAGCAGCTGCCTATTGACCAATATTCCCCGCCATGGTTCCTTTTCTTTGTCTTCTACCCATCTCTGAACCCCCTCTAGCTCAAGCCCCACTTCTCCATGAAGCCTTCCCCAATCTTTCCACCACATTAATTGCTCCTCACCCTGATGTCTTTTTTCCTACTGGACATTTTCTCCTAGGATTATAATCAATTGATTTGCTCATTGTATATGTACTAGCTAACATGTATTGACTACCTACGTAAGTTGTTTTCCAATTGTTTCACATGTGTAGAAGTTCATCAACATTTTGACGGCAGGGATGTGTTTTCTATTTCTCGTATAACCCTCTGAGGACTAGAATGAAGCTGGGAACATAGCTGGTGATGGATAAAAGGGAATGCTTGAGAAATGCCTGTTGAAAGGACATGAACTATGAACCAGCTGATAAAGTATCGTGGACTGTTTAGTGCTAAATCAAAGTGAGGTCAAGAGACAGTTCCTCTGAAAGATTTTAAGATTAAGGCTTCCCCTTTCTATTCCCCTTGATTTCTCTCTTATACTTCTAACCATCTCCTTCCCTCTGCCCATTTCTCCCATCCCACCGAGAGCTCCTGAGGGCAAGGACCATGACTTATTCATCCCAAAGGCCAAGCTTGGTGCCTTACACCACAATAAACATGTAAGGATGGACGAATGGATGCATTTTCAGTTCCCATTGGCTGAGGAGGGAGGGTCAAGAGCACTACTTATTGCAGAGTTGGGAAAGTAGGACCAGTGCTTCCATTCATATTCCTCTACCCTCCTGAGAATTTGCATACTTGAGGGGTCTGACCCTGGGCATGGTCTGCATCTGTTGGCTTGGGCTAGACTGGAGTCGGTGGGAAGCAAACCACGAGCCCATTGTGGATTGGGGAACTGTGGTCCTGGAGTTCCTAGAGGCAGAAATAGCTGACTCCTACCTGAAGCCCTGTGTCTAGACCCCAGGGGTGGGAACAGGCTAGAGTCAGGGATACTGTGTCCTCACCTGCTTTGGTGGGTGAGTTGGGGGCTCTGGGCTTGAGGATGAGGAGGTGACCTCAGTGGAACCAAAGAAACTCTGCTCTCAGCCATTCCTACCCCAGTAACTCCCCTTGTGGGTTGGACTCTCCTTTTCCCCCTAAGTTCCTCTTGTGCTCTTATTCTGCCTAGCTAGTGGCTTCCTGCTGTTCAAAGCTGCTGCCTTGGCAACTGTTACTAAAGCCCCTCCTTCCAGGGGAGGGATCAGGGGGCTATTTAACTCATTCTCATAGGGTGGAGGAAGACTCTGGGGTCAGAGATGACATTATGGGGCTGAGGCTACTGCCCTCCACCCCAGCACATATCTGATTATGGATTCAAGGAGAGGGAAGAACAAGGGTCTTTATTTGGGAAAATACCCCACATTTTCCCAAATAGAGACCCTAAAATGGTTCCCTTTAATTTTCAAAGCAGTATTCTCTCTTAGATGGACAGATCCCAAATTTCCATGAGATCCTTCCAGAAACATGGTAGCTTTTGATCACAGAAGTTCTCAGGCTATTGCAAGAGGTAGAAGGAACATGGGATAGTCATGACTTCTGGTTGGCTTGACCTCAGTTTTCTGTCTCCATAAAATGGGGAGTTGAGGCTCTGCTTCTTCCTCTGATGGGGAAATATACCATGCCTCTTACCACCCTCCTTATGACAGCTGCTCTTTTCCAGGAAGATTAAGTCTCCTCAAGGTGCTGACTCAGCTCCAGGAGCTGCAGAACCAGCCCACTCCCTCAGGCCCGGCCCAGGATCTTCCCACTTGGGGAGGGTGGTTAATCCTCTGCCAGGCAGGGCAGCCTCCCTCCCCACGAGCCCGGGCATTTGCCTGGATTGCCAACAAGGCCTAGACACAAAGTCAGAAGGAGGAAAGCCACAAGTCTGGCCCTCCCTCTGTGGTCTCTGGGACTAGATGGTACCCATGGCCAGGTTGCAGCTGGAATGGAACCAAAGACAACTTATCATCACACACTCCGCTGCATCCCAGTTAAGACCAATCCCAGCCATTCACTTTTTCCTGAATCAGAGACCTAAGAAGGATTTTTTCTTCCACCTGCAACCTCAATCTTTTAATAAACCAGTTGAAGTCAGAACCAAACCTACATAACTCTTAAACGTTAGAGTTAAAACCAAACCCGAACAGAAAATGTTCTTGGTACTGAACCTGAACTAAGCTATCCTATTTCATTCAGTCTAAATCCCTGGAAAGTGGAGCAGTATTGCCCAGGAAGTCTGTGCCTGCCCACTTATTCCCTTAGCCCATGCTATCTGCCTTGGGCTAGTGTAGCCCTCCAGGATACCTATAGGAGGGCAGAGAAGATGGAGAATGGGGCCAGGAGGCCAGCGGGTCAAGGGGAATGAGGTGAGGGCAGGGCTGGCAGGCAGAAGAGAGGGAGGCCACTGGGCAGTAGAGACCTCTCCCCTCCCTAACGCCCTTTGCTCCCTCCGGGCAACACTCCCAAGTGGGCCGAGTATAGGTCTGGAACTCAGGCTTCCTGGGTTTCTGGTCTGACTCTGTTCTCGCCTGCGCTTGATTTCTCCCTAATGGTATACTTTCAGGTCAATCACTTCATCTCTCTGAGCCACAGTTTTCCTGTCTGAAGAACAGGAAGAAGCAATCTGCTCAGTGCCTATCACAGGCGAATCACAGACTTGTAAAAACTGCTGGACCTGCAAGGGCTTTGGAGCCCATCTCCTCTGAGCCCCTCCATTCAAGGCACACAGCTAGTAGTGTTGGAACTGGGACTCAAACAGGCTCCCCAGCCAGTGTGGTCCAGAGGAAAGTGCATGGCTGATGGAGACGGGGAACTAGGAAGAACAGTCCTACTAGGGAGAAGGGTTCAAGTGCACAATTCTCCAGACTTTTCTGTCTTGGATAGAAAGGTGTGAGTTTCAAGTCGTCCTGCATCCTCGCCAGACACAGGACGACTGTGGTGAGGGGGCTGTCAGGGAGTCCCAAACACTGGTGGGGTTTTAAAATCCAACTGATTGAGTCTATTCTGTGGTGTCCCACAAAGTGACAGTTCTCTTCAGCTTGTGTTCCCAGGGCCAGGTTGCAGTGATTACAAGGACAACAATAAACTGAAATAGGTCATAAGCCAGCCCAAGAGAATGGCACTATCAGACGGAGCTGCACAGGCCCTGACATCCAACCAGGCAGGGGACAGGGCAGAGGAGGAAGGTGATGCTGATGGGTGGAAGCGAGTCACACTTGAACGTGTCTTGCTAGTTGGGCTCTTCTGATCCTGGGAGGGCTGGACCTCAGTGGACATGCAGAAGCTCCTGGCACCATTTTGCTTGGACAAAGCTCAGAAGGTAGGATAAGAAGGACAGTGTGCCACAGTGGAGGGTGACAGTCTTTACTGAGACCAGCAAATGACAAAATGTGCCCAAACTGTTGCACAAGGAGATTTTGGCTCGCTGTAGTAAGAATTCCTGTTATGGGGAGCTCTGACTGCAGAACAGGTGACCACAGGAGGCTACGCCCTCCTTCTCAGGAGTGTTTGGAACAGAGGAGAATCCTTCTGCTTCATGGTTAAATGTGGCCCCACCTGAAGGCGGGAGGATGGATTTAGTGAACTTACAAATGGCCCTGTTCACCTAAAAAATTTAATAATAGCTACCACTTCTATGCCTCGATAATGTGCTAGGCGCTGTGGAAAGTACTCAACCAAAATTAACTCATTTAATCCTTACAAGAACCTTTGAGGTAAACACTATTATTATTTCCATTTTACAGATAGGAAATTTGAGACATGGAGACTTAGGTGATTTTCCCAAGATCACACAGCCAAAGGATGCTAGCACTGGGATTCCCACCTGAAGCCTGATTTCTCAGCTACTCTGTGACTCCCTTAAGAGAGGATAAGGATGGGCAAGCCCAGCTGTTCACTACAACTGAGAACAGAGCAAATGGGTAGACCGAAAGTCCAAATTCTCTCTTCATCCACTCCTCCTCCTTTAGATCCCGCACCCAAAGTGGGACAATTACCTATTTCCTGGAGGCAACAATAAACTCAGAATCTAATTCAAGGGGACCTTGTTGGGCGGCTAAGAGTCAGTTTACCGGGGCTGGCTTTGGGGCAGGAGTCTGTGAGGTGAGATCCTGGGCAGATGTACTGTCTGGTCCTCCAGCGGGAGGGGCCTCTTTGCAATGAGAATGAACCAGTAATCCTATTAGCAGCTCTCCTTTAAATCACAGCTAGGTCTGTACTGAAATTAATGTCAGCCTGATTACTTGAACACCCAATTCAAATCAGCATAACCAATCAACCAGCTTACCTGCATGTCTCTCCAAACTCTTTTTCTTGTGGATGAATTTCTTCTCTAGTTAGCCCTAAATTATGGAGCGCTTGATTGGGATTTGGCACTTTAATATCACTTTATTATTATTATTAGTTTTTCAGGTTTTTTTTTTTTGCAAGAGCTGCTGCAGAGCAATCGAATTGGGAATCTTCTTCCTGGGCCTCTCAGTAGGAAACAGATTAATCTGCAAGCCATCACGACGCAGAGGGGGGTGCTGGTTCGTGTCTAGAGGGCTGAGATCTAATCCCGACCTTCTCATTAATTGGCTATCTGACTTCAGGCAAGTGACTTCACTTGTTTGTATAATAGTTTCCGTAGCTGTCAAATAAGGGTGGTAACTAACGCCTGTCCTTCCTAGCTCGGAAAGGATGCTGTGAGAATGAAATGAGTTATTAGTCATGAATTTCAGTATTGTCCAATATTCACGGAGTACATGCCTACTGCAAGCCAGGCCTGTGCTAAGAGCTGGGGACACCGGGAGGAAGGATGCCCTTAGAAAGCCTGAGGAACGGGGAAACAGACAATCCAACCTATCTTCACGAACACACGGCCGCCCCTTCTAAGAGGAGGTTTGCCTGGGGAGCCCAGGGAGGCCAACCCGGAGGGCAGCGCCGCCCCTCCCCTGGACTGAGGGAGGTCCCAAGTGGGGGCTTCCTGGAGGACGGGAGACCTGAACTAAAAAGCAGGAGTGGAAATGTGAGTGCTTTGGCAAAGTTAAAGTGTGATGTAAATAGGAAAGTGTCATTGTGATGTCTGAGCCCAGATTTCTTGGAAACGTGGTCTCTCAGACCTGAGCATTCCGAGAGGGTGAGGCCTTTGACATGCAGCTACTGAGGGCTCAGCAACGATTTCAGCAGCTCTGGTCACCTTCTGCCCGAAATTCACTTAGGAAGAGGCTTTATTACTTAATTTTCTCTCTGCCTCAGGACTCTGGGCTTGCGTGGTAAATGAATGTGTGTGTGTACGTGCACATGTGTCTGTGTGTTTGTGTGTGCGCACATGTTTAGACCTTTAGAGAGGGGAAAGGTGGGGAAGGCCTGGTGCTGCTCACACTGAACCCGGGAGTGAGCTAATGAGCGAGCGTCTGTGCAGCTGTGTGTTTAGGGCTGCGCGAGAGAGGATTCACACTGAAGTTTATTTTTGTAGAGCTTCATGACCCGAATTATTTATAGATTCAAGTCTTTGGTAAATTCAGTCTCTGAGATTCTTCCTTCCTCTATCCTACACGCATGCGCGCGCGCGCGCGCGCGCACACACACACACACACACACACACACACACACACACACACACACAGAAAGAAGCAGCAGCAACTTCCAGGTGGCCTCTGGCTTGTCCCCCAACCCCTCCACCCCCTGGAGCTGTGCAAACATTAACTAACTGTGCAGAGACACAACCCAGCAGAGGGAGACCCCCTGGAGGACAGCTGGGAGCCTGGCCCTAAATGCTTGGCTAATCGGGGAGGGACACAGGAGCCTGGAAAACTCGGCCAGTGGGTTGCCCTGAGCCAAGAGAGGAGAGGAAGTGGGGAGACAAGGTCCGTGAAAAGGAAGGAGGTCACTGAGATGTGCTAAACTGAAAATTTGGGCTGCTCCCACCCTTGTACGCGCGTGCGCCCACACACACACACACACACACACACACACACAGCGTGCACGCACACACACACATCCTCCCACATGCATGCAGATGCTTCCAGCACTGGTCCCCAGTGAGTTGTCGGTCAATCAACAGGGCTTTGACACTGGAGACTGACATTTCCATGTACAATTATTTCTATTTCTGTACAAGTTAGGAATCTGCCCTAGATATTAAACTGGGGGTGGATGGCTAGCAGAGGGGAGCATGGGGCCAGAGGCTCCTGAATTTCAGAAGGCCAGGGCAGGCCATGGAGGGCTTTCTCCTGGAATGCAGGCAGGGGGTCCCAAAAGGAACCACCTATTCTCTGGACTTCTGCATCTTGGAAAAGTCTGAGAATTAAGAGCCTGGCTCGTAAGGATAGGGAAGTAGTGAATATTTATTGAGCGCTTACTATGAGTAAGATAAGTGTTCAGCCGTTAGGCTGGGAAGGTTGGCTGAAGTGCGCATCTCTTTTTCTAAATTGTGGCTTCTCTGCTCCTCATCAGCCAGGGGTAGATGGCCAAGCAATGATGGATCCGTGCTGCCCATGGAATCAAGAGGAGCAGCCTCTGCTTCACGCCTTCCTGTGGTTAACGACAAACTGCACTTTGCAAAGGCATCAACTCTCCCGTCCCAGGGGCCTCTCCCTTTATGACTCAGGGGAGAGTGACATCAAAACCTAGAAGGGGGCTGGCCCTGTGGCTGAGGGGTTAAGTTCATACGCTCCGCTTCAGTGGCCCTGGGTTTTGCCGGTTCGGATCCTGGGCATAGACATGGCACTGCTCATCAGGCCATGTTGAGGTGGCGTCCCACATCCCACAACTAGAAGGACCTACAACTAAAAAATATCTACAACTATATACTGGGGGGATTTGGGGAGAAAAAGCAGAAGAAAAAAAAAGACCTAGAAGCAAAAGAATCCAATCTCTTGGTTCTGCCTCTGTCAGAGAGGGCTTTGTGCTCTCAGGCCCGGGAAGGCACAAGAGCTTACAGAAGTGAATGACACTGGGCAGTTCCGGAGCACAGAACTCTGGTCTTAGACCAGCCCCACCTTTCAACGCTGCTCCAGTTCAAGACTTGAGCAGGTCTGGAGGCTCCTGGAACAAGATGAAGCTGCCAGGGGCAGAGGAAGCACTCGATTGTTCTGGGAAACAATAAGATAAACACAGCGAGGGACAACAGAAGTATTAAGCAGCCTCAGATGAAATCAAATCACGCAGCAGCAAAGCAATAATTCATAGGGAGCACACGGAGTTGCGGCGAGCAAAGACGGGTGGGAGGAGGAATTAACAAAGACTAATAAGCAACCTCCGCCTAATCAGAATCTCTGTTCCCTCTAAGCTCTGGCAATGTGGGGCTCGCGGACTCTCCATGCCAGGCACTGCACACAGGTCACTTGCCTGCGATGCCCTGGCTGGTTCAGGATAGAATCTAGCCTCTCAGGCTTTTTGAACTGAGCATGATTTAGAACCACCCTTCAGGGTCCATGGGGAGGGCGCGCAAGCTTCCTCACCAAGCTCTGGATCAGGGTGTGGTGAGAATTAGGCCTGTTGACACACAGGTTACCCACCTTGGAAATGCCCCATCCCACTCCCAGGGAGGGAGGAAAGGAAACAAGCACCTCCTGGGACTGGATACATGTAGGGCTTTTGAGTCACTTATTTCCCTTATCAATTTAGTTCAACATACTTAATGAACATCTTTTGAGCATGTTAACCAGTGTGCAAAAGGTCGGAGATATAAATGTGAACAATCTTGAAAACTCTATGAGGTAGTCCTCCCCATTTCACAGAATAAGAAATGCTGAGGATCTAGAGCAGGATGGCACAGCTTGTAAGTGGCAGAGCAAAGCTCCAAGCTGGGTCTGCCTGACCCCAAGGCTGGGCTCCGTCTTCTTCCTTCTGCCTGCCTCTGGGGCCTCGGTTTCCTCCCCCCAGTCAAACAAGAGGACAATGCCTGCATTAGGACTAAAAATTACATCTCAGAAGTGCTGGGTGCCCCCGGAGATAAGTCCTGGGGACAGAATAGATCATATGGCTGTCTCCTCCAGGGTGACAGAGAAGGCCACCTGCAGTCTGGAAAAGGAGCCAAGGGTGGGGTGTCGAGGAGGGTTATTACCCTCTTCAATTAACTCATTCTTTTCAATGACCAAAAATTGCCCTGCGTTTTATAATCTGGAACAGTAATCTCTTGCTTTCATTAACACCCAGGATGGCATTTTGGGCTGTACGGATGGGAAGGGAGGTCTAGATTTGTGAGCACAGCTCCCTGACACTGGGCTTCTGCCTGAATGCAGGAGACTCAGATTTTAAAAGGAAAAGCCATTGAAAACTGCATGTGTCATGGGTACACCACAGTGCAGAAAATGTGTGGTAATGGAGAGAAACAGAGACCACCTCCAGGTCACTGTATTTCTCTTCTCGCTGCTAACAGGCTAGGTCTGAGTCTTTATTGCCTCTGATCTGTGCCACTGCAATAACCTGAGAAATCTCCCTGCCTCCAGCATATTCCTGCTCTAATCTATTCTACCAAACACTGCCAGATTAATCTTCTTAAAACACTTATTTGATCCTGCCTTTTCTGTATGCAAAATCCTTAAATTTCAGGTGTTTGTAATTTTCTTTCTCTTGCTTATCTTGGTCTTCTAATTTTTTTTTTCTTTGTCATGAACATATACCTCTTCTGGAAAAAAAAGTAAATCATAGCATGCATCCATGCACACACACACACACAAATACACACACACACACATACACAAAACACCTTTAATTGCTCCCAGTGATAATTTAGAAAAGTTCATGTTCCTCAATTTGGCATTCACAGGACAAACTAACATGGCCTTCTCACTATTTTCCAATTATGTCTCTAGGTTTTTGTCTTCATGCCTTGGCCTGACAATTTATCCTACGTCCTAGATCCTAACCATCCTCCAAGGCCCAACCTAAATGCCACCTCCTCCATGAAGCCTCTTCTGATCCCTCCTTTGAACTCCCATAGCACCTAACATTTCTCTTGGCACGGTTACTTGTGAGCACATGCAGTCATCTTTCCTAGGACTGTAAGTTTATAGAAAGCAGACACTGTGTTTTGTACAGTTTCATATGCCTTACTGTATTTGGTACCACACGATGTACACAGGAACACATGCTGATGGAATGAATGAATGAATCCCTGTTGCTGACCTGGGCAGGAGCGGAACGTTAATCACAGTTCACATTTACTTAACCCCTGTTATTGTTAGACAACGTTCTAAGGACTTTATACACATTTTCTCATTCAATCCTCACGACGACTCTATTATTCCCATGTTATAGATGAGGAAACTGAGGCACGGAGGGGTGAGGTAACTTCCTTAAGGCCACAGAGCTCGTAGGTAGAAGAGCTGGAATCTCAACTCTGTTAGGCCTTCCCTTTTCCAGGCGTCTGTTTTCCCATCGCTAGAATAGAATGGGTAGAGAAAGAGGGACTCTTGCTGCACACATCTCCCCAGCCCCCAGCAAATCTTCTGGAACCCATCACATAAACACACTCCACGCATTTGCTTCTGTTGAAATGATCTTTTTGGCTCCCCATTGAACTGCTAAGAGCTCTTGGGAGGAAAGTGCTCTAGACACTCAAGGTGCTACTGTGAAGAGAACTCCAGGGCCACTAAGCTGCAGCTCTGCTGGCTCCAAGGAGATGGGAAGCAACCATGAAAGTGGTGAACGTGCCGTTAGCGTCGGGGTCTGAGAAACAGTATCAGAGGAGAAGAGATGGGAGGTGAGGCCAGGACGTCTCCATCACCTGAAATCTTCAGCAGTGGCCCGGGAGCAGGGGTGCCCCTTGCTCTGGTATGTCTGACTTCCTGGCAGAGCCCAAGGGCAGAACAGACAGCTGGGGCAGGTTGTAGTTCTTCTAAAAGATTCTATTTGAATAGCTGTTGTCTTCACACCTTTCCCCATCTCCCCTCCCAGAAGAGGGACTTTAATAATGAGCTGCTTCATGACAACAGACCCCTAATTAATTCATTGCTATTCTTCTGGGGCCAGATCATTCTAATCAAGGTAGGGTGAGGTGGGGGGTGGTGAGCGAGGACTGTCTGATATGATCTAATCTGCCATTTCTAGCTCCACTCCTGGCATCACTGCTCTGTGACCCTTCCCGGTCACCTTGTTGTCTTAGGCTGGACACCTGCTTCTCCTCAATGCCCACCCCCTCCTTGCGCTGATGCCCCACAGCTGCTGGGCACAGTGCCAGCACACAGACACTGCTGGTAGTTGGGTACAACAGGACAGCAGGTGCCGGGATCACACCAGGGAGTGTGAAGCAGGGAAGCAGGGCTTGGCCTGGTGAGGAGCAAACTCTTAACGCTTTTTCTCTGAGTGTTAGCAGAATATCCAGTGGGCTCAACGGTCAGCGGTGTGCAGCCCCTGTTCTTTTTCTCCAGCCTCCTCCCAACCTCTGACCTTGGAGAAGCTTCCACTACCCAG
Organism: Equus caballus; assembly: GCF_041296265.1. Classification (NCBI taxonomy): domain Eukaryota; kingdom Metazoa; phylum Chordata; class Mammalia; order Perissodactyla; family Equidae; genus Equus; species Equus caballus. The sequence continues at coordinate 27,179,215 of NC_091688.1, read as the reverse complement.
GATACTATGTGCTCCTGGACCTGGGCAGCCGCACATCACCGCACCCAAGGAGTGGCTGCATTTCTGCAGCCGATGGGATCATCTGTGTGAGGATGCAAGCAGATGACAGGGACCAAGATGGCAGGGAACTACCTTCGAGACAATGTGGAGCAGAATAACCTAAAAAATCCCCCGTGAAGCCAGATCACACTAGGAGATGACGGAAATTAAGGAGCACACAGGTCTCGCCTTAGGCAGCCTCTTCCAAGCTTTTTCAGTTTCCTTTCCAGATCTTTCAAGGCCCACACTTCGATCTTCTGATAGGTGTTGACTGTCCACTCAGGGCTGACGTCTTAACTTGCTCGGGTGGAGGCCACACACGGGCACTCAGCCAAGGGACTTAATTCTAACTTTCCTCATCTCCAAAACCAGGAAAAATAACGCTGCCTACATGACAAGGCTGTGGTGGGAACAAATTCAATAAGGAACGTGAAGGCATCTGGGATACTGGACAGGGCTGCATGGAGGCGAAGAACTTTCGGTTGACTTACTTTTGATCCAGAGACTTGGGTGGGACCAAGCTGAGGAGGGAATTGGGCAGGAAGGGACTTCTTCAGGGGCCCCCTGGGGCAGTTGGTCACCCCTACTCTCTGTCCTCTCCAAGGGAGCAGGCTGGGGAGGAAAGTGGAGGAGGAGATGGGGAGGAGGAAGAGGAGGGGAATGGGGAGGAGGAGGGGGAGGACAGGGAAGAGGAGAGAGCTGCAGGAGTGCCGAGCAGGAGCCCTTTGCTTTGTGGGAGTTTGTGCCTGCTTTTGAAGGCAGCCTCTCCGAGTGAGAAGGGATGGTTTTGATAGGATCTCCACAGGACCTGTGCTGGGGACACAGGGCTGAAGCCATTGGGGCCGAAAGGATGGCAGCGTTCTAATTCAGACCCTTTTTACTTTGTAAAAAAGAGAAAAGTGAGGGGGAGGCTCCAGGCTTTTCCCCATAGAGAAAAGGCCTCTCAGGGCAAACCTCCCCACTTCTCATCTGCTTCTTAGAAAGAGCGAGAAGGAGCTGCAGCTTAGCTTTTGTGTAAAGTACTAAAGCAGCCCCCTCTTCTGCCCCTCCCACACCCCCACTCCTCTCTATTTTCTTCTCTTACAAGAGCACTCCCCCTCTCCAGGGACTGGAATCATTAACTGAACAGCACTTTGCCTCGCATCGCTTTTGACAATTTGGCAGTGAGCTGGGAAGTACCAGAGATACTGCAAAACAGCAGAGGGGGAGAGGGTGGGCAAAGGGGTGCGTCTGAAGGACCCACCTGGTGTGTGCCTGGCCCCTGGCCCAACACCTGGATGCTCTGGATCTGTCCCTCTCTTCCTGCCCAGCTCTGTGTCTCAAGGGTGTTCTGGGTCCCTAGCTGTCAGGGAGGTGGGGTGGGGTGGGGTGGGAGGGGAGCATCATGTGGCTTCCTGTCCTCACCCCTTTTTGCTGTCACCTGGAGGCTGGCTGACATCCCATCTGGACAAGGGATGCCTCAAGGACAAGCAGGAGTTAATGGCCCTCCTTTTACCTGAGGCCTGAAGCTCCCCGTGACAGCAGAGGAGGGGCAGCTGAGGGATGAGGTGTGGGTAGATGGTGAGGCTGGGCAAGGAAGGACGGACCTAAAGAACGACCATACAGGGCGGCACAGTCAGAGTCCTGGGCATTTCCGAGAGGAAACAAAACAGGTGAGAGAAAGAAGGGTCATGGACTTCCCAGTCAAGCTGCGATAGGAACAGAGCAGAGAGAGAGAAAGAGAATTCTGGGGCCTCCTGAGAGAGAAACTATGTTGGAACATCTGCCATATGGCTTCCAACACTAGGAAGTGATGGCTTTGAGGGATTTCTCAGAAGGGGAAATGGGTCCCCAGCCACCCTGGAGAGGACCAGAGAATGCCTGAGTCTCCTTGCCTTGCTCATGGCTCCTCCCCCGACACTAGGAATCTAGCCTTATTTAGTAATCCTAGAACGGAGGAGAGTTACCACTTATTGAGCACATATTACGTCCTGGATGGTGCACCAGGTGCCTTACACAAAATATCTACTGTAATTTCCAAAACCCATTTCACTGATGAAGAAATTGGGGCTCAGAGAGGCTAGGTAAATTTGCCTTAGGTCACACAGCCAGTAAGTGGTAGAGAGAGCGTGGAACCTAGGTCAGTTTGATTACACAATCTTCTATTAAGCCATATTCCTCCCCAAAAAATGTACTCACTTTTGTCTTGTGTATGATGTTAACATCCTACTATCATTTTAACGCTCTTATTCTGCTGTCTGAGCCCCATAGAAGTGCCAACAAAAATGATAAATTCCTAAATGTAGACGCTGAATCTATATAGCTCATTTTATTCAACTTTTAGCAGAGGGCCAAGCACAATGGGGCAGGGTGCTTAAAAAATTGCATTCTATCTGGCTATAATCACCAAGACAAAAAACAATAAATGTTGGAGAGGTTGTGGGGAAAAGGGAACCCTCACCCACTGCTGGTGGGAATGGAAACTGGTGCAGCCACTGTGGAAAACACTATGGGGATATCTCAAAAAATTAAAAATAGAAATACCATATAACCCAGCTATCTCACTACTGGGTATTTACCCAAAGAACTTGGAATCAGCAATTCAAATAGACTCATGCACCTCTATGTTCACTGCATCATTAACACAATAGCCAAGATGCGCAGCAACCCAAGAGCCCATCAATGGATGAATGGATAAAGATGTGGTTTATATACACAATGGAATACTACCCAGCCATAAAAAAGACGAAATGGTCCTATTTGCAACCATATGGATGAACCTTGAGGGCATGATGTTAAGCAAAATAAGCCAGACAGAGAAAGTCAAACACCATATGATTTCACTCATATGTGGAGTATAAACAAACTTACGGACAAAGAGAATAAATTAGTGGTTACTGGGGCAAGGGGGGTGGAGGGTGGACACAAGGGGTGAAGGGGCATACTTGTATGGTGTATGATAAACAATAATGTACAACTGAAATATCACTACGTTATAAGCTATTATGACCACAATAAAAAAATTTAAAAAAATTTCATTCTATCCTTGAATCAAGTTGGAGCTCCAGAAAGCCACAAACTTGGACCACAAAAGCTTAACCAGTAAGCTTCATTTTCCTTAATGGCCTTATCTACTTGCTTTTTATTGTTGGTTATTCCATGGGAGTAATTCTTTGAATGTTGATTGTTGCATGGATGTCATAGCCTTGACACTTTAGCTGGAGTTAATATAAGAAATTGCTACATAAAACAGGATGTTGACATCAAACTTTTGTCTGGTTTCTATATAAAGTCTCATGTGATAAACCACTTATAGAGTGTAATGTCTGGGGGTTGTCTCTCCTGAAAAATAAGTATACTTTCTTATATCAAAGAGTGAGGATTTCTAGTTCTTCTCATTTCTCTTTTTGATTTGGCTGCCCGGATACTCAGGCCAAATCTGATGCTGGGTCCCGGTGCTTATATTGGCTTTATTGTTAGCATATTTATTTCCACTCCCCTTTTGTGGCTTCAGTTTTCTAGTTCCATGCAAGTTTTTATTACATATGTTTGCCAACTTTTTTATAAGCCACCTAATTCCTTCTTTGGAAAGAAGGGGAATATGAATACTTAGAAATAACTCTACTCATGCGCTCATATATTCTGTTTGCACTGTATGAATTTGCACTCCGTTGCATGTTGCCTTGACATACTCTCAGGTCTTTGCACTGTGTGCTCATCTCCTTTGTCTCTGTGGGTAGGAATGGGCCCACGAGTGTTTCTACGAGAAGACCTGGAGTACTCCCAGGATGGATTAAGTGTATGTGAGGTGTTGGAAGAGAGGGAAGACGTGGGGAGATACCACTCAAAACTTACAGCCAGAGTTCAATCTGCATTCTGCTGGGCTAATAAAAATCCATAGATCAGTTATGGGTCTGGCCTATAATAATGCTCCCTAACTTTTGGAAAATGGAAGAATGAATGAATAAATTAATGAATGAATGCTTGTCTGAGCCAAAAGATTCTTCTCATAGGAGAGAAGGCAAGGAACAATGGCAGGAAGCCCCATCTCAGGCACAGAGGAGACTCAAGATCACTGGGAGCCCAGGGGAGTCCAAGCTCCGCACCCCATCCTTGTCTCCCTTCCAGGCTGAAAGCACTCGTCACCTGCACTTCGTGCGGCAAAATTGGGTGAGTGTGATGGACGCTAGAAGAAGGAGAGTGGAAACAGGGAAAGGAGGAAGGCAGGAGGGGGCCCTGCTTGTGCTTCCTTTTTGTTCTTCCTCCTTTGAAAGGGGAAGTGGCAGAAATGCTGGCCCACAGGAACTATGGGGAGAGAGATGGGGGTCTCTAAGCAGGTGTCTGTCCGTCTGTTTTCACTAGCAATCTCCTTTGAACTCCCGCTTGCCCGTCTCTTTCTCCTTCTCTTCCTTGTGTTTCTCATGTCAATTCCAGTTTATCTGCGTGTCGATTATCTGTCTTTCTCTATGCTGTCCCTCTGACTCTCTCCCTGTCTCTCTCTCTAACACACACACACACACACACACACAGACACACGCCCCTCTTGGATCCCCATGAGAGAAGCTCTTGGAGCCCTCCTACCCTCATCTCACAGATTCCAGAGACAGTCGAGAGCAGAAGCCATCACCCCAGAGCACAGGGCACTACCACCTCCCTAGCTGACCTGTATCCAAACTCAGACTTCAGTTCTAATCCCAGTGGCCTTGCCGACATCAGTCAGGCTAATTTTTTCCTGTAATTAAAAGGGAACCCCCTCATTCCACCTCTAATCCCAGATAATTAGCTCTCTGATTGCTAGTGCTGGGCAGGAAACCTCGTGTTTGGAGAGGGATTCTGGACAGACGGATTAGGCAAACACTGTGCAGGAAGCTGCACTGGGTAAACAGGCTGTCCTCAAAGTTTGTTGTTAAAAAAGATTTGCAGTGGGCAAAGGGCCTGATTCCCTCCAGGTGGTGGGAGCCGCCTCTGACCCTCTCAGGTTCTTTCACAAATGGGTCACTTTTTCTAGCTTTCAGCATCGTCCCTATAGCGGGCTCCATCCAGCACACCAGGCCTAGGTATTCCCAGGGAGGGAATGCGAGAGGGAGGAGAGCCCCATAGGCGTCTACCCCCAGGATGGAGGGGTGTTAAATGTTAATAAAACATGGTGGGTGACAACAAGACCACCATGACTCCTCCTGACTCAGAGAGTATTTCCCCCAGGAAAATGGGGAAATAAATCCTTCTCCTACAGACTTTGGGGAGGACTCTGCAGAGTAGCAGAGGGTGGGGGCCCTGGCGGTCAGATTCCCCCAGCTGAGGCTGGCACTTGTCGATGTAACTGGCACTGCATTATCATCTGCTCTGCAGAGAGAGCAGTAGTATTTCGTTTTTTGTTTCTGTCATCAAAATTTTCCTTCCGTGATCCTCGGGATCATCCTGCGGGGGCAGGTATTCTATTATAGAAGAGGAAACTGAGTCCCTGAGAAAGCAAATGACTCCTTCAAGGTCACAAAGCAAACCACTGAGGCAGAGCCGAGGATAAAGGACAAGGCCCCAGGCAGCTGGTTGTGCTGTTGTTTGCACAATCCCATGTCTTCCAGCTCTGAGATCCTTCTGTTGCGAGAGTTTGGGCATTTAGGATATTGGAGGGATGGGGGGCTTGGGACACTAGATAGCCAAGGACATTTAGGACTCTGACAGCCAAGGGCTGGTCAACTCCTCCATGAAGTCTGAGAGCCTAGTGCTACCCAATGCCCATCCGGACTTCCTCCTGACATGGATGGAGCCGGCATTCTCAGGCCCCCTGAATAACCTGGAGATGGCCAGAACTCTGACGCTGCTTCCCTTTTCTTCAGCACTCCTCAGAGACATAAGCTTAGCTCACTCTTGTTCTGAGAGGAAGGGGCAGGAACTGCAGCCAGGGGCTGGTGCAGCCAGGGCTGCGGGACCTGTGGAGGGAGCAGCAGGGACCTTTGCGCTGGCACCTGGGGATTTGCCCAGCCTGCTGGTTGAGGTGCCGGCCCTGCTTCCCCACTGTGGCTCCTCCAATGAGCTCTGGGCATGGGGGAGGGAGGCAGGCCGTGGATGGATTCCAGATGGACTATCAGGTTCGCCCACAGTCGACTCTGAGGCTCCTCTGGTCTCGGCAGCTCCCTCAGCTCTGATTTGGCTGCAAAAAAGCCCGCGTATGGAACGCCAGTGAAACCCAACCCGCCTCTCCCAGCAGCCTCCTCCTCACTCTCTGCACCAGAGACAGTGTATTTCTTCTCTGCCCTTCTCTCCTTCACGATTAGTACAACCCCACCCCCGACAAGGAGAAAGGCTTAGGCTGGGGATTTGATTGATGGCTGGGACCCAGCCCTGGATCTCTGACCTATTTTCCCCTGGGAAGAAGTAGCTGTATAAGGTTCTGGCTTCGAGTTCTAGATATTTGAGAACAAGGTGCCTGCATGGGGAGCCTGGGGGTAGAGGGCAGAAACTCCTTGTGTCCCTCTGATTGCCAGATCTGTCTAGCTGGCTCTGACTCAGGCCTGAGGGAAGAAGGGAGAACCAAGAACTAGGCAGAATGAGGCAGCCAGATATCTGACATCACCACAGCATTGCACCACTGCGTGCCTTCTAGACTAACAAAGCATCTCATAGAGCCTGGGAGGGTTACAGCAAAGATTTGGTTTTGGTCTCCTGAATCTGGCCACAAACACTTCTGAAGACCTACTATGTGCCAAGCATAGTGCTTATGCTTTGGGCATATAGAAACAGATGCCACACAGATCATGTCACAGAAGCCAGTGCTGTTTTCCTTAAGTCACATAATTAATAGATTAATTATTCTCCCAGAGGGCCCACGGGGTCTCACAGTATAACAGACCTTCACATGCTCTCACCCATTCACTGCTGTTTCAACAAGATCAAGTTCATTTCTGCCTTGGAGAGAGAAGAAGGAAGTATTGCCAGTGGCATGAGGGGATTACACTAGGATTTCCTGTCTGGTGAAATGTGCCTCAGTTTCCCTTTCAGTGTCAAGGTTCTGTTCTATGGTGATTTCAATTGGAAGTTTCTAGAACCTTCCATCTCAGCCTCCTCCACCCCGGGGCTGGCACTCCTCATCTCTCAGGTCTGCCTGGGGTCGTTTATTAATGACTGGCAGGCTGGAGGTGATGCTGCCCTGTCAGGGTTGATTAGTTGGGCTGAAATTTGCATTCCGTTTCAGAAAACCAGTTTGGGATCTGGCAGAAAGCAGCAGGGCTCCGGCTTCAAGAGAGAATGCCCCTGAGGCCAGGTATTTGAATTAACCACAGTAGCCTTTTCTCCCCCTTCCTTCCACTTCCTCAAGCCCCTTCCTCACCTCTCCCCTCACACCAGAAGGCTGGTTAACTGCAGCAAAGGGCTCTCTGAACACACTTGCAGAAGAAAAGGCCTTTTTTTTTTGCTTCTTCAAAGAAGATGCGAAGCTCCCTCCAGCTTCTCTGGAGAATCGGCGAGGGAACAGGCTGTCTCAAGATGCCATTAAAACATCCGTCAAATTAAAAACAGTCCTGGAATGTGCAACTTCCCCAGAGAGTGGTTCCGTGATGGACAATGGGGGTCTTCCACTACCAGAGAGCTCGGACAAGTGTCAAAGGGGCTGGCCCAGGCTCAGGTCCCTGGCTGTGTCCCGTGACGCGTGAGTGCCCTCGCATGAGACACTTAGCTTCTCTAAGCTCCAGTCTCACCCTTATTAATAAAAAATAAATAAAATTGTCTTTCTCCTCCCTCCCTAATTTCAGAGAGAAGTGGCCCTGTTATTCTCAGAGATAAGGTCTTGGTGCTCGTCACATGCCATCTTCTGAGGCTCTCTCCCCTGCCTTTCCTCTCCCCACAGTCATGGTGCTATTTTAAGTTGAGGCTTCCAGCCAAAATCCGTACTTTATTAATTATGCGTCAACCACTCTGTGTAATGTTTAATGCATTTTCCAGATTGTATCAAATCCACAGCGGAGGGAGGAGTCCGACTGCGGCCTGGGTTCCTGGCAGGGTGGGTGCTGGTTGTGGGTGGGGATCGGGGCCAGGCTGTGTCTGCCTTGACTTGGTCTCTCTTCGCCCTGGACTCTCTGTAAGGCCAGGCTCCAGTCCAGCTCGCGGCTCCCTATTTAAAGAGCACACAGCACCTGACCAGAAGGTAGGAAACCCTGGCTCATTAGGAAGGGCTGAGGACAACTGAGATCCACTAGCAGGGAGGGTAGAGGGCTGAGGGGCGGTCTGAAAGTGGGGCTCAATGACATGCCAAGAGAAGGCTGGAGAGGACACCGGCCATCTGTTCTTCTCTAAAGAGGAGACAGAAATAGCATTTGTCCTGGAACAGGGAAGATGGGAATTAGACCCACGTATGACACTCCTGACTGCTAGGTTTCTAGCACTGTTGCAGATGGCTGTGAGATCTGAGTAAGTCCTTCAGCTCACCTGGGCCTCAGTTTACCAATCTGTAAAATCAGCATTTACTCAAGACGACCTCTGAGGTCCTTTCTACCTTGAGCCTTTTGTGCTTCTTTCTGGGAAAAGTTACAAGAGGAGGTCACGGGGAGAAGCAGAACCTCTTTGGGGGAATACAAAGATGATGTCCATGTGCTTCTTGACCTCCAGGAGTTCATGATCAGGTGAGGAGAGCAGATAACAACAACATATGAAATAAAAATAACAGCAAGCAGGCACCGTTCTGGGTGCTTTAAGAAAATTAACTACCCAAGACAGCCCTTGAAATAGGCACTATGGTTAGCTCCATACTGCTGATGACAAAAGTAAGGCACAGAGAGGTTAGGTAACTTGTCCAAAGTCACACTGCTAGCAAATGGACAGATCAGGTTTTGAACCCAGGTAGTCCCACTCTGAACTCAGTGACACTCACCACTATGCACACTGCCTCAGGGAAAGGAATATATATAACTCACATTCAAGGCTGGTGCTCTGAGTGCTGTAGTCAATGATCAAGACCATGAATTTTGAAAAGGTCTGAAAGGGCAAATCCAGGAAGGCTTCACTGAGGAGGTGGCATTGTGTGGAGCCTCAAGAGAAGGGTAGGGAGGTGGAGGCGTGGCAGGAACAGCTTGAGCGGAGGCACAGCTGTGGGCTGAGAAGGGGCACTTAGGGAAGAGCGAGGAGACCGACAGAGCTGGAACCAACGATGAGCGTGGCAGAGGTGGTGCAGGGAAGGGTGTAGGGAGAGAAGAAGCGACACTGGCGGCCCGATGCCGGGGCTTGCTCAGCAGTCCGAGCTCTATTGGAAAAACTGTGGGGAGCCCGTAAAGGGTTAAAGACTGTGGACGCTAACTTGGGGGAGGGGGTGCAGGAGCCAGCACAAGTTCGGGAACAGACTGTCCAGGGCTGGAGGAAAGGAGGGCAGGTGGGGCAACTAGAGAAGACCAAGAACTAACTGACTGTGGGATGAGGGTAAGGGAGGAGGGAGGAGCGAAGGGGGCACACCTCCACCAGAAGGCTGGTGAGGAACCTGGATGGTGCCCCTGAGGGGTGTGGGGCCGGGGCTCTAAACTGTGCACACTAGGAGTGAAACAGAGAGGTTGGTGAAGCATTTACAATTCAGCTTGCATATCACCTCCCCAGGGAAGGCTTTTCTGACCCCCACTCCCAATAGCTCTGCATCCCTATTACAGGTTCTCACCTGCGTATGGGACGTCTCTTCAACACTGGTCACCACTGTAACAAGCACTGTAACTGGTGTCCTTTTCCCCATCAGCCCCGAGCTTAGTTCAGTCCCGTGTCCCAGTGCCCAACACAGCACAGGCACGTGGATGCTCAGTAGCTACTCGCTCAGTGAACTGAGCCCTGCCTCTGGGCTGAATGCCCTTCTCCCATCCTTGGACGTCAGCATCGCGGCTTCTCCTCGCCATTTCCCCAGGGTCTGCGCCTCCCGGCGGAGCGCAGGGCGGGAAATGTATTCGTGTGTTCACCTGTCCACTCTCCCCACACTGATGGGTTCTGACACTTCTGTACAGTGTTGCCGGGTGGCAATAATGAACAGTTTAGCATGGAAATTGGCCTGAGCAGGATGGGGCTGGTGTGTGCGTGTGCGATAGACAGCGTTTGGCTAGGGGACACCTTCAGCTCTGCAAGCTCCAGCTGAAGAGATCTTTGGCCTGTCCCTCCCAGCCGATCCACCTCTGCCCCTTCTGTGCTCTCCCAGACTCTTCTGCTCCATCACCACCAACATGGACCTGAGGCGGGTCAGAGGGAGGAGCCAAGAGCTCTGGCGTCGCTCCCCAGAACGCGTTTCAGGACTCTGGAGTTCCCGCTCCTCTACTCCCATCCCAAGATGTAAGAGGCTGCAGGGGGGGTCTTCTTTTCCCCCTACAAGAGCACCGCCAGCTACCTCTGGTTGTTGTCTTCCTTTGAGGGCCAGTTCCAGACACTTTCTGAGAAATACTTTCTCCCAAACCCCCGTGAGATTTTAAGGGAAAAGGGAAGACAAGAGCATCTGATCCTCATTCTCAGAAGTGGAATAATTTGGCTCCTCACCAAGCAAGGGCAGGGACCATCTTTGAAAACTCCTAAAAGGGGGAATACCAACTCCTTTCAGGGTCTGGGTCGCAGAGTCAGCCTCAGAGGGTCCCTCCCTCCATCAGTGGTGGCTCCGCTGGGGGTGTTGTGGGGAGGGAGCTCATCAGGACATACTTAGCAGGCACTGCCTGATGCTAGCGGCACTAATGGATTCTGTTATCATGCAGGGACCCTTGTCTGCAGATCAGCAAGGCAGGACGAGGTGGCAGGGTAAAAAGACTTCGTTAGCGAAGAGGCTTAGGTGGGGCTGTGCCCTGGGAATTACAGCGATGAGAAGCCTCTGGACAGGAAGTCAGGAGGGGAACCCAACGTGCTGGACCCTCAGCCTCAATTTTGCCTCCAATTTGAATTTGCTACGATTTTGAATTTGAATTTGCGAAGGAAGGTGGAGATGGAGGGACTCCTTTTGCCTCTTTTATGAGGTCTGGACAGCCACGTGTTGGGTGGGACTTCTTGCAGTAGCCTGGCCCTCTCTCCTTGGGGTGGTAGGGGCCCAAACTCTGATTCATTCTATAGCGCACATTCTCTCTCCCAGGAAAAGGAACCAAGTCCCGGATGGGAGGGAATAATAATACCCTACATTTATAGAATGTTTTTATTGCTTCTGAAGTGTTTCCACATACAATACCTCACTGCAGCCTCACCACATGCCCGTGAGGTGAGAATTATTATCCCAATTTTATATACGGGGGACAAGGCTCTGGGAGTTTATGAGACTCGCCCAAGGTCACGTATCTGGGAAGTGGCAGAGTGTGGACTTGAATGAGGGTTTTCTGATTTCCCGTCCAGAGCTCATCTTGCATCCTCTATTCTCTCAAAGTTTTTGTTCCTCTGAATCCTCCTACCAGGGAAAAACCCATGGGGCCCTCCTCAACGGCCCTCACTCAATTTCATTTGTCTTAAAAACTGTCCACAGGCCCAGCTGCCTCTACTAGATCCAGGGCTGGTCTAGCACAAAGCTGATCTTGGGGTGCATTTGTCTTCATGCCCTCGGGAGCCGGGGGGAAGTTTGCAGCTGGGGTGTCCATTCCTCAGCTCAGAACCGCAGCATCCCAGGATTGAGGGGAGCCCCTGGGTCCAGGTGAGACTTCATCCTCCTTGTGGGCCAGGGGATCTGAGTTTCTTTCTTTCATTCCTTTTATTTTTTTGATGAGGAAGATTTGCCCAGAGCTAACATCCATTGCCAATCTTCCGCTTTTTGCTTGAGGAAGACTCACCCTGAGCTAACATTTGTGCCAATCTTCTTCTATTTTGTATGTGGGTTGCTGCCACAGTGTGGCTGCCGATGAGTGGTGTAGTCTGTGCCTGGGAACCGAACTGGGGCTGCCGAAGTGGAACACACTGAACTTAACCACTAGGCCACAGGGCTGGCCCCTGGGTTTCATGTTTTGACCAAAAAGAACAAATGTTCTACAGCTTCTATTGGCAAACTGATTCAATGCTTACTGCACTCCTCCATCCTGCTCACAAAGTTCCCTCTAAGGTTTAACCTCCTGCTACAGCTGAGGGCTATTTATTCTGTGCAGACAAACTGAGGGTTACTTCCCACGAGAGGGCAGGACTCATCTCCAATGGTCTAAGGAGAGAGGACTCTGAAAAGGGACCCCATCCCCACCACCCCAGATTACATTTCTCATATTGAACACATGGCCTGGCAAGAACTCAACTCAAAATAGGGAGATTTTGGAGGAGAGAGAAAAGAAATATCAACTGACTGGGAACTCCCACAGAAACACGAGCAGTTGGTCACCTGAGTGCCACGCCCAGTCGCACCTTCCCTGGCTGAGGTGTCTGGCTTAGGCAGCCGCCCTAAGAGCTGAGATCAGGCTGGTTGGAGGTAAAGCAGCCCATGGTCAGCACTGCTGGGCCCTCAGCAGGCTCTGCCCACTGAGGTGGGAGCAGGGATTCCGAAAGATGAAGATGAGCTGGTTGCCGACCTGCAGGGACTTCCTGAAGGTCTCACGAAGACAGAACGTATCTCTTCAAATAGTGCTGGAATGCCTACTGTGCAAAGTATGGTGCTGGGCCCAAAAAGCTGTGATCCGGGCCTTGCCCCAAGCAGCTTGTATGGGGAAGGAGTGATACAGGTAACTTCAAGGCTGAGTGACAAATGCACATGGAGTGATTTGGAAAATGTTCCAAAGTTCAAAAGAATGAGAGATAAAGTCCACAGGGTAGGGGGTGAAGAAAGAAAAATCAACAAATGTGCCAAGTAGTACAGTAATGAGATTTGCAAAGAACACAAAATGAGGGCGTCATGCATTGACATGATGGTTAACCAAAGGCAGGAGGAAGGAGGCACGGAGTTGGAGGAGGGGACGCATGTTGGCAGGAACTTAAGAGAATGGGTCTTTCTCCTTTCAGATTCTCAGTGAGTAGATTCCTAACCTCTGGCTTCAGTTCCTCGCAGGCACCTTACCTGGCTCACTCACAGCACTCCTTCCTCCTTGCCCCAAACCACTCAGTTCCCAGCATAATGGGAATGTGTGCATCTTAGCACCTGAGTCTGCACCTGGGGCTAGAAACGGGACAGGGAGTTCCTAAAATAGAGAGTAGAGCTCGGGGCTGTGTGGAATGTCAGCTTGCTGATTCCTTGAGTCTCTAGGTCGCTGGGGACTGGCATCAACCAGACAATAGAAATCCACACGTGATTTCCAAGATTCACTTATGTCAGTGCCAAGTTTTAACCCCCATGGCTCCCGAACTCTTTGACCAGAGCTCCTAATGGGGACTGACCTGACTGTTGAGAATTTCATGGAGCTTCTGGAGGAAACAACTCAGAGGAAGAGAGGAACAGGAAGGGAAAGGAGGACACTGGGAAAATATCTGGTGTCCTCTCTCTGACACCCCTCTCACAGCAAAGTGAGCCACTAATGCATTAATTAACTAAATAGTTTTGAATGTACTCCATTGCACCTCATTGTCTGCAGCTGCCATTCCCTGGAGGAGCTGTAATATACTCAGCGCACACTATATAATTAAATATCAACACATGTGTCCCCTGCCCAGCGCTGGGATGCGTGTTTACTCGTCTTAATGAGAACTGGAATGGCCTTACTGATGAGAGGCCCATAGAGGTAGGAGGGGGTGAGGCACACATCGCCTGCGGTTGAGGTGCATACGCCCAGTCCCCCTCTCTTCTTGCTTCCCCACCACCTACTGCCTACATCCTGCCCCCAGATAGGGCATCTCAGGACACCTGGCGGAAGCTTTTCACCCGACCACAGGCCAATGTGCCATCAGCTTCCCGCTTCCCTAATGCAAGTCAGAGTCAGCCGCAGCAGCCCGCACGTGGTGCATAATGACTATGTTTTTGCTTAATACAAATTGTGGTGATTTAGCAGCCCAAATACCAATTCCCTACTGAGATCCCCGTCGTTGAAACCCCACACACATACACAGACGTGGCAGACACCGACACAGCACCTGCGTGCTGCCCCCGCCCCCACCGACCCCTTCGATCCATCACAGAAACACCCTCTGGCTCTGGGGGCCCAGTGTTATTGATACTGAGATGGGTGACAAAGTGAACTGCTGTATGGATGCGGCTTGGTGGGCCCCAAAGGGCAGGGCCTTAGAGTCAGGAGGCCTGCATTGAAATCCTGGTGTTGCTGCTTACTGGCTATGAAACCCTGGGCAAGTGGCCTAAACCTTTGGAGCTTAGGTTTTCTTATATGGAAAGTGGGCACAGGGACACCCACGTCACGGGTAAGGATTAGAAGGTGTCACTTCTGAGGAACATCAGTGCTCCCCTGCCCTCCCCTCCTCTCTTCACACACAGCCGTGCCTGGATGAGGAGCGGAGCCATCTGTGCAGAGGAGAGAATGGACTACGGGGGTGAACCGTACCTCACACTCAGATTTCAGTTTATAGCACACTCATCTGAATTCAAAACAGGTCACAGGAATGCAAGACTCTTATCTGTTTTGTTCACTGATGTATCCCGGACCCCTAGCATTGTGACCAATAGATAGCAGCTGCTCAGGAAATACTTTCTGAATAAATGAATGACACACTTTCTCTTATTGAAGCCTCATAACCACCCCACGTGGTGGAGTATATAGCCACATTTTGCATAAGAATAAATAGGCTCAGAGAGGTTGAGTGCCTTGCCCAAGGCACAACAGCTAGCCTGGGATAAAAACTCAGATTCTGACTCAAGTGCTCTTTCTGGTGCCTTCTGCGGGCTCTAAATGGTTGAAGAGTCTCTAATTTTTGAAAAAGGGAAAATAAAGACAGAAAGAAGATAAAGTGTATGCGGTTTCGAAGAATGACAGGCACTGCTCTTGAGAGAGTAATGGGCCCCAACACCATTCTTAATTGGCCATGTGTGGCCAGGTTACAGTATCCCAGTAAGTCCCAGGTTCAACCAGGACATGAGACCACGGAAAGAGGACTTCTCAGCAAGCACAAGAGGCGGGACCTCTGCGAAGCAGAAGGCTGGACTCCTCCAGGATCACGGACTCTAGACTCCACCCCCAAGTTCGTTTAAAAAAAAAATACTGTGCCCCTTCAGTGGTTCCTATTAGGCTGAGCTGATAATCAGCCCATCTTGTACTCTTTAGCGTGAATTCCCTAGAGAGTGTCCTGATTGTCCTCACTCAGGCCTGTGGATGCTCCCAGACCAAGTTATTGGACGTGGAACAGCTGGGCCGGGGTAAAGGCCGGCCCCTCCCTGCACTGTGCTCCCTTGTCTGCTGCAGAGAGAGACAGAGGAAAGAAGAGGCTGACCTTTGACAGTCACGGGCAGACGGGAGCAACGGGCTACACGCTCCAGACCCAGACATGACACATACTAAAAAACTGATAAACAAGTGCAGATTAATGGAGTGACGACAAGACACAGGGAGAGTTCAGATGGGTTACACATGATCAGCAAAGTCTTGGCCCCTCAACCTCGTGTGCTGGCAGAACTTTAACTCATCATGAACATATCTCTGTCTCCCACAGTGGATTGGATGTTGCAGAGACCCAGACCCAGGGCGGATTGGTGCTCTATCCAAAAGTATATTTGGGGTGCATCTGGCCCTGTCTAGAAATAAGACGGAGCCCATCTCCTGGAAAATATGCAATAGCGTGACCCCAGCCTTGTGAGCAAGTGGGCAAGGGGCTTGGAGCACCAAGGAGTCAAGAGACTCAGAGTTGAACTTGAAGATTACACTGGGGTTCACAGGGGCAGAATCCAGAGAAGCCCAGGGGAATGGAAGACAGATCTGAGGCAGGGCTTGGGGGATGGTAGAGGAAGAAGAACAGAAGGAACATTCTCAACAGATGAGCCAGGGGACTTCAGTCAGCGGAGGAGAGACTAAAACCCACAATGCCAAGAAAACTGGATTCTACCCTGGTTTTGGCACAAATCAAGTGTGGCTTTGAGCAAGTCATTTCCCTTTTACGGTCTTGAGTTTCTTTAACCCCCAAAAATGAAGGGCTTGGGTTGGATGAACTCTAAAGTCTTTACTATTTTTAAAAATTCTGAAATTCCAAATTTATCACTCCCTCCTCAAATGTCTGGACTTTTCTGGTCACCGCCAACCATGGAAAACAGGACCTCCAAGGACTTTTCCAGCCAGGTGTGGGGTGCCCCGTGAACCCCTCATTAGATATTCACCACCTCTTCTCGCTCCCCACTCCCTGCCCCCCATATCCCCATATGCAGATGGCTTTGTTTTCCAAACCTGATAGATGCTGACAGGTATATTGTCTCAGCATCAGCAGACTGCCAGAGGCTGCTCAAGTCAAATGATTTTCTTTCCCCTAATAACTTGGAGGATTTTTTTCTCTTAAAAGGCAAAAAAATAGAGGTCTTTTTTTTTTCAGGCCTCTTTTTTACCTTAAAGAGACAGAATGTCATTTATCTTCCACTTTAGCCCAAAGTCAAATGAAAGGAATGCTAAACAAAGACCAGCCTGCCTTGGAGCAGTCATTTGTGACTAGAGGCTGGGGAGAAAGGGGATGGGCCTTGGGGACCATCTCCAGAGACTGGTGATTGACAGGCTGAAGGGAAGCGGGGGCGGGTGGGATCTGAACGGCAGCCAGGAGGAGAGGCACAGCCACCCACAGAGGCGGGGGAGCAGGAGGCCCTGTGGGGTTGGATGCCTGCCAGATGGGGGGTATGGGGCTGGCCAGTAGGCAAGAGCTATCTGTGGGGGTGCTCATAAAGAAGCTAATTCAGCCAAGCACAAGAAGACAGAACAAGTCTGGGGTGGTCAAATTCGAACAGGCTTCATGATATGATTCTGTGACCCCAAAATTACTTTAGTCTTCAGAATAGGCCTCAATGCTGATGAAAATTGCCTTTTACTCTAATAACCTGTATTGTTTTTCATGAACAGTTGACCGGGATTGGGTGATCCACCAACCAACAAGTTCTTTAAGCTCCCCCCGAGGGATAAATATCTTAGCAGTTGTAACGATAATATAACGATAAATAAAATACAGTTCTTGCTCTCAAGAATCCCAGGATCTGATGAAGAGGACGAGACAGAGAAAGAAAAATAACAGGGAGCAATGCTAGTGAGCAAATGCTTAATGCAGAGGATGGTCATGCCCGGAATTCAGGGATCAGTTGGGGCTGAGGCAGGAAGGCTTCCTGGAGGAGGTGTCTTTCCCAGTGGTGCTGTAATGGATGGAACCATTTCATTAAGGGCTGCAATCTGACTGCAAGATGGAACCAGGGACACAGATTAAAGGTGAGTAGGTTTGACAAACTTAGAAAAAGGCAAATTGTCCATCTCAAAGAAGAGTGGTAGTGGCAGTAGAAGTGGGGAGGCTGCCATGTCAGGCATTGCCACCGCTTGAGCCTAAGGGACAACAAGATTTATGTACTCTGGGAATGGGGTGGGGTGCTTTCTGCCAGACTTAGTGGTAATTATAATCATAATCATCATCACTAACTTTTATTGAATGCTTACTCCAGCCAAACACTATTCTAAAGGTTTTATATGCACCATCTCATTTCATGTTCAAAGTAAAATTATGAGGTAGTTCTCCATTTTAGAGGTGAGAAACCTGAGGAGGCACTGAGAGTTCAAGAAACTTGCCTAAATTACCTCACCTACTCTCTAAACTTAGATTTCTTTAACTGTTTTTTTTTTTTAAAGATTGGCAACTGAGCTAACATCTGTTACCAATCTTCTTTTTTTCTTCTTCTTCTTTTCCCCAAGGACCCCCAGTACATAGTTGTATATTCTAGTTGTGAGTGCCTCTGGTTGTGGCATGTGGGATGCCGCCTCAGCATGGCCTGATGAACGATGCCAGGTCCGAGCCCAGGATCTGAACCAGCGAAACCCTGGGCTGGCAAAGCGGAGTGTGCGAACTTAACCACTCGGCCACGGGGCCAGCCCCCTCTTTAACCGTTACAGGATGACAATAGTAGCTTTTCCCTGCTAGGATTATGTCTTGAAGATTAAATGAGAAAATGCATGCGATGCACTTAGCACAGAGTCTGGTAAGTGGCAGGTGCTTCATAAATATTTGCATGCGCATCAGCATCACGGCTCTGAGGGAGAGATGCACATCATAGTGGCAGACCTATGTGGAAGCCGCTGTTTTGGGTCTCTGTTAACTCAGGGAGTCACAGTTTTCTGGCTAGAGGAAGTATAATTGGGAAAAGAGGTCGGATCATATCATGAAAGGCCTGGGATGCTTGGATCTTGCCTTGTGAAAAGGAATGTTCTATTCTTCCCTCTATTTCTAGCTCTCTACTTTGCCACTGCCTTACAAGCAACTCATAAGGACCTACAACTTACTGCTGCCCCCTCTTCTTCCATTTCTGATGCCTCTGCCTGCTAGATATGCCCAGAGCACTGCCCATGTCTGCAGGCGACACCCGGGGCTCACGAGGGTCTGATCTCCGCCTGGGCAGGCTGAGCAGGGCGCATGCCCTGACACTTATCTCACCGCTGGGGAGCTGTGCTTCTGAGTCCTTGGGTGGCAACTGTCCCCAGGAAGCTGTGTTCTCTTCCTAAAAGATCCTGGAGGGCAGAGGGAGCTGATCTCATCGCGTCCTCAGAGAGTGCTGGGTCCACTGTCTAGTTGTGCAGAAGGGAGGGCTGGGCGGGCTCCAGCCTTACCTGAGAGTCCCCTTAGGAGCCTGCACACAGCTGCTATGTGTGATCAGGGTACACGTTCTCGAGCAGCAGTGGAGAAAGGGGTAACTGAGTTGCTCTGGGGCTGGCTGGCTGCAGAAGATGGGTTCCTCCAGCACCTCCTAAAGAATGTGGCCAATCAGCCTGATGCCATGGAAAGAGCTCAGGCCTAGGAGGGAGAAGATTAACAGCTGGGTGACCCAGAGCAAGTCTCTGCCCTCTCTGGGCTGGAGCTGCCTCACCGGCACCTCTGAAGTCCGCAGAGAGCAGTGGTGGAGAGCGAAGCCTGGAGCCCTTTCTAGGTTTGGCTCCCCGCTGTACCACTAAGAAGCTGCATGACTTGGGGCAAGGCATTTAACCTCCATGAACTGAATGTCTTCGTTTGTAAAATGCATTGGTGCAGGATTATGAATTAATACACATACAGCTCTTAGAACACAACCCGGCACAGGAAACATTAGGCATGTTACTAGCATTACTGCTGCCACCACCACTGCACGAAGGGTGTGGATTAGTGAGCCTTTCTAAGGGCTCTGAAAAGTCTGTGGTTCTATTTCCCTGCACTGTGAGCACCGTTTAGATTCAGACTTAACTAGCATTTGCTGAGCGCTTACTACATGTGAATATATTATTGTATTTAATCCTCGAAACAAGTCCTATGAGTCCCAGGTTATTATGCTTATTAAGAAACGAGAAAATCAAAGCTCAGAGAATTTAAGTGAAGTTCTCAGGGTCACATAGCTAGCACATGGTAGATCCAGGATTCGCACACAGTCCCACCCAGTCCTCTTTCCACTCTAATCTGTCTGTAATGGGACAAAGGATTGGTCCTTTGGTATCAAGCTATCACGTCTGGCCAAGATTTTGGGCCAAAGCTCTGGTTCCAGGCAGATCCAGTTCTGGGCCTTAGTGTGTATGCTGAGCCGGTCTCAAGGGTAAGTGGGGGATTTGCCAATGAAAATGTTACCAGCTGAACCAGCATTAGCCAGCCATATTGGGGCTGAGATTGAAGGGAAACTAAAATTAATCCTCTCATTACTGGCCTGACCTGCAGAGGGATGGGCAGCACTGAGCCAGGAAGAAGTCTCATTAACATCTGCCGCTACAGTCTGCTCGCCTTTCATTTCCTCTGTCCCGCCTGGGAATGCTGCACAGGCACCGGGATGCCAAGATGCAATGTGTGTATGTACACACACACACACACACACACGCAGGCACACACTCACAACACGGACAGAATTAGGGGCTCAAGGATGCAGATCCTTGGGAAGAAGAGAAATTAGTGGCATATGTGGGTCTTCTCCCTATGCCAAGCCCCCTCTGAGGATATCAGGGTCAGAGGCCAGAGTCTTGCAGTCATGATGAGATTGGTCTCGGCAAATGTGTCCAGCGCTTGCCTGGTAATGGAGTGGCCCGGACCACTGACTGGCCTCAGCTCCTGTCAGTGAGAGGGGCTTCTGAATGTAGAAAGAAAGAGAGTGGTGACTCGATAAGGCCTGGTGGCCTGCAGTTATGTGTGGGGCTGAGGGCTGGGGAGTGAAGAGATAACTCTTCTGAGAGTCTGTGTTCTTGTTCTATTCTTGCAGTGGCACCTGGGGGAGGCAGGGAGGAACACAGAAGGTAGAGTCAGAAGGAGACTCAGCGGGTGGGGGTGGGAGGATGTAAGGGCTGCTGAGGGAGGGAAGAAGGCACTGTCAAACTCTCTGGATGGTCATCAGCCAGATGTGGAGACCAGATGGAGGAGACAGGCTGGAGGTGGGGGTGGGGAGGAGAAGAGGACAAAATGAGAGGAGGGTGACTGGGGAGGGCATCAGAGGCAGGTAAAGAAGGCAGTTCACCTAGATTGGCCGGCCGAGCAATGCCATCAGAGGGAGAAGTGGGAGGCGTTGCCAGGCCTCCTGTTAAACTGGTTGGTATGCCAGGACGGCAGAGATTGCCAGGCACTCCTGCTGAAGGCTCTGCTCAGCTCCTCCTCTTTACATTTCCACCATGACTTGAGCTCCACGGTACGCCCCCTGCCCTGTGCTAGCCCTTATGCCTCCTCTTCTCATTTCCACCCTCAAGTTCATTGCTGCAAAGTGACAACATTCCCAAGACTGCAGTAGTGGACACAGGACAAATCCCTTCAAGGAAATAAGTTGGTGTTTCTGGTCTCCCTGAACATATCTGGGATGCAAGGAAAATCGGATTCAGACCCAGCTGATCTGACACCTCCCTGGTGCTAAAAACTCTCTGGCCAGGCCCGGCCAATTGCTGTCTTTGGGGGAGCTAGGTCAGCTGGGAGCCAGCTGTGGTTGGAACTCTGCACACTGGCAACTCTGTGG
Source organism: Equus caballus (assembly GCF_041296265.1). Classification (NCBI taxonomy): domain Eukaryota; kingdom Metazoa; phylum Chordata; class Mammalia; order Perissodactyla; family Equidae; genus Equus; species Equus caballus. Next base: position 27,158,256 of record NC_091688.1, on the reverse strand, counting down.
GAGCTCCCAGACCCCTTAGAAAACAGAACTCAACAGCATGGCCACTGGCCCTCCAGCTGTGAGCAGACTGGCTGATCCTGCAGAAATGTTCAGGAGGAGGCATGTGATAAGTGGAGTGGAATGCCTGGAGACCCTTTACCTGAAGAGGAATCCAAAACTAGACTTAGACTGAAGGAGAGTGGGAAGGAAGCCTAAGGGTGAGTGTGGGGGGAGGATGAGGATGTGCCAGGTCAAGAACAAAGTGTGGGTCTTCCACCCAGGTCCACTTATGCCAACTCAGCATCCAACAGTGAAATGTGACCCCAAGTATGGACGACAGCTCATTGCTGAGCAAATGGAGCTACTCCTTCTGGGGAAAAAGGTGCCTCCTTTCTCCCCGACTGGATCCCCCCAGGGCTGGCGTGGCTGCCATCCTGGAGTCCTCTAAATGGGAGACAAAAAGCCTCCAGAATCCAAGTAGAAAAGGATAGAGGCTACCCAGCCTGAAGGAAGAGAGAGCTAAAATGATCCCTGAAAGATCCTATTAGGCTGAACAAGGCCTAAATTTGCTTGTATCCCTTAAAATTACAGGCAGCCTAGTGAGGTTGATATTCTCTGCTGGGAGATCTGGGGTCAGCTGGCTCCACACCAGTAGTCACTGCTCTCCTGGGGAATGGGCTGGAACTCTGGAAAGGTTATCCACAGTCCCAGCAGGGGATGAGAGCTACAACCTGAGGCCCTGGGGACAGAGGTCAGGCTGGAGAAAGGGTATAAGAAAGGCGATTTTCCTAAGAGAGCGCCTGAGAAAACCTGACAGCCCGAGACAGAAGACCCTTAAAAGATAGTTAAAAAGTGCCTAGGGACTCATTGGGATGGGTAAAGGGTTGGACACGGGTCGGTCTCCCACTGAGTGGTATCTTGGGGTTTTGTTTGAAGTGAACTGATGGATGGCTCAATTCTGTTCCTGTCTGAAGCAACCAAGCTTATGTACCCTCTTTCTACCTCCAACTTGGTGCTTTACAGTTTACAAAATGCTTTCAAAGTCAGGTTTGATTTAAGCTCACAAAAAGTCTGTTGAATAAACGCGTGGGGGCTTATTGCCATTTCACAGGCGAGGAAATGGAGGTCAAAGGCTGTTGCTTCCAGCATTAGTTCCCATCAGCATTTCCAATCGGATGGTAAGAGCCCAGTTAGCTAAATCTTGCAAAGCCTTTTAAATGCAGTGGTGGGCACCGCAAGGGGGGGGGGGCAAATGGCCTGTAATGAACTCTGGGGCCCATCCATTTCCATGGATGTGGGCAGGAGGGAGGGCTGTGACCTCTATAGTTCTCGATTCTGCATGTATCCATGTGTACCCTTATTGCCAGAGCAGGACACTTGGTCAACACAAGTGTGGGCTTTGAGGCTATACAGCAATATGACCTGGGGTCATGGAGAATAAGACCCAAATATCTTGGGGTCATGGAGGATAAAACCCAAAGATGATGAGTGACAAGGTCAGAATTAGGTTGACATAGGTTGGAAAAACCTTGAGAAGAATGGGAAAGATCAACTAGAGAAAGCCCCAAGGTGGGAAAGAGACAATCAAGGATGTTGTCCAGGTAGGCAGAAAATGCCAGAGAAAGAGTGATTTTACTCAGGGGAATGTAAGTGACTGAGGATTCATGGGGAGGTTAGATCTTGGTATGTCTGGCATGTAGCGCATGCTGGATCAAAGGCTAAAACCTGGAGTTATCTTTCACAATTACACATCTGATTATGTCCCTGACTTGCTCAAAGACCTTAAATGGCTCCCCTTTGCTGACCTAACTCCCACCTAAGAGCATGCCATTCATGATGGCTTACCACCTGGCCCATGCCTGCTTCTGCAGCCACTTGCCCTCTCTGTCTACTCCCTTCTCCTTGAGCCCTGGGCCCCTTGAGCACCAAGCCATGACAGTCCCCTGGGCTTGCTGTGCTCGGGTATACAGTGCCTTTGCACAGACTGTTTTGGCTGCTGCTGGGGAGTGGCCTTTAGCCTCTTGTCTAGCTCAGAACTCCTTCTTATATTTATAACCAAGCTCATATGCCTCCTATTCTTTGATGCCTTCTCCAACTTTCCCAGGCCAAGTCATTCATTCCCTCTGCTTAATTTAGGCCCCCAGCACTTGGTATGTATTTCTGTCTTGGTACTTGGTACATATCCCATGGCATTCCATTTGTTAATACAAGACAAAATGTGACATTCACCTTTGTATTCTTCCTACCTAACCCATTCAGAGTCGAGCATAGTGCCTAACTTATAACACACTCAGTGAGTTGAAGATTGGCAGAGTCCAGATTCTAGAACCAGGCTGCCTGGTTTGAACCCCTGCTCTGCCTCTGATTAACGGTATAACCTTAACCTCTCTGTGCCTCAGTTGCCTCATTTACAAAATGGGGATAATAATTACAGATACCTCATGGGATCATTATGAGGATTAAAAGAGCTAATTATGCAAAGCTCTAGGACAGTGGCACTTAGAAGTCACTACATGAGTGTTTACTGTAATGATTATTGTCTTTTGAATGAATAAAGAAACAACATGGAATTAGCAAGCTGGTCACATTTTTCTTCAGTGACCTCAGAAGAACTCATAAGGAGTGTAGGGGTAGAAATAAAGTTCTGATGACATGAAACATGGGATTACAGGCAGGAAAGCCTAAGCAATGGGCTATAGAACCAGACCAGTGGTTCTCAAAGTGTGGTCTCTGGGACCGGAGGCATCAGCCCCACCTGAAACTTGTTAGAAATGCAAATTTCAGGCCCCACCCCAACCCAGCTACTGAATCAAAAACCAGGGGAGTAGGGCCCAGCAGTGTGTGTTTGAACAAACTCTCAGGTGATACTGATGCACGCTTAAGTTTGAGGACCACTCGGCTAGACTTTGCCCATCTCTTATTATCTGGGTATAGTGTGTGCCCTGAGATTTCAAACCTGCTATTGCAGAAGAAGTCTGGGGCCTTACCCTGAGGACCGGAGAAAATATCAGGGAGAAAACACCCCTGTTGATAGTAGACAATGTGCATGGTCTCTACCATGCAGTAGGAGCTCACCAAGTGTCAACTGCTATCCTCTTTCCTCCTTTTCCTGTAAAGAAGTGGTACCAGAGGGATGAAAGAGAAAAAGCCACATTCCCAGGGCACTGCTTTTGGAGAATTCCTGAGTTTTTTGTAGTAGACAGGAGGGGAGAGCTAGAGCACAAGAATTGTGAGAGCCTTGCTTTGAGAATTAGTGCACACAATGTGCACCCTGGGTGCCCATTCTCTCATGGGCGTGGGGACAGTGTGCACAGGGACACTGTCACTCTCTGCTGAGCCTGAAGCTCAGCTTGAGGAACAGGTCGGGGAGAATGAGGGAGGAGAGCTTGGCTGGGGTCCAGTGTTCCTGACAAAGGTTTACATGGTGAGTCAGGCTAGCCCCAGCCTCCCCCCGAGAAAGGCCTGCAATGCCAAATGAAGGATTAAATCTTCAGGGGGTGGGGATGGGGGTGCTGCCTGCCTCTGCCTTCTCTCCTTATGTGTGAGAGCTAGCCGCACTCCCTTACCTCACACTGCACCTGGGCCTTCGGCCCCCCGGCTGGGAACCCAATTTTCAGGGTCTTGAATGAGGCTCAGTGCAAACACCTGTATCCATGAGGATGGGAGGAGAAGGGGAGTTCAAATGACTCACTCCTTAAATATACCCAATTTAGGATGATTTAGGGCAGTGGTTTGCAAAGCATGGTCTCTATCTAGACCCAAGAGCATCAGCATCCTCCGGAAACTTATAAAATCAGCATCGGGGAAATGCACATTTTCAGGCTCCATCCCACATCCATTAAATCCAAATTCTAGGGGTGGGGCCCAGCAATCTGTGCTCTAACAATTCTGCAGGTGATTCTGACACCTGCCCAAGTTTGAGAACCACTGGTTTAGGGCATGAGTTGAAGTCTTCCCTGTTTGGAAGGAGAGGGACATGTGCTATGCCACAGCAAAGGGGCCTCCCTGTTGCCCTGGCATCTAACCCTGCCACTCAGCGCCCCCACAAGAATGAAGCGTTCTGGGCTTGAGCCAGAAAGAGTCTCTAGTGACAGGACAGGAGGAGAGGCCCTGTGGGTGGTAAAGGGGGAGGAGGTTGCCACAACTCATTTTCTCTTTTTTCTCTTAACATGAAAGCCCAGAGGAGGCCTCAGCCTCCCTGCCATTGAAACTGGTAAATTACAGGATGATGATGGTGATATTACCAATAATGATGATAATAGCACCAATAACGTGAGGTCAGACAGGCACTTTCCCGTCTTCGGTCAAGGGGTAAGGTTGCAGCTTGGGTGTATTTGCTTCTGCTTTAGAGAAAACCCTGGAACCAAGCCAGCTCCACTTCCATGCCAGGGGGTGCAGCTGGGGCTCCTAGCCCTGTGTCCTCCCTCCCTTCTGCTGGATGCTCCCTCCGGTCAGTCAATTCCTCCCTCTGGGCACTGGGGTCTGCCCTGTGTCTGGGCAGGCGAGGGGCTGGGTGACAGCCAAGAGGCAGGTGGGACCCGCCTTCCATCCCCACTGGACCATGCTGTGGGTATTCATTCGCAGACTAGATGCCAGCCCTCCAGGTCAGAAGACAGCCCTGAGGAAGGCAGCAGGAGAGGTCCACCCTGGATGCTGCCGGCATTAAGATGATGAGAGCCCAGGGCCTCTGCTGGCCTCCATGTCTCTCAGGCAAGCTACAAAGAGAAGCCGGAGGCAGAAACCATGCATGTTGGGTAGGATGCTGCAGCATATCCAGAAATAGTTTGAGCTAGAGTCTCTCCTTAGAGATCTCTCCTCTCTCCCTTTGCCCAGAGAAACAGAGCGGAGATTCAGAATCTCAAGGAGAGAAAAGGTCATCTCATAGCACTCTCCTTCCACAATGGACCTCACCACCCACCCAACCCATCTTGCTTATTCTTCAAGATTGCCCAGGAGGAAATATTTCCCTAAACGCTACAGCGTTTCGAGGAGGATCAAAGGGAACAACCACATACCCAAGCCCTCCATCTCTCCCCTCTTGCTGCCTGCCGCCCCGCCCCCACGCTGGGCTTCAAACACCAGAGGAAATTAGCCCAAGGCCCCCTGTCATCGCAAGCACTGACTTGCGAACATGTGCTTAGGTTGTTTCTCCTCCACTCCAAGAGCTTTGGGGCAGCTCACTGGGGGCTTGTATTTTTCTTTTTTTTTAAAGAACTGTGTGTATGTTAAAGTCATTAAGGTTTGAAAAGGGGGTAGTGGGTAGAGGAGTAAAGGCCATTATATGGGAAGAGAAGAAAAATGACCTGTCTTCAGGCTGTCAACAGAGGAAACGCCTCTGCATCAGGGAGTGGGAGGGGGCTTGGTTCGGGGGCCTGAGCAGCTCCTCTGAGCCTGCATGGCCAGGAGCAGGATGAGGGCAGAGAAAAGGGTTTACCACTCTGTCTGTGTCTTGGCCGTGGCAGTGGCTGTGGCTGCCTGGGAGTGGACTATCACCAGGTATGTGTTATAGAGCCACCAACAGAGAAGAGAGCTGAGAAACAAAACAGAACAAAAAAGAGCTAACACTGACAAGCACTTCCTACGTATCACACATTGTGCTATATGCTCTGCATCCACTTTTACAGTGAATCCACACGCATGTGGGGAGATACTATTATTATCCCCATTTTACAGATGAGGAAACTGAGGGTCACAGTGGTTAAGTGCCTTGCCAGAAGTCAGTCACACAGTGAGCAAGTGGCAGACACAGGACACCATGGCCTGAGTCTTTTTGGAGACTTGCTCCAGTTAAGACCAACAGCTCATTGTATGGAGTTCCTGTCCCTCAGGAAAACCCAAAGCAGCCAAGGGGAGCTGGGGCAGAGGGCACTTAAGCTAAGGGTGTGGGAAAGCGAGTTGGGGGGCCTCAGGAGCAAGAATCACAGCTGCTATGTCCCTGGTCAGCTCAAGCTTTTGGTGTCTCCCCTCTGCTGAGGTTTGAGAAGGGATGATGGGGGCTGGCTCTTCTGGAACCCCAAACTCCCGGTCTTCCAAGCACCCCAGGAATCACTCAGCAGCAAAACTAGCCTCCAGGCCCTGAGCCTGCCTCTTCCTTCCTTTCAGGCCTTCATTTGCCTGAACAGGAGACAGATTTGCATGGGTGATTCTCTCTGGAGCAACATGGCGATGCGGAGGGTGAAGAGGAGCATCACAGAAGCTCCATCCTGGCTGGGCCTCTGAGGACCCTTGCATCCAGCCCATCCACTGAGCCTTCCTCATGCTGAGCAGCCCCTTCAAAGAGAGGCTGCTGCCTGCCCAGGCACTTTCGTCACCTCCCCAGGCAGAGAAGAGAGGTGGCAGGGGTGGGGGTGGGGCGCAGGGTAAGACCGTGTGTCTGTTATTTAACTCTCCCCCAGGTAGCTGGACCCTGAGGGTTTGTCCCGGGTCCCCAGAGCACTTGCTCCAAATCACTGCTCAAGTGACAGCTTGTGCTTTCTGTGTTAGAGGAGTTCTGGAAGGATGAAAGTCCCATCCCACTGGCTGCTCCACAGGCCTCCTTTGCCAAAACACACTGTGAAAGAACCCCTGACCTCCACCTCATACTTTCTCTGCTCCACCTCCCACCAACCCTGTTTGCTCCCCTCCTCCCTAGAGAGGGTCAGACAGCTCAGTAATTTAGGGATCACTGGCAAGAAAGGTGCAGAGGTCAGAAGTCAGTGAGGGGCTGGGAGGGGAATTTCACCCCTGCTCTCTGGCAGGACCCCCTCCTCCAGAGCCCACCTCCTCCCACCATCTGTAGACCAGGCCCCTATGGGCCTGGGAAGGTAGAGACAGGGCCTGGGGATGGGAAGTGGTGGCATGCAGATAGACAGGAGGAGAACGTGTATTTTTAAACTGTGCCCTGAAAAGTAACTTTGAAGGTGCAAATGTGCCCCTCTCGCTTTCTTATTTGGAAATTTTGCTAGGAGTGGTCCATGCTACATTCCCCTGAGAACTCAGCCGATTCAAGAAGTTCTTTTTATTGTCTCACCTCAACTCCCCACTGCTCTGGCTGCTACACGAACAAAGGCTAACTTACTTAATATCCCTCCTCTCTCTTCACCACGACCTGTTCAGTCTAGCTCAGCTCAGCTCAGCTCCAAAGTGCAGAACATGAGGCAGTGAGCGACTCACACTAGTTCAGGGAGCCGAGGAGCTGGACCACGAGAGGATTTCACTGCAACTCCACGGCTGCGAAAAGCACCTTCCCCAGCCCACACGAGTGGCGTTGTCTGGACATTACATTTATGGAATGTTAGCTCTAGAAGGGCCTTCCACTGCAATCTCCTCATTTTGCAGTTAGGGAAACTGAGGCATATCCGCCATCATTCTGCTGGCTGGTAGCAAAATAAGGGCTCCTGTGCAGTTAGGAGAAAAAGGATAGAGGCCTGACGAGCTGTCTGACAGCTGAGCCAAGCTATGGAAGGGATCTGCACCCAGTTCTCCTGGGTTCTTGCCCACCTTGGGAGGGGCAACTCAGCCTGTCTCTGAGCGGCCTGGTGAATTAACACAACTTCACAGGGTGGTCCCCTCCGTGGCTGGGGGAACCAGCAGAGGCCAAGGGGCCTGGATCAGAAAAGGAACACTTTCCTCCCCACCGAGCTTTCTCCACATATGGAATCCAGCCGGGGCTGCCAACCTCCCAGCCCAGAAAGAGAGCTTTTCCTCTCTTCCTCCTGCGTACCAGGAGGAACTGGGAAAGCTGAAGTCAGGGAGGAAGGTGCAATTTATTCAGTCTGGGATAGGGAATGAAAGCTCTTCTGGGGCTCCCTGCCCCTCCAGGGGTGAGGTCAGAAGAATAAAGGTCACAGATGGACCTGCCGTGGTATGGGAGAGGCACATGTGTTCTTGTGTGCATGGGAGGGAGGTGGGAGTGGGGGCACTGGGGTTTGATGACTCAGACAGGGGAGAAGCCACCGAAGGCTTACAGACCAGACAAGGGTCATCCTGAATCCAGAGGGAGGGCAGTGGGAGCCCTATGAAGTCACTTTCTTGAATGTCACTCACATTTCCTTTCACCCTCACTCTGCCTTCCTGTCTCTTTTTGCCTCTTTCCCCCTTAACCTTCCTCAGCAGCGAAGGGGGACCAGAGGGAGCTGGAAAAGGGGTCTGCAGGGCCTCTCCGACTCTGCTGACCATCAGCCGCCAAGAGCTGCTGCTGACAGAAAAGAAATGAAGGGGCCGAGATGGAGGGAGAGCAGATGTCTGCGGCTGCAGGATCTCTCTGCACTGTGCCCCACCCCCGCTGCCTCCTGGGGTCCCTGCTGCGGATGGGGGGCCGGGGCCAGGTGCCGCGGAGGGCGGTTCTCAGCGGGAGGGCTGGGCCCCACTCCTGCTCACTCCACCTCTCAGCTTCTTTCGCCTGGAGAACAGATCATAGAAAGGGTCTGTCTGGAGTTTAGGCTGTGAATATGGCTCACTCTGGGGCAGATGGAAAATACACTGCACTGTGTCATCTTATAAAACTGTCTCCTTTTCCACCGAGACTGACAGACAGATGATTCTCCTTAAGGCTTTAAAGTCATCCTAGACTTCCAAGTTGTTTCTACTTCCTCTTCCAGAACTGAACCATCAGTACAGTAGCCACCACCCAAGTGTAGCTATTTAAATTTAAATTAATTAAAACTAAGTAAAATCAGAAATTCATTTCCTCAGGGGCAGTAACACATTTCAATCTCTCAATAGCACTTGTGGCTAGTGGCTACCGTACTGGACAACACAGATATAAAAAGTTTCCATCACCATAGAAAGTTATTTTGGACAGTGCTGTTCTAGAAAGGTCTTACTTCAGCCTAATTTTCATTCGCAGTTTCTCCAGATGCTCACATGCTGGCCTGCTCCTTAGGAAGGCGGGAATGACTGGCCCTGAGGATGGGCGTGGGGTGGGGTGAGAGCGGGCGGAGGGCAGGGAGGTGTAGGAAAGTCTATTATGTTTATTTTGCCAACCTGTGTGCTTCTTTAGACCTTGAGTCTCTTCGCTAGGACTAAGCTATTCCATTTGCCCGGGGAGGAGGGGGCAGCTGTCGATAGCAGAGGAGGAATTCAGGTGGCAGCTACAGCCAAATGGGTTTTGCAATAATATCCTGCCTCCCGTCCCCACCCCTGCTTCAGAAACACCAGGGAAGGTACAGCAAGGGCAATCCTAGATAAGGTGGGTGTAGTGTCATTAGCCCGACTTACTCATTGCACCCCGGGGCCTCCACTGGGCAGGCGTAGGCAGGGATGGGGACGGGGGACACAGGCTAGGATGAGGCAAGCGGTTATGCTTCAGTCAATTTTGAAAGTTGTTGACATGATGGAGATGGAATGAGAGATGCAGAGTCAGATACTGGGCACGCCCAGCTGAGCCTGCCACCCAACTCACTCACAGGCCTGGCTGCCCTCCTCAGTCCAGGAGGTCCCTTGATGGAAAGAAGTCGGGAAGAGCACATGCATGCATATGCACACACACACACACACCATGCAGGCATGCACACACAACACACACACAAGCACAGACATACATATACACCACACACACACACACCACATGCATGCCATGCAGGCATGCACACACACACACACACACACACACACACATACCACACACATACCATATACACTCCCACACACATGCACACAAACACAGCATACATGCATGCATCCACACATACACACACACACCATACACATACCACACATGCATGCATGCACACAGACACAAACACCACACACACACATACCACAATCTTACCCCACATGTACACACACACCACATACATAAACGCATACATACTTATACACCATACATACCACACCCCCCACCACATGCTTGAGTGTGCATGCACACATACCACACATGCACGTATGCACACACACCACACAAAAACATGTACATACACACATATATACCACACATACACCATGTAGTTCCAGGGAGATTTCTGGAAAGAATCTTTAGACCAATTTCCCAGTAAGCCTCAGCTATTCCTCCTGGCTCCAAGGAGGCCAGCAGCTGGTTCCAGCTAAGCAGGCAAGCTACCCAAAGCCTCTAAAATCAGGGTCTGGGCCCCTCCGAGGCCAACAGTCCAATTAAGCTTTGTTCCCACAGGTGGAAAGCAAATGAATTCAGAGCCATTCCTTCCCTTCTTCGGGCATTAAGCCCTCAGACCTCCCACCTCCCCCTCAGCACCCCTGCACTTTCCCACATGGACTCCTCGCCTCTCACACTCTGCTCTGAAGATTAGGTTACTCAGGGATCACAGACCCTTAGAAATATTTCATTCCAAGATGTCCTCTAGACCGTGGGGACCTGCCTGAATAGTTCAAAGGAAAACTCTGGGCTGAGAGGCATGGCCTCCATTAGGGAGCCTCTCAGCCCAGGAGGCAGGGCCCCTGGAGATTAAGGCCAAGGATCCTTGTACCTTCCATGATGCCATTTCCTTCTCCCAAGGGCCCGAAAGAGCTGCGGGGAGATCCTGGTGCTCCACTCTCCTCCCAGAGGCACCTCCTCCTCCCTGCAGAGCTAATTGGGAAGACTGGCATAAATATATCCATATATCTCCCTATAAATACACACATCTTTAGCTATATATATCTTTTCTTCTAAAGACTTGGCAAGAATTCCCTAGAAGCCTTTTCCATGACACAATAGAAAAGCGGCGGAGTCATCAGTTCGATGGTTCCCACAAATACCGCTTTGGATTGACCTTTGCAAAGCTCCCTTGAACTTTGCTTCCAGTAACTCAACCGCTTCTACCCTCACCAGCCCCAACCCCGTGGCAACCACAAAATACAACTCGGTTTCCTGAAGCTGCCGCTTTATTTCTCGTGGGCCTCTGTCTGAAAGCAAAAAATCCATTGCTTTTGACCTATCATCTTAAAAAAATAGTAGGCTTTGTGTCTGAGCTCCAGCTGGCAACAGGAGGAAATTAGCTGGGCAAAGGGATCCCATGGCACTCAAGGACAGTGTGGGTAAGGATGGGTGGTAATGGTTTCCGAGTGGGCTAGGCCTCTGTGGGCAGATGGTGGGGCCCACTGAGGAGCCACCTATGAAGGCTTAGCGACCACTGGGGCGGTGAGCAAGGATGTGGCAGGTCTCCTTGTGATGGCTCCTTGGATAAACAGGAGAAACTGCAGGGTGCAGGCAGAGAGCTGGAAAAGCCAGCCAGGTAATGACTTTCTGAGGGAGTTATCATTAGGCACAGGTTCTAAGAACCGTATCTTCATCACCCTGCATCAGCATTTGTTGGAAGGAGGCCCAGGAAGGGAGGAGGGAAAGGCTGGCTCTTCCATCATTTTTTTCCCTCCACCATTAAAGGCTTGGGTGGGCGGAGACAGGCCCTGTGACTTTTCTTTGTGGTATTAAGATCCTAGCCACATGTTGACATCACATTTAATCCTCAAACAGGTTTTCTATTCTTGATTTTCAAAGTGGGGGTTCGAAGAGGAGATTCATAAGTAGAGAGTGGAAAATGCAAAGGACTATGAGATTCAACAGAGAAAAGCAGAAAATGTAATTTGGCAAAAAAGCAAAAGGCGAAAAACAAAAAGTCCCAAGCCCACAAGTCTACCTCCTATAGCCTTTCTTCTTCAGTCTTCTTTCTTTAAAAGTTGGGTTGTTATCTTTGCAACAGAGAATGCCAGCAGGTGTTGCTGGCAGCTGTTTAATGACAGTGTCAAGAACGTCTTTCAGGAAGGTAGGCTCGGAGGCAGGGGGCGGTGATGGAGAAAATGGGGTGAGGGAGGAGTGGGTGGCCCCACCTCTGCAGAGATGTAGCTAAGGACTGGAGTGCTGCCCTGGGAATTGCAATGTTATTTTGTACAAAATTCTTCCTGTAGGAAGTAAGGGGGAGGGGCAAGAGACATATTTCAGTGTTTTGTAGACCTAAGAATTTTGAGCTGGAATTATGAGCAGCTCACTGTGTCTTTGGGCAAATATCTTAGCTCCTCTATTCTGCATCTCCCCTTTCTTCTTATTGTTAGTCACTGTCAAGAGGATTAAATAAAAGGACCTGAAGTCTCTTGGAGAGGGATCCCAGCAGACCCCAGGGGTGATGAGCTCTGCAATTATTCCACATCTGGAAAAGGTAATGGCTTCCAGACTGGCAGGGGCATGTCACAGACCAGCAAGAGGAAGATGCTTTTGTTACCTAGCTGATCTCAGTTCCACGGTGTGTGAGAGACACTGTGGGAGGCTGGATTTGGAAGGGAGTGGAGCAGTAGTGATAGAGCCTTCACAGCAAATGCATGCCTCAGGAACGTCCGGAATCTGAAATTCTTCTCTGCTCTGTGCTCACAGCTTAGTCCCCTACCACTGACCTCGTGAAGCAAACCTGAAGACCTCTCATGTCAAAAATCTTCCTTAGAGAGACCAGGACAGCCAGAGCTGTGGGAAGTTGTCCTCAGGGTACTCTGCCACCCGCCCCCCCCTCCCCGAACTGTTACTCCCCTTCCTGTTGGGACAATGACCAAGATCTCGTGAAAGTTCCTGGCATTTTTTTCCTCCACCTGCAGGGCATTACCAGGCCATGTACTCCTGGAATATAGCCTGCAGATGTCAGGTCTCTCTCTAGGCACTTGATCATTCTATGTTTTCTTTTTTTTAATTGGAGGAGTGGTGGTATTTTCGCCTCCCATCACATATGTAACATATGTAATTCATGGGGAGGAGGGCATAGGCTTTGGGGCAGCAGTTAAAGCACCTCCCCATTTGTTTGAGCCCCTGGAAAAAACCCACCTGGAAGGATGCGCATACCCGCTAGCATTTTTCAAGCACCCACTCTCTGCCACGCACCAGCACCATGCTAAAAGATGCACGTATCTGACCTCATTTAATTTCCAAAGCACCCTTCAAGGTAGGTATCATCATTCTCATCTCACAGACAAAGAAACCAGATCTCCATAAGGTTAACTAATTTTCCCAATTTTGTCTACCTCATAGATGGCAAAGATAGGACTTGAACCCAGATGGTCTGATTCCACAGTCCATATTCTTCCCATTACACATGCTGCCCCTGTCCAAACAGCCCACCAGGCAGGAGCCACAAATAAAATACCACACCTCCTACAGTCCGCACTAAATCAGCACTGGGAAAAGCTGGAGGCAGGCAGAGAGCAGATCTTTATCAAGACACTTCAGGAGCAGGAGAAATAGTTCAGCCCTTCTCCCAGCCAAAGGTTGGCTGTGTTTGCAAGATGAGAAACATTTTGCGGGGAGAGGAAAAAGGATGCAATCTCAAGCTAAAATCACCACCCACACCAAAATAAACCTGAAGGCAAACTGGGGCCTCAAGGATTTTGTTCAATTGCTCATGTGTGTGTATGTGACTGTGTGAGTATGTGTGGGGGAGAGGGAAAGAAGTCGGCAGGAAAGGAAAAGGAATATCTTTTTTCATACCCAGTGACATTTATCAACTACACTCTCCTCCCGAAACTTATGCTTCTCCTTCACTTACTTATTTCAACACTCTCTCCTGATCTTCTGTAGAGAGCTAGCACGGTCTAATGGATGAGCACAGACTTGAAGGCCAGCAGACCTGGGTTTGCTCTCCAAACTCACCACCTCCTGAGTTGTCCAATAAATCCATATTACATGAGCGAATGGGAAATAATTTAACCTCCCTGAGCCTTAGTTTTCTCATCCGGAAAGATAAATAGTCATAGTACCTGCGTTGCAGGAGGATTAAATGAAGTAAAGTGCTTAGCACCTCGGTTGGCACATAGTTGATGTTCAGTAAATGTTTGTTGCTCTGATCAGTTTCTCACCCTCAGTACTGTGACATTTGGGCAGGATAATTCTTTGCTGTTGGGGCTGTTCTGTACATTGTAGGATGTTTAGTACCATCCCTGGCCTCTATCCACTAGATGCCAGTAGCACCTCCTGCCCCAGACGTAACAATCAAAGATGTCTCGAGACATTGCCAGATGTCCAGAGAATTGCCCCAGTTGAAAATACTGGCTTAATGGAATTAATAGTGATATTTGCAACCAGTAATATATTTGCAAGCACACAGTAGGCAGTGATAGTAACATTCATTTTTTTTAATGAGTGAGTGAATGTATGAATGAACACAGTAATAATGGGTGTAGTTCTGCATCTTCAAACCTTTGGTGGCAGGAGGAGTACAGTCTACTAAATTTTGGACTCCAGATGGTTGATGGAATCACAGAGGGGTCTAGGAAGGGCACCACCCGGCCTGCCTTGGTGTCTGCTGCCAGATACGTTTGGGACAGACCTGGCAGCTGTGGGGATTTGTAGATGGAGCATTGACAGGTGAGTGAGGCTGTGAGCTAAATGAGGCTGAAGGAATTTTCCCCTCGGGGAGAGGGCACTCCCAAAGGGATTTGCCGGCAGCAATGATGGCTTGAATTTCTGTGTATGAAATGTGATGGCTGGAATCATGGGCTCCCCTGAAAGAATCTCATCCTTTGCCCATGGCCAGCCACAGACATTGATGGGAACCCATGAAGTCCTACCTTACTTGAAGCATAGCACACATCTGCAAGCCCCTTTTGACTCACATCAAGAAGATGCCTTACAACAGGGGCAGCGAGATGGCTCCTGCCCGAGGATTTCTTCCTTCCTTCCCCCTCCCCACATACCCCTCTCCTTCCTTCCTTTTTAAATAGTGGTTGGTACTCTAGGCACAGAGACGACAAATGCACCTCCTATCCTAAAGTTGCTGTGTGTATGGAGGGGCAGAGAAAAGGAGAAAGGGCAATTACAATATCTATAATAATAATAGGTAACATTTACTGAGCACTTACTCTATTTTGGACACTGACCCATGCGCTTTACACTTACGAGCTCATTTACATGTCCCTCATGACAAGCCTATGAGGCAGAAACCATTATCATTTCCAGTTTGCAGATGAGAAAACAGGCACAGCGAGGTGAAGTGACTCTTACTGTCACCCGGATATTAAGGGGCAGAATCAGGAGTGGAAGCCAGGACACCTTGGCTCTTGGGCCTGGACTCTTCTTACCCACCGTGCTCTTCTGCTCTGACAGCCATGTGATGCACTGCTAGGAAGAACACAAAGCGGGGCTTCCTGGAGGAGGTGATGCCACAGCATCTTGAAGATGAGAAGGTGTTAGCTGGGTGAGCGGAAGGGGGAAGTGTTCCTAGTCTGAGAGAACAACATACCCAAAGTCCTACTGGAGGTGAGAAGAAGTGTGGAGACATATCAAGGTTCCACGGGGCAATTCTTACCCTTCCCGTGTGGACTCCTCTCCCCTGGCCCCATGGCTGGGTTAGGGTCCACCCAGCTGACAGGACTTATACCCTCTGGCCTGGTCTGGCTCTCTAGCTACACTCACTCGGAGCTACCTATTTGGCCTCCTCTCCCAGTCTGTGCTGTCTGATTTGACTTTACGACCAAGACTGGGACCTAGGTTCTGTCTCCCGCAAGCATAGCCCTCAATGTTCCGCTCCCTCCAAGTGTCTGATCTATTCTCCCTGTCTCACCCTCTGGCTCACCTCTTGGCCCTAATCTGGGTTCTTTCAGCCTTGCCTTGTTCTGCTGCCACAGACCCCAGGTTCGACGGTGGGAGTTTGTGTGTGTGTATGTGTGTTACATATGTATGTGTGTGTGTTGAGTGTGTGAGTGTATGGCAGGTGGTGAGTGTGGTGTATGTGAGCTTGCTACAAGGGGTACCCACCATGTGATGGTCAGGCAGGCCCAACATTTCATCATCTGTCATATGAACCTATTACTTTTTAAACAACAAAAAAATCATATTCGTAACCCTGATACATATAAAATAGATGAGAGCAAGATGCTTGGATTGAAGGAGGATGTAAGTGGGAGACTGGAGTGGTCACCCTAGAGTCTGGAGGCACACTGTCTAAAAACCATTAGACAAACAGTCAAAATTTTAGGGTCAGAGAAGCTTTGAGAATTTGATGAAAGCAATGGGCTCTCTACACAAAAATTATAGATCTACAAATGTTTACATAACATTTTTTTCATAGAACATAGACATCCTGAATCCTAGAAGAGATGTTAAAAATCCTGTGCATTCAGCTTCTGCCATATCCTCCTATTGGGTCTCCCTGCCGCTCTGACTTTGCAAGGGAAAGTTATAAGACATTGGTGGCCGCAGCACAGTGAATGATGAAACCCAGAGAGTCCTGATCTTGCTTCGTTTGCTCAAAGAGAGCAGACGCCTGGAGTTTGGAAAGCACAACCATCTTGTGCTCAGATTTCTATGACAGGGGCACTGGTGTTAATGTTGCTCCCACACAGCCAGCTCTAAGGGGTGTGGGTATCAGAGATGATTTATGCTTCAGTTTCCCCACTAGCTTAATGCTCACATATCTAGGCTACGATTAGAATGAGACAAAGGATGGGCATCCAGGTTCTTATCTGTGTCATTGCTGGGTGATGCTGGGCAAATGAGTTGACCCCTCTGGGCAAGTTTCCTCATCCATAAGATCACAGCCCATGAGGTGATCAGGATTACTAAGATGAGCTCGAAATAGGCGATATATACATGAAACCTCTTCATACACCTCAAACCACTAAACAAGTTTAAGGGTGTTGTATTCTTGGCATTCAGAGACACTGACTGGGAGATTTATACCAGGAGAGTTGCCTTCTGGACTGGAAACCAGAGAGGATAATGGAGATCACTTTTACTTAAAAGGGGCACATTGAGGCTCAAGATATCAAATGAGTTGTCCAGGGTCATCCACTGATGAGTCCTGGGAGTGGCGGAGGGAGCTCACAGCTGAGGGCACTTAGCTCTGGACAATCCCAGCAACATCCAGTGGCCCTGGAGTCATCTGCTCCCTTGTCTGAGGCTCCCGTCCCTCGGCCAAGGAAAGTGACCCTGGGAATAGCTTGTTGCCACAGCCCCTGCTCCTGCGTACTCAGGTTGGGGCTCATGTCTGCTATGAGATGCAAATTAACTTCTAAGTTGGCAGTGATGGGAAAACGAGGAGGTTCTTCATTGGGTCCGCCTGCTGTTAATGAGCTGATCTGGGGGAAGAGACTGAGTGCAAATGAACAATCACCACCCGGAGTCGCCGGAGTGCTGGTACAGCCTGCCCCATGCATGTGTTTTATGCAGCGCGCAGGCTGCCGGTGCCTGGGGCCCGCAGGCAGGTTTATGAGATTAAAGCCCAGTGCCCAATAAATAATTTAGCAGCTTACTGCAAAAAAACATACATGCAGTATAATAGCTACTATCTCCAGCAGTCTGATGTGTACATACATTTTAAATGCACATCACTTTCATCTACACGTTTCCATTTGATGCAGAATCCAAAAGCAAATAAGGAGGAAAAAACCATCACCTCCACCCTCTGTGTATGTCCTGCCACTAAGATGGGCTTGATGAGAAACAAAACTCCTCAATGCACTAATTACTCAGGGCTTTGCTGGCTGTCCTTCTCCACTTCCCACCCCCCTCTATCTTTGCTCTATTCCTTGTTTTTGGTTGCTGTTTGTGTGTGTAGGAAGAATCTGAAATCTCCACTAGACGAATTATTCATTCAGAATTTGGTTTTCTTCTCCCAGGGGTGCCTTTTATGGAGCAAAGCTGGCCCCAGGTGCTGTCTCGTGCAGCGCACAAGTGACTTGCTTGTGGGTGCAGCTCAAAAGCTGAAATAAATAAATATCACCACTGCGGCCACCAGAATCTTGACTGAAGTTTTAATGAGCCAGAAGAAGTAGTGATTGATTGGTAAGCCTTGGTCTTGGGCATGAGGGAGGGGAAGAGTATTGGAGAAAAAAGGAGGAAGCGGTGGTTGGGGTAGGTGTCACAGGGACTGAGGGTGGGAGAAGGCAGAGAAACTTGCAGGAAGCTGCTCCAGGATCCAGAAGCATCAATGGGAGATGAGTGGCACAGTAATCTATGTAGCAACATGAACTGGCAGGAGAAAATGAGGCCAAAGGGAACTATCCTCTCCTTATTGGAAAGTTTACTGGTTCTGAACACAGTTAAGGGACAAGTGGCTACAATGGGGGAGACAGGCATGTGGGAGAGCGGTAGGGTTTCCCTCTAGCTTTTGTGGAAATCTGGGAGGGTGGCATCCACTTCTGCACCAGCCCCTTGACTCTTCTGCTGTGGGCAGCATCTACCCCAGACCCACCAGCCACTGGGCTTGCACAGACCGCACCAAGCTTACCCCAGCCCCCTACATTTTGCACCTCCTTGGCCTTGGATGCATTTACTGCCAGTGGCTATGGTTTATCTCCCGTTGTTTATGGCCTGAGACAGGCTGCCTACAAATAGCTCCCCAAAGAGTGGGGAAATGCAGGCATCTGCCATTCTGTGAAGCTCTTTCCAGAAATGAAAAGGACAGTCATAAAATGTTGCATGGGGAGGGGAGTGGAGGGTGGGTAACATGCATCATAAAAAGAGTAATGGACTAATGCTAATACACAGACTGGCTGCAGCCCAGGGGTGTCTGCTGAGCTCAGACATAAATATTAGGGAGGCACCAAGGAGACAGAATTTTTATTTCCTTGATTTGATGGTGGGGAGAGGTTGGGCATAATTTTTTCTCTATTTCTCTGACTGTGGCCATTCTTCTGGGGATACCACCAATCTGTCTGTGACTGAAGCTACTCAATGTTTTATGGCTTCCAGAGTAGTCAAACTCTTGGAAAGACTGGAGGTGCAGGAGGATTTGTGGGTGCATCCTATTGCCTCATAGGCTCAGTCAGTTTTGGGGTTTTGTTTGTATCATCCAAGATCTTGCAAGTGATAAGAGAACAGAATGGTGTGAGGATAATTACGTTGAATGTGTGCTCGAATGCATATATGAGTAACTACGTTCTTGCCCAACATCAGGCTAATTTTCAATATTAAAGGGACTGATTTAATGTTCTCCACTTAGTGGGAACCAAGCCAAAAGCAACCCCAACAATAACTCAACAAGGATCTCCATCCCCTCTCAACTTCAGGTAGAAAGAGCAAAATACGTGTTTGTTAATTAATGAATAATTCAGGTACTTGAGGACTCAACCACACATGTTTTCTAGGGTTTTATAAGGAAAAGTACTTACAGTCTCTGGCTAATGTTGGCCATGGCCAACTGCTATCTATCCACACATTTGCCTTTAAGTGTGCACTTAGATGAAATGGGTCAATGTACAGTGCATGTGTGGGGCAGGAGGCAGAAGTGAATAAAAAGCCTGTATAAAAAGAGCCTGCAATTTGGGTTATGCTAAGAAGCTTTTGCCCATTCTCGATACTCTTGAAGCACTCAGTGCCTATGGGTTGTAGTGGAGCTCTAGGCCCTGAACTCAAGGATGGATTCAATTCACCCAAGACTCTGGATTACTTGAGAATAAAGAGAAGCAGAAGAAATTCCAGTGCCTATAGGGGGATGAGAAGGCCCATTCAGCCTTTTAGTGTGCGGTGAGGAAAAGACTGAAGGTAATTGGTTCATGCTCCCGTTCACCACTTGTTTGAGTGGAGTTAATTTTCTGTGTGCTGACCCTAAGAATGGGTGGAAAATAAAGTGGCATTCTTCTGAATGCCATAAGTACCAAAAGCTATGGCTTTCGTCCTCCGTATCTGGGTATATGTGAGTGGAGAAAGAGAAGGGGGGGTAGGGAATCTTACCAGGTGTAGAAGACCTGTGATAAGCAATTTAGATACTTCTTCAACCTTATTATGATCCTTATTAAGTAGATATTATTATCCTTTTTTTAAAGACGAGAACTCTCAATTCCAAATTTCCAAGAGGTTAAGTAACTTAGCCAGGGCTGCATACTTAATAAACAGCAGAGTTACGACTTGAACTCAAACCATTGTCTTTTCACAATGACTTAAAAATATGAAGGGAAAAAGTCAGTAAGTGATGGTTTGGAGGAAAAATTATTTTCAGTCTAAAGGTCAAAAGAGCAGGCACTAATGCATCCCTTATTCCAACTGGTGCATATTATGATTCCAAGTGACAAGGGAGGGGCTCACCACATGTGCTGTTGTTGGAAAAGGGTTGGTGAGCCCTTGTGTGAATGGTGACACGTGACTACTCAGACTGAGAGTGAAGGAGGCATCTCGAGTCTCCAGTGTTGAACTGGGGGACTGATCCTAATAAAGGGCTGGGCTCCCAATGACTAAATATGCTACAAATTTACCTGGAAATGCATCTCAACATAAAAGAGAGCTCATCCTTTCCCACCATGTTCCATAGAGGGTTCTTTTATATGTGAGGTTAACCAGTGCTCTGTGACTCAGGGAGCTCTCTGGCGGTGGAGGGGAGGGAGCCTTGGGATCAGCTGCGAGTGGTGGTTTTGCCTAATCATCCACCTGGAAATGAGGCCCAACTGGGCCTATCAAGAGATAGGCTCAGCCCCTTTCCACCAAGCATGGGAAATAAAGAAATGTTCCTCTTCCCTCGGTTGGTTCATAGCCACCTTAAAGTCTGAGAAAGAAATCACCAGTTTCTAGCCTCTTAGCCTAAGCTGACTAGTATGACGTTAGTCTAAGGAAGACCTTCCTGACGGTGAGCTATTTGAGGTTTGATCATGAGCAACCAACGTTGGCTCTGGAATATCCTTTCCTGAAGACTTACTTCAGAGAATAGGAGAGATACCTAATTGCTGCCCACAGCATTGGACAGATAGAGTCTTCCCTCCAGCCTCACCTTTACTTGCAGGTATTTCAGTAAAGGCCCAATACAAATATAGAATGTATAATTTTCACATCATTCTCGGCAAATCCCAGGTGCGCCCCATTAGCAGAGTTCCAAAGATGCCATTTTCTATCAAGAAAAAGACATGCTGCATGGTAGTGCTTAGCTCAGGGCCCTATTAATAGCAATCCTAATTATATGGCTGCAAATTTAATTCATAGCAATGATTAGTGTCAGAATCAAAGGCATCAGGCATCAATATTGATGGAATTGCATAAGCCCCATAAACAGAGAACAAGCATTTGGGCCCATCCCCCCAGCAGTGGTTTGCTGTTAACTATTTCATTAATGTCTCTTCCAATTTTGCCAGATCAAAATGACTCCATTTCTCAGTGTCCTCCTCTCCCCAAAACCTTTGCCCGGCCAGCTCTGAATGGGTATGACTGGCAGACAAAGATCGCAGACAGCATCTTTGAAGAAGAGCCTGGGGCTCAGAGGGATGCACGGGTGATGGGCCCAGGCCCCACGCTTTACACAGCAGCTCTTGGCCCTGTCAGCAACACTCCTTTGTCTCCCCTTCAGAAAGCTCACAGCAAACAATGACGCCTGGAGAAAGGGGAGTCAGCTGGGGACTGTGTGTGGCACAAAAGGCTGCCACCCCATCCATTGTGGCCTGGACTGAGATGGGTAAGGAGGGGGAGGAGGAGGCCAGGGAGAGTGACACGGGCAGCGTGTGCCGAGGTGACAGCTGCCGCGTCCCGGGTTTCCAGGGCATCTTCGCTCCAAAGAGTGCAAAGTGTTAGTCCTGCCACTCTTCTCTCGCGCATTTTTTTTTTTTTTATTATTGAGGTCACATTGGTTTAAAACATTATATAAATTTCGTGTGTACATCATTATATTTTGACTTCTGTATAGATTGCATCACCTCATGCCTATAAGAATGGCTACAATTAAAAAGATAAGAAATAACAAGTGTTGGAGAGGATGTGGAGAAAAGGGAACCCTCATACACCGCTGGTGGGAATGTAAATTGGTGCAGCCACTATGGAAAACAGCATGGAGATTTCTCAAAAAAATTAAAAGTAGAAATACCATATGATCCAGCTATGCCACTTCTGGGTATTCATCCAAAGAACATGAAAGCACTAATTCATGCATCTTCTTGCAGCTCTCTGTGGGGTAGGTATTGGGTGACAGAACAACCAGAATCTTAGAAAAGTCCAATAGAGTGCAAAAAGCCAGTGGTTAAAAGTACAAGTCTGGAGTCAGAGATCTGGATTCAACTTCCAGCTCTTCACTTAGTAGCAATGTGACCCTGGCAAGTTACTTAACTTTGTTGAATCTCAGTTTGCTCACATGGAAAATGGACATAACATTAATCCTTATCTGACTAGGGTATTATGAGACTTAACTGAAAAAAACCCACTTAGCTCAGGGCTTAGAATATAGTAAGTACTTAATTTATAACAATTCTCCCCCACACCCAAAAAAAGCAGCATTCCTCAAGAGAGGACTAACATTTAAGACTTGAGATTCCCAAATCAATGTTCTGATTTCAGAACTTCTTAGCCCTAAGGCAAGCATTTTTTTAATTAAGTAAGCTCCTTGGTGGCCAGGCTCTAGTAAGATCCCCAAGACACGTGGAGGGAGGGCTTAGGGATACTGGTCACCCCAGAGCAAGGCTGTATGGTCAGGCCTTGGATAGGAAGCTCAGCTGGACTCTTGCCTTGCGGAGAAGGATCCCCAGACCACTTTTAAGGTTCTGATTAGGGAATGTTCGCATGAGAGGTGGAGTTAGTCTGACGTTTTGTGCAGCAGGAATGTTCTTCCATATGATACAGAGAGAAGGGCTCAAAAATTGGAATCTAAAACCTGGATTTTAGTCTTGCCCCTGAGGCTAAGACCCTGGGTGATTCTGAGCAGGGCACTTAACCTTTCCAGGCCTCAGCTATCTTATCCATAAAATAGAACAATAAACATCTCACCTGCCCCAAGTCTGTAGGCTGGACCAGTTTTCTGAGGTCCTTTCTAGCTATAAAGTCAGGGGAAGATTCCTGACCTTGCATCATGGAGTCCGTCTTCTCCTCAAGGGTCTGACCCTTCTGTAGAGTCTCAACTCTACGGCCTCTCCCCCTTCTTCGGTTGCGCTCTCACCAGCCCCCAAACGTGAAAACATGAGAATTCCTGATTTGTCACTAAAGCCTATGGAGGCCATTGCCCTTTTCAGGTTAGGTGGGGACACCCAGCTAGTGGAGTCGCCTTAAAGTAGAAAATCAGCATGCAGTTTAGGAAAGTGATGGCTGACTGGGACAACCCCAGTGGCACCAGGTAAACTTCTGCCTCCCTTGGAGCCTAGAAACCTTCCTGAAGGCTGACGCCAGGAGAGGGATAGAATCCCAGAGAGAGACTTAGAAGGACAGAATCTCAGGTTGACCTTCACCACCTTGCATCTCCATATGTTTCCTGCTTCCCTGGACAGAAGAACATTTGATAACAAGAAGGAAAGAGAAGTTCAGCTAGCTGCAACCTTTAGCTCCATCATCCTCGACTATACAAGTGACCTAGATGTGTGCTGGGCCCATCTGCACCTGAAATATTTGTAGCACTGGTTCCAATTCCCACACTTCCCTTGATTGACCTCGTAACCCCGAGCAAGTCCATAATCTCTCTGAATTTCAGTATCACCATCTGCAACAGAGCAGAGAAATATCCCAACCCTTCCTGTTCGTCAGAAAATGTTATGGGATTAAAGAGGTAAGATATCAAGGGAATCTGGGCCCTTGGAAGAAAAGGATGGTAATAGTATGGGAGTGGCTGTATAATACCCATAGTAATAGTGGTAACAGCAGCAGTGGCTGCCATTTATTAAGCACCTACGATGTATCAGGCTCTGTGTTATGTACTTTACATCCCTCATGTTTGGTGGACATAGCAATCTTGCAACACAGCACTAATGGACCAGTTGAGGAAACTGAGGTCCCCCCGAAATCACACAGTTAATCTGAGGCAGAGCTGTGCAGCACGAGGATATTATGGTTGGCTTGGGAACATGCAAATGGCCCCGTTTTAGTTAATTCTGCAAAGCTGCAAGAGTGGAACCGCCACTTCCTCCAGCCCTGCCCTGGGGAGGGGTCAGTACATATTGTTTGGTGATATGGGACTCGGAAACCTCTCACTGGTGACTAATGCAGCTGGATGCCAATGTCCAGCGGGATTAGATTAGTTCGGCTCAGCTGGTCTAGTCTTCTAAGTATTTTTTCCCATGACTCAGAGCTGGGGTGCAGGGGACAGGATTCTCTTCCTCCAACTGACCTTGCAAACATGTCACTAAAAAGGAGGCTGATCTGACGGCACCACTCCCCCAGGGAGCCAGAGTCGAAGCGGGCTTTGGGGAAAGCCTCAAAGATGTTAGTAATAATAATGGAAAGCACTTTCATGCCAAGCACTATAGTAAGTACTTTTCATACATGATTTCATTTAGCCCTTAGCTATGCAAAGTGTTTATTCCTACCCTGCTCCATGGAATAAAATAAATTGAGGCTCACAAGTTAAGAAACAATAGTAGTGATAGTTAAGTGCATATATGCTCCAGCTCGGCACCAAACTGTACATGAATTATTTCCTTATGCTGTATTTTTTCCATTAGCGCTTATCTCCTAACATACTATATATTGTGCTCACCTATGTTTTTTGGTCTGTCTTCCCACATTAAGATATAATTTTCATTAGGAAAGGCATTTTGACAGTTTGTTGTCTACTGTATACCCAGCAAACGGCACACAGTAGATAGTCAATAAATTTTCGTTCAATAATGAATTATTTCACTTAATCCACATTACAATCTCATGAGGCAGGTACTATAATTGCCCTAATTTTACAGATGAGGAAACTGAAGCTCAGAGGCCACACACAGCTTGTGGGTTGGAGTCAGGACTGCATCCCATAAGCTCAGATATTCTTTGTTATGCAAATTGGTCCCTATCCAAAGGCAGAGGAAGGAACCAGGCAGTCTTTACAGGTCCCCTCCAACCCTGAGATATAAGTCCACGCTCTGTAACAACAGGCAGGCAAAGCTCAAGGATGTGTATCTATGTGGTCTGTATTTTCCTAAAGATGAGAGCTCTGTAAACATCAGAACCTCGGCCTCTTGAAAATTTTGCATAGCCTATGTGGGTCATGTGGATTCCGTGAGCTTGACTCAGAACCCCCCTCCCCTGGCCCCCACCCCGAAACACAGTTCCCTGTGCTTCACTTGTCTCATGATAAAGCCTTGCACTCCAGGGGCTCACTCTTAAATTTGCGAAGCAGCCTGCTGAATACACAGCCTCGTGCCTCAGATAGGGGTCGCCCGAGGTTGAAGCATATAAAGCGCTGCACAAAAGGTGCGAAAAATAAATGAATCTTTAGTCTCTTCCCTTTCAGAATGGCTCTGGGAGATCAGGGCCTCCTCCTCGGGGGTCAGCTGGGGCTCTGGGTAGAGACTCACTCCCGCTCTCTACACCTGTCATGGTCAAGCAGGGGGATGTGGTGGCGAGGGGCGGGGGTGTGGGGGGATTCTGTAAATATGCCTCCTTCCCTGTGCCAACCAAATGCTGCCTTTCCCAGCTTTCAGAAGACCAGTTCTTCGGACCCAAGAGGCCTATAAAACAACAAAACAAACAGCGAGTTTGGCGGCGGGAGCCTGGGCAGGGAGCCAAACTCATTACTAGGGATGTGGTGGTGAGCTCCGAGCCACCACCCCACCTCTTCCATGCAGGCTCTGGGGAAGGGAAGAGGGCGCCTGCTCCCCACTATCCCAGCCCCCAGCTCTGCTGAGATGCCTGGGGGCAGCAAGGGCATCCGGTCAGTGGTCACAGACCCAGGAGAGCCTGCTAGGCCTCCTAGAACTGGACCTGCAGCCCTGGTTGTTTACTTGATCCAGGGTTCACACTGAGAGACGAGTGAATCATTTCCACTCAGAGGAACGAGTGGCTATTGTTTGGTGGGGTTGGCACAGAGAGAAAGGCATGTTTCTCAGCTTTTCATCCAACTTGGCCTTCTCTCTGCCCAGACAACCCCACCCATGAGGGAGCCAAGTAACAGGTTAGGAACTTCTGTGTGTTTTGGGAGGAAGCATAAATGCCAATGTCAATATTGCCAATGGAGGGGCCATATCACCTTGGGCAAGATACTCAACATCTCTGTGGCTCAGTTTTCTACTCTGTGACACGGGCTAGAGAGGCAGGGGGTAATCACCATCGTAGTTGAAGGATTTGAGGAAGATGGAAAGGACCATGGAAAGATATCTGGGAAATAATCAGTGTTATCAAATCACAGAGCAATAACCCCGGGGCTTGAGAGAGTCAATACTTTGGTGCTCCCGATGGATTCTTCCCAGCGCCTCAGCTCAGTTTTCCTGGCTTTGCATAGTAAACCATTTGTGAGATTAGAAAGAGAAGAATAGGATTGGGAGGTCAGGGCTTCCTGTGGGCTGCAGGCTGGAGAGCCTGGGTTGGTATGTCCCTTAGGGAAAGGCAGAAAGAATTTTCCTGAAGAATTTCACAGGCATTTCAGTGGCCGTGGTTAGCTAATGAGAAATAAGGTGGTGCCAAAAGAGGCCAGGGCCAGAACTGGAAAGGGGCTAAGTCTCTGAGGATTTGCAAACATGTCCAGGAGTCCTATAAACAGAGGGCTGGCGGTGTGGGGGGCAGTGGTGACCTGGGCCTTCATACATGCCTCCTTGCTGCAGGCAAGCCTACATCTGATCCACATGAGGCCGACGGCTGTCCACGCTGTTCTGGGGATCTCCAGGCAACAGCGTAAATGCTCTCCCCTTCTTCCACCCCAGTCAACATTTCTGAGAGCACCACTCCACCGTCTTCCAAAGACTGTTAACCAGAAAACAGCCTCTTTTCCTGTTACCCACCAGCAGTTCTCTTGTTTTCTTGACTCCTCATCCCACCGCCACGCCAACCCTCCCCTTCCTCCACCGGCCTATCCAACACATCCTAACTTCCTTCCTTTGTGAACTAGCCACGTCAACAGGAGTCACTCTTGGTGTCTGGTTCTATTCTAGTCAGTGCAAATAGGTGTGCGTCATGGAGTCAGTACCCGATAAATTTGAGGTAAATTTAATGAGCATCTAATTGTGTGAGAGATGTTGGATGAGTGACATAAATATGAAAAAGAGGGTCCATGTCCTTTGGGATCTGTGACTCTCAAGAGAATTGGACACGTTAGCAGCTGCTTCCATGTCAGATGCTGTTGAAGCAAAATGACATGCCGAAGGGGGTCTGAGGAGGGTGCTACTCTCAGCGCTTCACGGGATAGGGTAGAGGGGATGTCAGCATCCCTTGGGCAGCAGGTGAGGCTTCCAGTGAGGACAGAGAACAGAGACCACAATTCCTGCTGCTGTGCAAGACCCTGGGCCGAGGAGCTAGAGGAGGCCTGTAGGGTGGTAAAGCCAGGACTGAGGTGGCAGTTGGAGCAGCTGCAAATGGAGAGATAGAACGAGAGGGACTTTTCCCCGAACCCTGAGAGTCTGCCCTCCCATGTCCTGGTGTCCTCTGCCTTCTCAGCTCGGCCCTTTCCCTCCTGTGCCCCATGACTTGTGCCTGGATTGCCTCCTGAACTCCTCCCTTCAACCTGGGAAGTCCTAGTAGATGAGTTTGCAGTTCCTGTTGCCACTCCTCTCCCTCCATCCACGAGTTGGTATTAGCTCCCAGCATCTCTTATCTGAACTCCCACAGCCTGTTCTCAGCCAGGAGGAATGTCATCACTGTCGTCCCCTACATCTTGCCCCAAGCCTGCCTGCCCTCATCATCTTGGCCATGCCTTGCCTTGTCTGTGACAAGCACCTCCTCCTCGACCCTGAGGGGCTTTCTGCTAAGCTCTGAGGGCAAGTGCGAACCCAGCCATGACTTCAAAGCCCACGCCCAGGGTGCCTGGCCTCCCTTTCTGCTCCTCCTCTTTGCCACAGCCTGCCCTCCCTTATCACCCACTCCTACTGAAGGAGTCAGAGAGAAATAGCGGTGGCATCATTGTAAAGGTCTTGCAGCTGGTGTAGGAGCCCCCACTCTG
This sequence comes from Equus caballus, assembly GCF_041296265.1. Lineage (NCBI taxonomy): Eukaryota > Metazoa > Chordata > Mammalia > Perissodactyla > Equidae > Equus > Equus caballus. The sequence continues at coordinate 27,130,624 of NC_091688.1, read as the reverse complement.
CTTCCCTCATTAGTGACCATCCAGTCTCTGCTTGAATATTTCCACTGACTGGGAGCTCATTCCCTCTTGAGTCAACTCTTTCCATTATGGGACAGTTTGGCCGCAAGACACTTCTTCCTTATACGAAGTGGAAAGCTACTTTACCACGACTCCTACCCAATGACCCTATTCTACCCTCTGGGGACACACCAAATAAGTCTAATTCATCTCCCACGGCTCAGCATGCAGACTGTGAAACCAGATGACTGAGGTTCAAATCCTGGCTCTGCCTCTTACTTGCTGTGTAGCTTTGGACACATTTCTTTACCTTTGTTGGCCTCCATTTCCTCATCTATAAAATGGAGGTGTAACAGCACCTACCTCATAGAGTTACATAAAGATGAAATGAGTTAATAGATATAAAGCTCTTAGAATAACATCTGACCCATAATAAGTGCTCCATAAATTATATTATCTAAAGAAGGTTGTTTTGTCTCCAGCTTTACTCTTCTTTCCTTGGGTTAACATCCTTTTAAAAATATTCTTCACACAGCATGACTCCCACATCCTTCCAGCCCCCGTTTATCTCGCACTTTAGTTGGATTAACACTGTCTTACAATGCTATCTCCAATTTAAAGTGGAGCTACCACTTCTCACGACCTGGCAATTGTTCTATTTGTGTGGTGAAGACTAATTAACTTTGGTAAAGCTGCATCACACAGTTGGTTCATGTCGACCTTGTGGTCAGCAAAAATCCAAATACCCTTCTCACTTGGTCGTCTTAGAGCCTGGATCCTCACAGTGCTCTGTCTACCTCCACCTTCCACCTTGCCAAGTCCTCCAAGCCCCTCTGTGCACTCTAGACCCTCCCTGCCCGTGCCTTGCATCTTCTCAACGTGGTACCCAAGGTCTAGAATGCCCTTCTCTCTCACCCCCAACTCATCAGTTTATCTGTCTCATTCAGTCCTTACGCAAATCCTGGTAATCTTCCTCCCTGATAAGCCCTTCCAAGTGAATCACATGATGGCAGCTGGTTTCTCTGAAATTATTCCACCCTTGTGGTGAATCCTTGCCCATCTTCTTACCACCTGTAATGCACTGGCCCTTAGCCTAGGCAGGTGTTACACATCTTTATTTTCAGCTCTTATCCTTATTCTGCCTGTTCCTCCTGTGTTTTTGTGGCTCAGAAAGCAGTGGCCTCCTTTGTGATGTTCTCCATGTGTCTAGCAGAGAATAGTGTATGAGCAAGTATGTGACACAGCACATAACAGCACCTTGTGGTCATGCCACTTCTAGTGAGTCTCTGCTTCCTCTAAACTTCCCCGCTCAGGGACACCCTATTCCTACGGGCTGCAGTGGATGAGGGCTGGACAGCCTGACAGACGCCTAGGCAGGCAGGGAAGAAGTGAGTAGTGCTGACGCACCCTGCCTCCCTCCTCTCTCCAAACTCTTAGCTAGTTTTTTTCTTTATTTTCCTTCCTGTGTTGAAAGAGCTATGGGGCCTGGACCATGGTAGGGTTTCCTGGGGACATTCCATAAATTCTTCATGGGCCGTTTGTCTGGAGAGGGGCGGGGGCACGTGGGTGGGTAAAGGGGAGGCCAGCGGAGCCTGGGTGTGAGTATCAGGTGCCTCAAAGAAGTGTGGGTGGAAAGGAAGGGTGAATTGCATAGAAGAGAAGGAAGGGTATTATGAGCTCATAGAAACAGCCAGAGAAAGGCCAAGTGAAGAGCGAGAAGGAGCAGCCAACTTGCAGGTTGGAACAAGCTGTGGGCAGCTATGCCCCAGCCTTGTCCTTGAACCCGATGACTTGTCTCCACAGTGACTTGTCCACCAGGGGTCCGACAGGGCCAAGGGAACTTGGCTAACTCAGGTGTGTGGCTTAGAAAGCTCCCCCTCCATCCTGGCAGTCCCTGGTTGTGCTGCACAAGATGCAGAGAGACGGGACGGGGAAGGTGAGCACAAGGGTTACTCAGAGTTTGGCTGGGTCTCTCTTCCTTTATTCTGCCCTCATCCATGCATTCGGCAAACATTAATTCCTTCACTCAGATCTAGGACCCAAGAGAGTGGAGGCACTAGCCCCTGGCTGCACTCTGTAGCAAGCCTGGACCAGAAGACGCTTCTCAGCCTCCATCCTCAGGCTCCCTGGCTGTTTAAGCAAAATGGGTGCCAAATTGGATGTCAGGGCAAGAAGCAACTTGTCCTAGTCTGTATGCTTGAACAAGTCATTCTTCTTCTCTGGGCCTCAGTTTCCCTGCTGAATAATTAGGGTATTGGGCCAGATAATCTCTAAGTTTCCTTAAAGAATGGTTCTATCTTTCAAAACAGTTTTGGGGCCTATCGCATGTGTGAACACTTGGTGAAAGGATTAGGCAGGGAGAAGGAAATAAACATGAAAAATTCATAAAAAAAATGAATAAGCCCCCACAAAGGAAGAAAATAAATAAAATTCAGCCTTTAATAGAACTTTCAAGAGAATAAAGAAGATAAACAGAGTTACAGAATGATCCAGAACAGCAATTGAAGATGTAGGAAGGATGGGGGAACGTGCTAGCTGTGGCTACTGTTGGCCCCTAGAAAGCCTTTGTGCAATTCAGAAAAAGGTGGTCTCTAGGGGCAGATGAAGCAGTAGGAGAAGCCCCTCTGGGTGGATGTTTATACCCTAGGGTCCATGGCTTGACAAGGATTGCTGAGACTGGATTTCAACTCCTATAGATCCCTTGGCCCAATGTCCCTGTGCAAGGCACAATCTACCCAACTGTGTAGGTAACTCTGGCCGAGAGCAGGGCAGTAGCCAGCCACAGGGGCCCAAGTTGAACCCTGTCCTGGTAGAATATGCCACTCTTAAATCTTAGTGGAATCTCATAAGGCAACTCCTTCCCTCCCCCACATTGGGAAAGCAAATGCAGGGACCACGCTCATCCTCTCTTCCCTGTGCCGAAAAGCACAAGACTGTGGACCCAGACAGAGGGCACAGGACAGGAACAAGAAGGAACCTCTCCAGAGAGCCAGGAAAGAGTTAAAGGGCTTTGGTATCATGAGAAGCAGAAGAGGTCTGGAAGGTTCAGCACCTCCACATAAAACCAGACCAGTATTTCTCACCTTCTCTGGCAGCAACCCAGGACAAGCAGAACATGGAAATTCTT